>NC_139348.1:30990958-31590958 GCF_055883805.1 Amblyomma maculatum
AGGAAGGGGAAGCGGGAGGGGGGTTGATGCAATGCTTAGAAAATTTCGGGTTGAGCTCTGACACCGAAACAACTCCCCTCCCCCTCTCCCTGCCCTTCCTTTCCTTATTGGCAGCGACATTCCTAATATAAAATGTAAAAACACGTGCATAGAAAGCTTGATGACTAGGCTTTTCCGCATTACATGAATAAATGAAGACGTCGTTATGTATGGTTGTCGCCAAAAGTATGCCACCTTCTACGTTATGAAAGGCTAAAAAGGAGTCTTATTACGGGCTCAATGAATGCGATAAACGTCGTTTTATGATCATCAATGCTGGAAAGCCAATAGCAGTGAACTTTTGAATAGGTAGTTTTGACTCTCGATAGTTTGATGCCTAACCGGCCACCAAATAGATCTTAAAACAGGACATTACGGATTTGAATTTTGCCACGTGTTTTTGTTCTTTGTGAAAGAAAGGTACCAACGATGATTACTTCATTTTAATGCATCAACGCCAGAGTATCAAGCTAAATTATTAGTTTGGTTCGTGAGGCTTTACGTCCCAAAACGACTCAGGCCGCGATACGCCGCAGTGCAGGACGCCGGGAGTTCGGACCACCTGAGGTTCTTTCACGAGTGCGTGTGCCTGGCTTTTCGTCTCCGTCGAAAAGCGGCCGCCATGGCCTAGATTCAATCCCAAATCGTTGGGCACAGTAGTCGAGCACCCTAAGCAATGCACCACTACGCCGGGGTCGAAGCTAAATATGTAAATTACATCGAGGTACGGGAGACAGCAGGTAATATATTGTTACGGGGCGACAAGCAAGAGAACGGCACAACATGGCGACATGGTGAAGGATGATTTAATGGTGGGACTAGCGCGAGGGCTCCTCTCGCGTCACAGCCCATATTCTTCGCAACACTTCACGGGGCCACCTAGAGAATGTCCCAATCTGTTTGTTGAAGTTGATGGTGACGTGACGGTGTAGATGTTCAAGAAAAGATAGAGGAAAATAATGCGCTTGCCACCACGATGACAATGACCACGATGATTCTTGTATGATCCGCCTCCCTTGGAGCTTCTCATTCAGACACCACCAAAGCATCCATAGGACCGATGGCTCAAGGTCGCGTCGGGCGGTTGGGCGGGACGGGGGTTACGTGTTCTTGCCTTTCGTGTCTTCGGGTCCGTCGGGTCTTTGTGCTGATCTGGTCTCTGGTCAGTTCATGTGTGCGCCTTTTCTTCAGATCCGGGCTACGGACTGAGTGGCGGCAGTTTGTCGGGTCTGGGTTAGAAGCACCGGGGCGAAGCTGCGCGGTGATATCCCAGGGCTCCCGGTCGATGATTCTGGCGCAAGGATGGCTTTGACGCTCCAATGGCAAGGATGGGGATTACATACCCGGCATCCCCAATCAAAAATGTTACGTGGCGGCAAGCAAGAGAACGGCACAACATGGTGATATGGTGAAGGAAGATTTAATGGTTGGCCTAGCGCGAGGGCTCCGCTCGCGCCAGGGCCGATCTTCTTCGCAACAATATTGTTACGAATGGGATGCGTTTATTCACAGATGAGAGCGGATAATGTGGGACTAACTCTAGGTAGAACCGACAACCAGGCAAACGTCATTCGCACATCGTTAGCCTTGTCTTTCAACCACACAGTCGATTCCACTTCTATCACTTCAGTTGCTGCGTAGCGCGACACAGTTCGCCTCGTTGCAGACGAAGATTAATTGTGCTTGAGCAAATCAGGTTGGACGACTCACGCAGCGCTTAAGATGAGCCACATGGGCCACTTAAGTGGTGCGAGATCGGTGATTGTGGGCGGTAACTTTGGTGATCACATAGTTCCCATCACTTAGCCGACAACCAGTGTACCTGAAAAAAACGTCTGGTGCAAGTCTCGCTTCCGTAAAGATGTCCAAGGCCACACACAACTTCCAGTAGCATACGTCGCCTCAACGTGGCGCTTTTGAAAGCGTTCTTTTGAGTGGAGCTGTGAGGAAAACGTGCGCAGGCGGGCCAGGAAACAAGCTTCCTCAGCACGACATACTGCCTGATAGACAGAACGGTCGTCGTGAGACGAGAAGCGGAACATGGTATCTAAAAACTTGCCGGGCATCCTGACGCACAGCAGATAGAACGGGGAATAACCAGTGATTTCAGGCTTCACTGGGTTGTACGCGTATGTCACGAATGACAACACGGTGTCCCAGCTCCGGTGGTCCTGGACAGCATGTTGGTGAGGGTGCGGTTTTGGCACTAAGTCAGTTGGTCTGCGCGTGTTAAGCAGTGGAGTGGCGGTAATCGAAGCCGCACAATCGAAGTAATTTCTCTACGATGTCGGCAGTAAACTGCCGTCCGCGGTCACTAATGATAATATGGGAAGCGCCATTGCAGAGAGCAATCGAGTGCAGCATAAACGACGACACATCACTTGCCTTGGCGGATACGAGTGCTGCAGTCTTCCCATATCTTGTCAAATAATCCACGCAGACTACATTCCAGTGGTGTCCGTCTGAAGACTTGGGCAATGGGACAAGCAAGTCGATGCCAACTTTTTCAAAAGCTACCGATGGAGGCTTTACTGGTTGCAGAACACCTACAGGAGAAGTGGTGCGAGACTTGGGGCCCTGACACAGCTGGACACGCATTCCTGTGTGGTCTTATACACTTGCGGCCAGTCAAAGCGCTGGCTAAGTCTAAGCAATGTACGGGAGAATCCAAACTGACCCGGAACGATGTCTTCGTGGATGACGTGCAGTACATGATTGTGGAGATTTTCGGAATAACCAAAAGCACGGTTGCGCCATCAACCGAGTAATTCGTCCATCTTGCATGACGAGTTCTGTAGAACGTGCTCCTGTGTTGGACGCAGCAAAAAAGGTTGCAAGATGAAGTCATTTTGGTGCTCTCGACAAAAGGTATCTGTATTCTGAAGTGGCGAGGAAATGTATGCCAATATTCCTCGATGTCCGCCCCCCCCCCCCCCCCCGGTAGTTGTTGGTAACGGCTGGCGCGACAAGCAGTCTGCATCACTGTGGCGACGACCACTTTTATAGGTGACGCGAAAGTCATATTCCAGCAGGCGTAGGCGCAACGCGCCAGACGTCCAGATGGACCGGGTAGGCCTATGAGCCAGCATAAGAAATTATGATCAGTAACGACTGTAACTTAACGTCCATATAGGTATGGGTTGACCTTCCGAACGGAAAAGGCAACAGCTAGGTATTACAATTAAGTTACGGTGTATTTGCTCTTCGACTTTGTGGCTGGCATACCAATTACATGCTCGGGACAGCTATGAATTTGTACGAGCATCGCCCCAAGGCCGACGTCACCAGCATCAGTGGCTGCGGCAGGATCGAAGTGACGCATAAGGGATGTCGAGGCCAGAACAAATTTCAGCTGCTTGAAAGCCAGAGTCAGGTATCCAAACAAGCTACGAGTCTTTGAGCAGAAGGGAAATTAGAGGATGTGTAAGCGCAAAGCCAAAGATAAAGCGGCGAAATAGGTAGACAGTCTAAGAAAACATCGAAGACTTTTGATCGCACGTGGCGTTTCAAAACCTCTAACTGCAGCAAGTTTCTGCGCATCAGGTCGAATGCTGTCCTTATCCACGAGGAAGCCGAAGGCAAGAGTCTGTCGTTCTCCGAAGTGCCACTCCTTAGAGCTCAAGACGAGTTAAGTCTTGATGATACAGTCAAGGGCGATCCCAAGGCATTCATTGTGCCTTCAAATGGCTTACCAAAACAGATAACGTCATCCAAATAGAACATACAAATATCCCATTTGAGGCCACAAAGCACCATATCCATGAAACTCTCGAACGTCGCCGGCGCATCGGTATTTTCAAATACCCAGAGCGGAGATCAACAGACGAGCAGTACGATGCCGAGCGCAGATAGTCGATCGCGTCATCATCCCGCGGCAGTGGGTACAAATCTTTTTTTTTGACCACATTCAAGCGACGATAATCTACGCGAAAGCTCCATGAATTGTCCTCGTTATTCCCAAACCAGAGCAGGGGGGCCCCGCGAGAATGAAGACATTAGCAAGCGGAGCAGTGGGATCTCAATGATTGTACTTGTTGACAAGGTAGTGGAGGGTCAGTAAGCCTTCAACATCGTCATTTGGTTTACCCGTAAACCTGCGGTGTTCCCGATGGGGTAGCCGAGACCTGGGTTCTGAAGATTGTGTCTGAGCCTCTTGAGTTGACATGACGTTGCTTTCCGACTGAAGAAGTGGAAAGTAGCTAAGCGGCGGCTGCGACGAACGGCCAGAAGTTCCAGGGCGACGTATCCAGCTAAAATTCACCAAATATTGTTACAGATGGGGTACGTTTATTCAGCGATGAGAGCGGATGATGGGGGACGAACTCTATGTAGAACCGCCAGCCAGGCCAACGTGTTTCTCACTTCGTCAGCCTCCTCTTCCAACCACTATCGCTTTAAACTTCTCTTCATCGGGCATCACCAAAATTATATCTGACTCTCAAACAGCCATCCTCAATTTTAGCTCTGGAGGCATCTCTAGGCAAGCCAGCAGGCGCGGGACCCCAACCAGAAACGTAAAGCTCATCTGGGCGCCAGCCCATGCGGGATTACCTGGAAACAAAGAGACATACGCCCTCGCCCGAGATCTTAGCCTCCGGGTGGGTGAGCACCCCGTCGCTTCTATCGATAGGGAGAGTCTGCTAAATTTCAGATACATTCTTGAATACTATCGCTCCAATAGGCACATATACACACCTCCTCACCCATCGATATCCAACACGCAATCAACTTTCCGACGGCGACTACAAACTCGTACACTCCCATACCCAATAGTCATGCACGGATGCTTCCCCGACCTTTTTTCGGCCTCCTGCCGACTATGCGGTAAGCCGACCGCTTTCCTTCATGTAATACTCACCTGTTCCAGATACCCACATCCTCCCTCCCAAGTGGCACTCGCTTACTGGGAACAGCAGATGTCGAGCTCATCGCTACCAGATCAGCGACTCACGACCACAAGTGGAACAAACAGGCTGGTTCTCCAGGGGCTGGCACATCATTTGTAAGGGAGGACTTCTTGTGCGGGCCCCTTCAATGACACTTGACAGCGGCAAATGAAAAAAAATATTTTATATTGAAAATTAGAGTGCGACACACACAAGTACCGAGAAAAGACAAAAGCATGAAGCTACAAAAATTGAAGCTACACTTAGATTTTCGCGTGCAGGTGCTAGCATTGCAAATAGTAGCGCGTCCGGACAAGAGCTACGGCAGGGCGCCGCGGGGTCAGTGGTTTCAGCAGCGGCCAGAATGGAGGTGCGACGTTCGCAAAGACCGATCGCTGCTCTTCGCCTGCGCCCTGCGCCCTGTGGCCCGTCGTCGACATCTAACCTACTGCACGCAGGCGAAAAGCTGCGATCGGCCTTTACGAACGTCGTCGCAATGGCCGATCGCAGCTCTTCGCCTGCATCCACCAGGTTAGATGTCAACGACGGGCCGCATGCGGCAAACACACCGGCAGAGGGCAACAGCTAATGCAAGCGCGAAGAGCGACAATGACACGGTACTGTGGAGGGCTGTTCCGTGACGGTGCTGCCGTGCGGGCGACTCGTACGGGCCGGCCTGCCAACGTTGCACGTCAAGACCAAGACCGACTGATATACAGACCTGCACAGATAGCACTGCTCCAGCGCGCACCTTCTAGTTCATAGCCTTCGCCGCTAGGAAACGAACACTACGGGTAGCCTAGCGCTACTGTGCATCTGTTAATAAGAAGGGTCTGTTAGTTCTGTCATTATTAGTTTCTTCGTCGTTATAGTTTATCTGTCCACGCTGTAATGCACAAACACCTGTTCTGCGCATGTACAGCGAGTAACTGCAGTGCCGTCGCACAAAGCGGAATCGCGGTATGTCTTCTGGCGAGAGAAAAACGTTGTAAAAATAAACACTCTCCGCTAAAATACAAAAAGGCAAAATTTTCGAAGTATAACTCGGGCAAAGATCATTTTGTTTTCAATTTGGATACAGTTTGTTTACATTAATTTGTGATTTGATGATGATGAAAATGACAGATTAACAGGTCAACGGAGCGTCTGCAACGGCGAGAAAGGTAACGAAAGTTGGCGCACGAGGTCCCATAGGACTCCGTTTTCTGTCCAGGTCTGTATTTCAGTCGGTCTTGGTCAAGACGGCCTTTCCGGCTAGTGACATCTGAAAATGATTCAGTATTGTTTCTTCGTGTAAATAAAACGCCCTTGGATACAGGTCTCTCTCTTGGGAGTAAATTTTGAAGAACTCTGGCAAACACTGAAGTGCTGCTACTAGTGATAACTGCGACAGAAGCGAGTTTTTTCACACAGCCCCTTATCACTGCTGCCCGGCGCGATCGCCAAGCGTCTGCTAGCTCCGCTGCTGAAGACATTGCGCAAATCGGGCTCATCATCATTTTATTATTAAGTGGTTTCGCAGTACAGCGGTGACGAAATTCGAACCTTTATTACAGCGTTAATCCGTTCTGAAGTGCCGTCGTACCATGCGCTGCCAGTTTGATGGGAAACCTCCTAGGCTTAGGGTTGACTGTGCAGGCAGGCTGTTGAGTTTGTCGCCTGGCGCTGCCGTAGGTGCTGCCGTTGCTGGAAGCCCTGCACTTGTGCAGACATGCAGTTGTCCCGCGAGTGCAGTACATCAAGCAGTCCCTCTCATAACGCTGTTTTACCTTTTCCGGTGCGAATATCAAGCCAAGAAGCTCTCAGACACTGCAGCGCGCTGACGCCGGCTCTGGACGCAGCTTCAGGAAATTCGCTCGCCGGTGCTTTCTGTCCCATGTGTCCTAGCTGGCACTCTGGCGGCAATTCGCAAACGACTATCAGTGCGGCGCGCGGTCAAGCTTTCGCACATATGTCCCTTGCTTTACTCGACACGTTCGCATAACACTGCTAGTCGGAGCAGAGTTGGTGGTGAAGCGCCAGTCTGCGTTTGATGACTCAGGTGGTGGCCGCCTTACGGCAGCTGAAAGCCACGACAGGCGCAAGACAACAGCTGCCCCTGGTGGCTCTGGCCGATGAATCTGAAGGCTGAGGATTGTGGTCGGTGCGGGGCTGGAGGCCCGGATTTCTTCGGCAGAGGCCCAAGTCTGGAAACTCGGGTCGCTAGCAGACACACACGAGAAAAATTTCCTGTCGCCGAGGAAACGAATGCGCCACGCATTCGTTCCCCGCCCCTTCTCTTCGTCCTCTTCCTGCGTGCTCCTTCTGCTCCAAAATAACCTTCCCCCCGGATTAGGACGAATTTTTCTTTAACTACGAAGTTTCTGAGAAAGCTGTATAGCTTTCCTTTGCAGCCGGATGGCTGCGCTCGGGTGGATAACAATGAGTAATTGCTCCCTTATTAGAATTCTAGTCCACCTTGGGGGTTTCCCCTAAATATTTGACCAACACTATTCCTACTTCGAGTTATAGATCAATGCGTTCTCGCCCTACCATCTGATCTGCTAGCCGTCCTGGTTATCTCAGTCGGTAGAGCGACTGCCCCCCCCCCCCCGCCCCCCCCCCCCCCCCCCGGAAAGGCGGTGGTGCCAGGTTCGATCCCCGGATCAGGACGAATTTTTCTTTAACTACGAAGTTTGTGAGAAAGCTGTATAGCTTTCCTTTGTAGCCGTATGGCTGAGCTCGGGTGGATAACAATGAGTAATTGCTCCCTTATTAGAATTCTAGTCCACCTTGGGGGTTTCCCTTAAATATTTGACCAACACTATTCCTACTTCGAGTTATAGATCAATTCGTTCTCGCCCTACCATCTGATCTGCTAGCCGTCCTGGTTAGCTCAGTCGGTAGAGCGACTGCCCCCCCCCCCCCCCGGAAAGGCGGTGGTGCCGGGTTCGATCCCCGGACTAGGACGAATTTTTCTTTTACTACGAAGTTTGTGAGAAAGCTGTATAGCTTTCCTTTGTCCACCTTGGGGGTTTCCCCTAAATATTTGACCAACACTATTCCTACTTCGAGTTATAGATCAATTCGTTCTCGCCCTACCATCTGATCTGCTAGCCGTCCTGGTTATCTCAGTCGGTAGAGCGACTGCCCCCCCCCCGCCCCCCCCGGAAAGGCGGTGGTGCCAGGTTCGATCCCCGGATCAGCTTTCCTTTGTAGCCGTATGGCTGAGCTCGGGTGGATAACAATGAGTAATTGCTCCCTTATTAGAATTCTAGTCCACCTTGGGGGTTTCCCCTAAATATTTGACCAACACTATTCCTACTTCGAGTTATAGATCAATTCGTTCTCGCCCTACCATCTGATCTGCTAGCCGTCCTGGTTAGCTCAGTCGGTAGAGCGACTGCCCCCCCCCCCCCCCCCCGCAAAGGCGGTGGTGCCGGGTTCGATCCCCGGATCAGGACGAATTTTTCTTTTACTACGAAGTTTGTGAGAAAGCTGTATAGCTTTCCTTTGTAGCCGTATGGCTGAGCTCGGGTGGATAACAATGAGTAATTTTCCCTGACTAGAATTCTGCTCCACCTGGGGGTATCCCCTAAATATTCGACCAATTACTGTGTGGCGCTGGCTCCTTATAGTCACGTTTTTCTTATAGTAAAACCGAAGTGTACACACCACGCATACGTATATCTTCCACTTTTCAAAATACGATAAAGTAAGAGGTCAAAGAATAAAGATCTTATGTTGAAATCAAATGCCTCGGTACCTCTGAACTGTGACCATGGTTCATTCATAAAAATGTCCATATTCGTGCAATGTATTTAGCTTACATATATATAGTTCATCTGCAGACTGTAGTTTTTTTTTTGTGTTAGTGTTTTGTTCATCCTAGTTTAAATGCTGATCTACACGCAGGGTGCGCGTGGTGGCTCCAGGCCTTGTTGGTGACCTCCCGATAGAAGACTTTGGTTCCGATCCCATGTTAGAGGTTGCCGTTGAGTTACGCGGAGACTACTACTTTTTCGCCACTAATGTGCCGCAGTGGTTTATGATGCAAATTACTGGCTCTACCTGCGGCAAGGTCTATCCACCTTTGTTTTCATCCAACTATGAAGTCAATCGACTAGTTATTGTAAGTACTCAACCCCAAAATTTTTCTGCCGTGGTGTAGCATCACACTAACTCAAAAATAGCAGCAATTATTTGTGGTAGGGAAAAGAGGAATCACAATTACATTTGAAACTGAAATCAGAGAGGTGAAATTATTTGACAAGCGGACGTTAGTGTCTGTTTTATTAGCACGCTTGGAGAGATACCTCATATGCAGTCAGAAAGCAACCAGCAAGGAAGAAGCTTCATGTTAATACGCGATAGTAGATCATAACTAACCGTGATGTTTCAGCTGTCAAACTTAACAAAAATCTCTCTCAGTCATATTTTACCTGGCATAAAAGATAATACAATGCGTTTTGAATCCATGTTAGCTTACTTAGACCCCGTGCGTCTATCCGGTCCCCGCTCTCTGGCAGACGACGATTCTAAAGCAGTACCTAAGGATAAAATAAAATACAATGAAACGTTTGTAGACGCCAGTGGATTTCGAACCCACTTAGGTGTGAACAGAACAGGTTACAGCATTAAAAAATTGAGCCATAATCGTTTTTGCTTCCTCATAGCCAACATCAGAACCTTATTTTCGACACACAAATTAATAGGTAACACAGAACATGGATAAAAAAAAAACGCGCCACCACGGGCACCGTAATTCAATAAACGTTGCACATATGCAACAATGCTTCATTCTCGCAAGCACTCGGGCACTATAGGTCTTATTACCTAAAATCGGCAATAGCATTGTGAAAACATTCATGAAAATATTAAGTTGTTTTCCTCGCATCACTGTCTGCATGACTGAAAGCCATACTGGATCGGCAATAACTACGCAAGCCCAATACTATGACCCTGTTCAGCGGGAGACCAGAATCATTTTCAGTGTGCAGGAATTTAATTCGGGATGCATCAAATGGTAGATGCTTTTTAATCGTTCGTTGTAGAATATCCTTCCCAAAACTATAAGAAAACGCGTTCGATAGTTTGTGGCTTGCGTGCGGATAGCAGTGATTTCACCAATGCACAAAAAACGCAGCTTTTTAAATGTTTTAAATTCTGCTGTATTGCTATGGAGCTTGAAAAAAAAAGCTTTGCTCCCCTTGGTTCATCCACACTTTTCCCGCCTTTAAAGACAATTCTATGGACCTGCACAGTACAACGACCTGCATGATGGAATCCGAAGAGTGACATCGCACATGTCCTAGTAAATTTTTTTCACGATATAGCAGACAAATATTCAAACGAAATCGGACTTTCAAGACATGACACGCATGTACACTTCTCTAAAGAAGCCGATAGTCGCCGAAGTTACAGCTATATTTGGCACGGCTCTGCTAAGGCTAACCTGACACAAAGTTCAAAAATGAAGTCATTCGTGTCACAAAAAAATAGAAAACGGTTAACCACCTGGCGCAAATATAAATGCGCCAAATCAACTGCCCTAGAACGGACGCGATGAAACAGGCTGGTTAGTAGGTCCCGCGCCCAAGTACTACCCGAGACAAAAAATGTGAACCCACGTTGCAGTATCTGTACATTCATAGGAGAAAACAAAAGTACCTGTAACGCATACCTTATCTTGATAACAAGAATAAGTTTCAAATTGTCGCACGTGCGAAGATAGACCAACTGAATCCTTTTAATCTCTTGGCCTTCTCACGTACTTCAATATTGAATTTGCCTGCTATAATATGGCTCATTGTCTCGGTAATTTTCCAGTGGCACTCCTAAACATTTCATTGGAGGTGGTACCCAAGAGATAATCGTGAAAATGGTTAGGATTGAGGGCTGTTTTCCGTTACAGAACACCGGGCATTTATCCCAGTTCCTAGCGCTGCCGCTCAAAGAACAAAATCCTTTATTAAATAAACTACACCGCGAAAGCTTTTGTAGTTGGCACAGAAGACGGCGATGTCGTCGTCATACACAAGTATGCAGACCTCCGCTGCACTCAAAATAAAACTCTTGAATGGTACTGCTTTCAATAATGCTGAGCCAGAAAGGTTATTATAGAAGGAGAAAAGGGGGTTATATAAAGGGGCAGGCCTTGATGACACAACGTTGCACTTGGATGCGCGCACCCACCATCTTATTTACTATAAGCCGCATCCTGAACTACTTGTACAGCTTGGCGACTCCGTGGTAAAAACTGAAGCCACGTTCGCACGTTTAATTGCTGAAAGCAAGACATCATGCGGCACCTTGTCGAACGCTCTCGCTATAGGTAAAGCTGGAGCATCGAAACGCTACCATGCAAGGTGCAGCAAACTAGCAACACTCCAGCACTGACCGGACCTTGCGGATTTTAGTGCATATGATACGGCCTTTAGCGACTTTCCAGTTTTGAGGTATTCTGTAGCTTTCTTTACTTATCCGCGGAAATTGGCAGTTGTAAATGTATTTTTTTTCCTTTCATTATTCAGCCGCGGCATAAGAGAGAGAAAACTAGACTTGAACAGTTCGATTTCCTTTTAGTGTACCTAAAGAGTCCGCCGTAGCATTGAGACACCTCCTCTATGTTCGATTTATCTAAGTAGACTCGAATCCGAACAACCTAAGTTTTTGACTGCCAGTATCTCTTGTGCTTTACGCGTCGTCATTGACATCAATTTGCAACCTTGAGCAAATGATCCATAACACATCGCAATCATGCCCTCGTAAGGTGCGTTAACCGGATAAGATTTTTTTGTCCGTTGCTACTAAGGAAACCATTCTCATCGATGTGACAGATCTTTGACCCGAGTTTATTCAACTTTAAACCTGAACCTCAAACCGAAACTGAAGTGAAAAGTCAATACACTCGCGCTAACACACTTTTAAATGGCATAACCACGCTAAATAAGCCGATTTGTTGAAACGGCTGGGAGGGAGGCTCTATGCGTTTTAGGAAGCCGGCTGGCTTGACAGGAGACAATCTTTCGGCGCTGACAGTCACAGCAAGTGCGAACGTAATTCGTTACGTCATGTCCCAGATGAGACCAGAAGTATTTTTCTTGGATTCTGGCTTGTGTTCTCGTGATTCCAAGGTGGCCGGAAGCTGGTTCGTCGTGGCAGGCATGCAAAATTTTGTTGCGCTGGTTCCTAGGAACGACAAGAAAGTAATGTCGACTGTGGGGGGTAAAATTCTTCTTGAAAAGCACGTCGTCGCGTAGGCAGAGAGAGGATAAAGCGCGCCGGTAAGCTACGGAAACTCTGCCGCTAGAACTTTGCAGATAATCAATTATTGCCTGAAGATCAGGATCGGTGCGTTGTTGCACGCCGAAGTGTCTAGAGCTCACTGCGTTGACGAAGACGTCGTCTTCGCCTGCGTCAGTTGGGGCAGGTTCGACAGGAGCCCGGAAGGACAATCTGCGTCCAAATGTCTACGACCGGATGTTTAGGTCACTGTAATGTCGTATTCTTGTAGGTGGTGGTGAAAAAACTTTATATTTGGGAGCCTTAAGGGATTACATGCTAATGACGGGTCGGCTCTTGGCTGCGTGTTGTGGCCGGAAGCTGGTGCTTCCCAGCGACACCCAAAGCGCAGTCCGTCAGCCGCTTTTGAACGGCCGGGTCAGAGCTGGACACCGCAGCCTCCCATCGCTCGAGGTCGGAGAGTTGCCAAGAGGCTGGGGGTGGAATTCCGAGCATTTGATCATAATATGCTCAAAATCAGCTTTAGGTGCCCCACACTGGGTGCACTGCGGCGAGAGCAGTCCTGGATGGATCAAAGATAAGAAAGCAGGGGATGGGAATGTACGGGACTGAAGCTGGCGCGACGTCACCTGTTGTAGCTTAGTCATAGATTTATGAGGAGGAGGGTAGATGGTTCGTTGATCACGGTAATGAAGAGAGATTTCGTGATAGGATACCATGCGCTCGCGAGCATCTCCCCAGGCAGTGGCAGTCCCTGCTTGGCTGACGTATCCTCGAGCAAGAGAGTGAGCTGCTTCGTTGCCTGGGTGACATGTGTGAGCGGGCACCCATATTAGTTGAATAGGGTGTTCGGGTGGGGGGAGGGAGGCGAGGAGCCGGAAGGCTGGCGTTGAGATCCGATCATGGGCGAAGTTCCGTACGGCGGATTTAGAATCGCTAAAGATGGTTGTGGCTCGGGTGGTAGCTATGGCGAAGGCAACCGCCGCCTCCTCCGCCTCCAGGGAAGTGGAAGCAAAAGTTGTACCGGCCGCGACCAGTTGCAGAGTTGGAAACAGCGCTGAGGGCGAACGCTGAGCGGGAGGGGTATAAGGTAGCGTCTATGTAAACGGTCTCTGGCTGGAAGCCATAGTGTTTGTGAAGAGCTTCTGCGCGTGCCTTGCGGCGAGTGACATGGTGCTCTGGGTGCATATTCTTTGGCAGGGGATGCACCTTAAGAACGCGGTGTATCGCAGGGGGAAGTGTATGTTGTGTAGAGCAGTGACCGGGAGGTGAGAGATGGATGCGAGCAAGGATGTTCCGACCGGTGAGGGTAGATGATAATCGCTCCAACTGGGCTGAGCGGTGGGCTTCCGTGAGCTCAGTTAGGGAGTTATGGATGCCCATGTGAAGAAGGCGTTCATTGGAAGTGTAACGGGGTAAGTTAAGGGCGGCCTTGTACGCCTGTCGGATAAGGGCGTTAACCTTATCTTCCTCCACCCGCGTGAGGAAAAGGTAGGGGAGCGAGTACACAACACGGCTCAGGACAAATGCCTGTACCAGGAGTATGAGGTCATGCTCGCGCATGCCACGATGGCGATTGGCTATGCGGCGAATGAGGCGGTTTGTTTGATGAACCATCACCGTTCACTTTTTCTTCTTCCTCAGCCCACATAAAAGCCCCGCTTAAACACACCCGTACCCAGGTAGCACAGAATGTGGGGCCCCAGTAGGTCCGATGTAGGCAAGTGGGGCTGGGGCAACCATCATAAAACCTGCATCGGTCCCCGATGGGGCAAATGTGGGCAAGCCCCATTTGGGCTTGCCCCTGCTCCTCCTGCATGGGTCCCATAGCGGCGTTTCTAGGGCTAATGCAGAGCACATTCCTGCATCCAGACCACAAGGGTCCCTTGCCGGATATTTGAGGGCAATCCAACCTAAATGTGGGCTTTTTATGGGAAAGCCCTCATAGATCCGAAGTGAGGCCGCCCCCATTAAATCTTTGTGGGACCAACATCGGCCGTAGTGGGGCAAGAAAACGGACATACCCACATGCTGCCCAAATCGGCCCCTTGTAGGTTACTTGAGGGCAGGTGAAATATGAATAAGGGCACAATTTGGGCAAGCCCTCATGAAGCCCAAATGAGGCAGCCTTAGCTAAACCGCTTTAGGTCCCACATAGGCTGTAATGGGGCTGGAAGGCGGGCGTACCCGCATGGTACCAAAATCGGTCCTTTGTGGGGGCTTTGAAGGCCCGTGCAACAGCAGGTGGGCTCTAGGTTCAAAAACAACGTCCAGCCCAATTGGGGCTGCCCACATAAAACTGCTTTATATCCCACATGGGCCGCAATGGGGCTGGAAGGCGGGAGGGCCCGCATGATACCAAAATTGGTCCCTTGTGGGGAATTTGAAGGCACGTGCAATAGCAAGTGGGTTTTAGGTTCAAAACCAACACCCAGCCCAATTGGGGCTGCCCACACAAAACCGCTGTAGGTCCCACATCGGCCGTAACGGGGCTAGAAGGCGTGCGTGCAATTGCGTAATCATTGCTTCCAACTTTTATTTGCATTAGATGTTGCCCTAAATTACTTTTATAGGTGATTTGTATAACAGTTGTGGCCATGTTTAGTCGATTAGAAATTTACATGGCTTTAGTTCTCGCGCTCGTGCAAATTGCGCTACATATACTAAAACAAACTGATTGCTAACCGTTGCCTCTTATGTGGTTGCTTTGGACAGCCTGCAACTCGCAGTACAATATTACTGTTCAGAACACACATCTCCATAGCCTGAACAAGATGTACATGAAGTCATTTCGGCTAGATGAATGTTATGAATTATTGTAAAATTTATTATTGTGGCTGTTTAGAAAGTGCAGACATGTATAAAGTAATTACTTAATTATGTGCCTAAATAATGATTGGGAAAACTTGGACTAGGGCTTTCCATCAATTTCCTACGTCGGCCCCCTATGAGAATAATGTGGGCAAGCCCAAGTGTGGCTAGCGCTATAGAACCCGCATTGGTCCTATGTCATTTTCTGAGGGGCTAACTGAAAATAAAACAATGTTCCTCCAAAGCGGCTGCCCAAATTGGTCCAAAGTAGGACCATCGCGGGGAGTTGGCGGGATGTGCCCTTTTAACAATGCCGGAAAAATGTGGGCAGCCCCGCAAGGGCTGCCTGCATCGGCCCCTAGTGGGGCCAATTGGGGCTTTGTCGACAGCCCGCTTCGGGCCTACGTCGGCCCCTCTTGCAGCACCCACATTGAGCCCACCGGGGCTGTCCTGCATTGCCTACATCGGGCCAACCGGGGCCCACCCTTCATAGCCCACTTTGTGCTACCTGGGTATGAACATGCCTTAGTGGCCTATAGGGGTAACGTGAATGCCAGGGTCCTAGCAGGCTGATTCTGACGTAACCGTCCCATGTGAAACGAGATACCCAAGTTGGCAGCTCGGGCTAGGCCACATATAAAGCCCCGCTTTAACAAAATCGTAGGTACGTACCTGACGTCACGTATTACGTGAGCACCAGCTGCACCTCTAGCCCACCACATCGACCGCGTTTGTGCCATGGGGGGTGTCGTCAAGCGCTGCGCTGTAGCTGCGACCGCGCTACGCCGACCGCTTGAGTTGGTAGCCCAGCTCTCACCCTAGTGTCACGTGCGGTGTGATGTCACAGCGTCACATGGGTGCGTCCGAGCTATACTGAAGGATCGAAACCTAGAGTAGTTCTGCTTTCGCAATAAAAGCTTATGATTGAGCAGAGGAGATCGTTGTTGTCTTACCCTACATTCAGGCATTTCACATCGTTTAAGAAGATTGCCAGGCCAGTTAGGTTAGTATAGTGCTGCCCGCAGCCAATCAGTTACAAAGACAGTGTAGAAATTGAGCCCAAGGAAGGCTGCTGCCTGCGCATAAGGAACGCTTCGTCAGCTGCTGCAAGGGAGTGTTTGTACGAAGTTCCTCTTACATGTGGGAAGGCGTATGTTGTCCAGACGGACCGTTGCCTCAATGTTAGGATAAGAGAGCATCGGATGGCATATAATGCAATGTCGGCTAAAGGGAGCTTGGCAGACCATTGCTGCCACTTGCATAGAAATGGCGCGCAAATGAATTGAACTGTGAAACTTTGATCGCCCAGGTTAAGGGGCACAACTGTCAAAGATCCAAGGATTCGTTGAATCCAGTGATTATCAAAGCTTTAAGAATGAGTTCGGCTCAGGAGAGACAGTGTATGAGTATGCCTTCGGTATCCTTCGGCGGGAAGGAGACGCCGCCGCTTCTTCAGGACAGTAGAAAAAGATGGGATTATTTTTTTTTATTGTGAAATAAATACTACGACAGCCAAATCTTGACCTCGAGTGGCCGCAGTTACACCGCGAAGAGGTGTAACTACGGTCTCCTCATAAAAACATCAGCCTGCCATGTCATTTGAATTCACGTTACCCCTAGGCCATGGGCCGGAGCTGCCAACTCGGTTCGCTTCCTTCATATGGGAGGGTTTTATCAGAATCAGCCTGCCAGAACCGTTTGCATTCTCGTTACCCCTACAACCCGCAGGCACGTCCATACGGCTTTGCCGAAGCGTGACTTTATATGGGGGCTGGCAGTTTACGTTCTCGCGTCCTACCCTTAAAGTACCACCTTACACTGATAGGGCGTGATAAGGGAATAATGTAGCAAGGAAAAGAAGCTTCTGCCATTGCTTTCGCAATTAAAGTAGGGTTACCCAGAGCTGAATCACAATTAATTTTTTCATAGTTTTGTTCCCCACGATTTTATTCGAAAGCAATACTACTCGCGCTTTCAAGCATTCGCGTGACCCGGCCGCAGTTACGTCTAATTCACATGACGCTGTGACGTCACACCCCACGTGACACACGGGCTGGCAGAAGCTGCCAACTTGCGTCCCTCGTTTCACATGGAAAGGTTATGTCAGAATCAGCCTTCTAGGACCCTGGCATTCACATTACCCCTATAGGCCACTAAGGCATGTTCATATGGGTTGGTTAAAGCGGGGCTTTATATGTTGGCTGAGGAAGAAGAAAAAGAGAAGAACGCTCGGTCCCCCGCAGATAATGCTTTCGCTCAATATTTGGTTCAGCAGCGTCGAGCCTTTGTAACTTTTTTTCGCTGCTCTTTTTCCCCTGATCTCTTGTCTTAATTACGTTTTTTTTCTTCTTTGGTCTTATTTTTTGCAGATAGAGAACATTTTCTTCTTTCTTTTTCATACTAAAATAAACCGCCAGTAGTCAGCATATGCTCCACCGCAGTGAACGTGTTCTTTGTGTTCGCTATTGCGCTTTAGATGAACTATGTATTCAGCATTTCGGAAAATCGTGTCACCAACTAGCCTGCAAGCCCGTTTTACAATATGTCGGACGAATGCTGCTAGAGCCGGAATGATTTATGCAATAGTTTCAAAGAAGCCCACAGGTGATAAAATTGTCAACCATTCTCTCATTATGGCACAATCAGCGCTATTGTTTGTTCAATCACTTTGTGAGTGTGTACAGTAATCCAGCAATTTTCTCAATACATTATCTTGTTTTGTAGATGCACTGCTAATTGGTTTTGGTTTATTCCTTTTCAGACACAAATCATGACTGTACCAAAGAAAAACTAGATAGAAATAGATAGAGAAATAGAACGCTGAATAGATCAGCAACTTGTCTACTGGTGCACCTACACGCAATAAACGTTTCACAAAATCGCGCCAAATGTCTTGTACTCCAGTGTCTATCATAATTGAGGGAAGCTCGGAAAAACTCAACACCCTACCAAAATATTGGACCAATCAATCAATAAATCAATCAAGTAAGCAATAGTATTTTATTCTTTTAGTGCACGCAAACTGGGTATGGTGAGAAAAAACTGCCAATTATACACCGCTTGATGAAACGAAACGTTGAAGCAGCGGTAGGCACAAGGCAAAACAACAACTGCTAAAAAATAAAAGTTCGCACTAAAAAATTAGTTGTGGTGTAGCTCTGGTTAACCCTAGTTGAATTTCGCAAGCAAACGCGGAAGCTCCCTTTGCCTGCCTACATTGTTTCCCTATCATGTCCTATCAGTGTAAGGTGCTACATTATTGGGGACACTTAAGCTCATCCTTTAAGGATATGAAGCGAGAGCGTAAGCTACCAGCCCACATATAAAGTCACGCTTCAACCAAGCCGTATTGACATGCCTGCGCGTCGTAGGGGTAACGAGAATGCAAACGGTTCTTGCAGGCTGATTCTGATATCACCCTCCCATATGAAAGGAGCGACCCGAGTTGCCAGCTCGTTTGTCATAAACCCGGCTGATGGGGCATATAGTAAATCAGTTTCCCTCTTTTTTTACTACCGGTTCAGCTATGACTGCCGTGCAATACTGTCTGATGACAGCGCCGTAATCTTCCAAGACAAGAAATGAGTTTTTTGAGGCAGTTTGTCAGTTGCTACAAGCGTTTTTCAGCCACTTCCTTGTTGCCACTTAAATCTATACTCTCCTTCCATGGAATGACTACCTCGTATCTAGAGCCACTGCGGCTGATATGCTCTTCATAAGAATTAACCCGCTTGTATTTCGCATCGCTGTCATCGTCCGTGAGTCCGATCGACTCGAGAGCCCAGAATCGTTCCAAGCAGTTTGCAGTTTCTATCTCGGCAAGACAGACACGAAGAGCACTGGTTTGCGCGGATTGCGAGCCAGAAGTTTTGTACCCTACGTGGCCCTGAATGCACCACCAAAAGGGTGTTTTCACCGCTCACAATTTCCTACTGAGCTTCTTGCTTCTTCCCGTTACAAGTTCCCAGTAGTGCTCCGAGCCGATAAACAAGTCTATGTCACCTCTATCGTTATCGCGAGTCATGTCAGCAGCAGTAAGGGGTCCAATTAATTTTTAATGTTGACATCAGGAATCGGGATTCTTTGCTCAGAGATCATGTTAGTCTCAAGAACTTCGATCTGATAACTCGTCTTACTGTGCGCGGTTAGCGACGCCAGCACTCTCTTAAAATCTCGTTCTGACTGATGTCCACAGCGCACACCAACTTTTAACGTTTCTTTTCAAGAAATTTGTATCCGATTTTTTAGATGCTTGCTCAGTAATGAATGACCGTTGTCTTCTGCTGTCAAAGAGAGCAAGTACATAAACAGCTTTACGTTCGCGTGCACGCAATACTGCCGCGAAACCTTAAAAACTGTATTTCTTGTTTTTTAGCAGCCGCCGGCATGCCGCCTTATCACTCTGATTCTGGCTCGCGTCTCAGTTCTGTATTCTTAGTTTGCTAATGGTCGATGTTGCAAGACGCACATTTATCAGTTTCGTTGTCGCGTAAGATGCGCCGCGATCTCTCTCGAAGATTTCAGCCACTCCCGTATGTTTCTACAAGGTTCCAGGTTGTGCTAGTAGCAGTTTGTAACATTATCTAGATGGTTCTGAGCAGCCTTTATATTGAGCGTTGACGAGTGCGACGGGAATTCTTAGTTCGACGACCGACGAGCACGCTTGTTGCTATCGCTGTCGCCGATGCGCTTAGTTCTTTTGCGGGTGCAGGTCAGCCCAATAAAGAGCTTCTTCCCTGCACTAGAAGGCTCTTCATTTGTGCCATCGACCTTGTCACCACCACGTGACATCTGGTGGAGGTACTGTCCTTCTTGTCCCGGTTTACTCCTTTAAGCCAAGACATCAGCCCTGTTCCCGTCATCCTGGGGGATCCGCCAACAGGCTAGCGAACCAGCCGCCGACATCAAGGGTTCCAACCCAAACCCGGTCTACTTCCGGACCCCGTTCGATATCGGAAGGCATCAATGGTGACAATGGTCCAGCCTAGAGCACCGGTTTTTTCGTCCAACTCCGTGAGCCGCCCTGCTTCTATGGACGACCGGACGAGGCTACGGAAGACTGGCTCGACCTGTTCGAACGCGCGGCAAGTGTCAACGCCTGGAACGACGAAACGAATGTCAGGCAATGCCAACATTTCTCTTGAAGGAACAGCCCCAATATGGTTCGAAAATCATGAGGCAGCTTTGAAGGATTGGAAGATTCTCAAAAAGAGTTTTTGACTGTCTTTGCAAGTGTCGTCCGAAAGGAAAGAGCCAAGGCACTTCTTCAGTCACTACTTCAACTCCCTAACGAGCCTATCCTGGCGTACGTTGAGGAGATGAAGCACCCCTTTCGCCGCGCCGACCCTAACATGACAGAATGTAGAGAGTCAAATTTTTTATAACGAGGCGTTAAAGAGTCGGTTTTGGCAGGTCGTGTCCAAAATCCGCCAAAAACATGGCGGAATTTGAAACGGAAGCGTCTACCCTCGAGAAAACGTTGGACACCCGGATGGACACCGGGCTAATAAAGTCACTGCCCCAGCGCATCTGCAAGCGAAGAGAACCTTCAGCACCTCATCCGGGGTATCGTATGAAAGGAACTCCGCCGATTGCTGCCATCATCGCAACAATCCAAGATGGGGACGCTCGCGGACGTCGTCCGTGAAGAAGTCCAGCAGGCGCTGGGCGTTCCTCAAGCGACGGCTGCGACGGCTGCGACAGCTCCAGCACAAGAGACAACAGCGATGAACTACGCTACTGCGTTATGTCGCCCTGCGCCCCGACATGGTAACTTTCCAAGCTCTCACCGCTACCGTCCTGTTCCTGAAAGCCGGCAAACGACATCCAATGCCCAGGACGTACGACGCCTGGAGGGCAGCGAACAACCGGCCATTGTGCTTCCACTCCGTTGAGGCCGGCCACAATTTGCTCCACTGCCCATACCAACGAATCGGTCTACGCGGATTTGCAGTCGATGCTCCATGACCACGCCCAGGTGAATGATCGCAATAAATTCACAACTATCTGCGCAGCGGTGAGATTGAGCTACCAAGCCGTCGGTTCAGGTCCTAATCGCCGTACAGGGCCCGCTCTGCGTCGCCAGGCCGCAACTACAATACCAGTGTGCGCGGAAGGTCCCAAGCCCACACAGGGGAAACTAAATAGAACAGCCTTTGGAGGTGAGGTTGCTTCACGGTGAAAACACGAAGATCCTTCATCGCCGACAAAGAGGGACGATGACGCAGCCATTAAATCTCTGATCCACAAGACAACGCCGACGACAGCCCGACCAGACTTCAAGTTGACATCGCCACCCAGCGACGTGACGACGATGTGCCCCGGCCGCGACTTCAGCACGAGACGAAGCAGAGATCAAACACTGAAGCCAACGTGCAATACTAGGACGCTAAGAAGTGACCTTGAGGTTGCTGTCGACGGACGCACAGTTACCGCAATAGTGGATACCGGAACCGATTACTCTGTCATCAGTGGAGCTTTCGGCGCCCAGCTCAAGAAAGTGACGACCACTTGGGAGAGCCCGCCAATCCACACCGCTAGTGGCAACCTTATTACGCCGTCGGGGCAATGAACCGCAGGGGTTAGAGTAAATTGACGTACCTACCCTACCAGCTTCGTCGTCCTTCAGCACATTTCCCGCGACGTGATTCTGGGCATGGGGTTTCTGAACGAACATCGAGCGACCATCGACCTCCGATATAAACTCATCAAGCTCTCGACCGACAAAGCCATACCTGCTCCGACACATCACGTCGCTCTCAACGTCCTTGACGGAGAATTGACCGTACCGCCCCAATCAAGCGTTATCGTCCCTGTGGTTAAATAAGAAGTCGAAATCCCGGAAGGGGTTGTCGAAGGGAACACTCAGTTGTTACTGGATAGAGGACTTGGCATCGCAAGAGACATCGTTCGTTCCCGTCATGGACAAGCCCATGTGTTCATCACGAACTTCAGTGACAAATACCGGCACCTGAACAAGGGCATGACGATTGCTTTCCTTGACGATCTAGCAGACACCCGAGAAGTCTTAGTCCTCCCCAGCCAACATGAAGATGATGCACACAACCGAGCCAAGCAGCCCAATTTCAACATCAACCCAGCGCTGACCTTAGACAGACAAGACCGGATTCCCACTCTTTTTGAAAACTACAGCGAGTGGTTTCCTTCAGCATCGAAGGTGCGGCAAAGTCCGTAAGGAAAGCATCGCATCATCATGGACGAAAACACTCGACCACTACGTCAAAGCCCCTACTTTGTATCGCCGCGAGAACGCCCGGCCATACGCCATCAAGTTGAGGAAATGCTGCGTGATGATGTGATCCTGCCATCGAACAGCTCCTGGGCGGCACCAGTCGTT
This sequence comes from Amblyomma maculatum, assembly GCF_055883805.1. Taxonomy (NCBI): domain Eukaryota; kingdom Metazoa; phylum Arthropoda; class Arachnida; order Ixodida; family Ixodidae; genus Amblyomma; species Amblyomma maculatum. Next base: position 31,013,276 of record NC_139348.1, read on the forward strand.
TTGGTGAAGACGAAAGACGGCACACTTCGCTTCTGCGTTGATTTCCGCCGCTTGAATAGCATAACTAAGAAGGATGTCTACCGGCTTCGCCGCATCGACGACACATTGGACCGGCTCTCTAACGCTAAGCAATTATTGTCTATGGACCTGAAGAGCGGGAAATGGCAAATTAAGGTCGAGGAAAGAGACTGCGAGAAGACAGCGTTCATAACACTGGACGACCTCTTCGAATGCAAGGTAATGACATTTGGCTTGTGCTCTGCACCGATCACGTTTCAGCGGGTAATGGACACTGTCCTGGCGGGCTTAAAGTGGAAGATTTGTTTGTTATACTTTGACGACGTCGTAGTGTTCTCGTCAAACTTTTAAGACCATCTGAGAAGTCTTCGAACAGTACTTAACGCAATCAAGTCTTCAGGTTTAACATTGAAAGCCGAGAAGTGTCACTTCGCCTACGAAGAAATGTTGTTGCTTGGTCATATTGCCGCGAAACCTTCAAAATTGTATTTGTTGTTTTTTAACAGCCGCCGGCATGCGGGCTTATGCCTGTGATCCCGGCACGCGTATAATTTCTGTATCTCGTGTTTGTTCATGCTCGTTGTCGCGATACCACACGTTATTATTTTCTTTGACACAAAAGATGCGCCGAGATCTGTCTCGAAGATTCCAATCACTTGCGTATGTTTCTACAATGTTCCAGGTTGTGCTAGCAGCAATTTCTAAGGTTGTCTAGATTGTTCTTAGCAGCCTTTAAATTGAGCGTTGACGAGTGTGACCGGCATTCTTTGTTCGACGATCGACGAGCACGGTTGTTGCTATCGGCGCCGCCGAGTTGCTTAGTTCTTTTGCGGGTGCAAGTCAGCCCAATAAAGAGGTAATTTCAGTACCATCAAGCCTGTATCCTCTTTTGGTGTCTGCGGTCTTGTCACCACTACGTGGCATCTGGTAGAGGTGTTGCGTTTGATCCTTCAAGCGAAGACTCCAGCCTTGTTCTTGTCGCCCTGTGGGACCAGCTTACAGGTCACCAAACAAGCCGCCGACTCCAAGGCCTACAACCCGAACACGGCCTACACAGCCTGCTGCCTGACCCCGTTCGACTCCGGAAGGCATCAACTTTGGAAATTGCCAAGTTAACAGCACCAGTTGTTTTCGCGCAGCCCCGGGAGCCCCCCATCTTCTAAGGGCTGCCCAGTGAAGATGAAGAAGACTGGATGGACCTTTTAGACCATGTGGCAGAATTCAACGGCTGGAACGACGCTGCGAAACTCCGGCAAGTCTGCTTTGTTCGTCAAGGACGTGCCCGAGTTTGGTTCGAAAATCACGAGACTTTTTTAAAGGATTGGGAGATCTTCAAAGCAGAACCCGCTGAAACCTGTGCACGAATTTAAAAGTGAAGCATCGACCATCGAGAAGATGTTGGACACCCGGATGCGTCACAACGAGCGACCAGTTCAACCGGACTACTCAAGCCACTATCCCAGCGCCTCTGCAAGCGGAGAAAACCTTCGGGACCTCATCCGGGAGATCGTGCGAGAGGAGCTCCGCCGATTACTGCCATCATCGCAACAACCCCAGATGGCAACGCTCGCGGACGTCGTCCGTAAAGAAGTCCATCAGGCGCTGGGCGTTCCTAAAGCGACGGCTGCGACAATTTCAGCACAAGAGGCAACAGCGATGAATTACGCTGCTGCATTACGCCGCCCAGCGCCCCGACGTGATGGCTTTCTAAGCCCTCGCCGCTACCGTCCTGTTCCTGAAAGCCGCCCCTTGGCCCCCACCAGCCAAGCCTACCAACGACCCCAAGCCCCTGGAAGAGCGACGCCTGGAAGACAGCAAAAAACCGGCCATTATGCTTGAACTGCGGTGAGGCCGGCCACATTCTGCGCCACCGCCGCTACCGAAAAATTGGTCTCCGCGGATTTGCAGTCGACGCTCCACGACCACGCCCAGGTGAACGACCGCAAGAATTTGACAGTTATCTGCGTAGCGGTGATATTGCGCCATCGGTTCAGATCCCCATCGCCGTACAGGGCGCGCTTTGCGTCGCCAGGCCGTAACTACGATGAGGGTGTGCGCGGAAGGTCCCCAAGCCCGCGCAGGGGAAACTAAATATAGCAACCTTAGGAGGTGAGGTTGCTTCATAGCGAAGACACGAAGATATTCCTTCGCCGACGATAAGTTACGACGACGCAGCCATTAAATCGCCGATTCACAAGACGACAACATCGACGAGATCCCGACCAGACTTCAAGTTGACATCACCGCCCAGCGACAATACGACGGTGTGCCTAGTCCGCGACCTCAGCACAAGACCAAGCAGAGATCGAACACCGAAGCCAACGTGCAATACTAGGACGCGAACAACCTTGAGGTTGCTGTCGACGGACTCACCGTAACTGCCCTAGTGGACATCGGTGCCGACTACTCTGTCCTCAGTGGAGTTTTCGCCGCCCAGCTCAATAAAGTGACGACCACTTGGGACGGCCCGCTTGTCCGCACCGCTGGTGGTAACAATATTATGCCGTCGGTACGGTGCACCGCAATGGTTACAGTAAATGGACGTACCTTACTCGACCAGCTTCGTCGTCCTACAGCACTTTTCCCGCGATGTTATTCTGGGCATGGAGTTTCTGAACGAACATCGAGCGATCATCGACCTCCGATCCAAACTCATCAACTCTCGACCGACAAAGCCATACCGGCTACGAGAACTTCGACGCATCACGTCGCTTTCAACGTCCTTGACGGACAATTTACCATACCGCCCCGATCAAGCGTCATCATCCTTGTGGTTACAACAGAAGTTAAAATCACGGAAGAGGTTGTCGAAGGAAACACTCAGTTGTTACTGGATAGAGGACCTGGCATCGCGAGAGGGATCGTCCGTTTCCGTCATGGACAAGCTGATGTCCTCGTCACGAACTTCACCGACGAATAGCGGCACCTGAACAAGGGCATGACAATGGCTTCCCTTGGCGAGCTAGCGGACACACGAGAAGCCTTCGCCCTCCCCAGCCAACTTGAAGACGATGCACCCAACCGAGCCAAGCAGCCAATTTCGATGTTAACCCAGCGCTCGACCGAGAGAGAGAAGACCGGATTCCCACTCTTCTTGAACACTACACCGAGTGCATTTCTTCAGCGTCAAAGGTGCGGCAAACTCCGTTGGCGAAGCATCGCATTATCACGGACGAAAACACTCGACCGCTACGTCAAAGCCCCTACCGTGTATCGCCACGAGAACGCCAGGCCATACGCGATCAAGTTGAGGAAATGCTGCGTGATGACGTGATCCAGCCATCCAATAGCCCCTGGACGGCACCAGTCGTTTGGGGAAGAAGAAAGACGGCACACTTCGCTTCTGCGTCGATTACCGCCGCTTGAATAGCATAACTAAGAAGGATGTCTACCCACTGCTCCGCATCGACGACACACTGGACCGGCTCTGCAATGCAAGGTACTTCTCATCGATTGACCTGAAGAGCGGATATTGGCAAATTGAGGTCGACGAACGAGATCGCGAGGAGATCGCATTCATCACACCGGACGGCCTTCTCGAGTTCAAGGTAATGCCATTTGGCCTCTGCTCCGCACCAGCGACGTTTTAACGAGTAATGGACAGCTGGCGAGCTTGAAGTGGCAGATTTGCCTGGTATACTTGGATGATGTCGTTGTCTTCTCGTCAAACTTTGAAGACCACCTGAAACGGCTGCAGACAATGTTGCAAACCATCAAATCATCGGCACTAACGTTAAAACCAGGGAAGTGCCACTTCGCCTACGAGGAACTGCTGTTGCTAGGTCACATCGCTAGCAAGGATGGTGTTTGGCCAGACCCGGAGAAAACAGCTGCAATCGCACAATTTCCACCACCTGCTGACAAGAAAGCAGTGCGAGGTAACTTGGGCTGTGCGCTTATTAGCGACGATTTATCAGACATTTTTTGCGCATCGCCGAACCGTTGACGCAGCTTACAAAGGCTGACGTACCTTTTAAATGGGAAACGCCGCAAGAAGAAGCCTTTGGCGAACTCAAGCGCCGCCTGCAGTCCCCTCCGGTCCTTGGCCGCTTTGTTGAAAGCGCCGAGACCGAAATTCACACCAACGTGAGCAGTTTGGGCCTAGGAGCCGTTCTCGTCCAGAAGAGTGCCGCACAGGAAAACGTAATCGCCTATGCTAGCAAGTCCCTCACAAAAGCCGAAGTCAATTACTCAACAACCGAGAAGGAATGCCTCGCAATCATCTGGGCTACTTCTAAGTTTTTTCCATACCTATGCGGTCGACCATTCAAGGTGTTAAGCGACCACCACGCGCTCTGCTGGCTGGCTAATTTGAAAGACCCCTCCGGCCGCCTTGCCTGATGGAGCCTACATCTTCAAGAATTCGACATCACAGTCGTCTACACGTCAGGCCGCAAGCACTCCGATGCAGACTGCTTGTCACGAGCCCCCGTTGAGGCGCCTGTGAAAGAAGACGACGAAGACGCTTTTCTGGGACCGGTAAGCAATATTCATGGCGAGAATCTCGGTACTCCAGTGGAATTGTCGCTCTATCTTATCTTCTTTCGACGACCTACAGCCCCTTATTCTTAAAATTACCCCTGATATTATCTTACTGCAAGAAACTTGGCTCTCTCCTAATCGTCCTTTCACAGTTAAAAATTACCGTGTTTTTAGAACTGATCGCCCAAACGGCAGAGGCGGAGACTTGTTAACGTTGATTTCAACAAATCTAGTTCATCGTGCTAAAGGGCTTCATTATTTATTGGGCCTGATTGTGAGATACTTGCCGTTAAGGTAATTGTCCCGCAGTGTGTCCCGGTCATAATTGTAAATATCTACTTTCCCACAGGCGCCCGTAGGACATAGTGTTTAGAAGCTTTGCTGACAATAATTTCAAATGTAGCTTTGGCTGGGGACTTCAATTCCCATAATGTCATATTGGGTTTCAGAACAGACTATAGTGGGCAGTTACTTTCTTCTTGGTTGTCTAGAAATGGTATTCATTGTTCCGCGCCTACACTTATATGAGAGCAAATTCTCATTCAGCCATTGATTTAACATTAGCTACAAATGGTATTGCAGTATCATCATAGTCTACAATAGACTTCGGTACGTCAAGTGACCACTAACCAATCACTTTCAACATTGCATGTAATCCGATTAGGTCAACTGGTACATCGTGTAAATTTCTCAACATTATCCTGTTGAAGAAATGTCTAGGAGAAGCCTTCTAGGAGAAGCCTTCTGATAAATCGAATCGCAGTCCTGAAGTTTCAGTTCAGGATTCAGTTCAGGACAGTTCAGTTTCAGACGCAACTCGGCGATCAGAATTTATTGTTCAATCAGCCAATAAAAGAAGACTCCTTCGAACTGGTGGAATGAAGAATGCGAAAAAGCCTATCGTCAGAGGAAAGCCGCATGGAAGCGCCTAGCTCATAATCTGTGCCCAAATAACTGGAATAATTACAAATTCTTTGCAGCTTCGTTTAAAAGAACAATGTCCAAGGCTAAGGAGGAATATTGTCACGACTCAAGCCACAGGGAGCCGTCAAGGTACACGGTACCGTGAAGGTAAGACCCGAGAGTCAGGTTTGCGTCTTGCTCCGATGACCGTGTCCAGCACCAGCGCGCTGCTCGTGCCAACCACCGCTTCGTCGTCGTCGGCACCAAGCACGGCTTTCGCGCGGCGCTAGGCACGTGGCATTATTCCCCCCCGTGAAAGAAAAACATCGTCCCAATGACAAGGTGAGAGGAGAAAAAAAAATTAGGTGTGAGGTGAACTTTACAATAACGCATGGTCTCACTTGCAGGAAGCGCTCAGTCACGCGAAAAGTACGGCTTTAAGCGCACCACATGCACAATTTCAGGCCGCTGACGCCGAACACTGACCATCTGAAATGACTTGGTAATTAACGCTGTTTAAGCGGCGCAGGACTTTGTAGGGTCCGAAATAGCGGTGGAGTAGTTTCTCGCTCAAGCCTTTGTGGCGCACGGGGGTCCACACCCACAGTTGGTCCCCTGGTTCGTAGTGGACTTCCCTGTGCCAAAGGTTATAGTATCGAGCGTCGGTGGCATGCTGCTCCTTGATGTGCAAGCGGGCCAGCTGACGGGCTTGCTCGGCCTGTACAGCGAAATGGGCGGCATCGGGTTCGACCGCTTCATCCCCGCATGGGAGCATCTCTTCCAACATCGTGCGGGCCTCCCTGCCGTATACGAGACGGAACGGCGTAAACTTCGTGGTTTCCTGCAACGTCGTATTGTAGGCGAAGGTGACATACGGCAGGATCTCGTCCCACATTTTATGTTCAACGTCGATGTACATTGAGATCATGCCCGCCAAGGTTTTGTTTAGTCGTTCTGTTAATGTATCTGTCTGAGGGTGATACGCAGTTGTTGTGCGATGCTCGGTATGACTGAGAAGTAAGGTGTACCACAATAGCCGGGCTGTAAATGCCTTTCCTCGGTCAGTAATGATGGTCGACGGTGCACCGTGTCTGAGCACAATGTCGTTCATAAAGAATCGAGCAACTTCGCCGGCAGTACCTGGGGCAAGGGCTTTCGTTTCAGCGTAGCGTGGTAAGTAGTCTGTGGCGACTACGATCCACCTGTGTCCGTTCGAAGATAAAGGAAATGGGCCTAAAAGGTCCATGCCCACTTGCTCGAAGGGTGTGAGGAGTGGTTCGATGTGGACGGCGGGTAGGAGTGATGCGAGCGGGGCGGCGGCAGAAGCTGGGCGGCATGGTCTGCGTCGGGGCGATTTAGTCGACATGGCGTTGATAAATGGTCAGCGATGCGGACGACGTCGGAGTGATCTGGTCTGTGCGACAAAAATTGGACGGGAATTCGGCGTTCGATGTCGCGACGAATCAAGTGGTGCGGCGGTGGAAGCTTTGCGGCGAATCGGTGTGCGCCGGCCTCGCCCCCAAAGGTCGCCGGAGCTAGTTTTCCCGATGAGGGCTCGAAGAATCAAGGTGTGCAGCGGTATAACGTGGCCCAGAGGGCGAACAGCGGCGTGGCGAAGGCGATCGCGACTGACGACGAGGAGAATGTGGCGAACTACGCTGGCGGGTGATGTACTCGGCGATGTTCTGAGGCCGTTGACCAGATCGTGGACAAGGGCTGTCGGGAGCAAATCCTCTCAGGCCCATCTGGCGATAAGGGCACTGCCGGTAGAGGTGACTAGCCTTGCCACAATGATAGCATAGAGGGCAGTTATCTGCAGCGCGCCAGATATCAGTCTTTCGGGGCGCCTGGCGCCGATATGCCCAGTGGGCCGGCGGTTCTGCAGCATGTACAGTGACCTCGGGTGGATTGTAAGGAGAAGGAGTAGGAAGCAGAGCTGGGCGGCGTGTGACATCAGCATAACTCATCGGCTGCGTGAGGCCCGGGTGCGGCGGTTGAACGACTGTACTTATCGGTGGCGTAAGTGCGTTCTGGACCTCCTCACGGATTGCGCTGGCCAGAGAAGCCAGACCTGGGGCAAATGTCCCGTGGAGTTGCTGCAGCTCCTTACGGTGCGAATGAGGTCGCGAAGGGAGCTCAATCTGCCAAGGGATTGTAGTCGGTGTGATAAGTCGGCGGGGGTACGGAGAGGGAATTCAGTAGCCGAGCACACTGACTGCACCGCTGCTGTAGCAGTTTCTCCATGATCACAGCTTCAGACAGAAACATCGCGACGGTGGTAGGCGGGTTCCGCACGAGGCCAGAAAAAAGCTGATCTTTGACGCCGTGCATCAGGTGCCGCACCTTCTTCTCTGCACTCATGAACGGGTCGGCGCGATGGCAAAGGGCGCATGACGTCTTCAACGTACATTGTGACCCCTTCGTTTTGACGCTGAACCCGAGAGGTCAGGGCACGCTCCGCGTTCTCCCGGTGGTCGCTGTTGGCGTACGTACCGAGGAGTTGGCTTCGGAAGGCCGGCCACGTAAAGAATGTAGCCTCGCGGTTCTCGAACCACGTCCGAGCAGCGTCTTCAAGGCTGAAGTAGACGTTTCGCATTTTTGCAGCGTCGTCCCAGCCGTTAAATGTCGCGACCCTTTCGTAGTGAGCTAACCAGTCCTCGGCGTCTTCAAACTGCTCACCGTGAAATGGCTTAGGGGTAAGTGGGGTCTGAAGGATGAGACAGGACGAAGGGGTGGAAGGGACAGTCATGTTATGGGCGGCCGGGCTCGTTACCATAGCTAGGTTAGAAGCTAGGGGCTCTTCGTCAAGAGGGAAGGTTTCGGGGGGTAGGCCTCGGAGCCGCCGGCTTACACGATGAACTGGAGTGGTCACGAGAGGCGGCCACGCCGGGTCATCCGCAGGAGAAGGGGTCAACAATGGCACCTCCACCAGTGTCACGACTCAAGCCACAGGGAGCCGTCAAGGTACACGGTACCGTGAAAGTAAGACCCGAGGGTCATCGGAGCTACACTACAGTGGCTACATGTTCAGCACTAGCGCGCCGCTCGTGCCAACAACCGCTTCGTCGTCGTCGGCACCAAGCACGGCTGTCGCGCGGCGCTAGGCACGCGGCAATATAATGCGAATCTGAACACCTATTTGCCTAACCCGGTCAACCGGAAATCTCTATAGATACATGGAACGTACAAACGTTTTGCCCTCCTTTTATACCACCCAGTCCACTGTTTTGTCTAAAAAAGATGAATTAAATCAATTGGAATCAATTGCCCAAGGCCTTGCGGCGCGTTTTCAAGCTTGCACTACCTTTCATTCAGCCCGATTGCAGTTTGGTATAAACTTCACTGAGGTAACTATATCTAAATTAATGTCTGTAGTTACCTGCCTGCAATCGGCTGCCCCTGGAGTTGACAGAATATATGTTGCCATGCTGAAAATACGGTACAAAAACTTTGCCTCGGACCTATTGCAGATTGTGAATTGGTCTTTGGAAAAAGCTCGGATTCCACAAGTTTGGAAAACATCGAAAATAATTTTACTACTGAAAGGCCAGGCGAAAGGGTTTGATCTCGATAACATTCGGGCGATTGCTATCACGTCAAATTTAGTTAAGCTTATAGAACGGATAGTCTGCTCTCGTCTCACGGATCATGTTCTATCCTTCCCAGGCTTTAGCGAGGCTCAGATTGGATTCCGACAGGGATGCTCGATTTGGAACGTACACGTAGACTTGGAGATTCGTATTAGCGTTGCCATGAGCAAAAAGAGGTTTCAGCTTTAGTTACTTTAGATATTGCCAAGGTGTACGACAGCGTAGAATACAGCATTTTGCTTCATAAGCAAGCTGATCTACATCCTCCATTATGCATGTTTGCGTGGATTAGGGAATTTTTAAAGGATAGATCATTCTTCTCCACAAAGAATACAATTACATTCCAGCGCTTACACTCAGTCAAGAGGTGTACCCCAGGGAGCAGTCCTGTCGCCGTTATTGTTCAATATACTAATGCGTGACATTCCTATCCACCTGGCCGTCAAAGTTTATGTGTATGCAGACGATATAGCTTTTGTTGCTTCTGCCACAAATATTCACAACCTATAACATTTGTTGCAAGATTATCTAAATGCACTGGAGGTCTGGTTGGACATCCTAAGGCTAACTTTAAATGTCAACAAATGTGCCGTCCTAGTATTTCCACAGACAATCCCCAACATTTCCTTGCCTTATCATTCGCTCCTAATCCCGCAGGTTGAATCTATTAAATATTTGGGTGTATTATACGGCCCACTGTTAGACTGCAGGCCTCAAATTAGGAGCCTTGTGCTTCAAGGTGAACGCGCCCTTGGCCGGTTGATAAGAATCAGCAATAAGAAATATGGTATGCGTCGGGACACTCTGCTCTAGCTTTATAAGACCTATGTACGACCAATACTTCAATTCGTCTCCATTCGCTTTTCTGGATGCCCAAGGTACAAGCTTGAGCCCCTGTTTGTTTTGGAACGATGAGCTGTGCTCCTTTGTTTAGGTCTGCCCAAATAAGTTGTCAATGCTTTGCTATACTTGGGAGCTCGGATACTTAATCTATATTCGCGCTTTCAGCTTTTAACTGTGCGAACATATTTAAGGTCTTTGGAGCCAGTCTCTGGAGTGGGTAACCCAATATTTACTTCGATCCCATGATACTTCTTTGATAATATTTGGCCTAGGTATAAGCTCCCTCAGGTTGTGTTTACTAATTCCCTGCTGTGGAGACTTTCAGTATCAGTAACAGCTTTAGTACAAGTTAACCACCGGCGGCCTGATACTATAATCTCATTTGATGACACCCTCCTAGGGAATGCTAAGAATTTGTCTCCCAATGTAATAAATGCCCTTATAGAGGATTCCCTAGACAATTTTCTGAGCCATGTTGCCATTTTTACAGATGCGTCTTAGCAGGATGAAAAAGCAGCTATTGGCATATACTCCCAGGCTCTTGACTGGAGTTATTCACTTCGGGTACCAGACTGTCCGCCAATTTTCGCTGCTGAGTTTCTGGCCATTTAGATGGCCTTATCTAAAATCTCTAGTAGTATTTCTAAGGTTATTTTTCTTTCTGACTGCCTATCCATGCTGTCATCGCTCGAAAATTCGAAGGACATTCTGCTTTGCCGTTCCCTTTATTTTTTCTTCCTCCTCACATTTCAGATTTGCGTTTTCTATGGGTCCCTGGTCACTGCGGTATTAACATATAATGAAAGGGCAGATTTTTTAGCAAAATCCGCTCTTAGTGGACCTCTTGTTCTATTCATACCTAATACCGTAGTCATGGTGAAATTGCGCAACAAACACGACACAAAAGTAAGAGGGACACGTAGCACGGGCTACGTGTCCCTCTTACTTTTGTGTCGTGTTTGTTGCGCAATTTCACCATGACTACAGTAGACATTCACCAACTAGCCCGCCAACAGCTCCTGTTAATACCTAATACCGTTTACTTAACTTAAGCACGATTTCAAAATTTCTAACGTCTCCATTACCTCAGTAACGAGCCTCTCCTTTCTGCACCAGATTACTAAGACCTCAGATGGCCTTGGCGTGGCCGCATAAGTGTTTCAAGACTATGTGAAGTGTCTATGACTCTCTTGCGCTGCAGATTACCGAAACTGAATCTATAGTCAACAACGATGGCAAGGCGGCTATTGTGCTCCTGGGAGGTCTTGCCGAAGATCACAACATCGTCCAAATAGCACCAATTTTCCACTTCAGTCCGCGCAGAATGATGTCCATGAACCGTTCAAACGTGGCAGGCGCATTGCACAATCCAAAGGGCATTACGTGAACTCATAAAGATCATCGGGTGTCCCAGATTCTCTTTTTCTTTGTAGGTCGGATTCATTGGCATCTGCGAGTACTCAGATCTCAACTCCTCCGAGGAGAAGTATGACGCCGAGTGTAGACAGTCGAGTCCATCGGTAATACGTGAAAGCGGATTCACAACTTTTTTGGTTACGGCATTAAGCCGACAATAGTACACATAGAAGCGTCATGTGTTGTCTTTTTTAAGGAACGCCCAAGGACTTGAAGATTCCTGGATCACACCACGTTGGTGCATGTCATGAACTTGTCCGTTGATAAGCTGACATTTGCTCGGCGACACACGGTATAGGGCTTCTGTCTGATCGGGCGAGAGGCTCCAGTATCAGATCAAATGATGAATGCGAGAAGCTGGAATCAGTGGTGGACGATCCCTGGCGAAGTTGAAATGTAAACCTGCTTGGAAAGCAGGTCCGTCAAAATTCGGCGCTCTTTTGTTCCCAAAGATGTTTTTATCATCGCTTAGGTTCAAAACTATGCAAAGGGTTGTATTTTCTATTCAAGAGCACAGTCCCTCATTGCCATCACGTAATTCGCCACATTTTTCTCGAAATGGGCCAGTTTCATGTCACGAGGTAACACGGCTGACTCGCCTGAATAGTTCATTCCTCAGTAAAGTGTGGCCTCTGGTTAATGTAGCTATGCAACGAGGCACCAAGACATTCTTCTTAGCACAGGTAAGCGTTGTAAATTCGACTACGGCGTTGAAATGCTCACGTTGAAATGATCTGTAGATGAAACAACTTGGGTGAATTCTACGGACATCGCCGGTACAATTGTATCTTGTGAGGCTCCCGCGCCCCTCATGGCCTTTTTAACTGCGTGCGCTCCTTCAATTCCGTCTTGGTGCGCACGGAGGTAGCGCAACGGCGCATGTGCAGACTTTATCGCGGTGCATGACATGTACTCGACTGAGAGTGAGCCTCACGGACGTTTTAACTACGTGCGCTTTTTCCACTTCATCATGGTGCGCGCGGAGGTAGCGCAACTACGCATGTGTAGTCTTTCTCGCGGGGCGTGCAATGTGCTCTTTTCGAGAGGGAGCCTTAATGAGGGTAGCGCAAGGCCAAACCAAAGAATGGCAAGACAGCGCCCTGGGCCGCGGTCGTGCTGTCAGCAAGCGGTACGATGCATGCCGGGTGAACGCCGACGGCGTAGTAGAGCCTTACCAGGATGAAGACGTATGCGGTACCACCGAATAAGTGTTACGCTGTGTGCGTGAGCTGTTGTCACACGCGATTAATGTCTCTGGCGCCGCTAGGAGCGATTATGCCGTGCCCCATCCCAGTATTCGCGCATCCTAGATTGCTGTTCCTTTCCGCGCCGTATCAGGGCACAAACCCCCCTCCTTTTGTAATCATGGCGTAGCGCTGCTGCATGCCTGGATTGTATGCATCGCTTTGCAGTGTGTTCTAATGTTTTATCGTTAGAAAGTGCATTTTTGTTAACCCGGAATAATGCGGTGTTTTTATGGCTTGTCAGGCGAGACCATTTCTCGCAGACCCGTTTCCTAGAAGGCGGAGCCTTCAATCTTCAGAAACAGGAAACGTTCCCAAATCGGGTGCCGAGGCCTGGGCCGCTGACATCAACGTAGTATTCAGAAAGATCTGTCTGCTGCGGCAGTCTAGCATTGCGCCACAGGAGGAGGAGGAGGAAGATGAGGAGGAAAGTTAGGGAGGTTAACCGGTAAAGTAACTGGTTTGCTACCCTGCACTGGGGGAGAGGGGTAGATGGGTATAAAAGTTGTGGGTGAGAGAGGGATGGGTGATGACAGTACAGTTGCATCAGACATGTCACATCACATCAGTTCAAAGGCATATTGTAGCATGCGTTGACGACAAAGAAGCGCAGAAGTGTGAGAGGAAGAAGAAGTGTGCTAACCTCGAGTCTGAACTCTGACGCTGTTCGTAGAACCTTTACCACGCCTTGGACCTCGGACGAAACTGTAAGGGTCGCTGTTTACGCGACATCTGGTGGAGGTGCGGGGTACGATTTTCATGAGCCGGACGGCCCCTACAAGCCCAGGACGCACCCCTAAGGTGGAGACCCCAGTACACCAGAGCAGCCGCCGACTGCAAGGTCTGCCTCCCGAGTGTGGTCCTCTCCCTGACCACAGACCAACAAGGAGCATTTCTGTCAGCGCGATGAATCCCCCGGTATCGACAACTCCTGTCCTGCTCCACCACCAGCGGGATCCACCACATTTCCACGGCCTGCCCCATGAAGACGCTGAAGACTGGCTGGAGCAGGTCGACCGGGTGGCTGCCTTCAACGTCTGGAACTCTGACTCGAAGCTTCGCCATGTCTACTTTGCACTGGAGGATTCTGCGAGGACATGGTTCGAAAATCACGAAGCCGGACTCCGAACGTGGGACACATTCAAGGCAGAATTCTTGCGTATGTTTACCAGCACGTTTCGCAAGGAAAAAGCGAAACTGCTTTTAAGTAGCCGTATACAGCATCCGAATGAAATTGTTACGGCCTACGCCGAAGAGATAAAGCGACTCTTTCGACGCGCGGACCCAGTCATGTCAGAAGAGAAAAAAGTGCGCCTTTTGATGCAAAGTGTTAAAGAGCAGTTATTTGCAGGCCTGGTGCGAAGTCCACCAACAACTGTCGCCGAATTCATAAGTGAGGCGTCTACCATCGAAAAGGCACTTGACATGCGCGCCCTGCAATACCAGGGCGCTACAGTGTCTATGAACGCCGTGAGTGCAGGTGAAGCCGTACAGTTTTCGTCAGAATCGCTGCGTGATACGATCCGGGCGATAGTCCGGGAAGAGGTGGCCAAATACTGCGGATTCCTCCACAGCCACAGGTTGCCACAGTTTCCGATATCATCCGTGAGGAAGTACAACAGGCGCTTGGTGTTCCCGCCCCCGTCACCGTGCCCGCACCCGTCACCGGGCCCGCACCCGTCGCCGCGCCTGAACCCGTCGTAGCTACACCGCTGCTCCAGACCCTGAGCTACGCCGCGGTCACCAGCCGCTACCTGCCGCCTTCGACAGCATCCTACGAACCTCGCGCACCGGTCGCCCATGTGTCTTCCCGGCCGAGCGTACGCCGCCGAAGGACCGATATCTGGCGAACGCCCGAACACCAACCGCTGTGCTACCATTGCGGCGAAGCTGGACACCTGTGTCGCCGCTGCTCCTACCGGGAACTCGGCCTCCGTGGGTTTTCTTTTGATGCCCGTCGTCCGTTGCCTGGCCAGCGGCCACGCGATATCGCAGAATACATTTCGCGTTCCGACACAGGCCCAAGCCGCTTCCGGTCGCCGTCGCCTCGCCGTTACAGCTCTCCTGGACGCCAGGAGGAACTCCAAAGTCCCCGTAGGGGAAACTAGATGCAGCAGCCTCTGGAGGTACGGCTGCTACAGTGCGAAAATTTCAAGATCCTCCACAGACCCACGACAGTTCTTCACTGCAAACTACAGTTAGTTACATACGGCTACCACCAGAATCGACGCCGCTACGAAATTCCGCTAATCCTCAACGTAACCACGACGCCGACATTCGCCCCACCACTCCTTCAGAGCATCGAAGTCGAGACCGAACCCCACGAAGCTGTCGCCACCCGACACAACAAACTGCCGACCTGCAGATCTCCGTTGATGGCGTAGACGTCACTGCTCTAGTCGATACTGGCGCCGATTATTCAATTCTAAGTGCACACTTCGCCAAAGCTCTCAGAAAGGTCACAACATCATGGGGTGGCCCGCAAATACGCACCGCTGGCGGACATTTCATTATGCCCACGGGAGTGTGCACGTCGAGGATCACTGTACAAGGGCAAACCTTTCTGGCGACATTCATTGTATTGGCTCAGTGTTCCCGTGACGCCATCCCAGGTATGGACTTTTTAACCGAAAATGGCGCCATTATCGATCTGCAGAATAAGTCCATAAGATTTTCAGTTGAGAATGCTATCGAATCCAACAGCCTGCTCCCCGCTGCACTCCACATTATTGATGACCATGTTAGTGTGCCCCCACGTTCAAGCATCCTGGTCTCCGTGGGTTCCATCCCAATGCAAGATACAGAAGGTATCGTCGAGACAAAACAGAAACTGCTTATTGAAAGAGGCATCGCCGTTGTCAGGGCAGTTGTTTTTGTTGAAAATGGCAAAGTTGATGTTCTCACGAACTTCAGCAATGAACATCAACATCTGAACAGAGGGACAACTGTCGCATATCTCGACGCCATAACTGACACTAGTTATGAATGCAATTTCACCAGCGCTTCAGCAATAGAACCCTCCGACAACACTGAACCTCTGTACAATATAAACCAGGCATTACCTCGAAAGTATCAAGAGAAACTACGGCACCTGCCCCGTCGCTACTCTAATGCATTTGCCCGATCATCACGCGTCGGTCGAATCCACCTTGCAAAGCACCGCGTCATTACAGACGAAGCTGTTCGATCACTCCGCCAGTCGCCTTATCGAGTTTCCCCTAAAGAACGTACTGCCATCCGAGACCAAGTGAAGGAAATGCTCGATAACGATGTCATTCGCCCTTCCCGCAGCCCCTGGGCTGCACCTGTGGCACTTGGGAAGAAAAAAGATGGCACACTTCGGTTCTGCGTAGACTATCGCCGACTGAACAACGTTACGAAAAAAGATGTTTACCCTTTGCCCAGAAGAGATGACGCCTTAGATCGTCTGTGCAACACAAGATACTTCTCCTCCACGGATCTCAAGTCTGGATACTGGCAGATAGAGGTCGACGAGAGGGACCGCGAAAAGACTGCTTTCATTACACCTGACGGGCTATACGAATTCCAGGTCATGCCCTTCGGCCTTTGCTCCGCGCCCGCAACCTTTCAGAGACTCATGGACAGCGTTCTTGGAGATCTCAAGTGGACGACATGTCTTGTATGCTTGGACGACGTAATTGTATTTGCCCCGAATTTCGAGGAGCACCTGCGTCGCCTAGACGCAGTACTAGACGCCATCCAATCGTCGGGCCTCACTCTGAAAGCCGAAAAATGCCATTTTGCTTATGAAGAGCTGAAGTTTTTGGGCCATGTCGTGAACCAGGCGGGAGTTCTGCCGAATCCTGAAAAAACAGTTGCCATTGCCAATTTTCCGACGCCGCGGGACCAGAAAGAAGTGCGACGCTTTCTTGGGCTATGTGCATATTATCGACGTTTCGTGAAAAACTTTTCTAAAATAGCCGCCCCCCTTACACTTCTTACTAAGGCTGATATGCCGTTCACATGGGGCGACCAGCAAATGGACGCATTACAGGAGCTTCAACGTCGCCTACAGTCACCTCCAGTTCTAGCACATTGCGATGAAACCGCAGACACCGAACTCCACACGGATGCGAGCAATGCCGGTTTGGGCGCTGTCCTAGTACAGATACGGAACAGTGAACAACGTGTGATCGCCTACGCTAGTCGGGCTTTGTCTAGGGCTGAGACAAACTACTCTGCCACTGAAAAGGAATGCTTGGCCATCGTGTGGTCTATTTCGAAGTTTCAACCATACCTGTACGGCAGACCCTTCAAAGTGGTGACCGACCATCACGCGCTTTGTTGGCTGACAAGCCTTAAAGACCCTTTTACGCGTCTCGCCAGGTGGAGCCTACGACTTCAAGAATACGACATCACTGTAACCTACAAGTCAGGTCGTAAGCATTTAGACGCAACTGCCTGTCTCGTGCTCCTGTACAACCAGCTTCGGACGCCTCAGGTGACGACGACGCATTTCTGAGTGCAATTAGTTCAGACAATTTTGCCGATGACCAACGGAATGATCCCGAACTTCGCCAGGTAATCGACTTTCTTCAAGGTGCCGGCAGCATGGTCCCTAGGCCTTTCCGTCGTACTTTGTCTTCTCTGTGTCTCCGTGATGGCGTTCTCGTCAAGAAGAATTTTACAGCCAACAGTCGCCAATACCTCCTCGTTGTACCAGCAAGCTTAAGGGATGAGATTTTTCAAGTCTGCCACGACGAACCCATATCCGGCCACCTGGGAGTCACTCGGATGATATCCAGAATTAAAGAACGGTATTACTGGCCACGTTTGTCAAGCGATGTAACGCATTATGTTCGAACTTGCCGTGACTGGCAACGTCGAAAGGTTCCGCCTCTGAGGCCAGTCGGTCTTTTAAAGCCCATTACGCCACCGTTCAGACCATTCCAGCTAATAGGGATGGACTTGCTCGGACCGTTTCCTACTTCGACCTGTGAGAACAGGTGTATTATAGTAGCTACTGACTACCTGACCCGCTACGCAGAAACCGCTGCTCTTCTTTGTGGTACCGCTTTTGAAGTGGCGAAATTTTTCGTTCTTCAAATTGTCCTGAGACATGGCGCACCAGAAGTACTCATTACTGACAGAGGAGCTGCATTTTCTGCAGAGCTCATCCAGCATATCCTTGTTCTTAGTCGCACCAATCATCGTCGCACGACTGCATACCACCCGCAAACAAACGGCCTGACAGAACGTTTGAACAAGACCATTGCCGATATGTTGTCAATGTATGTGTACGTCCATCACAAGACATGGGACGAAGTATTGCCGTATGTAACATTTGCATACAATACCGCCGTTCAGCAAACTACCAACATGACTCCATTCAGCCTAGTTTACGGCCGACAAGTGACGACCACGCTCGACGCCATGCTGCCCCACATAGACAAAAATCCAAATGATGATGTCGCCCCTTTTCTACAGCGTGCCGAAGAGGCCCGTCAACTTGCACGGGTGCGAATACAGCAGCGGCAAGGCCGAGATGCACAACGCTACAACCTGCGGCGGCGGACTGCAGACTATCTGCCAGGTGACCTTGTCTGGGTTTGGTGCCCCATTCGACGACGCGGACTCAGCGAAAAACTCTTGCGCCGTTATTTCGGCCCCTACCGCGTTCTTCGACGCGTTAGTGAACTGGACTATGAAGTCGTTCCGCACGAGGAACCAGAGCCCCGGCGTCCCAAGCGTTCTGAAGTGGTCCACGTGGTCCGCTTGAAGCCTTTTCATGCCAGATAGCAGCCCCTTTTACTCTGTCCCTCTTTCAATCTAGCATCGGGACGATGCTTTTCGCACGGGGGGGGGGGGGGGGGGGGCTAATGTAGCATGCGTTGACGACAAAGAAGCGCAGAAGTGTGAGAGGAAGAAGTGTGCTAACCTCGAGTTAGAACTCTGACGCTGTTCGTAGAACCTTTGCCACGCCTTGGACCTCGGACGCAACTGTAAGGGTCGCTGTTTACTCGACAATATCACGTAACATAAAAAATCATAGCCTTTCGATCAGTCCTGTGCTTTTCATAAAGCGGAGCAGTGCCTGGGAGGCCTTCACCGCAGACGATCGCCGTGGCCAGAGACCTAGGATCTTAATTTCAGTTAGTGGTCGTCCATCTAGATGCTCCAGCGCATGGCATAGGCACTGTCTTTCCTCGCTGTATATGGGGCACTCAGAAAGAATGTGGCCTATAGTCTCTTCTCACCCGCAGTTTGTGCATGCAGGGCTATTTACCATTTTGACCGGAACAGCGCGCACTAAGACTTAGTGCGCGCTGTTCCGGTCAAAATGAGTTACCAACTTGCCCAAGCATCTGTTTTAACGTATTTACCATTCCTATCACAAAAGAATGAGAGTTTGTAAATGCTACACCAACCCACAGGCGGCACAGCAAAGTTTCTTCACATCGGGGTAGGCCAGGTGGAAGCCGGAGCTTCAGGTCAGGGTCCAGGGATTTTAAGCAGCAGTTCGCAAACTGGTAAGAATTCCACATGGAGAGCGTGTGTTCCCGCGCAAGTGCGCGAAGCCTGCCCGCTGCGTCTGCCCTGGAAAATGGAATCAACGCACAATCGCAGCCTTGGTGGGCTGTTCGTGCGACCTCGTCCACCCGGAGATTGCCCGCTATGCCGCTGTGTCCTGGAAGCCATTGGTAGATGATTTCTTGTCCTCTATTTGTGGCATAGTAATGAAGTTGTCCTATTTCCGCGGCGAGTTGCTCATGGGCTAAACGGCGAAGAGCCGCTTTCAAGGCTTGCAGAGCTGCTCTTGAATCTGTGAAATAGACCATTGTTGAGGGCTTTGCTGACTGATATGCCTAATAGTGACACATAGAGCGGTTAGTTCTGCGGCTGTTGAAGAAGTGCGGTGAATTGTCCTAACTTTTATTTCTGTAGTAGTTGCGGGTATGACCATGGAGCCTGAAGAACTCACGGCATTCACTGAACCGTTGGTGTCGATGTGCATACGATTTGCATGGTACTCATGGAAGTATTCAAGAGTGATTTGTTTTAGTTCTGTCGGCGATAGCTCGACCTTCTTCCTGATGCCGGGTATTGAAAGAAGCACGTGCGGTTGATGCAGGCTCCACAGTGGAGAGGACGGTCTAGATGCGGGTGTAAACTGGGAGGGCAGAATAGCGCGATGCGCATCAACGGTCTCTGCAAACGATGTACGCTGCCTGGTAATAGGAAGACTGGCCAAATGATGACAGAGAAACCGGGTATGTAGTTGATGCCCTCAGGGCGTCAACTGTTAGGTAGGTAGATATTGGATGCTCCTGAGCAATCAAAATGGTAGCAGCCGTAGAGGCACATTTCGGCAATCCCAGGCAGGTTCGCAGAGTTTGAGCTTGAACGTTGTGTAGAATTCCTAAGTTGGCTTTCCTGACATTTCCAAGTGCAGGTAAGCTGTACCGAAGAAATCCCATAATTAATGCATAGTACAGCTGGAGCATCGACCACACGGACGCTCCCCATGGCTTTCCCCCAATAAAGGCAAGTATGTGAGCAATTGCTGTCATCCTCTTTTTCATGAATGAAATATGGGGAGTCCACGAAAGATTTCTGTCGATAATCACTCCCAGAAAGCGATGGCTGCTTTCGTAGGGTATTGCTTTACCATCAATGCGTACGGTGTAAGGTGACATGTTCTTGCGTGTAAATGCAATTAGCGAATACTTTTCAGTTGATATTGTCACGGACAACAAGGCTAGATGTGACTAAGACGACGGGACGAAGCTCAACCAGCAGGCAAAGTTCCGCGCACAGCACGCGAGACAACTTCGGCGTCCTTTTCTTCTAGGTGCCACCTAAAAACATCTGGGACACCAGGTGGCATTACTCCCCCTCCTAAAAAAAACGAAAGCACAGACTGGGCGCGAGCGATGAGCGATGCAAGTCAGTACAGAAAACGAATATAAAACAGAGGCGGTGCCCTACACAACTAAACGAGTGCATAGTACACCGCACATTACTGCGTGAAATACGGTTTCATGCGGACAACGTGCACCACCTCGGAGCGTGGTTGCCGACGCGATGTCTGCACAGTGCCCGCTGGAAGGACTTCGTATGTCACTTCTGTGACACGGCGCAGAACCTTGTAAGGTCCAAAGTATCGCGACATCAGTTTTTCAGACAAGCCGGGCCGGCGCACCGGTGTCCACACCCAAACTTGCTCTCCTGGTTGGTATGTGACGTGTCGATGACGGAGGTTGTAGCGACGCGTATCCTTTCCCTGCTGTTGCTGAATGTGGATGCGGGCAAGTTGACGTGCTTCCTCGGCGCGCTGAGCAAACTGCTCAGCGTCTGGGATGAGAGGATTATCCGTGCAGCACGGAAGCATGGCATCTAACATCGTATGAACGTCGCTTCCATAGAGCAGGCGAAATGGCGTAAAACGCGTAGTCTCTTGGATGGCAGTGTTGTAGGCATATGTGACGTACGGGAGAATCTCGTCCCAGGTCTTGTGCTGGGAGTCTATGTACATGGCAATCATGTCGGCGATCGTTTTATTGAGTCCCTCCGTGAGGCCATTCGTCTGTGGGTGATGAGCAGTTGCTTTGCGATGGCTCGTGTGACTCAGCTCAAATACGTCGTGCATAAGTTGTGCCGTAAACGCCGTGCCTCGATCGGTGATTACTTGGGACGGTGCGCCATGACGCAACACGATCTGCTGCATAAAAACTGGGCGATCTCAGATGACGTGCCACGCTTCACCGCCTTGGTTTCCGCATACCGTGTGAGATAGTCGGTCGCGACTATAATCCATTTGTTACCGACCGATGTCAGCGGAAATGGGCCCAGAAGGTCGATGCCGATTTGGTCAAACGGTGTTCGGGGAGGCGCAATAGGTTGGAGCAAACCCGCTGGCTTGAGAGGTGGCGCCTTTCGACGTTGGCACTCACGACAGCCTCTGACGTAGCGATGAACGGCGTCAGCGAGTTTAGGCCAATAATAGGCTTGATGAACTCGGGCGAGTGTGCGTGTAAAGCCCAAGTGGCCGGAGGTGGGCTCATCATGGCAGGCAAAAAGGATATCGGCACGGAGGACGGCTGGCACTACGAGGAGGAACGCTCGGTCAACAGTGCTGGAGTTCTGTTTGTATAGAACGCCATTCCGGACACAGAAAGCAGACAGGTTTCGAGCAAATTGCCGAGGGATATCAGCAGCGCGACCCTGCAGGTGGTCAATGACAGGTCGGAGGTCCGGGTCAGCTCGCTGTCGGGTCATTATGTGTGAAGCACTCACCA
This sequence comes from Amblyomma maculatum, assembly GCF_055883805.1. Lineage (NCBI taxonomy): Eukaryota > Metazoa > Arthropoda > Arachnida > Ixodida > Ixodidae > Amblyomma > Amblyomma maculatum. The sequence continues at coordinate 31,035,032 of NC_139348.1, forward strand.
GTCCAAGAAAACCGCTCTCATCGTCCGTGCTCTCATCGACTAAATCGACGGGTGCGCGCGACAGCGCGTCAGCATCTTCGTGCTTCTGGCCAGATTTATACACAATGGTGTACTCAGATTCTTGGAGGCGAAGACTCCATCGTGCTAGGCGCCCCGATGGGTCGCGGAGGTTAGCCAGCCAGCACAAGGAATGATGATCGGTGACAACTTTAAACTGGCGGCCGTAGAGGTAAGGCCTAAATTTCATGGTTGCCCACACAACCGCAAGGCATTCCTTTTCCGTAGTGGAGTAGTTTGTCTCGGCGCGGGAGAGCGTGCGGCTGGCATACGCTATTACCTTTTCGACGCCAGCTTGGTCTTGAACGAGTACAGCGCCAAGGCCGATATTGCTGGCGTCGGTGTGGACTTCGGTGTCAGCGTCTTCATGAAAGTGCGCAAGAACAGGGCTTGTTTGCAGTCGGCTGCGCAGCTCCGCAAAAGCCTCTTGTTGCTCGGCGCCCCACACGAACTGTGTATCATCGCGCGTGAGGCGAGTCAGGGGGGCGGCAACTTTGGAAAAATCGGCGATGAAGCGGCGGTAGTATGTGCAGAGACCCAGGAAGCGTTTCAAACTTCTCTTGTTTGCAGGAACGGGAAATTTGGCGACAGCAGCAGTCTTGTCGGGGTCTGGCCTAACGCCTGCGGCACTCACAAGGTGACCAAGAAACTTCAACTCTTTGTAGCCAAAGTGGCACTTCTCGGGCTTGAGCGTCAAGTCAGCTGACCGGAGGGCATCTAATACTGCGCGCAGGCGTTCGAGGTGGTATTCAAAGGTTTCAGAGAATACGACAACGTCGTCGAGATAGACTAAGCAGATTTGCCATTTGAGGCCGGCGAGGACGGTGTCCATCATGCGCTGAAAAGTTGCCGGCGCTGAACATAGGCCAAAAGGCAGCACTTTGAACTCGTACAGTCCATCTGGGGTGACAAAAGCTGTTTTTTCGCGGTCCCGCTCATCAACCTCAATCTGCCAGTACCCACTCTTTAAGTCAATGGAGGAGAAATACTGGGCGCGACGAAGCTTGTCGAGCGAATCGTCGATACGGGGCAGCGGGTAGACGTCTTTTTTAGTGATGGCATTCAGCTTTCGATAATCGACACAGAAGCGAAGGGTCCCATCTTTTTTCTTTACCAGCACGACAGGGGATGACCACGGGCTGTTGGATGGTTGTATGACACCATCACAAAGCATCTCCTGAACTTGTGTCTGAATCGCTTCACGTTCTGTCGTTGAGATACGGTACGGCTGCTGGCGGATAGGGCGGGCGTCGTCAGGAGTAATGATGCGGTGCTTCACGAGAGGCGTTTGCCGTACTTTCGATGAGGACGCAAAGCAAGAGCTGAACTCTAGTAGGAGGGCACGTAGCTCACGATTCTGTGTGTCCGAGAGATCCGGACTAATATCAAGACGGTCAAGTGGGGGCTGCACAGTGCTAACAGCCCCAAACGTAAAACATTCAGAAACATCCGCTAAGGAGTCAGCAAACGCGATGGCAGTAGCACGAAAAAGATTCCGGGGTTCGTTGGTGAAGTTAGTCACCAGGAGATCAGACCGGCCGTCGCGGAGGTGGATGAGGCTGCGCGCTGTACAGATGCCGTGGGTGAGCAAAAGTGACTGGTTGCCTTCCGCGACCGCATGCCCATCACACAGTTCGTCGCAAGTAACAGTCACAAAAACACTGGCGCGTGGCGGAATCGAAACGCTCTCGGCGGAAATTCGAAGGGCGGCGCGGCGTTGGCGATTCTTGACGCCAGTATCAGCAGCTTTCTCGGTTGAAAATGTCACTGTGCGCTTTCGGAGATCGATAATAGCTCCATACTCCCGGAGAAAATCAACCCCAAGGATAACGTCACGGGAGCAGTCAGGTATAACGAGGCAGCTTACAATAAACGCGGAGCTGCGAATTTGAACTCGTGCCGTACACAGGCCACTAGGAGTTACATGTCCGCCAGCGGTGCGAATCTGCGTGCCCGACCATGGTGTCATGACTTTTTTTAGAAGCGCTGCTAGCTTCCCGCTTATAATCGAAAAATCCGCGCCAGTGTCCACCAATGCGCTAACCTTATGGCCGTCGAGAAGCACGGGTATGTCCAGCGAGAGTCGATGTTCATGCGTAGGAACTGTCGTCGGTGCCGTAAAATCCAGATCGCTCACAGGTCTCCTTGTCAGGGGGTCTTCATCACGTCGATTGCAAGCGGCCTCGCCCCCGGAGGTCGCTGTCTTTAGTTTTCCCGGTGGGGACTTGGCGAGCGTCGCTGCGCCGTCCAGGATGGCCCGCGCTGCGGCGATGGTCGGCGTGGGGACGTGGATCGTGACTGCCGCTGAGAAGTTGGCGCCATGCGCTGCTGCGCTAAGTAGTCTTCAATCTCCCGGGGTCTTTGGCCTATTGGAGGGCGACGCATGTCGATGGGAAATCCGTGAAGTCCAAGGTGTCGATAGGGGCACTGGCGATAGAGATGACCTGGCTCCCCGCAATGGAAACACAGGCGCTGGCGATGTGGGGCGCGCCACAGGTCCGCCTTCCGCTGGGGTGGTCGTCGGTTGTCGACGAACGGCTCAGTGTGTGCGGAATACAGTGAGCCTTGATCGGGTGGCGGTAATGGCGCCGAAGCAGTGGCAGGGCGTCGCGCCATATCTGCATAAGTTGGACGCAGGTACTCCGTGGGGAAAGGTTGTGGATCAGCGGACGCTACCGAGGGCTTCAACGCTTGAAGCTCTTCGCGGACAATGCTAGCTACAGAGCCTACCATCGGCTGTGGAGCGCCGAAAAGCTTCTGGAGCTCTTCGCGTACAACTGAGCGGATAATGTCGCGTAGGTTCGGCGTAGCCCCGAAGGCCGAAAACGGCTCCACAACCGAAGCGGCGACCACCGGCCTGTCGTAAGTGGTAGACCGCTGCTGGAGCGTCCTCTCTATTGTGACAGCTTCTGAAAGAAACTCAGCAACAGTCCTTGGTGGATTACGCACGAGGCCAGCGAACAGTTGCTCTTTAATACCGTGCATAAGGTGGCGCACCTTTTTGTCTTCGGTCATTGCCGGGTCAGAACGTCGGAAGAGCCGGGTCATGTCCTCCACATACATGGTCACAGTCTCATTTGGCATCTGTATACAAGACTGTAGAGCCCTTTCTGCGCGTTCTCGCCGATCCGCGCTGGTATAGGTCTCACGAATTCGTCGGCAGAACTCACGCCATGATGTTAGGGCGTCTTCTCGGTTCTCGTACCAAGTACGAGCGCCATCTTCCAGGCTGAAGAAGACATTTCGAAGCTTGGCGGCGTCGTCCCACTGATTAAACGAGGCGACCCGTTCAAATTGGATAAGCCAGTCTTCGACGTCTTCGCTCTGACTGCCGTGGAAGGGCTGAGGCAGTCGTGGATTTTGCAGGTTGCAGTAAGTTGGAGCTCCTTGCATAGCCAGTCGAGGGGGCGCCTGCGGTGTTGAACTCCAACGGCCCGTGCTCAGGTGGTAGGCCTAGGTTCCTCCGGCTAGCGCGGTGAACAGGAGTGTCGATTGGCACAGGACCTGAATCCTGGGTATGCGGAGGATTTCGGGACATATACTGGGATCGATACCCTGCGCCGACACCAAAATATGTCACGGACAACAGGGCTAGATGTGACTAAGACGACGGGACGAAGCTCAACCAGCAGGCAAAGTTCCGCGCACAGCACGCGAGACAACTTGGGCGTCCTTTTCTTCTAGGTGCCACCTAAAAACATCTGGGACACCAGGTGGCAATATATGCAGACCTTGCAGATGGAGGTAGGACGCAACTATACTTGCCGCCTTTTGAAGCCTCGCTCTAACCTGTGGGCGCGTAACTCCTGATGCCCAGATACAGATGTCGTCCGCATATATTGAAAGTTGCACCGACTGTGGTATTGAGTCAACAAGCCCGACAAGAATCACATTGAACAGTGTTGGGCTTAGTACTCCACCCTGTGGGACTCCACGGGAAGTGAAGTGAGAAGATGTTGGGCCATCGTCAGTCTGCATAAAGTGAGAACGGTTGGATAAATAACTGCGTATCCAGCAAAAAACACGACCGCCGAGTTCGGCAGCTTCCAGAGCGTCCAAAATGGCCTGGTGAGTGACTTTGTTATATGCGCTCTTCTCTTTATATCCAGGACCAACGCCGCGGGTAAGCGCTTCGAAATTTTTTGGCGTTGTACAGATGATACCAGGTCCACCACGTTGTCAATTGAAGAGCATCCACGTCGAAACCCTGACATTATATCTGGATATATGCGGTAGTGCTCCAGATACCACTCAATATGTGTAAGCATGCAGCATTCTTTCCAGTACTTTACCAACGCAACTAGCCAGTGCAATTGTGCAATTGGACGGTATGATGTCAAGTCCAGAGGCGGTTTGCCAGGTTTCAGGAGCGGAACTAAACGACTGCACTTCCACTTGTCTGCAACTGTACCCTCACTCCATGATTTGTTGTAATATTCCAAAAGAGCGTGCCTAGCTTCTTGTCCAAGATTTCCAAGCGCAGTGTATGTTACACCGTCGGCACCCGGCGATGATGACCGTCTGCAAGAAGCCAGCGCAGCGTCAAGTTCTTCCACAGAGAAGGGAAGGTCTATTCGTGAATCCCGTGAAGCTGGAACATCGTTGAAATGTAGCGTTGCCGTTGAAGTCGATTGGCCAGCTACCCTAGCGCAGAAATCTTCTGCTACCTCGACCTCACTACGTCTTTGATAGAGCGCGACAGATTTGAATGGGTAGAGCTGTTTAGGGGATGTTCGGAGACCATGAACGACATTCCAGATTCGTGATAAAGGCATGCGGAGATCAAGCGTTTCACAAAATGACCGCCAACGTTTTCCCTGCAGGGCTTGAATTCGGCGCTGAATTTTCTTTTGCAGGCGCCTCGCATCTCTGAGGTCGAGGCGCGACTTCGTGCGTCGGTATCTACGCTCTGCCCTCCGTCGCAATGCTCGCAGGCGCTGTAATTCCGTATCAAACTTTGTGTAGGTAGGCACTGGGGTGAAGAAAGACGTCGCGTTTATCATGACCTCCTTAATTTTCTCTTCAATACTTGCAGAGAGGCCTGCTGTGCAAGCATCTTCCATAAGTGCTTGAAATGCCGACCAATCGATGTGGCGTAATCGTGGGACAGACTTGGACGTGGAAAGGCCATTAATGATCACATACGTAGGAATGTGGTCACTTCCGTGTGTTTCTATATCTGCAAAACATTGGCCGTTGTTGGTAAGGCATCGAGACACGAAAGCTAAATCAAGACAGCTGCTGTAAGTTGCCCCTCGAATAGAGGTCGGTGTACCGTCATTAAGACATTGCAGGTCATGATCAGAGGCGAAGGACACAAGTTTTCTTCCCTTGAGGTTCATTCGAACACTTCCCCACATCATGTGGTCAGCGTTAAAGTCTCCTATAATGATCCAAGGGCCAGGTGTAATCGCCATCAAGTCGCTCAATCGTGTGGCGTCAAAACGACTGGGTGGCGACATATACGCACCCACAAGTGTAAACGTGAGATTGCGCTTCTTCACTGTCAGGCAAACGTACTGGTTGTCGTTGCTGGGAGTAACCGGATGGATTACATATGTGAGTTCTCGCCGAATATAGATGATGATCTTGCTGTTTCCCTGGTGCGTTGGAGATGCAAATGCCTCGTAGCCTGACAGTCGTAAAATCTTTAATACATACGGCTCACAAATAACAAAGATGGCGATGCGATTTTCATGAACATATTGTCGAATATCTGCAATTCGGGACTGAAGCCCACGAGCATTCCATTGAAAAATGGAGGCGTCCTTGAGATTTTTTTCAAAAGTTAATGCTGGGGGAGCCATTGTGTCTACTACTGTAGAGCCGCTAGAACTGGTGTTAGCGCGTCCAGAACCTGTAGCGCATTCTGTGCTGCTGGTGTGTGCAGACTAGATAGCACAGCGCGGATTGCATTCATCATGGACGTGAGAATGGCAATTACCTGTAGGTCTTGAACATGCTCCACATCATGACTTTTCTCTAGCTCGGCAGTAGGTGCAGGAGATTCGGTTCGCGGCAAAGTTTCCTGGCCCAGCGCACGTCGAAGGTTTTGGTAGTGGTGGCCAGTTAACGTCTGAGGCCCCACCTCCAGATTCACCGCCCGTCGAGGTCCCTTGATTTAAAACTGCAGGCATAGGAGTAGGACAAGATGCGGGAGTGCTCGAGGCCTTGCTATCAAAATTAATTGCTTTCTTAAATGATCTTCGGCAGCGCGAACGACGCCGTCGCACCTTAGCAGCGGCCTCTCTGTGTGTATATTGATCACGCACCATTTGCTTCAGCACTTCCCGTTCTGTCTTTAAGCGGGGGCATTCCTTTCAGGAGGAGTCATGAGGGCCGTGGCAGTTGGCGCACTTCATAGCAATCGCGCGGCAAATGTCGCCGCTATGCGACTCGGGGCATCTAGGACACACGATGGAATTTTTGGAGACCGCACTTACGTGCCCGATCTTCATACACTTTCTGCATTGAAGTGGCTTGGGCACCAAAGGGCGGACCGGGTGTCGAAAATGTCCAACCTTCACATGCGATGAACTACAGTCCCCCTTTTATGTGAGCTTGATGCATTTCGATCTGCCGAGGCGCTGCACTTGCAGTATGGAGATGCTATTTGATGCTGGTTTGATTAAGACTGGTAGATCGGTGTCAACATTGTAGATGACACGTGCTATAGTGCCACTGTCCTGAAGAATATGGGAGCGCACTCTGATGTCGCCGAGTTTGTTGATGGCGGTCAATCTCTCCAATGCGCTCCGCTCCATGATATCAATGACAATTATGTTTTTGTAAGGATTAACTCTAACGTCTTTGATCTTTCCAGGGACGAGGCTTTCAAGGAACACAGACATGACTCGCCTGTTGAGTTGGTTTAGATTGTCTGTTGGCGTCTCTGACACAAACAAGACAGTGTGTGTCGGAGGGCCTCGCGTAGTGATGAGCGTGGACGTTCTTGATGAGGACGAATCTTGTCGATGGTGTAGTGTTTGCTTTGCTTTCTTGCTAAGCACCGGCACGACCCCATCGTCGTCGGCAGAAGAGTCATCATTAGCATCCGAGTGCAGCACGGTGGTCTGGCTGCTTGCGTCACTCGAGTTGTAGAAGCGCTTCCTCTGGGCGACCGCTGCCGATGCACCGGGTTCCACAGGAGGCCCATGAGTGTCCACTTGCATCGCCGCGCGGAAAAGGGAGCGGCACCTCCCGGTTATGTCCCAAATTCCAAAAAACAACGGAGACTGGAACGCAGCGTTTTGGTAAAGAACAAATTCTTCTTTTCCCGTTGCGCCACAGCGTTGTAAAGCGTCTATAACTAGAATTACTCCATGTGTGGAACGAGGTAACACTATATATTAGGTTCAAAATGCTTAGCTGCCATTCACAACGTTCGCGCAGCACACACCCAGAGGCATGAATGATTCCCCGCCAACGCCACCGAACACCACAGCTATACTCCCCCTGAACATAACGTTACGTCCCAAGTGCTTGTAGAATCCTAAGCTCATAACAGAAACTGTTACTTTAATGTACATGAATGCCATGTTGCTGATGACGTCACTGAATACTTCGTATATGTTCTTTAACATAAACACAGGGAGAGGCATTGAGAACGTTGATTCTCCGGTGACCTCATCCGCATTTGCCGCACATTTGTTTCCCGAAGGGGAAGAACAGCGTCGAGGAGATGGTAAGCGTCGCTGTTTTTGGGTTGGCGGCGTCAAGCTGCGAACAGAAACAGGTGGTCCATTTCGCATCAGTCATCATCATCATCATCAGTCTGATTTTACCCACTGCAGGTCAAAGGCCTCTCCCATATTTCTCCACTTAACCCGGTTCTGTGCTAGCTGCATCCACTTGACCCCTGCGAACTTAACCTCATCCGCCCACCTAACTTTCTGCCGCCCCGTGCAAGGCTTTCCTTTCCTTGGAATCCAGTTTGTTACCTTAAGAGACCATCGGTCATCCTCTCTTCGCACTACATGGCCCGACCATGCCCATTTCTTCTTAATTTCCAGTAGAATGTCGGTAACTTGAGTTATTTCTCTGACCCACTCTGCACGCTTCCTATCTCCTAATGTTATCCCTACCATTTTTCGTTCCATAGCCCTCTGGGTTGTCCTCCACTTAAGTAGAACTCTCTTGGTTAGCCTCCACGTTTCAGACCCATAGGTTAGTACAGGTAAGATGCAACTGTTATATACTTTACTCTTGAGCGATACCGGCAAGCTGCTAGTCATAATCTGCGAGTGCTTGCCAAATGCGCTCCATTACAGTCTTATTCTTCTTGTTACTTCCTTTTCATGGTCCGGATCTGCGGTTACTACCTGTCCTAAGTAGACATATTCGCCTATTGCTTCCAGTACTTCACTACCTAATGTAAACTGCCGTTCCTTCCCGAGGCTGTTGAACATTACGTTAGTCTTCTGCATATTGATTTTCAAGCCTACCTGTCTACGTTTCCTGTCTGGGTCATCAATCATTATTTGCAGTTCATCCCCAGAGTTGCTTAGCAAGGCAATGTCATCAGTGCCGGGCGGTATGAACCGAAAGTCGGGGTTGAATACACTTCATTGTTCAGACGATCAGAATCGTTGGGCAGCGGGCGATGGTCTTGTGTCAGCAGTCCCCGTTGATAGCGATGTGTCCGGGAGATGTGTGCGGTCATATTACAGCTATAACGCACGGGTTGCGGGCGCCACCACTCAGAGTGAAAATAAGTGCAAACTTATTCACGATGGTCGTTGTAGTCGGGATTGCGCTACTGACGAGCCACCCCGCGTTTTTAGACGATTCTTCGGCTCATCCGTGGCTAGGAAGAGATCATATCGTCACACTGTCTCAGGTCGTCAAAGCGTGGCGCATTTAAAACCGGAGGCCAGGACGTTGATGCGGTCGAGGGTTCTGTCTGCAGCGCGCAACCGTCATACTGGTGTTCATACGGGCACGCATAATCTTTGTTACGTAGCAATTCTGCCTGCACGAACCGGCGTGTTTAGATCAGCCATCGACTCCGGAACACTGACATCAACGCCCGCGATGGGTGTAACGTCGGCCAGTCGTCCCAGTTTAGGTGTGATGCAGCGCAACTACAAGGTTTCATAACTGTGGCAGTGACTGATGACGTCAGCTGTAGAGATAAAACTGTCTTTGCTAATAAGGAATGAATAGATATCTTCAGCGATCCCTTTTGGCAAGTGCCCCACTTTTTTTTCCTCGGACATTTGCAAGTTAACAATCTTGCACAATTTCACAATGTCCTCGATATATATGGTGCAAGTCTTTTCAGATACCTGGGCTCGCTACAGCAACGTTAGCTGTGCGCGTTTCTTCTTCGCGAAGCCATATCCAAAGAACGTCTTTATCCCTTCTGTGAAACGATCCCAGCTCGTAAAAGAGTCTCCATGATTGGCAAACCAAATTAGTGCGGTGCCTTCCAAGAAGAACACTACATTCGCTAATTTCACGGTTGAATCGCAAAGACAATACCGGCTCACTCGTTTGTAGTTGGTTCGCCAATCGTCGACGTCCTCTTCAGATTTTCCACCAAAGGTGCGCGGGTCACGGTGATGCTGCCAGTTGCTCACCACAGGTATAGTATGCCAAGCGTCACCGTCTTCAGCCACACTGAATGTTAGAGGTGATAGGCCAGCTTGTCTGCGGCTTCGTCGAAGACGACGGGGACCCTTTTTGAGTCACCCCGCACCTCCGTCACAACTGTTACGTACTCTTATTCATCCTTCTCATGTCGCCCCAAAGTACTTGAAAAAGAAATATATATATATATATATATATATATATATATATATATATATATATATATATATATATATTGACATGGGGCGTTCGGAGTGAAAACGACGTTAAAGTGCATTGGCTCCGGACTCGTAGGACGTACCTAAAACTCGGATCGTGCAATTCCACCTGTCCCGGCTGTTAACCTAGCCCCAGTCTCCAACACCGTGACAAATCTGATGGAGGTGAGCCCTGATGTCCCGTACCCCTACGCTAAGCAGGAGGGCCGGTGATATATCCGAGGAAACGCCTTTCACCGCACTAGCCACAAACAACGAGGCCTACCACCTGAGTTTTCCCCCTCGGGCATGACTACGGCAGCCACGACGTCGTCGCAATGCCTGACGCGACCCCCACTTACGTGACGTTTCAGAACCCCCGTGTCCCAAAGACCTTTTACGGGGACACCTACAAAGACGTCGACGGCTGGTTGCAGCACTACGAAAGGGTAGCTACATTCAACCTCTGGGATGACGCCGCTCGGCTTCGAAATTGGGACGTGGTTCGAGAACCATGAGGAGCAGCTGTCTTCTTGGAGTGAGTTCAAACGTCATCTTGCGGCAACTTACGGTAGCTCAGATCGCCGTGAACGGGCTGAACGCGCTCTCCAATCTCCAATGCCTAACGAAACCGTCGCGGCGTATATCGAAGACATGACGCGCCTGTTTAAGTGTGCGGATCCTAAGATGTCCGAGGACAAAAAGCCGCGCTACCTCATGCATGGCTTTTTGCTGGCCTGGTGCGCAGCCCGCCGACAACTGTCGCAGAATTCCTTGCGGAAACATCCACGATAGAAAAAGTGCTTCAGCAGCGAGCTTCTGACACATCGGCGCTACGGGAGTTCGTACGTTTGATAGCGCTCGATGAACTCCGACTGATGTATGGCACACCTCAACCAGTTCCTGCCTCCATTGCAAGCGTTGTCCGCGAAGAGGTGCAGGAAGCGCTCCGGCCTTCATTTCCAAGCGGTGAACCTCGCCCGGCTCCTCCTCTTACTCCACCTGAGTGTCACCGCCCCACATACTCTCAGGTGCTGCAATACTCTCCGCCCTTGTCGCCATCCCTGATTCCTGCGAACGTAGCTGTGCCGAAAACAGCAGCTCCCGTGATCCAGTACGTCACAGATTCCCGACCGCCAACCCGGAAAGCAGACCAGTGGCGTACCCCCGACCGACGGCCGTTATGCTTCCACTGTGGCGAACCGGGTCATGTCTATCGGCGCTGTCCCTACCATCGACTGGGTCTCGGAAGGTTTTTCGCTGATTCTCCGCGGCCTCGCTACGGCGAACGGCCTCGAGCCGTTGAAGATTTCGTCAATGATCAGCGCCGGGTTGTTCCGTCTCATCTGCGATAATCTAGATCACCGTCACCCAGGGCTCGCCCGTCGCCATCTGCTACGAGTTCCTCATGGGCAGCGCAGGGCCGATCGCCCAGTCCCCGGAGGGGAAACTGAAACCAGCGACCTTCGGGGGTAGGCTCGCTGGACATCGCTGCGCGGGACACCCCCCATTGATGCGGACATGGAAAGACTACGCATCGACATTGGAAAAGCCCGCGGTTACCGATCATAACGCCACTTCGACGACACCACGACGCACCTGCAACCCCGACGAATTGCCGGTGGAACCGACGACGAAACAACGCACCCGCAATGACGACGAATTGCCGGTGGAACAAACGGCGCCACTACGCACTTGCAACGAGGACAAGTTGCAGGTGAAGCAGACCGCGTACACCGACGCAGAGCACTCAAAGACTCAGAAGCCTGACATTCGTGAGCAGCTTTCGTTGGACATACCCGTAGTACTGGATGGTCGTCATGTTCGAGCTCTGTTGGATACTGGCGCTGATTATTCTATTTTGAGCAGCCAGTTTGCCGCAGTTCTCAAGAAGGTTTTGACTCCGTGGGCTGGCACACACGTTCGCACTGCGGGTGGTCATCTGATTACTTCTCTGGGTATGTGCATAGCTAGAGTCCAAATTTCAGAGTAAACATTTGTAGTAAGCTGCCTTTTTCTGAAAAGCTATTCGTGTGACCTGATTCTGGGCATAGACTTTCTGCGTGAATATGGCGCAATTATTGAAATCCGGGATTCTAAGGTCTCGTTTTCTACTGAGAAAGCAGTGGCCCTCAGCGGTACAAAGCGACCACTCAATGTGCTTCGAGTTTAGGAGGACAGTGTCACTCTGCCTCCTCTAACCAGCACTTTCGTTAATGTCAAATGCAATGCCCTTCACGATGGTGACGCAATAGCCAAAACTAACGTCTCGTTACTGTTGACACAAGGAGTCTGCATGGCCCGCAGTTTGATCCATCTTCACCGAGGTCAGTCCAAGATACTTGTTACCAATTTTTCGCACGAGTATCTGCACCTTTTTCGTGACACTTTCGTAACTTTCGCCGAACGCATCTCTGATGTCTCCGAGTGCTTGTCCACAGAAACCGTGCCACCATCCACATCCCTTGACAATCTCGATGTCAACTCAGAGCTATCGGTCAGCCAGCGTGTTTAGCTGTTTTCATTGTTACTGGAATTCAGAGAGTGTTTTGCATCATCGTCAAAAGTGAATCAAACTCTCATCGCCAAGCACCAGATCGTGACGTTCGATGATGTGCGCCCAATCCATCAGCACCCCTACCGCCGCGTCTCTTCGACCGAGCGCGAAGTTATTAAGTCACAAGTTAAGGAAATGCTCGAAGATGAGGTTATCCAGCTTTCCAATAGCCCGTGGTTCTCCCCGGTCATTCTAGGTAACAAGAAAGACGGCACGTTACGCTTTTGCGTCGATTACCGCAAACAGAACGCCGTAACCATGAAGAATGTCTACCCCTGCGGCGGATTGACGATTCTCTCGACCGCCTTCGGCGTGCAAAGTGTCTTTCGTCCATTGATCTAAAAAGTGGCTACTGGCAGATTGAGGTCGATGAGCGGGATCGTGAGAAGACGGCCTTCGTCACACCCGACGGCCTTTACGAGTTTAAGTTCTACCTTTCGGCCTGCGTTCCGCGCCGGCCACATTTCAGTAGATGATGGACACTGTCCCCGCCAGCCTTAAATGGCAGTGTTGCCTAGTCTACCTAGATGACGTGGTGGTCTTCGCAGAATAATTTGCACAACATCTTAAGCGCTTGCGGTCAGTACTCGAAGCCCTTTGATCCTGACACTAAAGCCACAGAAATGCCACTTTGGCTGCCGAGAGCTTAAATATCTCGGCCATGTCGTCAGCGCCGACGGCGTGAAGCCCGACCCTGATAAGATTGCTGGTGTTGCGGAATTTCCGATTACATGTGACAAGAACGCTGTTTGCCGATTTCTCGGCTTGTGCAGTTACTACCACCGAGCTGCGTCTTCGTCTCCAATCGCCGCCTGTTCTCGCCCATTTCAATGAGCAGGGGGAGACAGAAATACACACCAACGCCAGTAATATTGGCCTTGGGGCGGTTCTCGTCCAAAGTCAAGAGGGTGTTGAACGAGTCATCGTTTATGCCAGCCGTACTTTATCCCGCACCAAGACGAACTATTCAACTACTGAAAAGGAATGCCTCGCCATTATTTGGGCTGCTGCGAAATTTCGCCCCCACCTTTATGGTCTCCCATTTAATGGGGTCACTGCCCACCATTCTTTGTGTTGGCTGGCCAACCTGCGTGACCCATGCGGCCGCCTGGCGCGATGGAGCCTTCGCCTACAGGAGTTTGATCTGACTATTGTCTATAAGTCCGGGCATAAGGATGGAGATGCTGACATGCTCTCCCGTGTGCCTGCCGAGCTCGCATCGCCAGACACGGAAGACGCTGGCAGTTTCCTCGGAGCTGTTGATGCTTCAGATATGTCTCATCAGCAGCGTGCCGATCCAGAGTTACGGGCACTGATTGATTAATTAGAAGGTCAGCCAGCCACCTTACCTAAGTGCTTTTCTCGAAGCCTCTCAAGTTTCTGCCTGACAGGTGGCGTGCTTTATAAGCACACACTCTAGATCCGAGTCGAGAACCTAGCTCCTCGTGGTACCCACAGCTCAGAGGAAATCCTTTCCGCGTGCCACGATGCACCAAATTCTGGACACTTGGGCTATACTCGCACACTTGCTAGAATACGACAGAAATTCTACTGGCCCAACCTTGCCACTGTTAAGCGCTATGTCAAGAGCTGTCGGCAATGTCAGTGTCGGAAGGTTCCGCAACCAAAGCCTGCAGGCCTCCTCATGCCCATAATACCACCACGAGCAGAGCACCGTTTGGTCAAGTCGGCATGAACCTTCTCGGTCATTTCCCTCGGTCCTCCGGTGGCAACCGCTGGATAATTATCGCCACGACTATCTGACTCGCTATGCCGAGACCAAAGCTTTACCTAGTGAAACAGCGTCTAAAGTTGCCCATTTCTTTGTACACCAGATCATACATCGGCATGGTGCTCCTACCTGTATTATTACTGATAGAGGGACTGCCTTTACTTCACAAATGATGGCCGAAGTCTTTCATCTCAGCAGCACGGCACATCAAAAAGCTACTGCTTACCGTCCGCAGACCAATGGGCTGACGGAAAAGACCATCGCGGATATGCTGGCGATGTATGTCGGCGCCCAGCACAATAGTACTGTGTTAACGTCTTGGTTTAATTCTCTTGTGTGTGTAGTGTGTTTTTTTTTCTATAACCATGCAGCGCCGGAGGTCGTCGGAGCCCAGTACAAGACTTGGGATGCGATCGTACTATATGTGACATTCGCATACAATACGGCAGTCTAAGAGACTACACGTTTCACGCTGTTTCGCCTCTTTAACGGCAGGGAGGTTCGGACGATGCTGGATGCAATGCTCCCTTGCAAAACAGATACCGAACTTTGTTCTGACGCCGAGCAGTTTGCCCAAGATGCTGAGCAAGCACGCCAACTAGCACGCGCCCACATCACCCAGCAACAGGACAGGGATTCACGCCGGTACAACCTCCGCCACAGACAAGCTTCCTACAACACTGGGGACCAGGTGTGGGTGTGGACTCCTGCTCGACGCCGCGGCCTGTCAGACAAGCTAATTTGCCGCTACTTTGGACGATTTAAAATCGTGTGGCGCCTCAGCAACGTCAATTACGAGGTGCTCCCGGATGCATCAGAGCACACAGGCCGTAGGCTACCTCGTCCAGAGACAGTTCATGTCTTGCGATTGAAGGCGTACTTTGCGCGGTGACTGACAAACTGCATCTGCAATTTTTTTTTTGCTTTTGTCCGCTTATATGCACGTGTGAGTGTGTGCGTGCTTAAGGAGGGAGGAATGCCAGGGGGCGCTCGTAGTGAAAACGACGTTGAAGTGAATCGGCTTCGGACTCGCAGGACGTACCTAAAACACGCACCGTGTAATTGCACCTGTACCGGCTCTGTTTACCTACCCCCAGTCGCCAACAGAGACTATATATATAAACACACTGTTCTGCAACTTTATCAACCCCGTCTGAAAAATTCTCCCGCCTCTACTGGAGGCTCATCTGCGCTGAAACTGCACAGAACACGTCCGCGTTGTTCTCGCCTGCTTTACGAGGTAAGTATGGCTATGGTGCTTACTTGGTTTGGCAGCGCATTGTGAGAAAACAGAACCGTCTGCGACGGGACTGAAGGGCAATAAACGCATACATAAATTTTCTGCGAAAGGGCAGCAGTGGCGCCATCTAGCAACATTGCAGGAACGTGTTATGCTTCCCTCGGCGCTTTTGAACCGCAGCGCTTTCCCCCAGCGACGCCAGAAGGCATCACAGCTGCCTCACAACGACGGGCTGCTTCAAGGGAACACCGAGTGGCAAAGCACAGGTATCTCAGGAGGAAATCGACCAAAAATGGAATCATCTCGACAAAAGAAACTTGAAGTACAGGCTCTCGTCCAAAGTAAAATAAAGCAGTCCACCGTTCGCTGGATGGCTGACTACACGATGCCTCTAAGGCGGAGCAAGAAAATTCTGGAACCATATAAGCTGGCTAGGGAAAAAGAATCAAAGAAAGCAGGATTGGATTCAAGGTAACGAGTGAAATTGTTCAATAAAATGGAGAGTTGAGCTAGTTGGTACATGTTTAAGGAATAACAGCGCGGAGGCGAAGGACAAGGATGAAGACAACACCTGCTCTATTTAAAGGAAGACAATGCAGTGAGTCATTTAAGAGCGACGATAGGGTAATCTCCGTATATCAGGAAGCAACAGAAGGTAGCAGAATACAAAGCAGCTTAGAACTGACCAATCTAAACAGGAAAAAGACAATATTTCTAAAAACACATATACAAGAATAGATGGAATTCCGATCAAGCTGATTAATGAACTTGGTCCAAAAAGTAAGGAAACGTTGTTAAAAGCTTTGGAAACAGTCATAACGAATACGCAAATTTCGGACAGCTGGCGGCAGAGTAAAATAAATTTGATTTATGAAGGGAAAGGCGAAAGGATGCACATAAAATCCTACAGGCCGATTACCATAACATCTGTTATGTACAAGGTGGTCATGCAGGCGGTGAAATTAAAGGTGCAAGCATGGGTAGAAAGTAACAAGATAGTCGGAGAACTTCAGAACGGCTTTAGAAATGGTAGGCGCTTAGATTTGTGCTTACCCGATGCATCGAAATATCTAGAGTGGAAAATAGACCTTTGTATTTGGCCTTCCTGGACATAAACGGGGCGTACGACAACTTAAAAAGGGAATGCAGATAATATTGTGCTGCTAGCTGAGAGTGTGGAAAAATTTCAAACTCTAATTGTGTATTGCGGAGACGAAGGGGATGCTCTAGGCTTCAGTTTCAGTGGAACGTATTAAAAGAAGAAGGTATCGGTTATGAAATAACAGAGTTCCTACAGGAAATATACCGAGATACCAAAGTAGAAATTGCATGGGAAGGGATAAGCAGTACGGAAGATGTCAAAGTATGCAAAGGATTAAGACAAGGAGGTCCTCTAACACCGCTGCTGTTCACGCTTTATATGATAAACCTGGAACGTTGGATACAAGACAGTAACCTAAGTTTTAACCTATCATATAGATTAGGTGGAAAAGCGGTAGAGCAGCGCCTCCCCGGTTTGATGTATGCAGATAATATTGTGCTGCTAGCTGAGAGTGTGGAAAAATTTCAAACTCTAATTGTGTATTGCGGAGACGAAGGGGATGCTCTAGGCTTCAGTTTTAGTGCAGTTAAGTCGGGTCTGGTGGAACGGCTGAACTGATCAAGACCTTAAAACACAAGGCCATGAAATACCCAGAGCCGTAGAATATAAATATTTGGGGGTATGGGTAAACGAAGGATTGGCATACATTGGAAAGCATGAGCAATCACTTAAGGCCAAAGGGCGAAGAAATTCCGAGATAATGAAGCATAGGGCACTGTGGGGATACAACAGGTACGAGGTTTTGAGGGGTATTTGTAAAGGAATTATGGTGCTCGGACTTACTTTCGGAAAGTGGTTATGTGCCTAAAATCAGAGGTACAGTCGACATTAGAAATAAATCAGAGTGCCGTCGGACGATTAGCACTATATAGGTGCCCACGGCAAAACCACAGGGAGATATGGGCTGGGCATCTTTCGAAGTACGGGAAGCTCAGAGTAAAATATTATATGAGGCACGCCTGAGGAAATTGGACAGTAACAGATGGCCAGCTAAAGTATTTAAATATCTATATTTAAAAAGAGTTGACTCACAATAGAGGAAAAGAACTAGGAAACTAACTAGTAAGTATGCTAGTCACAAGGACGGAGAAATAAAGAGCGTTAAGCAACAGGTGAAAAACACAGAAGGTAAAAATTGGATAAATTCGATAAAAAAGAAACAGAGTGTGGAATTATGCCGAAAGTGGAAAAGGCAGATCAGGAAGGAAGCTTTCTTTGATAACTCAAGAGGCAGTGCCCTACTTTTTGAAGCTAGATCAGGGTGTCTTAGAACACGCAGCTACAAAAAGAAATTTAACAATGAAGATGACGCATGTGTTTAATGTGGTAACTGCAGTGAAACAATTGACCATATTATGCTAGAATGTAATGTTATCCATCTGGAAGTTGATGCAGACGCAGTCACTGTTCCTGAAGCTCTGGGGTTTAGAGATACCAGTGGCCAGGTGAATAAACCAGCGATGGAAACTAGCAAAAAACGACTGGAAAATTGGTGGCTTAAAAGCAGAGAAGTGGCGTAATGTTAGTAATGTAGAAAAAAAAAATCAATAAATAGAGTGATGGTATAGTTAACCAGTCTAAAACAATAATTAAGATATAGGGAGAAAAATGAGCATGATAGCTACTGCTACCACCCCGTTTCAAAGGGGACGCTCCTATATTCCATCCATCTAGCTGGAAACTGCGTTGGCGTTTTTTGCTCCTCATTCTCGTCGCAGACGGTTCTGGTTTCTCATCATGTGCGGCGAAACCAAGTAAGCACCGTGGTTAAACTTACCTCGTAAAGAAAGGGAGAACTGGCGAGCTTTGTGCGCAATTTCAGCCCAAGTGAGCCTACGGTTGAGATTGGAGAATTTTTCAAATGGGGGTTCGATAAAGTTGCAGAACAATCTATATGCCATATCAATAGGTAATTTGCTGTGTTCCCCGTCTCACTTTACCTAAGCCCCACCTAAACATTACAGAAATCGTTCGGTGGATAAAAATAAAACCCACGAGCATCAAGGAATACAAAATAAATTGTATAGGGGTCGTAGGGGTATACCGCGGCCTGATATCAGTCTTGAAAGATTTTAAAGAAATTATTTGAACGAGAATACGTTTCGTCACTTTAAGAAAAAGTGTCAGCTACTGTGTGAAGTTAAAAAATTTTATTTTCCTCTGTGCTTTGCAAACTTGAATTTTGTCTGGCCGCAAAAGACACATTTACAGGAGATAAAATTACTTTTACAAACCATTCCGGCAGTTATTCGAACTGATTACAAACTCACTTAAAGGATGGGTCGCCGCCATTCTAAGCAAACGGCAGCGCTGTGAAGCTTCTAGGATTGATACAAAAATTTAATGTGATAGCAAGGATTTTACTTGCAAAGGAAGCAAGGAAAATCTTTATTTGGCTCTATGTCATTTTTCGGCGGTTTTGGGGCTCTCGAGATGTCTGCTGGTTGCAACCCCAGAAGTCATCTCGGTCGACCTCATCCACGTCCAACCATTGTCGGTTGCCCTCAGTCCAGAGCTCCGCTGGCCACTGCCGCCCGTTAAGCTCGCTACACCATACTCTGCTGGTCTTCGCAGCGGTAGGTGTACAGAAGAGTTTGCCATTGCTCTGTACTCTGGTTTCGTATTCTGGAGTCCACGCCTATGTTTTGCCAGGCCCATGTGATGTGATATGATGTGGGTTTCTCGTCGCACCAGGGCATGTGTTCGCGTATATCGTGGGATGGATTTTGTTCAGCATGTGCAGGTTTGGGTACGAAAAGGTTTGTAATTCTATCCAAATGACAGCTTCCCCTCTGTTGACAGATTAGTGCGGCGCATTTTCTGCTCGTATATAGAGCCATAGATATAGATAGCCATATAGATATATAGAGCTTGAAGATATCGCATTCTTCTGGCTCTATAGATTTCTAGTATGGCTGAGTATTCCTTACGTGCTGGCAAAAGTTCCTTGGTCTCGTCGGATGCTCGGAAAGTAGTGTATGCTTGAGCTGACCTGCCGGCTTCTTTGTTGCCCGCACCCAATGTGCCCCGGTACTCATATAATTTTCTGTGTGGTCATTTCTTCCCAGTGGTTTTAAATTTTGTCGCTCGCTACGAGTAAGATGAGAGCTTGGCGGCCTATCTTGTCATTCATGTCATTTCGGCAGGCTGTTTAAGAGTTCGTGAGTGTAGTTAGTGATCGCCCTGTTCTAAGCCATCCCCCACCGCTAAATCAACGGCTACTTCTTCGGCCTCTGCTTATATGCAGTCTAGCATTGACGTACTGGTCATTTCGCGTACAGACGAATCGACCACCGTGGCCATTACAATTTTGGTGTCTCCTCCTCTTGAGGACGCATCTGCATACACGGTCGCGTCTTCAGGAGCATATATTTTTGCAATGAATTCGGTCCTCGCTTCCTTTCTGCCTTGAAGGAGCTTGGGGTCCAGGTCCATGTTGCTCGGAATTGGCGCTATACTTTGTGGGAGAGAAAGGTGGGCGGGAAAGTGGAAAGAGAGAAAGGGGGAGCCGTAGTGGAGGGCTACGGAGTAATTTGAACCACCTGGGGATCTTTAGTTTGGTTTGTGGTCTTTAACATCCCAAAGCGACTAAGGCTATGAGAGACGCCGTAGTGGAGGACTCCGGAAATTTTGAGCACCTGCAGTTTTTTAACGTGCACTGACATCGCACAGCACACTGACGCCACTCCGATTCGCCTCCATCGAAACGCAGCCGCCGAGGTCGGGTTCGAACTCGGGTACTCCGGCACAGCAGTCGGGCGTTTACCACTGCACCAGCCCGACGGGGCAACCTGAGGATAATAGTAGTACATTGACACCCCTGATGGTGCAGGGCAGGCTGGTCACCGCCGCTTGCGGTGGGGGCTAGCCTGCCACCGAATTTTTATCTGTCGTAGGCCGTCATTGCACCCGCCACCGCTTCGGTGGTGGTGGACGACGGCTGCTGTTGCGGCGCGCGCCTTTCTCTCCCTCTTCTTTTTCTTGTCTAATTTCTTCTGTCCAAGAAAGAAAAAGAAGAGGGAGAGAAAGACGAAGAGGGAGTGTAGGTTAGGTTGGTTGGTTCATAGGAAGGGAAAGGCGCAGTATCTGTCACACTTGCTCTGTGGACACCTGAACCGCGCCGTAAGGGAAGGGAGGAAGGTGGGAGTGAAAGTGAATAGAGAGAAAGGGGGGCTGTAGTGGAGGGCTACGGAGTAATTTCGACCACCTGGGGATCTTTAACGTGCGTTGACATCGCACAACACACGGACGCCACTTCGTTTCGCCTCCATCGAAACGCAGCCGCCGAGGCCGGGATGAGAAGAGGGAGTGTAATTTCTCTTCTGTCCGCCACCCCGGCGGGGCGGACAGAAGAGAAATTACACTCCCTCTGGTACAGTGGTAAGACGCTCGACTACTGTGCCGGAGTTCCCGGGTTCGAACCCGACCTCGGCGGCTGCGTTTCGATGGAGGCGAAACGAAGAGGCGTCCGTGTGCTTTGCGATGTCAGCGCACGTTAAAGATCCCCAGGTGGTCGAAATTACTCCGTAGTCCTCCACTACGACTCCTCTTTCTCTCTTTCCGCTTTCTCTCCCACCTTCCACCCTTTCCTTACGGCGCGATTGCGGTGCCCACAGAAAACAAGTGAGACAGTTACTGCGCTTTTCCCTTCCTATAAATCAATCAATCAATTCAATTCTCTTCTGTCCTAAACGAAGAGGCGTCGTGTGCTGTGCGATGTCAGCGCACGTTAAAGATCCCCAGGTGGTCGAAATTGCTCCGTAGCCCTCCACTACGGCTCCTCTTTCTCTCTTTCCACTTTCACTCCCATCTTCCTCCCTTCCCTTACGGCGCGGTTGTGGTGTCCACAGAAATCGTGAGACAGTTACCGCGCCTTTCCTTCCTATAAATAAATCAGTTTTTTTTCTTCTGTCCGTGCGATGTCAGCGCACGTTAAAGATCCCCACGTGGTCTAAATTACTCCGTAGCCCTCCACTACGGTTCCTCCTCCTCTCTTTTCACTTTCACTCCCACCTTCCTCCCTTCCCTTACGGCGCGGTTGCGATGTCCACAGAAAACAAGTGAGACAGTTACCTCGCCTTTCCCTTCCTATAAATAAATCAGTTTTTTTTTCTCTTCTGTCCGGCCCGCCGGGGTGGTGCAGTAGTAAGACGCGCGACTACTGTGCCGGAGTACCCGGGCTCGAACCCGACCTCGGCGGCTGCGTTTCGATGGAGGCGAAACGAAGAGGCGTCTATGTGCTGTGCGATGTCAGCGCTCGTTAAAGATCCCCAGGTGGTCGAAATTAATCCGTAGTCCTCCACTACGGCTCCTCTTTCTTTCCACTTTCATTCCCACCTTCCTCCCTTCCCTTAGGGCGCGGTTGCGGTGTCCACAGAAAACAAATGAGACAGTTATCGCACCTTTTCCTTCCTATAAATAAATCAGATTTTTTTTTCAGTCCGCACGAGGCAGCGGAGGTGGCTCAGCTACAGAGCCAGTAGCAGGCCCATGCATTTTCTTTTGTTTCTTCCTACAGCCACAACAACAACAACATAATAGTAGCGGAATACCGCGAGTGAGAGATACTGCGTCTTTCCTTTCCTGTAAACCAATTACAAACCCCGGTGAACTTTGATGCATTCAGCGGAACGCTGGTTGCGTTCGACAAGTAGCGCACGATGTACTGAGTGCAGGAGCAACGCTCAAGCTTTCGCATTTCTCCACTGCCGATTCTGCAGTCCTCTCGGGTTCTTCCTCTTACAGGTTAGAATATGCTATATTTAGATGACAGTTGTCTATTTGAAGCAAAATTACACTCTATGGAAGAAGGGCAATTTCTTTTTGTCGGCATCGCCCCTTTAAGAAAAGGACGGATTCGTGCAAACATCGACACTAATAATGTGCACTTCAGGGACAAATAAAAAATACCTTCTCTATGGTCAGAACTACGTGGTATGTCTATATGCGCGGTCTGTGCAGTTGGGTAATAAAGACACGTGTACATTAGGAATGCAAAAAAGAATGAGAATTAAACGACTAAATCCCTAAACAACCAATATTCTTTATTTCTTATTTTAAGAGTCATTGTTACGAGTGTGAAGGCGTTGAAAGCAAACTCGAGATGTCTTTCTAAGCTATCCTAATCATATGGGGGTTCGAAATATTGAATACGTAATATGAGCACGTGAAAGCTCGTCTAGTTGTCTTTACTGCGTGGCACAGCTGTATAATGAAGTCGTGCCGTGCAGAAAAGTCAACAGAAATAAGCTAACGTCTTGCGAAGGATCAAATCTGCAAATGACGTTTGTATCTGATGCGCAAGAGATTCTATAGATGCAAATTTATGAATGTACATGCCCGAAAGTCAACTAAATAAACTTTCGGTTGCGTGTTTTGATGTTAACTAGTCCGACTAGCGTATTCGATTATGAAAATTTATACACGGCCTGCACTTTCACATAAAATAAAAAGAAGTACTACAGCTAATTTAGCATCCAGCTATCGAGCGCTATGAGGTATATTCATCAGCCTTGGTGTAAAATCACTTGCACAGGTCGAACAGACAGTTTTCACAAAATTTTGTAAACGTGAAATAAACTGCCGTGTATATACACTAGTAACAAAATACAAAACTGAACAAGCATGAGCTGCTGCACGCAGTGTACAGACGTTCCGAATTATAACTGTTTGCGACCTACCAATGCACATATATAGAATACTACATGTATAATGCGCACATGCACAAAGCTGCGCGTGTAATATGTTTTTGCTGACTGACTAAGGTGTGCAACATACTTAACACAATTTGCTCAAATGGCTCCGCTGGGGCGTTCGGCTGAGTCTTTGTAGCACACACAACTGTCGTGCCCGGTTGGTCATATTTTTTTAGCGGTGGCAGTTGTCCACATCGAAGCCATAAAATAAGTCCATGCACTCGCTTCTGGGCACACCTGATACAAATCCGCCTTAGCCTTATAAATCATACTT
Organism: Amblyomma maculatum; assembly: GCF_055883805.1. NCBI lineage: Eukaryota > Metazoa > Arthropoda > Arachnida > Ixodida > Ixodidae > Amblyomma > Amblyomma maculatum. Next base: position 31,058,477 of record NC_139348.1, read on the forward strand.
CATGGCAGTTATTTCGGTAATCTGCAAGGCAGTAGAATATTATATGGCATCGCGTACGGAACAAAGGCATGCTGCAAGGATATTTGCTCACAGTATAATTGAAGGCGTTCACTTTGTGATAGGCATGTTTTTCTATAGCGTCTTTGATGAGTTCGACCGCAGTGATGGCTTTGCCGCCGTTGTAGTACTCCGTAAACCGGCGACATTTCACAGCTTTGCTTTTTGCAAATACGCTCCAACACAAATAGAAACATTGTGAACAAGTATAGGCCTAAAGGAATAAAATATACATAGAATACTGTAGAATTAAACGACAGAAGGAAGAAATTATTGGCGTGGAGGAAGCGGCCGGGAATACCAAGACGGTAGAAGTACAAGAAGCTTTACGAACAAATCAATACAAAGACAACAGTCATGAATATGGGAGAGTCATTGAGACATGAGTGGGGGACCAGTATTATAGCATCCTGCTTACAGTCTACACATTTTATTGGCTCTAGAAATAATTACACTGTCCGTCTTGCTCCACTAGCGCCTGAAGAATCATGTCCCGTCTTTTACAACGTTAACTCCAGTTCTCCAGCGACATTGATGGTAAACAGGTATTACCGGTCATGTATGTTATAGACACATGCACACCAGTCATTAGAAATATCGTCAATCTGTCTTTCACTCGGTATTTTTCCCTCAAAGGTGAACAGAAAAACTGATTCCACTGTTTAAAACGGGTGACAGGAACAATTTATGCCATTATAAAGCAATTTTTCTCTTGCGTTTCCCAAAGGCCTTTGAAAAAGCAACTGGCACATACCTGCTTTCTTCAGTAGGACAAAGTACCGTCACGGAACCAGAGCATTGCTTTAAGTAAAATGCCTCCGCTAAAACTGCCCTTTCAGCCCAAAGAATTTATTCTGCGTAATGTTGTAGACCATAATTTATCACTGGACGTTTTTGTGGATGTTTTTCGTGTATTTAAAATTTTAAAATCCCGATGTTCTTTTATTAAGCGGCCACAGCATGAATTTCGCAGAGCTACTCTAGCGCTCACATGCGTTCCGATCTGTCTCAGCGTATGCTGTTTTTAGAGCCTAATGGCTTCACTTCACCTGAGCTGCTCAGCACATGTGCAGTACAAACACGAAGTATTTTTTACCTTTCTTACTCAGCCTGCATATAAATGATGATATTAACGTAACAATTGAGATGCTTATATTATAGTTTATGCTACTGATGTTCACTGAAAATTATCCCGATTGATTGAAAATTTGAATGATGCACTCTTATTTCTTGACCGCCGCAGCCATGAACAAAACATGTTTCTTATTCCGAAAAGGTGCAGAGTAAACATGCCTGGGACAATATTGCCCAGCTCTAAATCAAGTGACGTTGTGAGTGCTTTTAATGCGCTTGAAGTGCTTTTAAGAATCAAGATACTTTGGGATGCACATATAAATCACAAAGCTTTGAAAATGTCTCATGTCGTTTGTCTCTTATACTGGCATGGTCATCTCCTTCCGGCTGTAGTCAAGCTGCTCCTATTTAAATCTTTATTCATATTCCACCTACACTACTGTCACCCTACATAGGGCACGTGCACATCAACTAAACAAGATAATACACGCTCTGCGAAAATGCGCTTGGAGCGCCATCCGGTGAACCCTGGGCTAGTCAAACAAAAGAGCCCTGGCAAGTGTTATTTCTGTGTCTTCATGTTGTATGCGCTGCATTCGTGCGTCGGAATGAACTGTCTAGACCGACAAACCCGAACTTCCACTCTTCACCAGCCGTGCGAGGTTGCTGATAAAATCAACATTTTCACCAGCACGTGTTACGCCTCGCTCAGACCTGCAAAAGTCAAGTATAACATTGCCTTTATACGTAAACTGGTGCACCTTCAACTGTCTTACCAACGTGCTCTATACGTTGTTTTTTATACCTGGACCACGAACTAACTACGGTGCTCAGCTGTTGGGTTATCTGCTTCCGTCAATTTCCAATTGACTAGCTGATAGCGCTTTGAAAAAGGCTCCAGTTCTGAAGCAGATTTAGGGATCTTCCTCAAAGTTTACCTTCTCATTATGTCACTCGTTAAACGACTAGAGTGCCTTGTACAAATGTTTGTATTTTGTTGTACACTTTATTAGGAGGCAACCATAGATCCCGCGTATCATACTGACATGCTGTATGTATTTTTGTTTGAAGCTAGTACTGTAACACTGGCACTGCTAATATTCTTTTATCTATTTCGCAGTTCCTGTTGTGTTATTTTTTTGAGCTCGAGTGTCAGGCTAACACTGAGCCATTTTAGTTTCTAAAACTCGTGCGCTATGTCTCTTTGCACAACCCTATTTCTCTGCCTGCAGATCGTACGTTTGTGCCCTAAATTTATCCGAGTCATTGCTATTGAAGACGTCAATTTGGCGCTACCGCTAACCTCCCCTACCCCCCCCCCCCCCCACCCCACCTACCGCTACCGCGCGAGTGTCAGTATATAAACACAGATCACCTGATGACGACAGATTGCGCCACGTTCCCGTCAAATTTCGGGAGATTCGGCAAAAATGTGCCAATCAGTGCTTGCGTGGCGGACGGTGCGCGGTAGTGGTAGAAATTGGCGGTGAGTGGTAGCGCTAAACTAATTAACTAAACATCTCTACTGTGCTTGTCCACACAGGGCTGAGAAGGTCGTTAAGCTCGTTGAAGCTTTTTTTTTCTTTTTTGCGTGTACTCACCTTCCTTTCTTTCTGGTCAAAAAAAGGCGAATTTGATCTTATTTGAAAATTTCGAACAGACTCATGAACCAATATTTAAGGAGAATGGTGTTAAAACTGATTTCACTCTCCAAAAAATGCTGCGGCGTTTGCGGAGCCTTTTGCAAGTGTACGCCACCAGAAAGCCGGTTGTCGAAACGGGAGACGCTATTTCCCCATTGGGTATGGGTAGTGGGTTGCGAACTAGCCAACACACGTAGCCAATGTAAGCGCCAAGACACTAGACAGACATCCCTACAAATAGGACATAGGCCCCTTCCTTAGCGTCTTGTTAACGCTTTAAGGTGGCGGGTAGTGACCGCATAATTCTCACAAAACTTGTTTCTCATTTGCTCCCCAAGCTCTTTGCGAAGCCCTGAGTTTCACGTCTTTTGTTGTAATACGATTCCTTGTTGGAAAATAGCACCAGTTATCTTTCCTCAAAATAACATAGCACGCACATGTCAAATTCTTTTTATTTATTGTAGGATACCAACATACGCATTCCTTTTTTCTCAAACTCTTCTTTCCTCTTGATACCTCAGTCCTGTATGTCATTTTATTTCCAATACCTTGCGGTGTTATCGTAGTGGTTACTAACTACTTAGTAACATTCACAAGTTTCTTCTTCATAGATGGCTTGCCACACTATTCAACTATAATGCCAAAGAGTTCTGTACTCAGGCTAGGTAAGCTTTCATCTGCCCCAAAAATCATGGATAACTTGCGTAATTTAGGAACAAAGGATCTTTATTGCTACAAGCTGCAGGGAGTCAGATTAACTTTACTCGCCGTAGTATATATCACAAAATTTACAATCAAGGATGCTGGTCTCATTCTGGTGGAGAATCCCCTCTTTGTTGTGAATTAGTCCTGTTGGTGATGCACTCGAGCACTTTGTTGGCACTGGGGCCAGTCTTGAAGAACTCGACCAGCTCCTTCACAAGCCGTGTGCGTCCGTACGCGCCGCTCGTCGACATGCTGGGGCACTCGTTGCCGTAGTCGCTGTACTCGAGGCCGTACGCAGCCACACCGTATGCCAGGCCCATGTGCGCCTGCTTGCCGGCGCAAAGCTGCAAAAGCGGGCATGTTTTACTCCCCCTAGCTTTACAGGATTCGTTACATAAGCCTTGGCAAAGTAAAGTGCAATGTATGCGTTTGAATCAAAGGAGTAATCGTGGCTATTCACGTGCGATTCCAAAACACTGCAGTACATCGTTTTAACTTTTTATTAGACTTTCATGTGCACCGTATCAGCGCTCAGCCGTTGAGAGCATCATACAAATGCCATGATCAAAGATCTCATCGCTACAATTACATCATTAGTGAAAATATGGAAAGGCGAAAAAACTAAGTCAGCGTAAGAAGTTAGACCTATTTCTGTTTCCTGAATGCGTGAATAAGTTAATACTGGACTCGGCAATAATACCCATGTGTGTGCACTACGTTATGAGTGAGATTACATATACTCTTTAACCAACCAATGCAGCGTTGCATTCAGAGATTGGCTTTATGCAGTTGTCATCGCTTGCCAAAGCTTTGCTTTTGCAGAAATGTTCCTTGGATCATGTAACGCTCATACAGCACCTGGCAACTAAGGTTTTTATTTTTCTCAGCTAACTATGTTAGAAGAGGTAGTTGTTGTTTTCCTTTTCAATTACAGGAGCAAAGCATCGTCCACACTTCCATGCATAAATGACATGATGGATGTTGTACACATAATAATTTTTTTTACGGAAGCCTAATTCCTACCAGACGTTTCTCTCAAATAATTTTAAATGTACCGCACCGAGACTCGCCTACTATTGTTGGTCAGTTCGCAGACGTCCTATACTATGCTGTCATACTCTTGTATTGCATAGGTGCCCATTTGTGCACCTTTGTGTCAATTATTATATTCGCTCCACTATGCAGTGTTTGCCAGTGGATAAAAACTCATAAGGCTGGCTGAAGCATAGAAATATATTAATGTTAATCAAACTGAATGCAAGGTCTTCATATTGACCCCATGTACATATTATTTTCTCCGGCTATTGGCATTCACAACCATCGCTTGCCATTACGTGCCGAATGGTCCCACAGGTTCACCTAGTTATGAGACTATACATTTGTGAATATTATAGTTTATTTTCTTCTGCTGTATGCAATCAAGAAAAATAATAAAAGATATTGCAAACTCTAGAGGGAGATGACTCAGCACCCGCAAACATTTAGAAATTTAAGTAACTTAGCTGCCTACAGATTCAAGAGTTGGTACAATTGTTTTGTCGAATATATTATCCTAAAGCAAGGAGAGAAATAAATCTGCAAGTGATGGGCGTATAAAATCAACGAATTTAATTTTGAATTCAGTATGCCAACCTCGAGTCAGCAACGCATAAGCTGAATTAAGTTGTTACTCAGAAGAAGTGGGGTGTTTAGTTGGTGCGGAACTGTTCCTATTAATTATTTTATTTCTTTCCACGAAAAAACGCACGAGCATTTTAAAGATTGCATCAATCAGTGAGTTTTTTACACGAGCCTACGTCCTGTGGAGATCAAACTCATGTAGGATTCTCTCGTTTCTTAGTCACTGCCAGCCAACGAAATATAAAGTGTAGTAACATGCAGAGAGTTATTTCCATTGGAGAGCCAACATAAGACAGACAAAAAAAAAAAACAAAACAAAGAAAGAGAAGATGACATGCGCTTCCTTTTTTTGGTATTTTTTTTTCGAGCTGGTTCCACAATATTATTACAGCTACTAGAATGGTTACAATGTTCTGTAAAAAAAAAAAAGCTCACTAGCTCACCTTTTCTGCTATGCTGTACTCAGTGTCGTACACAATTGTCCACTGGCCTTCCTTGTCGAAGCTCGACACGCCTTTGTCGTAGATGTTCGTTTTCAAGTTTCGAAAAAAGATTCGCTCAGTGCAGAACTGCGAAAATTTAACGAAGCATGTCAAACAAAAGCAGCCATAAGTACCCGTGCATTCCAGCATTCATGATTTGCAGTGATAAAGTCAGCCAATTTCATTCAGTGGTTTTGGTTCTTCTACCGCAGTATAAACCATAAAGTACTACACTTCATTGGGTTTGGATCACGAAGCGCTCGATACGCTTCTCAAAGACAGACAGCACTTTCATTCAGGTGTCGGCGCACGGAGCATTAGTTGGCACGGCACGTTCAAACTGCATTTTCATTTTTCACAAAGCGTGGAGGCCTACGACAACAACTAAATGGTACGGTATACCATACAGTACATCCACCGTCAAGAAACCTATGCGATGTAGGTTGAGTTGGGACCGTTTCTTTAATGTTGTGCTGTTGTATGTTCTGGAGATTATATTGGGCCACAGTAGTCCAGGAGTACGTGTTCTATTGTACCGGGTTTCTTGCAAATAAAACAATTTCTTGTGCATGGTATAAAACGCCTTTGTCATGAAGCCAGGTTTTACCGGCCAGTTCGCTTTTGTGCAGTTTAAAAGAAGAAAGGTTTAACGAACGTTATTACTGCCATTTCCTTTAAACGGTTAAACACATCCAGTCCTGGATCTCGAAAGTATAGCAAATGGTACATTGGCACGGGAAGCACTGAGTCTATGAAGTCATGAACGTTTTTCTTACTCATACTTTGAGATACAGTTGCGAAAAGCATGCCTTCATTATCTTGAAAGTAACAGTTCACGAAGACAACGTTCTAGAAGCTGATTGCGCAATCTTCCTTTTGTGAATCTGCGCGTAAAGTGACCCTTTTGATCACACACGCATAGAAAAACAAACCGCGACACAACTTGTCGCAGAAAAGTATTTATGAATAATTGGCGGGCACACTTTTTTAACAGGACAAAAGAAATTAATTTGACTCATATGATTACATTTCGAAGCCCTAATGAAAACAGCAAACATTCAATGATTTTTATTGCAAAAGCAATACTACTCGCGCTTCGAAGCATTCGCATGACCCGGCCGCAGTTACGTCTTACCCACATGACGCTGTGACGTCACACCCCACGTGACACAAGGGCTGGCAGGAGCTGCCAAATTGGGTCTCTCGTTTCACATGGGATGGTTATGTCACAATCAGCCTGCTAGGACCCTGACATTCACGTTACCCCTATAGGCCACTAAGTAATGTTCATATGAATTAGTTAAAGCGGGGCATTATATGTGGACTGAGGAGGAAGAAAAAAAGAAGAACGCTCGGTCACCTGCAGCTATAGTGCTTTCGCTCAATATTTGGTTCAGGAGCGTTGAACCACTGTAATGCTCTTTCTATGTTGGCCCATAGTGCAAACAACACGTTTATCACGTACGGGATCTTGGAGACAAGGAATAGGGTGCAGATACATAATTAAATAGTTTTAAGGCGCAAAAAACAGACAAGACACATAGGTAGGTGACAAGACGAAGCACCAACTTCGAACTGTCACCTACCTATGTGTTTGGTCTGTTTTCTGGCCTTAAAACTATTTAATTCTGAACCGAAACCGACTAGCCCAGCAGCAAGTGATTTTAGGTTGCAGATAGAGGCTATTGTAAACCTTGATAGCTGTCTGTCTATACGCGCATCGGGCTTCCCCTTTGCACTCAGGTTATGAGAGGGCTCTGGAAATACCAATCATTCGGGGTTTCCTAACATGCAATGGCCTCGCATATCACATGGGCTCCTAGCTTTTCGCCTGTATCGAAAAGCGGCCGGGATTCGGTCCCGCTTCCTTGGGAGCAGCAGTCGAGTGCCCTAACGACTACCACACTTCAGCGGTGCCGTTGAACACTAGTGTGGATCGCGATAGCAGTCGTTTGCACAACGAACAATCAGACCCCTTCAGCGATGGTAATGCTCCGGCGGGTGGTCCCAAAGGCAATGCCATAATTGGTAATCTTATGCCAGATGATCAGAGCTCCGGTGTATTCAAAACATTGTTCAACAACGCTCGTGACCTGTTTATTGCTCTCTCTTTCTGAGCCAAATATGGCGATATCACCTGCGTGGGCAGAATATTTACATGCGCCCTGTGATGTGGTTGTTATAAGCGATTGACAGCAGACCGACTGAAGATGAGCTGCAAACAACAAGGGCAAAAGTGGGTATCGCTGCCTTACTGAAGAGAAACGCTGTCGATCTGTAAGCGCTCACACCAGACAAGAAGACGTGTTGTACAATTGGTGTACACAATTTTAACCCTTTCAATGCTATGCGGCCAATGTTGGAAAACTCTAAATAGAAAAAAAAAGAAAGGACCTCATGCAAGGCACAATCAAAAGCTTTTTTTTACATGAGCTGCATAATCACCACATGGTCACCAAATGCGCCACAGCACTCTAGCAGAATTATGCCTAAAGTCTTGATACGCCCTTACGATGGTCGTTACAGCTTCCTGAAGACTATTCGCCTATGCTTGCCTAAATATTTTATACCCTCCATTAGCAAGGACTATTGGGCGATAGGACCCCTCAATAATCGTTTCTCCGGGTCATCGGTTTTGGGCACACGCGCAACATGTGGTTGTGAACGACAGATGCAGCCTGGATTGGCCTTAACATTCTTGGACAACTCCAAGGATCAACGGGGCAGTCAGAATTTTGAACGCTTTAAGAAGGCAGCATGTCGTCCGGCAGGCCAAGGCGCTTTGCCTACGATCAAACCATCAATAGCCTTCTCTATTTCCTACACGGCAACCGGCTATTCCAGAAATCTTTCAAATTATTTATCCAGCCTGGGCATATGTAAAATAATACATCCTGAAATCGATCCTTTATATTACTAATCCTTACATTATTGATTATATTTCAGTCGCTGAATTGGTCGACGATTACTTTTCTTTCGACTTTTCATTTTCTGGCTAAAAACAAACGGTTACTCATCATCATCATCATCATCATCAGCCTGATTATACCAACAGCAGGGCGAAGGCCTTTCCCATATTTCTCCACTTAACCCGGTTCTGTGCTAGCTGCATCCACTTGACCCCTGCGAACTTCTTAATCTCATCCGCCCACCTAAGTTTCTGCCGCCCCCTGCTACGCTTTCCTTCCCTTGGAATCCAGTTTGTTACCCTCAGCGATCACCGGTTATCCTCTCTTCGCACTACATGTCCTGCCCATGTCCATTTCTTCTTCTTAATTTCTACTAGAATGTCGGTAACTTGAGTTATTTCTCTGACCCACTCTGCACGCTTTCTATCTCCTAATGTTACCCCTACCATTTTTCGTTCCATAGCCCTCTGGGTGGTCCTCAACTTAAGTAGAACTCTCTTGGTTAGCACCGACGTTTCAGCCCCATAGGTGAGTACAGGCACGATGCAACTGTTGTATACTTTCCGCTTGAGCGATACCGGTAAGCTGCTAGCCATAATCGGCGAGTGCTTGCCAAATACGCTCCATCCCAATCTTATTCTCCTTGCTATTTCCTTTTCATGGTCCGGATCTGCGGTTACTACCTGTCCTAAGTAGATATATTCGCCTACTACATCCAGTATTTCAGCACCTAATGTAAACTGCTGTTCCTTCCCGAGGCTGAACATTACCTTAGTCTTCTGCATATTGATTTTCAAGCCTACCTTTCTACTTTTCCTGTCTAGGTCATCAATCATTATTTGCAGTTCATCCCCCGACATGCTTAGCAAGGCAATATCATCAGCAAATCGCAGATTACTGATCGGTATTCTCCATCTACGCTTATCCCTAACTGCTCCCATGCCAAGTCTCTGAATACTTCCTCTAAACAAGCTGTGAATAGTACTGGGGAGATTGTGTCTCCTTGCCTAACACCTTTCTTTATGGGAATTTCGTTACTTTCTTTATGTAGAACTATGGTTGCTGTACAGCCACTATATATATCTTCCAGCACTTTTACGTACGGCTCGTCTACCCCCTGATTTCGCAATGCCTGCATCACCGCCGAGGTTTCAACTGAGTCAAATGCTTTTTCGTAATCAATGAATCCTATATATAAAGGCTGGTTATATTCCGAGCACTTTTCTATCACCTGATTGATGGTATGGATATGATCGATAGTAGAGTACCGTTTCCGAAACCCTGCTTGATCCTTTGCTTGATTGCAGTCTAAGGTTGTCCTGATTCTATTAGCGATTACCTTAGTAAATACCTTATACGTAACAGACAGTAAGCTTATTGGTCTGTAATTTTTAAGGTCATTAGAGTCCCCTTTCTTGTGAATGAGGATAATGTTTGCATTCTTCCATGGTTCCGGTACCGTCGATGACACCAGGCACTGCGTATACAGGGTGGCCAGTTTTTCTAGCACGATATCCCCCCCCCCCCCCGTCCTTCAGCAAATCTGTAGTTATCTGATCCTCTCGAGTTGATTTCGCCCTTTTCATAGTTTCCAGTGCTTTCTTGACCTCGTCCTTCGTCACTGGTGGAACGTCTGACTGTTTTTCCCTACCCCCAATCTCCTTACGGTCCTGACTACTTTGGCTACTGTAGAGATCTGTATAGAATTCTCGGCTACTTTGACTATCTTTTCCATATTAGTGATGACGTTGCCCGCCTTGTCCCTTATCGCATACATCTGATTTTTGCCTATGCCCTATTTCTTCTTTACCGCTTTAAGGCTTCCCCCGTTCTTTACAGCATGCTTAATTTTCTCCATGTTATACTTCCTCATATCGGCCACCTTGCGCTTATTGATTAGCTTTGATATCTCGGCCAATTCGATCTGGTCTGTTGGATTGGAAGCTTTCATACTGTGGCGTTTCATAATCAAATATTTCGTCTCCTTAGACAGCTTACCGGTATCGTCTCTAAATATCCTACCGCCTACTTCTGCCGCGCACTCAGTAATATCTCTGAAATTATTGTTCCTTGCCTCTAGGGTAATGTCGCCATCCTCAGTTAGAGCTGAATACCTATTCTGTAGCGAGATCCCGAACTCTTCTGCCCTCCCCCTCAACGCTAATTCGTTGATGGGTTTCTTTCTCACTAATCTGTTGCGTTCCTTCTTCAGATTTAGGCTAATTCGGGACCTCACCATCCTGTGGTCACTGCATCGCACTTTCCCTATTACCTCTACATCTTGCATAATGGCGGTGGTTGATGAAGTCGATTTCATTTTTAGTCTCTCTGTTAGGACTTTTCCATGTCCATTTCCGGTTCTTCCGTTTGCTTAAGAAGGTATTCATGATTAGTAAGTTATTGCGCTCTGCAAACTCAACCAGTAACTCCCCCCTGCTATTCCTAGAACCAATGCCATAGTCACCTACTGCCTTGTCTCCTGCCTGTTTTTTCCCTACCTTGGCATTGAAGTCGCCCATTAGTACAGTATACTGCGTCTTTACTTTTCGAATTGCCGATTCTACATCTTTGTAGAAGCTTTCAACTGCCTGGTCATCATAACTACATGTAGGTGCATAGGCCTGTACAACCTGCAGTTTATACCGCTTATTAAGCCTAATTACGATGCCTGCAACCCTCTCATTAATACTATAGAATTCATCTATATTACCCGCTATATACTTATTGACAAGGAAACCTACTCCTAGTTGTGGCCTCTCTGGTAAACCTCGATAACTCAGTACATGCCCATCCTTCAGTACAGTATATGCCTCATTCGGCCTCCTAACCTCACTAAGCCCTATGACATCCCCTTTCATGCCCTCTAGTTCCTCTAACAGCACTGCTCAACTAACTTCACTAGCTAGGGTTCTAGCGTTAAACGTTGCCAGGGCCAGTTTTCAATGGCGGTCAGTCCAGCGGAGCCAGGCGTTCTTAGCACCCCCTGTTGCGTCACAGGTCTGATCGCCGTCGTGGTCAGTTGTTCCGTCACCGCTGGTGACTGAGGGCTGGGGTTTTATGGAGCTTATCATAGGAGGTTGCGGCCAATTACTGCACCAGGGTAGCCAATTCCTATTCTGGTGAGAGAGTGCGTTGCCGGAGGTGTTCACCGGCATCAGGTCGCACCCCAAACCTGTGTATGCAATTCCATCGACACGCGGAGTTTTTTTTTCATCCGGTGGAGAATAGCGCGGCACCGGGATTTGAACCGCGGTCCTCTTGCATGCGAGGCTGATGTTCTGCCGCTACGCCACCGCTGCACCTACGCCACCGCTGCACAACGGTTACTAGCCTTTCACAAATATCAAGAACTATAGTTGATCGTGAAGTTTGGTTTCGTTTTGATTTTGGCTATAATTAAGGATGGTGCTTCTTTCGATATATGAAAAATATTTCATCCTTTGTTAAAACCCTTGACATTTGACTCTCAGCGTGCTGAATGTTCTTTGAGTATCGTGTGTAGTTATTCTATCGCTGTATTGTAAAACTTTCAGTCTTCTAAAGCTTCATTATAAACTTCCACAGGTTCCAGTTTATTCTATATTGGCCTGTCTTTTTCCGAATGTTGCAACAACTAAGCAGTGATCACTGAACGCAATGAATCGACCTCATCAGTTCAGTTCAGTCATTCAGTCGTGTCCGACTCTTCATGACCCTATGAACCATATTGCGCCACGCTGTCCGCTCTCACTATCTTCCTAACATCACATAACTTCATCTGCAGCGCCTCGAGGATGCCATCTAACCATCGCGTTCGCTGCCTCCCCCTTCTCCGGTGACCCTAAACCTTTCCCAACATCAAATCTTTCTCCAGCGGCTCCTCTATTCTCATCAGATGACCAAAGCAGCTGAGCTTTAACTTTATAATTTGACCCTCCAATGAGCAGTCACGGTTTATGGTCGACAACATCGACTGATTTGATCTTCTGGCAGTCCAAGGAACTCTCAAGAGTCTCTGCCAGCACCACCATTCAAACGCGTCAATTCGTGGTCGGTCCGCCTTCTTCGCAGTCCAACTCTAGCAAACATACATCACAAGTGGAAAGACCATAGCACAAGTTATACAGATCTCGGTTGGCAGTCTAATGTCTCTGCTCTTTACTAGGTGGTCAAAGGAAGCCATGGCTCTCTTTCCCAGAAGCAGGCGTCTCCTAATTACATGGCTGCAATCTCCTTCCAGGGATTACTAATGTTGGAGCCCAAGAAGAGAAAATCTGTCACCGCTTCCACTTCTTGTCCCTTGATGTCCCAGGACTTGATAGGGAAGACGCCATGATCTTTGTTTTTTTAATGTTCAGTTTAAGCCCAAATTTCTGATCTAATACGCAGTGCACAAATGCGGTAGTTCGGATAATACATTTTTCAATAAGTCTAGCAAGACTATCTCACTTAATATGGACTTAACGTGGGCGGGTGCAATCAGTAAAAATGCTGCCTATGTCTGCTAAGTGTTTTTCGTGCACAGGTTTGAAACCAGCTCGCCATTATTGTCCCGTACTCGTGTATGCTTCCAGCGATCGTGAGCAGCACGTACATGGTTGAAATCATCTAACAGTACTTACTGCCAGTCGGACAAAATGTAAATTTATATCGAATAGATCAAAAGTGGACTTACATTCCGTTTCGTTGTTTAGAGCACACGCTCAAATCATGTTCAACACAGACATGAAGCGCTGAGGTCAACAATCAACAATCGGCCACTTTGATATGAACCAACGGAATGTACAGAAACGGCCACGTGTTTGAGTGTAAACAAAGCAAAATAGCCAGAAATTTCAACCCCGCTAAAAATATGCATCAAAATGGGCATGAAAAGCACATTCAGTCAGTCACCTCCTCGCTTTCTTACTTTGTCTCTTGGACTGCTACAAAGTGCAAATCGAAGCCCTCCGATGTTTGAAGCCGCTATCCGCAGTGCTTTTTCAACTTTATAGCCATGATCTAGTGATTGATCGCTCTCCCAAATGGTGCCTACTGCGAAGATCAAAGTTCCCACCCTCAAAATAATAGGATGACGTGGGCACAATCGACTTCCCAACAAATAGCTCTCAGAATTAACGCAAGGATATCATCGTACTTTTTTCTGCACAGCTAAAGGTGACTAATCTTTTTTGCCATGGATGTCATCGAAATCCCCTGAAACCCCTTTTCCGGTTAACGGCACATAACTGCAGAAGTGGTTTCCTGCCTGCCCTGAGTCGACTGAAATGTTCGGTTTGAAAATTGGGTGCGTACCTCCTGGCAAATTTCGCGCAGACTCGTCACCTCCAGCGTTCTTTGGTCGCGGCTCACCGATCACAGCCTGTACATGCGACCGTTTTCCCGTCGTAAGGCTAGTATAACCTCACAGGGGTGTCCATGCACTTAGCGCGCATTGGCGGACTGTCACCGGAGATTCTCAAAGGAGTTTCGCAGCACCTTCCGGCTTTGTAACGTCACGAGGGCACACTGTTGCTTTTGTTTGTTGAGGGCATCATTCTGTGACAGGTTTCACGTCCAGTTGACTCGTCTGAGGGGATGTTTGGAACGCCGCATGTTTCCACTGTCTGCAGGAGATGGCTATTCCGCATATGCCTCATCCATAAGCAATTCGGATGAATTACCGCTGCTCACCCCTCCAGTAACGTTGATATACGTACGGACAAATTGACTATCATCATCGCGAAAGGGCCGGCAAACACCAAAACATGGACTGCGGCACTAACAGCGAATATGCTCCGTACCGTGGCAGCGAACGCAGAGCGATACCCTGTCCGGCACAACCACGAGAGATAGCTCGGCAGAAACGCTAAGCTGGTGAGGCGAATCATCAACCTTCATTTTATGGTTTTCCTTCAGCGCAATAATCTTGATGGTTACAACCGTTGTTAGGTACGCTCTGAACCCGGCACCGTTCCCTGGCGACGTCGGTGGCTTTGCCAAATGGTGATAGAGGTGCACTCCCTCCCCCGGAACGCTCTTAAGAAGCCAATTTTGCTTCATATGGACTGCCCGATGTCACGGCTTAATTATGAGGCAGTGGTGACTTTCCCTTGCATTTCATCGACGTGGACTGTGCCACGATGCAGTCACTCAACCCGTTCTGCCTCGCTGTGCAGGTTAGTAAGCCATGTTGTCTTTACGCTAAGAAATCTCGTGATTATTTCATGTTACAGCTGCCGAGCCCACTATGTTGCCTTGCGATTGCCACTGAGTGTGGTGATGTCATTATTTCCTTGCTTTTATTATCCGGCGACATAGAGACTAACCCCGGCCCTGCCCAACTCGAAACTGTACTTGAGGAAATTCAAAATTGTCCACCGGTTAGTCGACACTAATCACGTAAGTTTCAGACCTCAAAACCCAGTTACTAACAACAGGAAACCTTATTTCTGATCTAAGCAGGCGCATTAGCGCACTTGAAGGCCGCTACCAAATCATACAGACGCTACGCGCAGAGATAGAAGGCATAAGCACTCGCACCGCTCAGGCGACTCGACAGCTCTGTGATCTCGAGGATCGTATGGACCGAGGAGAAAACCATTCACGTCGAAATAACCCGATTTTCTGCAATATTCCTGACCGTGATCTGAAACGTGGGCCGATTCTGAAAAACGACTAATTTGCCGTTGCTCCGAATTTTTGGACATCACCCTCGACCCCAAAACAATAGACCGCACTCGCCGTCTTGTGCGCCACGAACCTGGCCGCTGCCGTCCGTTAATTGCCAAATTCGCGCTCTTCAAAATGAAAGAAGAAATTCTAACTAATGGTCGCAAATTCAAGAACACTGACTACTCCGTCGGCGAGGATTTTTCATTTCGCGTTCGTAATGCGCGCAAACACCTAGTTACCTTTGCAAAAAGCAAGACTAGCCGTTTTTCTTTACGGTACAAGACCCTGTTCGTCGGTGCCCATAGATATATTTTCGACGAACCATCGCAATCTTTAAAAGAGATACCATAGCCGTTGCTGCGCCACAAGCTTCCAGCCGCTCACGTATCTACCACCCCCTAGTATAATCTTTCCCTTTCGGCGATTTTCACTAACATACGCAGTTTTCTTCCGAAACGCGAAATCATCTCCAATCTTGTGTGTTCATCTCCTAGTAACTTGCTGATTCTTACCGAAATATGGCTCACTAACGACGTCACTGATATTGAAATTCTCGCTGACTTACCGAACTTTAACCTTTTTCGCAAAGATCGCACAGCCGCTCGAGGCGGAGGTGTCCTCATCGCAGTTCACAATCAGTTCTCGTGTAAAGTCATAAATATTCCATCAGACCTCGAGATAGTATGGCTACAGTGTCGCGCCGCGCATCAAACCGTACTGCTAGGCGTTTGTTACAGAGCGCCAAATACTAACTCTGATTTTTCCCGAATACTTAAAGACGTGATTAGTCAGCTATCGAAGAAATACACCAAAGCACATATCATCCTTTTTGGAGACTTCAATTCTCCAGGAATCATCTGGCAGACACAGACAGCAGTCGGCAACAGGGAAGCGAATGACTTCATTGAGGTCTGCCTAAACTTCAACTTAACACAAGTGGTATCCAAACCGATCCACGTTGCAGAAGGGCGTGCAAACATCCTCGATCTAATCCTAACTACCCACCCGGAAGCCCTCTCATCTATCAATTATCTACGCGAAATCAGCGACCATAAAGTCATCCACGCCACATTTGTGTTCCACCCACCACGACGCCAAAATCAAAACAAAACTATTCGGCTATACGACAAAGGAAACCATGAAGCCTTTAATCTCGAATTAAGCCAATATCTCACATTTGAGGTATCTTTTCACGATCGCTCAGTAAATGATAACTTGTCCCTTTTTAAGAGTAAGATTATCGAACTAACAGACAGATACATCCCTAAAATAAGCTTCCACTCGGACCGCCAAAGACCATGGTATACCAAAACAATAAAAAGGCTCAGCAATAAAAAGAAACGCCTTTTCCGTGCGGCAAAATTAAAGCGGTACGACGCTTTCGCATGGGAAAAATACTATGCAGCCGAACACACGTACCTCTCCGCAATCCGAAACGCGAAATACTCTTTCCTTCACAACGACCTCCCGAAATTGTTGGCTTCCAATCCCAGAAAGTTCTGGCAGGCAATAAGTGCGCACCCGGCCCATACCATCACTCTTACTAAAGAGTCTAGGGAAGAAGCAGATGACAACGAATGCGTTGATATTTTTAATAATACCTTTTCATCTGTGTTCACTAATGAAATTCATCCAACAACTGCGCCTTCCGCCGCCAGTATACAGTCCAACATGCCTGCTGTCGTGTTTTCTGAAGCTGGCATTTCCTCGCTAATCGAACACCTTAAAAGTTCATCATCGGCCGGCGTCGACGAAATTAACTCCGAAATACTTCGCAATACTAACAGCATTTCTGCAATGTACTTATTGTTATTGTTTTCACAGTCGCTTTCTACAGGATGCATTCCGGATGACTGGAAAAGGGGGAAGGCCATTCCCGTCTATAAATCAGGCAAGAAAGTTACCGTCCGATATCATTAACCAGCATATCTTGCAAAATCATGGAACACGTCATCTATCCTCAAATCATGAACTTTCTTGACAGTAACAACTTCTTTCATCCCTCACAGCACGGGTTTCGCAAGGGTCTGTCATGTGAAACTCAAATGGTGTTCACTCATGACGTTCACTCCAACCTCGACCTAAACATACAAACTGACGCTATTTTTCTAGACTTCGCTAAAGCATTTGACAAAGTTCCCCACATGCGTTTACTGCTGAAACTAACCATGCTAAATCTGCATCCTAACGTCTTATTATGGATCGAAGAATTCCTTTCTAACCGCTCCCAGTTTGTTCTCGTTAATGAACACAGTTCTAACCCTCTTCCAGTAACATCAGGCGTACCCCAAGGTTCTGTATTAGCTCCCCTCCTATTCTTAAGCTATATAAACGACTTACCCTCAAACCTGGTTTGAAATGTTCGTCTGTTTGCAGATGACTGCGTTATTCATCGCACAATTTCCAACACCTCTGACCATTCACAGTTCCAAAACGACATTAACGCAATACATGCCTGGTGCGATGACTCCCTAATGTCGCTTAATCCTAATAAATGTAAACTCGTATCTTTTCACCGCCGGCGTAAACCCCACATTTTCACTTACTCGAATGCTAACACTCCACTAGAATATGTGTGCTCATACAAGTACTTAGGCGTCACCTTGTGCCAGGATCTCTTCTGGCGCTCACATGTAACGAACATCGTCGCATCAGCTAACCGATCATTGGGATTTTTGAAACGCCATTTACGGCACGCCCCTCAAAGTATTAAACTTCTGGCCTACCAATCTCTCATCTGACCCAAACTAGAATACGCATCTGCTATCTGGAGCCCGAAACAAGCATATCTCATCAGTTCACTAGAATCTGTCCAAAATCACGCCACGAGGTTCATTCATTCTGCCTATTCGTATGACATCAGTGTATCGTCACTTAAACGGCAATCAGGTTTATCAACTCTTGCCCATCGTCGTCGCATTGCTTCTCTTAATCTGTTCCATAAGTTTTTTTACAGCTCCCTCGGCCAACCACCCTACATCCCACCGCCAGCTCGCATATCTCTTCGCACCGGCCATCCACTAGTAGTTTCATGCCAGCGCGCCCGCACCATCACTTTTTCTTCATTCTTTCTTCGCACTGCAAAAGACTGGAATGGCCTTCCCTTCGATGTTCATGCAATCACCTGCCCATCAAGTTTTGTTAACAGTTTAAATATGCACTTCATAAATATCATGTAGGCAATCATATTCAATCAATGTTTATACTCCCACCCCTTATGTAATACCCCCAATGTGGGGTTTTTAAGGTAATAAATTGAAGTGAAGTGAAGTATTCTTCAATGTTATGGCTGACGGGGTACACCCTCAATGCGATCTCCTCGGAGAACATTGACCATTGAGTGGGAGCGCCACAACAATCCCCTACCCAGTTGGCCGACACCTGATGTCGGCGTGCAGAAAGAAGGCATTTAAAACAATCTCACCCGTAGCAAATTGGGCAAAACAACTTCGTGGCCGTTCTTAGAGGCCAACAACCTGCTATCGCGTCCCTTCTGATCCGCTCAAACCGTTCCGACAGAGGTCATGACAAACACGTCAACTCACTACCGCGGTCGGAATTGGAATGCTAAGCCATGCTGACGACCTGAGAATGTGTTTTTAATTCCACATCACAAGCGTAATGAGCTCAAGGGCGGTGAGGGAAAAGACAACTCTTACGTGAGATGAACAAAAAAAAAATATGACCGCAAATTCATATACCTGTCTCAGAACACAGGTTACAGGAGCCAACGAAAGCGTTTAAAAATCTGAGCATGTGAAAACCAAAGTTAAAACTTAATCCGCCAGTAGCCTTGAGCGTTGCGCCATCTAGTGCGGTTGACACAAAACAGCACAGTACAGCAGTCTCGTGGTGCGGAGAGCTTCAAATGATCTTGGGGCCTCAAAACCGCATTCATTACAGCAAGAAACGCTTATCCGAAACAGCCAAGACCTAAAGAAACGAATATGCAGCAGCATAATCGGCATCAGTAAGAGAATTTCTTTTGCATTATTGCACCTAAGCAGACTTAGATGCATGCACCCCTGGAATTTTAGGTTTTGCAGGCTGTTTTGCATTTTGCAACAATTCCAGCAAAGGCGCAGTACAGATAATCCGTCTCATGTCCCAGGGGACAGCCTTATTATGAAGCTATGGATTAATGTTTTTCTGAATAAAAAATCCGCGTATTGCAGGAATCGAGTAACCAATCCTGTGTCGAAGCAAGCTTCTGGTCACTGCAGCCAGTAAAGCAGTCACTCAGCAGAAGACAAGACCGCCCTGGTTCCTTGGACATCACATACGACCCAAACGTACCAATTAATGATCACTGCAGCGGACAGGTATGAGGCGCAGCATAGGTTCCTGAGTATCTCTGGCCGCCACACTGGGGATTAAATCGGACAACGTTGAACAAAGTACTCTTTCATCAAGTGTACACTGTAACAACAAAACATTTTCCTCATTCATCAACTTTGTAGACGATCCACATTTAGGCAGTAGTGCAACTGAAGTTTGTTGCACTTTCCAGTGGTTTACTTTGCAACAGAAAACGACTTTTCCAAGCAGTTTCCACCTTCAAAAGGACACTTCAGTCAGCCGAAAAAGCCACAGCACACCTGCACAAAACACCAGGGGTGGCTCTGTTTTGTGTTTGCGGGTAGCCAGAATCTCCTGGCATCAGATATTTGGCTGTTTCTTGAAGCTGAAAAGTGATCTGTTCATGCGTGCTCTGAAACTTACACAGCCTTCCAGGCTTGTACGCCGTTCTTATGTTCACGAAGGCTGTCCCAGTTCCTAGGCGCATCCATACGACCAGAGCAGAGCACCAATTCTTCCTTTGGAATGTTTGCAAATTTTCTATAGGAACAAGCATACGACCCTAAATTCTGTTCTTCAGGCGCTACTGAACTTGCAGTTTTACTCTGATTTTTTGATGGCTCGGCTTCGTAGTCAAGGTTTTGTAGTGCCTATCTTCAGCTCCTTGATAATTTGTTTCATAATTGAAAAATTATGGGGAACACTTAAGCTCCGCCTTATAGGGTATGATACGGTAGCGTAGGGGCACACCTAACGTCTTAAGGCCCGTTTAACTAAGTGGTTAGAACTTACCTGCGCAGCCTTTCTTTAGCGTCCCTGACTTGGTATCAAGAGAAGAGAAAGGTGGATTGGTATTCCACCTTCCCTATCCACCAACGTGGGACACTACTCTTCACTACAAAAAAGAAATCAACGTTCACTACGACAACATTAGAGAAACTCTCCGTACACTTCCTCTTCCTGATAAATCTCTCACTACCACGCGAATCCGCATTCTTAGACGCATACAACTAAATACACTCCTTACTCCTGCCCGAGCTTTTCTATACAGAATCATACATTCCCCTGCATGCCCAAATTGCCCAGAACACTATGCAAACTTGGAGCATTGCATCTTTTCATGCCCTGTCACCCTCCAATCTCCTCACTTTCCACACCCTCCTCCCCCCACGTGGCGGGCTTGGTTAGCCTCTGACCAGCTGCAAGATCAGTTGGCCTTGGGACCCTGTCCCAGGACATTCTTAACGCCTAATGAAATGCGGTAAATAAAGTTGTTTCCTCCTCCTTCCTCCCCAAATGAGCAACCGAGCTGGCAACTACTCACAACGTTCTGACATCGTATGGCCCCGTTAAGTCGCACAAACCACCGAAGTGGACGGCCATGCCAGGTGCCAGCTTAAACCTTCCAGCACCATGACCGTGATTTTAAGCGAAAGCCTTTGTATGCTCACGGGTGTGCACAGAAAGTATGCGGTCCCAAAACCTGTCCACACCTTATGGCGCCGGAACTAATAAAGACAAAGAAAAAAGAATGATGGTACCAGATAGAGGAGAGAATAATGATCCTTGGACCCATGTTTGAAGACTGTCGAGAAAATAAATTATTAGACCCAGAATGTGAAATTGTATCGAAATAGCGCGGACATTGACATAGCCTTGAGGACGTGCAAGCAATGCGGAAGTCAGAATAGGCCATAAAACGTCAAGATTAGGATACGAACGCTGAGTGTTTTGTCAGATCAGACTAATTCATTCAGACTAAGATTTCATTCAGTGGTTTTGGTTCTTCTACCGCAGTATAAACCATAAAGTACTACACTTCATTGGGGTGGATCACGCAGCGCTCGATACGCTTCTCAAAGACAGACAGCGCTTTCATTCAGGTGTCGGCGCACGGAGCATTAGTTGGCACGGCACGTTCAAACTGCATTTTCATTTTTCACAAAGCGTGGAGGCCCACGACAACAACTAAATGGTACGGTATACCATACAGTACATCCACCGTCAAGAAACCTATGCGATGTAGGTTGAGTTGGGGCCGTTTCTTTAATGTTGTGCTGTTGTATGTTCTGGAGATTATATTGGGCCACAGTAGTCCAGGAGTACGTGTTCTATTGTACCGGGTTTCTTGCAAATAAAACAATTTCTTGTGCATGGTATAAAACGCCTTTGTCATGAAGCCAGGTTTTACCGGCCAGTTCGCTTTTGTGCAGTTTAAAAGAAGAAAGGTTTAACGAACGTTATTACTGCCATTTCCTTTAAACGGTTAAACACATCCAGTCCTGGATCTCGAAAGTATAGCAAATGGTACATTGGCACGGGAAGCACTGAGTCTATGAAGTCATGAACGTTTTTCTTACTCATACTTTGAGATACAGTTGCGAAAAGCATGCCTTCATTATCTTGAAAGTAACAGTTCACGAAGACAACGTTCTAGAATTTGATTGCGCAATCTTACTTTTGTGAATCTGCGCGTAAAGTGACCCTTTTGATCACACACGCATAGAAAAACAAACCGCGACACAACTTGTCGCAGAAAAGTATTTATGAATAATTGGCGGGCACACTTTTTTAACAGGACAAAAGAAATTAATTTGACTCATATGATTACATTTCGAAGCCCTAATGAAAACAGCAAACATTCAATGATTTTTATTGCAAAAGCAATACTACTCGCGCTTCGAAGCATTCGCATGACCCGGCCGCAGTTACGTCTTACCCACTTGACGCTGTGACGTCACACCCCACGTGACACAAGGGCTGGCAGGAGCTGCCAAATTGGGTCTCTCGTTTCACATGGGATGGTTATGTCACAATCAGCCTGCTAGGACCCTGACATTCACGTTACCCCTATAGGCCACTAAGTAATGTTCATACGAATTAGTTAAAGCGGGGCATTATATGTGGACTGAGGAGGAAGAAAAAAAGAAGAACGCTCGGTCACCTGCAGCTATAGTGCTTTCGCTCAATATTTGGTTCAGGAGCGTTGAACCATTGTAATGCTCTTTCTATGTTGGCCCATAGTGCAAACAACACGTTTATCACGTACGGGATCTTGGAGACAAGGAATAGGGTGCAGGTACATAATTAAATAGTTTTAAGGCGCAAAAAACAGACAAGACACATAGGTAGGTGACAAGACGAAGCACCAACTTCGAACTGTCACCTACCTATGTGTTTGGTCTGTTTTCTGGCCTTAAAACTATTTAATTCTGAACCGAAACCGACTAGCCCAGCAGCAAGTGATTTTAGGTTGCAGATAGAGGCTATTGTAAACCTTGATAGCTGTCTGTCTATACGCGCATCGGGCTTCCCCTTTGCACTCAGGTTATGAGAGGGCTCTGGAAATACCAATCATTCGGGGTTTCCTAACATGCAATGGCCTCGCATATCACATGGGCTCCTAGCTTTTCGCCTGTATCGAAAAGCGGCCGGGATTCGGTCCCGCTTCCTTGGGAGCAGCAGTCGAGTGCCCTAACGACTACCACACTTCAGCGGTGCCGTTGAACACTAGTGTGGATCGCGATAACAGTCGTTTGCACAACGAACAATCAGACCCCTTCAGCGATGGTAATCCTCCGGCGGGTGGTCCCAAAGGCAATGCCATAATTGGTAATCTTATGCCAGATGATCAGAGCTCCGGTGTATTCAAAACATTGTTCAACAACGCTCGTGACCTTTTTATTGCTCTCTCTTTCTGAGCCAAATATGGCGATATCACCTGCGTGGGCAGAATATTTACATGCGCCCTGTGATGTGGTTGTTATAAGCGATTGACAGCAGACCGACTGAAGATGAGCTGCAAACAACAAGGGCAAAAGTGGGTATCGCTGCCTTACTGAAGAGAAACGCTGTCGATCTGTAAGCGCTCACACCAGACAAGAATACGTGTTGTACAATTGGTGTACACAATTTTAACCCTTTCAATGCTATGCGGCCAAGGTTGGAAAACTCTAAATAGAAAAAAAAAAGAAAGGACCTCATGCAAGGCACAATCAAAAGCTTTTGTTTACATGAGCTGCATAATCACCACATGGTCACCAAATGCGCCACAGCACTCTAGCAGAATTATGCCTAAAGTCTTGATACGCCCTTACGATGGTCGTTACAGCTTCCTGAAGACTATTCGCCTATGCTTGCCTAAATATTTTATACCCTCCATTAGCAAGGACTATTGGGCTTTAGGACCCCTCAATAATCGTTTCTCCGGGTCATCGGTTTTGGGCACAAGCGCAACATGTGGTTGTGAACGACAGATGCAGCCTGGATTGGCCTTAACATTCTTGGACAACTCCAAGGATCAACGGGGCAGTCAGAATTTTGAACGCTTTAAGAAGGCAGCATGTCGGCCGGCAGGCCAAGGTGCTTTGCCTACGATCAAGTCATCAATAGCCTTCTCTATTTCCTACACGGCAACCGGCTATTCCAGAAATCTTTCAAATTATTTATCCAGCCTGGGCATATGTAAAATAATACATCCTGAAATCGATCCTTTATATTACTAATCCTTACATTATTGATTATATTTCAGTCGCTGAATTGGTCGACGATTACTTTTCTTTCGACTTTTCATTTTCTGGCTAAAAACAAACGGTTACTCATCATCATCATCGTCAGCCTGATTATACCCACAGCAGGGCGAAGGCCTTTCCCATATTTCTCCACTTAACCCGGTTCTGTGCTAGCTGCATCCACTTGACCCCTGCGAACTTCTTAATCTCATCCGCCCACCTAACTTTCTGCCGCCCCCTGCTACGCTTTCCTTCCCTTGGAATCCAGTTTGTTACCCTCTGCGATCATCGGTTATCCTCTCTTCGCAATACATGTCCTGCCCATGTCCATTTCTTCTTCTTAATTTCTACTAGAATGTCGGTAACTTGAGTTATTTCTCTGACCCACTCTGCACGCTTTCTATCTCCTAATGTTACCCCTACCATTTTTCGTTCCATAGCCCTCTGGGTGGTCCTCAACTTAAGTAGAACTCTCTTGGTTAGCACCCACGTTTCAGCCCCATAGGTGAGTACAGGCACGATGCAACTGTTGTATACTTTCCGCTTGATCGATACCGGTAAGCTGCTAGTCATAACATGCGAGTGCTTGCCAAATACGCTCCATCCCAATCTTATTCTCCTTGCTATTTCCTTTTCATGGTCCGGATCAGCGGTTACTACCTGTCCTAAGTAGACATATTCGCCTACTACATCCAGTATTTCAGCACCTAATGTAAACTGCTGTTCCTTCCCGAGGCTGAACATTACCTTAGTCTTCTGCATATTGATTTTCAAGCCTACCTTTCTACTTTTCCTGTCTAGGTCATCAATCATTATTTGCAGTTCATCCCCCGACATGCTTAGCAAGGCAATATCATCAGCAAATCTCAGATTACTGAACGGTATTCTCCATCTACGCTTATCCCTAACTGCTCCCATGCCAAGTCTCTGAATACTTCCTCTAAACAAGCTGTGAATAGTACTGGGGAGATTGTGTCTCCTTCCATAACACCTTTCTTTATGGGAATTTCGTTACTTTCTTTATGTAGAACTATGGTTGCTGTACAGCCACTATATATATCTTCCAGCACTTTCACTTACGGCTCGTCTACCCCCTGATTTCGCAATGCCTGCATCACCGCCGAGGTTTCAACTGAGTCAAATGCTTTTTCGTAATAAATGAATCCTATATATAAAGGCTGGTTATATTCCGAGCACTTTTCTATCACCTGATTAATGGTATGGATATGATCGATAGTAGAGTACCGTTTCCGAAACCCTGCTTGATCCTTTGCTTGATTGCAGTCTAAGGTTGTCCTGATTCTATTAGCGATTACCTTAGTAAATACCTTATACGTAATATAGAGTAAGCTTATTGGTCTGTAATTTTTAAGGTCATTAGAGTCCCCTTTCTTGTGAATGAGGATAATGTTTGCATTCTTCCATGGTTCCGGTACCGTCGATGACACCAGGCACTGCGTATACAGGGTGGCCAGTTTTTCTAGCACGATATCCCCCCCCCCCCCCCCCGTCCTTCAGCAAATCTGTAGTTATCTGATCCTCTCCAGTTGATTTCCCCCTTTTCATAGTTTCCAGTGCTTTCTTGACCTCGTCCTTCGTCACTGGTGGAACGTCTGACTGTTTTTCCCTACCGCCAATCTCCTTAGGGTCCTGACTACATTGGCTACTGTAGAGATCTGTATAGAATTCTCGGCTACTTTGACTATCTTTTCCATATTAGTGATGACGTTGCCCGCCTTGTCCCTTATCGCATACATCTGGTTTTTGCCTATGTCCAATTTCTTCTTTACCGCTTTAAGGCTTCCCCCGTTCTTTACAGCATGCTTAATTTTCTCCATGTTATACTTCCTCATATCGGCCACCTTGCGCTTATTGATTAGCTTTGATATTTCGGCCAATTCGATCTGGTCTGTTGGATTGGAAGCTTTCATACTGTGGCGTTTCATAATCAAATATTTCGTCTCCTTAGACAGCTTACCGGTATCGTCTCTAAATATCCTACCGCCTACTTCTGCCGCGCACTCAGTAATATCTCTGAAATTACTGTTCCTTGCCTCTAGGGTAATGTCGCCATCCTCAGTTAGAGCTGAATACCTATTCTGTAGCGAGATCCCGAACTCTTCTGCCCTCCCCCTCAACGCTAATTCGTTGATGGGTTTCTTTCTCACTAATTTGTTGCGTTCCTTCTTCAGATTTAGGCTAATTCGGGACTTCACCATCCTGTGGTCACTGCATCGCACTTTCCCTATTACCTCTACATCTTGCATAATGGCGGTGGTTGATGAAGTCGATTTCATTTTTAGTCTCTCTGTTAGGACTTTTCCATGTCCATTTCCGGTTCTTCCGTTTGCTTAAGAAGGTATTCATGATTAGTAAGTTATTGCGCTCTGCAAACTCAACCAGTAACTCCCCCCTGCTATTCCTAGAACCAATGCCATAGTCACCTACTGCCTTGTCTCCTGCCTGTTTTTTCCCTACCTTGGCATTGAAGTCGCCCATTAGTACAGTATACTGCGTCTTTACTTTTCGAATTGCCGATTCTACATCTTTGTAGAAGCTTTCAACTGCCTGGTCATCATAACTACATGTAGGTGCATAGGCCTGTACAACCTTCAGTTTATACCGCTTATTAAGCCTAATTACGATGCCTGCAACCCTCTCATTAATACTATAGAATTCATCTATATTACCCGCTATATACTTATTGACAAGGAAACCTACTCCTAGTTGTGGCCTCTCTGGTAAACCTCGATAACTCAGTACATGCCCATCCTTCAGTACAGTATATGCCTCATTCGGCCTCCTAACCTCACTAAGCCCTATGACATCCCCTTTCATGCCCTCTAGTTCCTCTAACAGCACTGCTCAACTAACTTCACTAGCTAGGGTTCTAGCGTTAAACGTTGCCAGGGCCAGTTTTCAATGGCGGCCAGTCCAGCGGAGCCAGGCGTTCTTAGCACCCCCTGTTGCGTCACAGGTCTGACCGCCGTCGTGGTCAGTTGTTCCGCAGCCGCTGGTGACTGAGGGCTGGGGTTTTATGGAGCTTATCATAGGAGGTTGCGGCCAATTACTGCACCAGGGTAGCCAATTCCTATTCTGGTGAGAGAGTGCGTTGCCGGAGGTGTTCACCGGCATCAGGTCGCACCCCAAACCTGTGTATGCAATTCCATCGACACGCGGAGTTTTTTTTTCATCCGGTTGAGAATTGCGCGGCACCGGGATTTGAACCGCGGTCCTCTTGCATACGAGGCTGATGTTCTGCCGCTACGCCACCGCTGCACAACGGTTACTAGCCTTTCACAAATATCAAGAACTATAGTTGATCGTGAAGTTTGGTTTCGTTTTGATTTTGGCTATAATTAAGGATGGTGCTTCTTTCGATATATGAAAAATATTTCATCCTTTGTTAAAACCCTTGACATTTGACTCTCAGCGCGCTGAATGTTCTTTGAGTATCGTGTGTAGTTATTCTATCGCTGTATTGTAAAACTTTCAGTCTTCTAAAGCTTCATTATAAACTTCCACAGGTTCCAGTTTATTCTATATTGGCCTGTCTTTTTCCGAATGTTGCAACAACTAAGCAGTGATCACTGAACGCAATGAATCGACCTCATCAGTTCAGTTTAGTCATTCAGTCGTGTCCGACTCTTCATGACCCTATGAACCATATTGCGCCACGCTGCCCGGTCTCTCACTATCTTCCTAACATCACATAACTTCATCTGCAGCGCCTCGAGGACGCCATCTAACCATCGCGTTCGCTGCCTCCCCCTTCTCCGGAGACCCTAAACCTTTCCCAACATCAAATCTTTCTCCAGCGGCTCCTCTATTCTCATCAGATGACCAAAGCAGCTGAGCTTTAACTTTAGAATTTGACCCTCCAATGAGCAGTCACGGTTTATGGTCGACAATATCGACTGATTTGATCTTCTGGCAGTCCAAGGAACTCTCAAGAGTCTCTGCCAGCACCACCATTCAAACGCGTCAATTCGTGGTCGGTCCGCCTTCTTCACAGTCCAACTCTCGCAAACATACATCACAACTGGAAATACCATAGCACAAGTTATACGGATCTTGGTTGGCAGTCTAATGTCTCTGCTCTTTACTAGGTGGTCAAAGGAAGCCATGGCTCTCTTTCCCAGAAGCAGGCGTCTCCTAATTACATGGCTGCAATCTCCTTCCAGGGATTACTAATGTTGGAGCCCAAGAAGAGAAAATCTGTCACCGCTTCCACTTCTTGTCCCTTGATGTCCCAGGACTTGATAGGGAAGACGCCATGATCTTTGTTTTTTTAATGTTCAGTTTAAGCCCAAATTTCTGATCTAATACGCAGTGCACAAATGCGGTAGTTCGGATAATACATTTTTCAATAAGTCTAGCAAGACTATCTCACTTAATATGGACTTAACGTGGGCGGGTGCAATCAGTAAAAATGCTGCCTATGTCTGCTAAGTGTTTTTCGTGCACAGGTTTGAAACCAGCTCGCCATTATTGTCCCGTACTCGTGTATGCTTCCAGCGATCGTGAGCAGCACGTACATGGTTGAAATCATCTAACAGTACTTACTGCCAGTCGGACAAAATGTAAATTTATATCGAATAGATCAAAAGTGGACTTACATTCCGTTTCGTTGTTTAGAGCACACGCTCAAATCATGTTCAACACAGACATGAAGCGCTGAGGTCAACAATCAACAATCGGCCACTTTGATATGAACCAACGGAATGTACAGAAACGGCCACGTGTTTGAGTGTAAACAAAGCAAAATAGCCAGAAATTTCAACCCCGCTAAAAATATGCATCAAAATGGGCATGAAAAGCACATTCAGTCAGTCACCTCCTCGCTTTCTTACTTTGTCTCTTGGACTGCTACAAAGTGCAAATCGAAGCCCTCCGATGTTTGAAGCCGCTATCCGCAGTGCTTTTTCAACTTTATAGCCATGATCTAGTGATTGATCGCTCTCCCAAACGGTGCCTACTGCGAAGATCAAAGTTCCCACCCTCAAAATAATAGGATGACGTGGGCACAATCGACTTCCCAACAAATAGCTCTCAGAATTAACGCAAGGATATCATCATACTTTTTTCTGCACAGCTAAAGGTGACTAATCTTTTTTGCCATGGATGTCATCGAAATCCCCTGAAACCCCATTTCCGGTTAACGGCACATAACTGCAGAAGTGGTTTCCTGCCTGCCCTGAGTCGACTGAAATGTTCGGTTTGAAAATTGGGTGCGTACCTCCTGGCAAATTTCGCGCAGACTCGTCACCTCCAGCGTTCTTTGGTCGCGGCTCACCGATCACAGCCTGTACATGCGACCGTTTTCCCGTCGTAAGGCTAGTATAACCTCACAGGGGTGTCCATGCACTTAGCGCGCATTGGCGGACTGTCACCGGAGATTCTCAAAGGAGTTTCGCAGCACCTTCCGGCTTTGTAACGTCACGAGGGCACACTGTTGCTTTTGTTTGTTGAGGGCATCATTCTGTGACAGGTTTCACGTCCAGTTGACTCGTCTGAGGGGATGTTTGGAACGCCGCATGTTTCCACTGTCTGCAGGCGATGGCTATTCCGCATATGCCTCATCCATAAGCAATTCGGATGAATTACCGCTGCTCACCCCTCCAGTAACGTTGATATACGTACGGACAAATTGACTATCATCATCGCGACAGGGCCGGCAAACACCAAAACATGGACTGCGGCACTAACAGCGAATATGCTCCGTACCGTGGCAGCGAACGCAGAGCGATACCCTGTCCGGCACAACCACGAGAGATAGCTCGGCAGAAACGCTAAGCTGGTGAGGCGAATCATCAACCTTCATTTTATGGTTTTCCTTCAGCGCAATAATCTTGATGGTTACAACCGTTGTTAGGTACGCTCTGAACCCGGCACCGTTCCCTGGCGACGTCGGTGGCTTTGCCAAATGGTGATAGAGGTGCACTCCCTCCCCCGGAACGCTCTGAAGAAGCCAATTTCGCTTCATATGGACTGCCCGATGTCACGGCTTAATTATGAGGCAGTGGTGACTTTCCCTTGCATTTCATTGACGTGGACTGTGCCACGATGCAGTCACTCAACCCGTTCTGCCTCGCTGTGCAGGTTAGTAAGCCATGTTGTCTTTACGCTAAGAAATCTAGTGATTATTTCATGTTACAGCTGCCGCGCCCACTATGTTGCCTTGCGATTGCCACGGAGTGTGGTGATGCCATTATTTCCTTGCTTTTTTTATCCGGCGACATAGAGACTAACCCCGGCCCTGCCCAACTCGAAACTGTACTTGAGGAAATTCAAAATTGTCCACCGGTTAGTCGACACTAATCACGTAAGTTTCAGACCTCAAAACCCAGTTACTAACAACAGCAAACCTTATTCCTGATCTAAGCAGGCGCATTAGCGCACTTCAAGGCCGCTACCAAACCATACAGACGCTACGCGCAGAGATAGAAGGCTTAAGCACTCGCACCGCTCAGGCGACTCGACAGCTCTGTGATCTCGAGGATCGTATGGACGAAGGAGAAAACCATTCACGTCGAAATAACCCGATTTTCTGCAATATTCCTGACCGTGATCCATCTGAAACGTGGGCCGATTCTGAAAAACGACTAATTTTCCGTTGCTCCGAATTTTTGGACATCACCCTCGACCCCAAAACAATAGACCGCACTCGCCGTCTTGTGCGCCACGAACCTGGCCGCTGCCGTCCGTTAATTGCCAAATTCGCGCTCTTCAAAACGAAAGAAGAAATTCTAACTAATGGCCGCAAATTCAAGAACACTGACTACTCCGTCGGCGAGGATTTTTCATGTCGCGTTCGTAATGCGCGCAAACACCTAGTTACTTTTGCAAAAAGCAAGACTAGCCGTTTTTCTTTACGGTACAAGACCCTGTTCATCGGTGCCCATAGATATATTTTCGACGAACCATCGCAATCTGTAAAAGAGATACCATAGCGGTTGCTGCGCCACAAGCTTCCAGCCGCTCACGTATCTACCACCCCCCAGTATAATCTTTCCCTTTCGGCGATTTTCACTAACATACGCAGTTTTCTTCCGAAACGCGAAATCATCTCCAATGTTATGTGTTCATCTCCTAGTAACTTGCTGATTCTTACCGAAACATGGCTCACTAATGACGTCACTGATACTGAAATTCTCGCTGACTTACCGAACTTTAACCTTTTTCGAAAAGATCGCACAGCCGCTCGAGGCGGAGGTGTCCTCATCGCAGTTCACAATGAGTTCTCGTGTACAGCTATAAATATTCCATCAGACCTCGAGATAGTATGGCTACATTGTCGCGCCGCGCCTCAAACCGTACTGCTAGGCGTTTGTTACAGAGCGCCAAATACCAACTCTGATTTTTCCCGAATACTTAAAGACGTGATTAGTCAGCTATCGAAGAAATACACCAAAGCACATATCATCCTTTTTGGAGACTTCAATTCTCCAGGAATCATCTGGCAGACACAGACAGCAGTCGCCAACAAGGAAGCGAATGACTTCATTGAGGTCTGCCTAAACTTCAACTTAACACAAGTGGTATCCAAACCGATCCACGTTGCAGAAGGGCGTGCAAACATCCTCGATCTAATCCTAACTACCCACCCGGAAGCCCTCTCATCTATCAATTATCTACGCGAAATCAGCGACCATAAAGTCATCCACGCCACATTTGAGTTTCACCCATCACGACGCCAAAATCAAAACAAAATTATTCTGCTATACGACAAAGGAAACCATGAAGCCTTTAATCTCGAATTAAGCCAATATCTCACATTTGAAGTATCTTTTCACGATCGCTCAGTAAATGATAACTTGTCCCTTTTTAAGAGCAAGATTATCGAACTAACAGACAGATACATCCCTAAAATAAGCTTCCACTCGGACCGCCAAAGACCATGGTATACCAAAACAATAAAAAGGCTCAGCAATAAAAAGAAACGCCTTTTCCGTGCGGCAAAATTAAAGCGGTACGACGCTTTCGCATGGGAAAAATACTATGCAGCCGAACACACGTACCTCTCTGCAATCCGCAACGCGAAATACTCTTTCCTTCACAACGACCTCCCGAAATTGTTGGCTTCCAATCCCAGAAAGTTCTGGCAGGCAATAAGTGCGCACCCGGCCCATACCATCACTCTTACTAAAGAGTCTAGGGAAGAAGCAGATGACAACGAATGCGTTGATATTTTTAATAATACCTTTTCATCTGTATTCACTAATGAAATTCATCCACAAACTGCGCCTTCCGCCGCCAGTATACAGTCCAACATGCCTGCTGTCGTGTTTTCTGAAGCTGGCATTTCCTCGCTAATCGAACACCTTAAAACTTCATCATCGGCCGGCGTCGACGAAATTAACTCCGAAATACTTCGCAATACTAACAGCATTTCTGCAATGTACTTATTGTTATTGTTTTCACAGTCGCTTTCTACAGGATGCATTCCGGATGACTGGAAAAGGGGGAAGGCCATTCCCGTCTAAAATCAGGCAAGGAAATTACCGTCCGATATCATTAACCAGCATATCTTGCAAAATCATGGAACACGTCATCTATCCGCAAATCATGAACTTTCTTGACAGTAACAACTTCTTTCATCCCTCACAGCACGGGTTTCGCAAGGGTCTGTCATGTGAAACTCAAATGGTGTTCACTCATGACGTTCACTCCAACCTCGACCTAAACATACAAACTGACGCTATTTTTCTAGACTTCGCTAAAGCATTTAACGAAATTCCCCACATGCGTTTACTGCTGAAACTAACCATGCTAAATCTGCATCCT
This sequence comes from Amblyomma maculatum, assembly GCF_055883805.1. Classification (NCBI taxonomy): domain Eukaryota; kingdom Metazoa; phylum Arthropoda; class Arachnida; order Ixodida; family Ixodidae; genus Amblyomma; species Amblyomma maculatum. The sequence goes on from NC_139348.1 coordinate 31,091,197, forward strand.
AACGTCTTATTATGGATCGAAGAATTCCTTTCTAACCGCTCCCAGTTTGTTCTCGTTAATGAACACAGTTCTAACCCTCTTCCAGTAACATCAGGCGTACCCCAAGGTTCTGTATTAGCTCCCCTCCTATTCTTAAGCTATATAAACGACTTACCCTCAAACCTGGTTTGAAATGTTCGTCTGTTTGCAGATGACTGCGTTATTCATCGCACAATTTCCAACACCTCTGACCATTCACAGTTCCAAAACGACATTAACGCAATACATGCCTGGTGCGATGACTCCCTAATGTCGCTTAATCCTAATAAATGTAAACTCGTATCTTTTCACCGCCGGCGTAAACCCCACATTTTCACTTACTCGAATGCTAACACTCCACTAGAATATGTGTGCTCATACAAGTACTTAGGCGTCACCTTGTGCCAGGATCTCTTCTGGCGCTCACATGTAACGAACATCGTCGCATCAGCTAACCGATCATTGGGATTTTTGAAACGCCATTTACGGCACGCCCCTCAAAGTATTAAACTTCTGGCCTACCAATCTCTCATCTGACCCAAACTAGAATACGCATCTGCTATCTGGAGCCCGAAACAAGCATATCTCATCAGTTCACTAGAATCTGTCCAAAATCACGCCACGAGGTTCATTCATTCTGCCTATTCGTATGACATCAGTGTATCGTCACTTAAACGGCAATCAGGTTTATCAACTCTTGCCCATCGTCGTCGCATTGCTTCACTTAATCTGTTCCATAAGTTTTTTTACAGCTCCCTCGGCCAACCACCCTACATCCCACCGCCAGCTCGCATATCTCTTCGCACCGGCCATCCACTAGTAGTTTCATGCCAGCGCGCCCGTACCATCACTTTTTCTTCATTCTTTCTTCGCACTGCAAAAGACTGGAATGGCCTTCCCTACGATGTTGATGCAATCACCTGCCCATCAAGTTTTGTTAACAGTTTAAATATGCACTTCATAAATATCATGTAGGCAATCATATTCAATCAATGTTTATACTCCCACCCCTTATGTAATACCCCCAATGTGGGGTTTTTAAGGTAATAAATTGAGGTGAAGTGAAGTATTCTTCAATGTTACGGCTGACGGGGGACACCCTCAATGCGATCTCCTCGGAGAACATTGACCATTGAGTGGGAGCGCCACAACAATCCCCTACCCAGTTGGCCGACACCTGATGTCGGCGTGCAGAAAGAAGGCATTTAAAACAAACTCACCCGTAGCAAACTGGGCAAAACAACTTCGTGGCCGTTCTTAGAGGCCAACAACCTGCTATCGCGTCCCTTCTGATCCGCTCAAACCGTTCCGACAGAGGTCATGACAAACACGTCAACTCACTACCGCGGTCGGAATTGGAATGCTAAGCCATGCTGACGACCTGAGAATGTGTTTTTAATTCCACATCACAAGCGTAATGAGCTCAAGGGCGGTGAGGGAAAAGACAACTCTTACGTGAGATGAACAAAAGAAAAAATATGACCGCAAATTCATATACCTGTCTCAGAACACAGGTTACAGGAGCCAACGAAAGCGTTTAAAAATCTGAGCATGTGAAAACCAAAGTTAAAACTTAATCCGCCAGTAGCCTTGAGCGTTGCGCCATCTAGTGCGGTTGACACAAAACACCACAGTACAGCAGTCTCGTGGTGCGGAGAGCTGCAAATGATCTTGGGGCCTCAAAACCGCATTCATTACAGCAAGAAACGCTTATCCGAAACAGCCAAGACCTAAAGAAACGAATATGCAGCAGCATAATCGGCATCAGTAAGAGAATTTCTTTTGCATTATTGCACCTAAGCAGACTTAGATGCATGCACCCCTGGAATTTTAGGTTTTGCAGGCTGTTTTGCATTTTGCAACAATTCCAGCAAAGGCGCAGTACAGATAATCCGTCTCATGTCCCAGGGGACAGCCTTATTATGAAGCTATGGATTAATGTTTTTCTGAATAAAAAATCCGCGTATTGCAGGAATCGAGTAACCAATCCTGTGTCGAAGCAAGCTTCTGGTCACTGCAGCCAGTAAAGCAGTCACTCAGCAGAAGACAAGACCGCCCTGGTTCCTTGGACATCACATACGACCCAAACGTACCAATTAATGATCACTGCAGCGGACAGGTATGAGGCGCAGCGTAGGTTCCTGAGTATCTCTAGCCGCCACACTGGGGATTAAATCGGACAACGTTGAACAAAGTACTCTTTCATCAAGTGTACACTGTAACAACAAAACATTTTCCTCATTCATCAACTTTGTAGACCATCCACATTTAGGCAGTAGTGCAACTGAAGTTTGTTGCACTTTCCAGTGGTTTACTTTGCAACAGAAAACGACTTTTCCAAGCAGTTTCCACCTGCAAAAGCACACTTCAGTCAGCCGAAAAAGCCACAGCACACCTGCACAAAACACCAGGGGTGGCTCTGTTTTGTGTTTGCGGGTAGCCAGAATCTCCTGGCATCAGATATTTGGCTGTTTTTTGAAGCTGAAAAGTGATCTGTTCATGCGTGCTCTGAAACTTACACAGCCTTCCAGGCTTGTACGCCGTTCTTATGTTCACGAAGGCTGTCCCAGTTCCTAGGCGCATCCATACGACCAGAGCAGAGCACCAATTCTTCCTTTGGAATGTTTGCAAATTTTCTATAGGAACAAGCATACGACCCTAAATTCTGTTCTTCAGGCGCTACTGAACTTGCAGTTTTACTCTGATTTTTTGATGGCTCGGCTTCGTAGTCAAGGTTTTGTAGTGCCTATCTTCAGCTCCTTGATAATTTGTTTCATAATTGAAAAATTATGGGGAACACTTAAGCTCCGCCTTATAGGGTATGATACGGTAGCGTAGGTGCACACCTAACGTCTTAAGGCCCGTTTAACTAAGTGGTTAGAACTTACCTGCGCAGCCTTTCTTTAGCGTCCCTGACTCGGTATCAAGAGAAGAGAAAGGTGGATTGGTATTCCACCTTCCCTATCCACCAACGTGGGACACTACTCTTCACTACAAAAAAGAAATCAACGTTCACTACGACAACATTAGAGAAACTCTCCGTACACTTCCTCTTCCTGATAAATCTCTCACTACCACGCAAATCCGCATTCTTAGACGCATACAACTAAATACACTGCTTACTCCTGCCGAGCTTTTCTATACAGAATCATACATTCCCCTGCATGCCCAAATTGCCCAGAACACTATGCAAACTTGGAGCATTGCATCTTTTCATGCCCTGTCACCCTCCAATCTCCTCACTTTCCACACCCTCCTCCCCCCACGTGGCGGGCTTGGTTAGCCTCTGACCAGCTGCAAGATCAGTTGGCCTTGGGACCCTGTCCCAGGACATTCTTAACGCCTAATGAAATGCGTTAAATAAAGTTGTTTCCTCCTCCTTCCTCCCCAAATGAGCAACCGAGCTGGCAACTACTCACAACGTTCTGACATCGTATGGCCCCTTTAAGTCGCACAAACCACCGAAGTGGACGGCCATGCCAGGTGCCAGCTTAAACCTTCCAGCACCATGACCGTGATTTTAAGCGAAAGCCTTTGTATGCTCACGGGTGTGCACAGAAAGTATGCGGTCCCAAAACCTGTCCACACCTTATGGCGCCGGAACTAATAAAGACAAAGAAAAAAGAATGATGGTACCAGATAGAGGAGAGAATAATGATCCTTGGACCCATGTTTGAAGACTGTCGAGAAAATAAATTATTAGACCCAGAATGTGAAATTGTATCGAAATAGCGCGGACATTGACATAGCCTTGAGGACGTGCAAGCAATGCGGAAGTCAGAATAGGCCATAAAACGTCAAGATTAGGATACGAACGCTGAGTGTTTTGTCAGATCAGACTAATTACATATGGTTGGTTGGTTGGTTTGTGGGGTTTAACGTCCCAAAGCAACTCAGGCTATGAGAGACGCCGTAGTGGAGGACTCCGGAAATTTCGACCACTTGGGGTTCTTTAACGTGCACTGACATCGCACAGCACACGGGCGCCTTGCTTTTCGCGTCCATCGAAAAGCTGCCGCCGAGGCATATATTACATATAATTACATATAATTAAGAATAGTCAATGTTTAACCTCCCCGAAACAAAATATAAATTTGGGCAGAGAAGCCAAAAATTACCGTTTAAACGTCAAATCAGCCGGAAGTCGTACAAGCAGTGTGAAAGTATCACACAATAATCACAAATACACCGGATTTGTGCCAAATAGATTAAAACGTATGCAATTAAACGTAATTGACTTTTATGAACTTTGAAAAACTGTAAATTGGGCCAAAATGTGTTAAAAATGTGGAATCGTGGAATATGAAGTCACAAAAGTGATATTGAAGATATGCGATTTTTTACAAAGAATGATTTAACAACTTAAACGGTACCTAATTAGTGTCTAGTAACTAACTTTATTGATTATGCGAAAGAATTTGACTGCATGGATCACAGCAGATTGTGGCAAGCTCTCCAAGAGATGGGAGTTCCAATTCACCTCATCTGTCTCCTCAGGAACCTGTATGAAGGGCAAGAGGCCTCGGTCAGAACTGGGCATGGTCTTACGGATTGGTTTCCGATTGAGAAAAGAGTGAGACAAGGCTGCATACTGTCGCCCTGCCTATTTAACCTATATGCTGAGTGCATCAGAGGAAGGCCGGTCTGGACGAGTCTTCAGCTGGAGTGAAGATTGCTGGCAAACCTATCAACAACCTTAGATATGCGGACGATACCACTTTAATGGCAGAAAGTGAAGTGGAACTCAAGAGACTTCTGATGCACGTACATGAAGAGAGTGAGACGTATGGGCTTAAACTGACCATTAAAAAGAAAAAGATCATAGCGTCTTGCCCTATGAGGTCCTGGAGCATCACATGACAAGAAGTGGAAGCTGTGACAGATTTTCTCTTCTTTGGCTCCAAGATTACCGCGGAAAGAGACTGCAGCCATGAAATTATAAGACGTCTGCTTCTGGGAAAGAGAGCCATGGCTAGCCTTGACCGCCTAGTAAAGAGCAGAGACATTAGACTACCAACCAAGATCCGTAAAACTCGTGCTATGGTCTTTCCAGTTGTGATGTATGGATGCGAGAGTTGGACTGTGGAGAAGGCTGACCGCCGAAGAATTGACGCGTTTGAATTGTGGTCCTGGCGGAGACTTTTGAGAGTTCTTTGGACGGCCAGAAGATCAAATCAGTCGACATTGTTGATCATAAACCCTGACTGCTCATTGGAAGGTCAAATTCGTAAGTTAAAGCTCAGCTACTTTGGTCATCTGATGAGAAGAGAGGAGTCGCTGGAGAAAGATTTGATGTTGGGAAAAGTTGAGAGTTACCGGAGAAGGGGTAGGCAGCAAACGCGATGGTTAGACGGCATCCTCGAGGCGCAGCAGATGAAGTTATGTGACGTAAGGAAGATAGTGAGAGACCGGAAAGCGTAGCGTGATATGGTCCATAGGGTCACGAAGAGTCGGACACGACTGAACGACTGAACTGTACTAACTGGAAGACAACAACTTACTAATTTCTGAAATAATTTATTATAGGCGTTCAATGAGTCGCCAACGGCTTCCACCTTACGCATTTAATAGTTATGCAAGAGCCTACAAAAAGTTTTTTTTCTCACAACGCCGACGCTGTATCTTTAGAGTAAGGGGACATTCATCGCTATAGCGTTAAAACAGATTAGCCTTCTTCCGTTATGCGTTGTTCCTGGTTCTTTTCGGGCCAACGCTGGCAAACGGAGAGTGATCATGTATGCCTCTTAACACGATAGCTTAAGATCCCTCTCTCCAGAAAATCCGGTGTAGGTGTTGTTAGCATTCTTGTCGTGAGCGCGTGCACGGCTCTGACAGGTGGCACATAACCGATGACATGGCTGTGCTCTGACTGATTGTCTCATTGTGCGACATCAGGATACTGCATGACATGACCTAGTTTGCAGACGCTGCCAACTCGGCTTTCGCCTTTGTAATGGGAGGTTGGGATCAGAAGCACGGTTAAAGGGCTCTGCATCCCGAGTAAGAAACGCTACCTTTATGCTACACATACACGTCCGTGCTGATTTGTTAATGCGGACATTGATATCTATATGCCGACTGCATGGTCTTTCACATAATTTTTTACATTACGAATATGTACCAATGAGTATATGTAGGATAATAGAGGTACAAATAAAACATTAACAAAGAGAGTAAATATGAAAGTATATCCCCAAGGGCTACCGCCGGTAAACGGCAGTCATTAACGCTGTCGTATGTTACCCTTAAAGACGGAACTTAAGCGTATTCCCAAAGTTTTTTTTTTGCCCTTCCATTTTCTCTTCATGAGGTACGATTGTGAAGCTATGGGCCAGGTCGTATGCCCATTTTGCAATGTACAGGGAGTTGCCACCATTGCTTTCTGCTCTTAAGCACCCTAACCCTCGCTCTTTTTTCGTACTCCTCCGGAGCAAATCAAGCATCTGGTTTGTGGTGTGCGTGGTTTTCCTGACCGTGAAATTCCTTTCCCCGTTCCGTATCTGCATGCCGAGGTATCGCTTGCTGATTTTTAGAGGGCTAGATCTATTGCTATCATCACTGAAGGTCAAATGTAGCTGGGATCTTATATCTAACGAATAAATGCAGTCAATAGTCACGTATGCCATCGCTCTGACAGAGGCACCTTTTCGGTCGCGTCCCATGTGTACGATGTCTGGCACGATTCGACAGCGGCGAACCGATGGATCTGCCCCAAATTTAACCGGGGCCACAACAGAAATTTGACCTCGGGCGATTTGGACCAAAATTTCTTATCCAGCCTAAGTCGGCTATTGCGAACCCGATGGTGTCGTTCGAATGGGCCCCTCCCAAATTTGGCGACGGCCACCTCTAAAATTCAACCTCCGTTCATTTGCGCCAAAATCGATGTACAGCCTATTCAACTTTGGGAACATGGCGGTAACATCCAAATTTGGCCTGGGCCTCCCCGAAATTTGACCTGAGGCATCCTAATATTTGACCTCAGCCGATTTGATATCCGGCCTAATTTTTCATGGCGAACGCAATTTTGACCCCGTAACTGAATTTAAGCTAAATCCAAATTGACTCGGGCCACGCACAGAATTGATGTTAAGCCTATTTAGGCTATGTCAAACACGATGATGGCCTCCAAATTTAACTCGGGTTATCCTCAAATTCAGTCTGGACCACCCCCAATATAGGACATCGGCCGATCTGGGATTCAAAAGGGATCCCTCACAATTAAACATGGATCAGTTAAAAAAGATTAAAAAAGGTATGAATTCTTTGTTCAGTCTAAATTTGCCTACTTTCACTCTTTCGACATGCGTATACAAGATCGTCCTAAACAATTTTGACAGTACATAAACAAAAAACAGAAAAGACGAATTGTCTATCCCACCACTCGATCATAACGGAATTATCGTTCATAATAATCTGGAGCAAGCCAAGTGCTTTAACACGTTTTTCAGCTCGGTGTTTTCTGTTGTGGCCAACAATAGCCCTGCCGGGTTTCGTTTGAACTTGAGCAGTACCGAACCTATGGCGACTATTGAATTTGATCAGCGAAGAACTGGGTCGCTCTTGGGGAACTTAAAGGATAACACTGCCTCCAGACCTGGCGGCTTACCCACGGGGCTCCTCTTTTCTTGCGCTCTTGCTTTGTCAAGGTACCTACCTATTCTTTCCACGAAATCATTACAGGACGGCTCTTTGCTTGAATAATGGAGGCTTGCAAATGTTGTACCAGTATATAAATCGGGACCTAAGAATGTTGTTTCAAATTATCGACCAGTGTATTTCAACAGTGTAATATGTAATGTTTTAGAGCACGTGTTTTATCCTAATAATATTGGTATAGTACACATTCATTATTAAATAAGCATCAGCATGGCTTTCGCAGTGGTTACCCGTGTGTCACCCAACTTACCGAATTCGTACATCCCCTGTCAAGCGCAATGGATAAGGGATATTTTGTTGGCTGTATATTTCTAGATTTTAGGAAGGCTTTTGAAGTTGTATCACATCCCTTATTAATGCAAAACTTATCCTGGTACAACATTAATGAGAAAGTTATTAGGTGGATAAAGGAATACTTGAGCTTTATACGTCAATGTGTTGTTGTCAACGGGAAACAGTCGCATGAGGTGACTAACGTCAGGGGTGCCTGAGGGATCCATCTCGGACCCATTGCTGTTCATTATTTACATGAATGACATCTTTTTAGGTATTTCTTCATGTATGCGTCTTTTTGCGGACGATTGTGTATTGTACACAATTATTAATGATCGAAGTGACTGCGATTATTACAACTTGAGTTATGTAAAGTAGCCCAGTGGTGTTAGAATTGGGGAATGCATGTTAATTTACAAAAAAATGCATTATGTGTTTCCCTAAAAAGGTTTCACATAATTTCACTTATAATAATATTATTAGTATATTGATTTCAGTGTTCGCATTTAATTATCTTGGTGTTTATTTAACCAGTGCAGCGTCTTGGCATCGTCACGCGGATTTTGTTACTGCCAAAGCCTGACGTAACGCTAAACTTTTTTCCTTTAAAGACAAAGGAACTGCTGTATAATACAAACGTTAGAAGCATACATGAGTATGCTTGCACAGTCTGGGGCCCGAATTCCTTGACTGATATTCCAAAGCTAGAAAGAGTTCAGAATTTGGCAATTCGTTTTGTTTGTAATAACTCTGGGTATTATTTTAGTGTAACTAGTGCGAAAAAAGCTTTGGGTTGGGACTCGCTTCAAAACCGTAGGAAAGTTTTGCGTTTAAAATTATTTCATAATATATTTCACCGAAGAACTTGAATAGACAGAACGAAATATTTAGTCAACCCTGATTATGTGTCTTTACGGAGAGATCATTCACTAAAAGTTAAAGAATACAGATCCCAGACTAACCTTTTCAAAATGTCTTTTTCCCCAAAACGATTTTTGGAATGGAACCCACCTGTCACGCCAGACAATGACGCTGTGGGTATGATGATAAATAAACAAATAAATAAATAAATACTAAATGCTCAACCTAATAACACTAAGGTGAACACAATGGTGACTTCGAGATTTAGGCTGGGCCGACCTCAACTTTTACCTCTGGCGGATTTGAATAAAGTAGGACTACATCTGGCGCGAATTCGTCTCTAATAAACAATACACGCAACCATGCTACTCCACGTTCACCCAAAGTAACTCGTGGTTAACACTCAATATTAAGATTCGGCAGCGTCGAATCTCTAAAGCTCTTATCCCCCACGTCTGATACTAATTGGTATGGAATAAAATTGAGTATCTGTACACTTTGTAATTTCAGGTCTCCTGACGCCTTACGTTCCGGCGTCTCGCAATACTCTCAGTGCGGGAGTAGGGCTTTCAGAGTACGTCCTGTTTTTCAGTGGGGAATCACGTATTTGTCCTGGCCTCAATGTGAACACCATAAAGATTGCCCAGTATATTCTGCAGTTTCTAGTTAGAACGTCAGGCGTCATTACCACTGCTACACATATCCTTTTAGTGGAAGCATAACTGTTCAATTTTTTTTTCTCGGGATCTCTCACGAAGTAAAACTTACTTCCAACGAGGCAATCTCAGAAATCTCTTCCAACATAAAATCAACGTTCAAAAGCGAAAACAAAACATTCAAGCTTACGTGTGTGAAATGGACCAGGTAGTCACCGGCATACGATGTGCACGGCTGCCCGGGAAGGAAGCCGCTGTAAATGGGTGAAGTGACGGGGTCCGGGTTAGCCGGCTTGTAGCGCCGGCCGAACAAACCCACCGAAACAGCCAGCGCTGCAGTGTGGTGCTTCAGCTTCTCCAGCATCTTGAGGGCGTTTAGCTGTGGCAAGGAAGCGCATCGCATATCATGAACCAGATCCCACCCTCAAGTTAGCAATATGCAATTGATTTAAGAAAATGGAACACAACGCTTACGTTATTCGCTTTACTTTACGGTGAGTAAACATTTGAAATTTTCTCTAAGTAGTAATGTTTCATTTTTATGCTCTTAATTATCACGACATTAACACGTCCAAGGTATAAACTTATAGAATGTTCACCAAGGTCTAGTTCGCAGTTAAACACAAAGCGACGTGCACGACCATTTTTGGCATCACAAAACAAACTATTGCGTAGCACTTTGATCATTTCCTTTGATGTGGAAAATCTTGACCGATGGAAATGCAGTCTTAGCAGCATTCAGTTTAGTGCTATGACTAGTGCACATTTCAAACTTCTTTTAAACCTAACTGCTCCTCTTTGAGTGAGCACTCTCTGCTACAGCCATGTCCAATTTATTCTGCAGAAGCGCCTTCTCATTTTTGTACTTTTTGCTTTATTCTTGGTCACTTTGTCTCCTTACAGTCTCCACAAGGCGGTATCGTCTCAAATCTTTGGTTAGGTCTACAAAAATATATTTTTTTCACGGTTTGTATGTTGTGGCTTTGACTCCCCCCCTCATAGTTCTGAAATAACAAGCTGCAGGTTTCTTGACGGAACGGTGGGCGGTGGGATCCTTATCATGTGTATGAAATATAATGTTTTATGTGGCAGATTAGTCTTCCCGAGCGATAGGTTGACGATGAACAGAACATTTATACGCCACTTTGGTGATGGGTGAAAGAATTGGATGTTTAATGACATCGTGAAATGCGCAGGACAACCACGGGATCTCCTAGGTAAAGTCCCTTGATGATTTGAAAGTAGCGACTTTCTGTGAACTATGCCGCCGCGCCGCGCACCCTCGCCGATCCTCCTCTCTCACTTCTCCCATCGGATGGTGATTGGCTCCGCGGGCGGTCTCCGGGAAAAGTGCGCGAAAAGTTCGCTCTTTTTGTGTTTTCGTTTTTCGTCGGCGCCATGTTTTGGGCAGTGGTCGCTGCTACGACCGAGCTCCGTGACATTGCGCGCTTGCTCTTCGCGTTATTCGCGCTCCTTTAGTGCAGCACTATGCCCAGTTGCTGCGCATTTCAGTGCACAAGCCGGCGTGAAAAAGGCTTTGTTCTTTTCGCGATTCCGAGCGGCAAGAAAGACGTCGTTAGAAGAAAAAAGTGGCTGCACAACATTGGCCGCAAAAACTTTACGCCGACGAAGACTGCCCATCTCTGCGAGGTACTGTGCATTTCTTCCAAGCGACTGTGTATACTGAAACTGCATGCAAGCGCATCACGAATCTGGCAATCTCACTTAATTCACTGATCATTTTGCATCGTTATGCGTGTTATTGTTTTCGCTTCATGGTTCCGCTCAACGTGCTATAATAGCGACGGCTGATGCATGCAATGCGCATACATTCGCATACACTTGCTTTTCAATGATAACGCGTGCAGTAAGCATTAATAGTCTTATGCCGCAGGAAAGCGTGTAGAGAACTTGTCCACAGAACGTGTCCGCAAAACTATATATCCGCACATCAAAAATTTCCCTTTAAACCTTGAAATTTGTCCTTGTCCGAATCTCGCGAAAATTGGTGTCCAACCTAACTTGAATATGGCGAATTCAGTGGTTACGTCCAAATTTCGGGACCTCTCGCCAAATGCAACCCCAGGGACCCTCTGAATTTGACCTCATCCGAATGTGGCCAAAATCGATGTCTAACCTATAATTTGGGTACGGCGAATTCAGTGAAGTCGAATCCAAATTTCGGTGGACCTCCCCGGAAGTTTGGCCCCATGGACCCCCGAAATTTGCCTCGTCCGAATCTGGCGAAAAACGGTGTCCAACCTAATTTGAATAAGGCGAATTCAGCGGTGATGTCCAAATTTTGGTGGAATACCCCTAAAATATGAGGCGCAGAATTTGAATCTATTACAATTTTTAAATTTTTGCAAGCTGCTACATATGTGTGCTTAATAGCACTACTTGCCATTTCAGCTCCATTTTGCTGCTGATCAGTTTGAGCCGCTTATACTGCAGCGCTATGGGAAAAAGAAATTAAAACCTAATGCGATACCGACCATATTCTCGCACCGCACTGCACCAAAGCAAAGGAAGCCCCCTGCGAAAAGGCTGCCACTCCCCCCCAAAAAAGGTAAATGACACTCGTCGCCCTTTCTTTAGCACTACTCTTCACCGTTTGAAACATTTTGTCCAGATGCACAGCCAAAAGCGAGCAATGTGATTATGGTTGGCGAACCTTTTCAAGAATTTTATTTGCTCACAGGTTATATAATAGTTTTGTTTTCTCCAGCATATCTACCTGCGGGCAGCGTTGCAGAAGGTGTGCCTGCTGAATCGTCCCGTGAGCACGCTCTTTTGAGAAATTGCCGTTTCGTTCAAACCTAAGCAAGTGCATCAGACTTTTGGCTTTTCCATTTCAGAGCCTCCTAATGAAGGCGCGTCGATTAATGATGCTAGCAACGAGCAGTGCATTCCTGATGGTGAGTAGACCGTGATCACCCCACATACACTTTTAGTGGCTGACATTCTTCTTTTATGCATACCTGCCGATGGTCACACACTTACCTGAGGACAATATGATGCCTTCAAGGTGTACTTTGATTTGCCCTGATTATGCTCGTAAGATTCGCTGCGTTTCATCCAAAGTACAGTAGTTAAATGATTACGCATTACTCGTTACTCAAACTGGTTCCACATATGCGATAAAAATGTTCCAGTTATAAGTGGAATTTCCACTTATAACTGGCACTTATTTTGACGTGTGTGTGGAATCAGATTAAGGGTGTAGATACTGAAAGCGGTGGCCATTGTATAAAAACGGCAGATTAGGGACTCGGTAATTCAGCAGTTCTTGGCTTTCTCGTTTCAGTACAAGCAGATGAGGATTTCGACATGCGCGACTGTGCGGACCAGTCGTCTTTTCCCGACGGTGAGTCTCAGGCTTTGCAAGGTATTGTTGACTGTGTTTGATGATTTAGAACGTGACATCGTTAAAAGGCCCTCTTCTGCAGAAAATGCGGTGGCGGCGTTGTGACCGAAAAATAAAAATCATGAGCATGGCTCTGGCAGGTGGCAATAGGCAGGTGTATTGGCAAGGCACTCATTGATAGACGGGTTGTGTGACATCACGTGCCACTACCAAGTTTTCAAGAGCTGCCAACTCGGAGAGCTACTTTCAAATGGGATGGTAAGATGGGAAAGACTCCAGACGTTCGACCTTGTGTCGCACAAGCTGCCCTTCCAACACAGGCACGTTCGTATCGGCTCATTCTGAGGGTGGAGGGGCTTTATATCTATGTTAAGTGGTCTTTCAAATAATGCGGTTGCTTAGGTTATATGGTAATATGTACATATGAAACAATAGACACAAATTAAGGGAATAAAGGGGAAGCGAGTAGCAAAGTGCACGCAGCGAAAATCCGCAGGTGGGTGCCATTAACTCTATCGCGTCATGCCCTTGAAGGTGCAGCTGAAGTGCCCCTCAATGTTTTTTTTTTTTTTTTCAGATACACAAATAGGCACGCATTCCTCTCTGGACGGTATGACAACAACGGAGCCTCCTGCATCTGACCTTCAGCATGCTTGTATGTTTTGTAAAATTTAATTACGCTAATTCAGCATTTTTAAAAAGTTGCCTCTGAAATCTGAGTGAACATTTTTTTTTTAGCAACACATCAAGCCCTGATAGACCGCATATCACAGCTGGAGCGCCTTCAAGAACAATCAGAAATGAAGCTAGTTGCTGCCAGAAGAAGATATCTCAAAAGTGAAAGAGAAAAGGAACTGCTCAAGTCAAAGGTTAAACATCTTTTCAGCGACGACCAGATGAGGTCAATGGAGCGGCTTTCAAGCCAAGGTATGCGCTGGGAGGCCAACACGCTTGTCAAATCACTCAAGCTACGTCTGGCCTGTGGATCCCAAGGCTACAGTCTTATGAGAAGTTTCGGTTTCCCATTTCCGACTGAGCGTACACTCCAACGTCACATACAAAACTTCAAATTCCGTCCTGGACTTCTTCAAGACTTACTCGAGCCACTCAGGATGAAGGTAAATTATTTTTGACACCTGATGCAGTGGCTTAGAACTCTCTTCCCGACGTGAGAGGTACTTGACAGCTGTAAATTCATGATGGCGTTAACAATACAGTTAAGATCGATATCGGTTGCTATACATTATATCTGCTCGATTTTAGCTTGTTTTGCTTTAAATATAAGTACGGACATTTCAGCAATTTTTCCGGATTGGTTGCAAAATTGACGGTACTTCAATGTTTAGATGTGGCTGTGGACAATATCTTGACTCGGTGCCGTTTATTGTTTTTCTTCTTAGGTAAACCTCATGAAGCCTGAAGAACACCACGCCACATTAATGATTGATGAAATGCAAGTTACACCAGGGCTCGTTTACGATCATTCATGTCGCAGTGTTCTCGGTGCTCCTACCTTGCCTTTATCTGATGGTTCACTGCCGGAAGATACCTTAGCTACTCACGGTTTAGTGTTCATGCTGGGAGGCTTGTCCACTAGGTGGAAACAAACGATCTGCTATCATTTAACGGGCAACTCATTTCATGCTGTAACTTTGAAAGAAGAAATCATTAAGGTAATAACGACATGCGAGTCACTTGGATTGAAAATTCATGCCGTGACCTCAGACATGGGGGGCGGGAACCTAGCGCTCTGGAGGCTTTTTGGTATTCATGCCGGGAGACACAGCAGGCCGAAAACAAGTTGTGTTCATCCCTGTGACTCTGAAAGAAAACTGTACTTTTTTGCTGACGTGCCGCACTTGCTAAAAAATTTGAGGAACCACTTAACTAAAGGTCAGTTAATTTACCTTCCAGTTGATATAGTTCAGAAAAATGACTTGCCAACAGACATTGTAAACCTTGAATATATAAAGATTCTTGTCCAGCGTGATGCTAAATCGGAACTGAAACTTGCTCCTCACCTAAATGCTGCATGTGTCGATCCTAGTCACTATGACAAAATGAAAGTCAGCATGGCCTACAGTTTATTTCATAATGACACATCAGCTGGTTTGCAGCTTTTGGTGCAGAAAGGCTTGATATCGAAGAATGCGCTCTCGACGGCCTGGTTTGTCGCAACAGTATTTCGTTGGTTTCGCTTGCTGACGTCCAGGACTACCAAGCTCGCGTTTAGCAGCGCAGTTGAAGGAATCCATGAAGACAGCGTATCTTTTTTAAATGAGGTAGTAGAGTTATTTTCTAAAATTTCTATCGGTGCCCAGACTAAAGCCGTTTGGAAGCCAGTTCAGACAGGCATTCTTCTGTCAACACTGTCGGCCCTTGAAGTTCAAGACAAGCTACTTAATACATACGACTTCGAATATGTTCTATTAAGTAGATTCAGCCAAGATGGCCTTGAAAACTTGTTCTCAACTTTGCGCTCAAAAAACCCTATTCCACGTCTCTACGAGTTCAAGTGCAGCCTCAGGAGCGCGACACTAGCGCAATTTCTCAGGCCAAGCAGGTACGGTAGTTACTCGGACGATGAAGGATTTTTGCTGACTGGTTTGAGTCCAGGAAAAGACTGGAGCGAAGGCAGCGAAAACAGCAGTGTAACGGCTCCCACTGACCTTCTGGACTTGAGCACGGAAGGAGAAGAGTCACTAGTCTACTTAGCTGGCTACGTAATCTCAAAAATAATCAAGAGACTTCATTGCGAAAACTGCAGGGCTTCTCTAACATCCAATGATGCAAGTTGCAAATTAATTGAGCTTAAGAACTTCTCTTCATCGCACCTGTCGCTCACCAGCCCTTCTGAAGGTGTGGCTGAAGTCATTAAAGTAGCAGAAAACTTTTTCCGTGCAAACAAAGAAGCACTACTGTCGAACCGTGTCGACCCGTTGGAAATTGAGGAACCAATAATGAAAAGCATTTCAGTGCAAACGCTTTTTCCTTCTTGTCATAACATAATGCCTGAAATTGTTCGCACAGTCCTGAGGGTAAGAATGCAGATATTCGTTCGAACTGAGGCTTCTCACAGCACACCTGATGTTGCCAACAGCAAGTGCGGAAGCAAAAGTGTTGGTATGCGTGCAGCGGTATCCGCGGTGCGGTAAATTTTTTGAAACTTTGCTAATGGTGCGCATCGCAGTAATGCGGTGCAAGTCCAGAGCGAGATTTAACCTAGATTTTTTTTATGAATGCAACTTGTCTAACGATCTTCGCTTATTTGTTTTTCTGAGCCGTTACATTAAGTGAGATGTATCAATGCCACATTCTCGGAAAAAAACCTCATATTGCATTCATATAAATCATTCATTTTTTAGTCACTTCAGGGCTTTCAGTGTTGCTGAATGTACTCAAGTATTGTAAATATCCAATGTATGCTATTTTTGTATATTCATTTCTACAGTTCCTGATCATTTGCTTTACTTGAGCATGGTCGCGTGGCTTTTTGTTGAATACATCATCTGCTCAAAAACAATAGGCCTACATCTGAGCTGTTTCATTTCCCTAAGTATGGTTTGTATTGAAGACTGCGTTCAACCGGTCACAGATGTCCACAGCTGGCTTATTCGTATTCGTGGTTTTTATGTATATTTTCGGGGTAAAACTACAGGACTCACCTGTAATAAACATTGCATCTAAAAAACTGTCTGTCTGTGTCATATTGTGACTGTATTTATACTCAAGACTGATATTAGTCAGGCATTTGCTTTAGTTTAGCCTTGACTGTGGCTAACCAAATTGCTAAGACCCTATAACTTTCTCTTGGGTTTTGTCACGGTCGTTGCTATCAGTTTTTTTCTTTCCTAATGTGCCATCTCTTTGAAGCGGGTTGAAAAAGGAACAGAATGCGGGCGGAAAATGCCCAAGTGTGCCAAACTTGGGGAGGGGGGGGGGGGGGGGGGGGGGGCTACCTAAATTTGGAAGCCAACACTGAATTTCCCATAATCAAACTATGTTCGACTCCAATTTTGATCAGATTCGGAATAAGTTATATTTCAGGGTCCAGGTGGGCTAGAATTTGGTGTGGCACACCTGAATTTGGATGTCACCATTAAATTCGCCATAGTCAAATTAGGTTGGACCCCAATGTTGGTGGGTTCCAGAGAGACAAATTTTGGGGATAGCCCACCTAATTTTTGAGGTCACCATTGAATTGGTCATACTAAAAATAGGCTTGACTCCAGTTTTGATGAAATTCGGACAAGGTTAAATTTCGGTGGTCGAGAGGGTCAAATTTTGGGGTGCGGACACTTTCCTTGATAGCGAGAAATCGGTGCGCGGTTCTTTGGCTCTCGATTTCGGCTCGACATCACCTCAAGGTTGCCGACAGCGGGAGCTAAAGGCGTTTTATGCTTAATAGAACAAAGTTCATACTCGTTTTCAAGCCGCCGCGAAAATTCTCAACCACAAATACGATTAAGCCGTTGCATGTGCACTGCGCGGTGCCAAACTCCGACTGAATCTTAATGGAACATTTTAGGACGGCCATCAAAGCAAATGTCCCAGCTTGTTCGCAGCAACCATCCCACTAATAAAACTCCACTCGTGAGCAACTTCATAAACTGTACTTCCGCGAAAATTAGTTCGAGGTGAATCTACATTTAACTAAACATTGGTATGCTGAAAATATTCTGGAATGTTCAAATATATTGTAAATATTAAGCGTCATATACCATGCCGTGTTGAGACAGACGGTATTGAAAAGTCAAAAGGAATGAGAGATGTATGCAGCAAGTGGTTTTGTTCGTACCGCAAGCTCTCGTAATTGGCACTTCCACTGCGCGTACGAGACGCTAATTTATGTGGCTCGTGGTAGTCAAGCATGTCGCATGTCTTACTTGTGTTTTCATTCAATAACAGAGCGTGGAAAAAGCGCGAACTTAAGGGCGCGCGCATGTGCCAGCCATCTTCCCGGACGGCGAGCGAGCGCTGCCCAAAAAAGCGTGCCGTGTGCAGCGCGCGCAGCCGGCGGGCGAGGATATTCGAGGAGGAAAACGCCGGAGTGGAGGAGAGTGTCGCTACTTTCAAATTATCAAGGGACTTTACTCCTAGGATGCTGACGTCGCCACCTAGCTATCACACCTGGTACTGCAATGTGAACTATGTCTGCCTATATTAGCTAGCACCGAACTTCGGCAAAAATTCCAGGCCATCATTCTATAATTTTTAAAAATCGTCGTTGTACCTGACTGCTTCTGTATTTCCCAACTGAATTAAGTGGCGTTGGGAGCACCATCTTGCAATCCATTCCAAACCCTCGGTCGTCGAAACCAATATGTCCGTGAGCGATGATAAGGCTCGGTGTATAAACGGTCCTGCGTATAGAGCAGAATACAGGCAATCATCAGAGGTAATTGATGGTACTGCATGTAAGCCATAAGCTTATGCGATATGCCGTAAATAAACCAGCTATTAATGCGAAGGACAACTCTTATGACTCCCTGAGTTCGTAATAAATGGATGCGGAAGTGAAAAGAATGGCTATAATTAGAAATACACAGCATGAACACTTAGTGCCCGGCGGATCTAGTACTAAGGCATGACGACCGCTGTCAGACTGAAAAGATACTCGTTTCTTACAATACAGGGTCAAACCTCGCACAAGATTGTCACTCGCCATTCAAGATTGCGCTTATCAAACGGTGTTGTAAAATTCTTACTTCTAGGCTGCAGAATGACGACAATAAGCTCTGCGTACCTGATTGTCTTTATCGCTTCGTTCAGATCCGCATCTTCAGCGTAAAACCCGACCGCCAAATACGAAGCGTCTTGGGGTGACGTGCGTTGCTTCTGTAGCAGGTTGTCTAGAAACTGCGCAGAAAAGTAATCTTCATGGTAGCCAGGAACATTTTGATTTCAATATTGTTCATTGTTCCACCTAAGCAGTTCTTGCTAAGTGGACGAATTACTTATTAAGATAACGCACCGTGAAACTCAATCACCTTACGAAGATGTGCCCCGCACGCATGGATGACATAAAGCATGCCTAATATAATGGCATGCATGTCAGGATATGTAATTACGGAAATCTAGAATGTGCAATTACACTGGTAGTAGTCGGAACACAGAAAAAATGGCCTTACCTGATGCCGGTTATTATGCAGAAATGAGAAAGCAGTAGATAAGTGGCTCCGTTATTAAGCGTTTTAAGCACTCCTCTCATGCAGTGGAAAACGTAAGAGCTGAAATCGAGTGAGCCCCTCGCAGAAATGCAATGGACCCCTTGCAAAAATCGTTAAGGAGGCTTTCCCACGCTGCTTCTTTCCCCAAATATGGCGTCACTGGCCGCCAGAAAAATGGCGATATAGACCTGAAATCGCATGTTGCTTCTACACAGATGCATGTAGTGGTAATAGAGCAATTATGCGAATATGTTCTGATGCATAAATGATATGAATTATGGCCATAATATAATGTTTCAATACACTGCTGTTCCGCCATTAGAGGGGAATGCAGCATAGAGGTGAAGCTGACTTAACATTTACGAAAGGGGTCTATAGTATGCATATAATTTATAGACATAATCTGCGCTCCGTCTTACAAGGCACTCCACACGAGTATGGGTGAACAAAATTACACAATTCACCGTTGTCATGACCATCCTGACTGCACCCTCGCTTAGTCATGCGGTACAACTCGTGACCAATACAAAGGGTATGCTGCTACCATCATTGTCATCACACAGTGCAGAGGAAATGTGCTGTCAAATGCTTCCAATTGAGTTGATCTTGTGCTAAACTTACCACTTGGAACTGAAAAACGTCCTAATTTATCCAGCCAACTAACTTTATGTCGACGGCTGCTACGCATGCCTGCGTTTGGAATGCAGTCTGTTGTAGCTACCAACAAGTGGTTACCTTCCCTTCGTATTACTTGCCTTGTTCATGCTCATTTTTTCTTTCCGATGTCGACTAGAATTTTATTCTCTGTAATTTTTTATCTTAACCCACGCTATACGCTTCCGACATCTTAAATGTACAGCTGCCGTTTGCCTTTTCATACTCTCTGCGCTGTCCGAAAGTTTACATTGAATCCAGACTCATCCCCTTAAGAGAGTACCGGTTAGACACAGGTGTTATAAAATGTAATCCCCTTCAGAGATTTTCTTAAGCTGGCATGCATAATTTCAGAGCTTTTGCGAAACGAAATAAACCCCAACGGAATAAATATCGTTCTAGCTCATTCACCCTCTTAAACCCGGATCTTCGGCTACTACCTGTGCTAAGTCCACGTATTCCTTACGCTTCCAGAGCCTCGCTGCTTATCGTAAATTACTGCACTCTTACGAAGCTGTTGAATACTATTTTTGTTTACTACGTACTAACTCTGGGACAACAGACAACAGAAGCTCTGTTAGGGCTAGTTCGTCATGGTTTTTGAAACCATAGCGCAAATATATACGCTGACAACATCAATTTAGTCGGATGTCACGAAATCGGCGCACATTTTTACTAAGCCGGCGCGGCGCGAGGCCCGCGCGTCGCCGCATTGAAACTTCCACAAGGTTCTAGAAAAAGCTGCTTCCGTGCGCGAGAGAGCGCGTAGCTTTGTACGCGTCGCCGTCACCCTCTTTCTTGTCACCCGGCGATGACGGTGACTCAAATGTCCGCAAAATGCCAGACGTCTCCAGAACATTCTATAGGACCTAGCCAATGACACGCACGGCTCAACAGGAGGAAAAGGGAGCGCTCTAACCAGCGAAGCTAAGTGTGTGTGGCGCGCCTTAACAGACAGACGCAGCGCCCTATTTATGGAGTCCAGTCAGTCAGTCAGTCAGTCAGTCAGTCAGTCGGTCGGTCGGTCGGTCGGTCGGTCGGTCGGTCGGTCGGTCGGTCGGTCGGTCGGTCGGTCGGTCGGTCGGTCGGTCGGTCGGTCGGTCGGTCGGTCGGTCGGTCGGTCGGTCGGTCGGTCGGTCGGTCGGTCGGTCGGTCGGTCGGTCGGTCGGTCGGTCGGTCGGTCGGTCGGTCGGTCGGTCGGTCGGTCGGTCGGTCGGTCGGTCGGTCGGTCGGTCGGTCGGTCGGTCGGTCGGTCGGTCGGTCGGTCGGTCAGTCAGTCAGTCAGTCAGTCGGTCGGTCGGTCGGTCGGTCGGTCGGTCGGTCGGTCGGTCGGTCGGTCAGTCAGTCAGTCAGTCAGTCAGTCAGTCAGTCAGTCAGTGATTGCGGCGTGTTCGCAAGTGCGACAACTGGACTCTTGGGGATCACCCGCTGTTGGCAAGCCCACGGACCTGCGAGGGAGCGGCGCTCGTCTTGTATGGCGGCCACGTCGTGACTATCGAGGCGTCGGATTGCAACAGTGCCCGGTGGACAACTCGGTCTTTGTCCATATGACTCTGTCGTGTCTGATCTGTGTTGTACAGCCTCTGTGTTATTGAATACCTCTGTAGTTGCATGCTTAGCGTTAGTTTTCTGTGAACCTCTCGTCTCTGCAATTTGAGTATTAGTGTTCCTCTGTATCGTCTTTTGCTGTGTGTAACGTTTGTTTTGTTTGTTACTTCTGACTCCGATCGTTACTCTGGCTTGAACCGGCGACAGCTGGGCACAAAACGGCCACCCCTTCTGTCACTACATGCTAGTTGTATTCCGGCTGAGCTTGCCACGCTAGTCGAGGGTACGGTGTTAGAAGTACTTTTTCTAACACCATGGTCGAGGGCATCTCCTTTGCGACCGGAACAGCTACCCCCACTCATTCTAAGGGTGTCTGGGAGTGTGCGCACCGTTAATAGCGCATCGTTAATAATCTCCTAATTATTAACGAGTGACATCGGAACCGGCGCTAACTTATCTAATATTGCTTCTAACTTGTAACACTGCATGAGTATACGCAAAGAAGAGCACTATCAGGAGAACAGAATGTGGAAAATAAAAAGGGCATGTTGCAGGGGTGGTTCTGCTACCATGTTGTTCTTACTTGTTTCGGAGCGAATGCACTTACAGCGAGAACTTCAATCGTTTCTCCAAAGTCAGCCGCGTTGAATGGGACGGAGTTGATGGAGAGGAATCCGTATTGGCGTATGTTCTGCTTCCAGAGGTCTACAATTCTTGACTGACCCGCCACACGTAAAATGTCACGCGCCACTTCATGTCTTTTGCTGGGAAGAGAGAAACATCGGTTATGTAAAATATTAATTTAATGCAGCGTAGAGCGAGAAGGGTCATAATGTTTGCAGTATTTATTAGACACTTTTAGCACAGTGGAGACGCACTAATGTAGACGTATACCTCCACCCCTATCAATGCACGTGCACTGGAAGCGTCCGATAGTAAACCTGTATATCTGTACGCAAGCACGTCTCAGTCAAGCTGAATCTCTCTATTATCCTCATAACAAACTATTTAATGGCATTCTTATCTGCTTTCTTGAGTTCATATCAATTAGCACTGCAATGTCTTTATCATTAAAGAGTCGCATGTTTAAAAATCCCCAGTTATCATTCTTTCTCTCAGCCTTTTAAGACACTCTGTATTTCCCCTTTCGATTATATTTTAACATCAGTATCTTAGGACAGAAACAGTACATGGCGATACACTCATAACGCGTGCTGTTGAGTTAGGATGAATAACCTGTTTTTAGCGTCTCGTTTACCTTGAGCAAGAGAAGCCTACCAACGATTTCATTTGGCAATCTATTAAAGTGATAGGGGACGTAATATGCATGACAACTTTTTCCATCATTGCTGCACACCATTGGTAGCTTAAAAAGTTCGTTTCTCCGAAACACTCTAGGGTTATTCTGAGAACGTTTGAATTTATTCGATAACTACTCATCATCATCATAACCAGCTGGACTATACCCACTGCAGGGTGAAGCCTTCTCCCATATTTCTCTAATTACCCGGGTTTGTGCTAGCTGCATCCAGTTGACCCCTAGGAACTTCTAAACATCATCCGCCTACATTTATTTCGCCCCCGTGACGCTTCCTTGAGATAACTACGAATGCAAAAAGATAGATAGAGGACAAATTTCTGCATTTATTATTTTAGCACTCAGATGTAAGTTTTCTAGGACAGCTCCATACATAACATTAATTGCGATTCGGTACAGCAGTTAATTTACATGACAAGTTTGAAATTCGTCAACAGCCGCACACTGTGACTCCATACCGCACTACACCCGACATCCGTCGCTTCACTCAAGGTTATACTTTTGTGAGGGATCTTAAACCACCCCAACAGGATGCTTTTGTTTTTATTGAAATATATTTCGTTTGAAGCTGACCACTGTACAATATTCTAAACACCTGGACAATCAACTGGATTCGAATAAATTCAGAGTTAATTATGTTTTAGTGCTCAATCGATAGAGCCATTGAATGCCGACTGCGAAAAACATGTTTTCACATAGCGATATGCATCTTAAATGCTCTAGAAGCACGCAATCTGAGCACGCTTTAAACTTTTCCAAACAAAATTGGGTCAAAGGTTTCCTTTCTAGCGTTTCTAGTTAGACACGCAATTTTTTTATTCAAAACTGAAATACCACATTAAACCACATAAAAACGTGCCCACTCCCAGTCGAAAAAACTACAGAATTGTGTTAAAAATACGACAAAATATCTTGCAGTTCTGTCGTAACCATCAGATTATGCTGTAGTTCTGTAATACGTTTCTGTAGTTTTGTAGTTTTTCTGTAGTATATTTTTCTTGTCTGTAGTTCTGTAGCACTTTTCTGTTGCAACTACAGAAATTTATGATGTTACTACAGAATCTTTTGTTGTCACAGCAGGTTTCCCGTCAAAAACCGCACAAAAATTCTGTCGTGACATCACAAAATTTTCACTCGCATCTGCGAGTGAAAATTAGGCTCGAAAATTTTGCCACTATTTTTGCAAGGTATCTTTCTATAGACGCCCAAAACGAGACATATCGTGTGCGACATCATTTGACCAGGCCCTAATCTATTAGGTCTCCTTGATTAGTATACCTGTTGTGAACACTGTTTCTATGATATTCGTTTCGATTGTGTCTTTCCCGTCAGTAGAAAAATTAATATGATTCAACCTCAACAATTTGAAGAAACCACCGAGCTGTATGTCATTTGGATAGCAAAATAATCGCACGATAGGTAGGGCTCAAGCAACTACGACATGATCATGCTAATAAACAGATAAATCCTAGTTAAAGCAACTTCGATCAGGTGTCTTAGTAATTAATCTTCCTACATGAGCTATTAGTAAGTTTAACTTTGCCCTACAAACGCCCTTTAAAAACAGGGTTGGTGAGCGACTGCGAAGGACAAGCATGACCAAGGAGAAGATCTTTCGGGCGAGGCAATTTTTTTTCTACTGCGAAATGTATGAGAAAGCTGTAGAGGGTTTCCCTGTAGCCAATTGGCTGCGCTTGGGTGTATGCTAATGTGTACTATTCTGTATAGCAGACATGTTGTGCACTTGCAGAATTTCTACACCGGTTAATTGCTTTCATGATATTTATGAGTTGTAGCACGGGGGAATCTACCGGGCGGCGTATTAGAACTCGCAAAGCGTACACAATAGTGCACTTAAGCTGACATGAGTGCACACCTGGAACTTTTTCCTTTTGCATATACCCCAAAACCAAATATGTACACCTGCCTGTAGTCGAAGGATAGTCCATATTTCGTGGCAGAGTGTTTCAGGGCGTTGCCCAGCACGTGCTTTACTGCCGGCCGGAATTCTTGGCTAGTAAGCGTATCATCCCGGTAGGTGTACAGCCCGTCATAGAAGGTGAAGTCGCACATGCCGTCCGGAGGCATCAATACCGACTCGTTCGTCGCAGAACCGAAGACGCAGACCATCGGATAGCGCTTCATGGGAGGCTCTGCATGATGGCACTACAATGAAACGTCTAGAGAAGGTATATCGGTAAAACACATATCCGTCATATAACAGCTGAATTCCGTAGAAAGATTTATGTTCAGTTGGCGCAAGTGCCGCATAGCACAAGTAACCATGCACGAAATTCAACAGGCTTGTCAAAAATATCTGCATCATGCAAATCAGCAATCATTAATGTTGGCACGCTCCACATATATACCATGATACAGATAAGTGGTTTGTTGGTGGCGCAACCTTTAATATTACTTAATCTTACCATAATGTATACGTATACGACAAGACAAAATGCAGTATTTGCAATAAAGGTCGGAAGTTAACAATAAAGCCCCGTCAAATGAATGTCATTGGTCAGGACTATTAAATGCCTGTTCTTTTTTTTCATCTTGTCACTATCAGGGTGAGAGCGAAAAAATGTTTTGCATTATTCAGCTGCTCGCTTAAGACAAAACACATGCCGTGTATTTAAACAAACCAAACTTGGGACCAGTTGTGGCGAATTCAAAATTTGTAATGAACAATAAAAAAACGCTTAACAGGAAATTACCCAGACGACCGATATACAATACACATGTACGGGGTGGATTAGTGCTCCTTCTGCTTGCAAGTCAGACCAGTAGCATGCCTTACATTTCTTCATAGGTTTCTCGTTTGTTGCCTCCAATATGTCCATTTTTTTCACTCGTCTGTAATCGCTACCACTAAACAAGATTCAGATTGCTAAAAGCAGACAAAGACCAAGTTGCTGACTTATCCCGTAGTTTCAGGTCTTAAAACGCTAATGAGTTTGTACACATAAAAATGTTAGGCCAAGTACCAATACCTTCACGGAACGTACTGTACGCTTATGAGACACATAAAACTTATTGCACCGCCATGTTTCCATGATTTGCGAAATAACTGTGATGAACTGTAACAATAGCAGAGGCACTAAAACCTGACAAAAAGCACCGGTTCGCATGCCGGCTCGGCGCAATCTTAAAAAACTGATTTATTTATAGGAAAGGAAAGGCGTGGTAACTGTCTCACTTGTTTTCCGTGGGCACCTCAACCGCGCCGTAAGGGAAAGAGGAAGGTGGCAGTGAAAGTGGAAAGAGAGAAAGAGGAGCCGTAGTGGAGGGCTACGGAGTAATTTCGACCATCTGGGGACCTTAACGTGCACATCGCACAGCACACGGATGCCTCTTCGTTTCCGGCGCAATCTTGTGGTTGCTGTGGCTGTAGAAAGAATGAAAAGAAAATGCACGGGCCTGCTACTGGCTCTGCAGCTGAGCCACCCCAGCTGCCTCGTGCGGACAGAGGAGAGAAAGTAGAGAAGAAAGAAAAAGAAGAGGAAGAGAACGACGTGCGCCGCTACAACCATCGTCCACCACCGAAACAGTGGCGGTTGCAATGACAGCCTACAACAGATAAAAATTCAATGGCTGGCTAGCTCCCGCCACAAGTGGCCTTGAGCTACCGTCCCAGCTCCGTAGGGCCAGGAACAGCCGCCCCTCAGCACCAGTCCCCGGCTCGGCGCATTCTTCAACGTTGACTGGATATTGACAAAAAAGAGGCGCTTCTTTTGCAAAAAAAAACTACGACATGCGACTTAAGTGGTAAAAGGAGAAAGCCTGAGTGCCGCACTCTGCTACGCATTTGTTGCGAATGTGGCGGTGAATGATGCTTCGAGTAAAGAGGCTGACTACTGTTTCACATTACTCCCTTCCTTTCCCTGAATTCTGACAGGCGTATTGAGCTTATATGGGTGCCGGCTCACTCTGGCAATCCCGGAAATGAGGCCGCCGATAACATAGCCCGAGGACTTATTAGCCGGGCAAATGGCGACCCATGCCGGGACTTCTCGAGGGAGCGGGCACATACATTTTCTGAGCTCACACAGCAAGCACGCCTTGCCCGTCGACTCTACCCCCCTCCCCACTCCCGGCTGTCGCACTCCCAACAAATCCTCTGGAGGCGTCTTCAAACCCGAACGCTTCTCACCCCTCAACGCCTATCCTACTACCGACCCGTTTCCCCTGAGTGCACTCTCTGTGGAGAGTTGCACGCCACCTTGGACCACATTCTTTTCGGCTGCCCTGCCGATCCTCCCCCGCAGGTACAGCCCGCCATCGGATCATGGGAGGAATGGGAGGCCCTCCTTACGTCGCAGGACCTGGACATACAACGTCGCTGTGTGGACCGGGGTGCCAGCGCCATGGCCCTACGTGACCTGGACACATGCACGTAATGTGAGGGCCGTGCGGTGGCCCTGGGCCCTTGAAGGGTCCAAACTCGCTCGTTTAATAAAGTTTTTTCCTCCTCCCTCCCTTCCTTTGTGGCAGGGTACATGTGTCCGCGAAGTCGTCTGACAGATACTGCGCCTTTTCTACCCTGTAGATCAATTTCAAACGCCGCTGATGGCTGATGCACTACTGCCTCCTAGACGTCTGGATCTGCTTGTTTTCTGTGTGGTGCGTCGTTCGAGGTAGCGGCAAATGAAAGCGCGTACGGATGCCTGAATCTGACGCCCAGTGGAGTCAGCTTCGTATAGAGCTTATTCATGAGACGTCATTGCTGCTTTACTGGCAAACTGATTTTAAA
This sequence comes from Amblyomma maculatum, assembly GCF_055883805.1. Taxonomy (NCBI): domain Eukaryota; kingdom Metazoa; phylum Arthropoda; class Arachnida; order Ixodida; family Ixodidae; genus Amblyomma; species Amblyomma maculatum. The sequence continues at coordinate 31,118,471 of NC_139348.1, forward strand.
AACTGATTTATTTATAGGAAGGGAAAGGCGCGGTAACTGTCTCATCGACCGCACCGTAATGGAAGGAAGGAAGGTGGGAGTGAAAGTGGAAAGAGACCATTACACGCACAATATAACATGAGAGAGGGAGAAGGAAGGAAAGAAAGAAAGAAAGAGGGCCTAAGGCGAATCAAGGTACGGTGCCGGTAAAGTCCAAACTCTGGTTAGACGGCCTTCCAAACGGCGTCTCAAGAATCCGACAAATGAGCGGCGCGCAGCAGGGAGGACGGTGGCGACGCGTAGGAAGCATTTTTTGTAGGCTTTTAGTTTTGAACCGCCCAAAGTTATGGCGTCTTCCCAATGCAGGGTTGCCACAACGGACGTTTGCTAAACCTAATAGTGAATAGGGTCAATATGCATGAATCGCCTGGTGACGTCATAACCTGTCGTGGCGGTACATTGCGCGCCCCCTTTGACCCCCTCATGGCCGATGCCTTCTTCTTTCAATATGTTCCACAGGAGTTCCCTGTTTATGTTGTCGTACGCCCCGTTTATGTCCATGAAGGCCAAATACAAAGGTCTATTTTTTTTACTCTAGATATTTCGATGCATTGGGTTTCGATGCAACAGGCTATCATCAAAGCGCCTACCATTTCTAAAGTCGTTCTGAAGTTCTCCGAGTATCTTGTTACTTTCTACCCAAGCTTGCATATTTATAATTTCACCGCCTACATGGCCAACCTATAAAAAACAGATGCTGTGGTAATGAGCTTGTAGGATTTTATGTGCATCCGTTCTGCTTTGCCTTTATAAATCAGATTCATTTAACTCTGCCGGCAGCTGCCCGGAATTTGCTTATTCGTTATGACTGTTTTCAAAGCTTTTAACAACGTTTCCTTACTTCTTGGACCAAGTTCATTAATCAGCTTGATCGGAATTCCGTCTATTCCTGTAGTTGTGTTTTTGGAATATTTTGTCTGCCTTTTTCCAGTTTAGATTGGCCAGTTCTAAGCTGCTTTGTATTCTGCTATCTTGTGTTGCTTCTTGATTTGCGGAGATTACCCTATCGTCGCTCTTAAATGACGAGCGGCGATTACGGCGTCACCTCGCGTCGAGGGGAAGAACAAGCCGACTGCGCCAGGTTCCTGTTTTTCCCCCGCCTTTTCTGTTCAATGTGGCGATGTCGGTGGTGCCGGGCTGCCTGCCTGCAGGCGGCCGGCATCATGTGTACATCTCCATATACGCGGATGACATTGCTCTGTGGTGCCTGGGACCGCCGGGCGAGACAGCACGGGTGCGCGCGTGCCTGCAGGCAGCTCTGACGGCGGTGAGCGACTGTTTGCGCGGCCTAGGTCTCTCGCTCAGCGCGGACAAATCCGTCGCAATGGCCTGTGTTCCGAGCTCGCGCAAACGACCACCGCCGCTCACACTGGACGGGACCCTCTTGCCGTGGCGACGTTCGGTGCGGTACCTGGGGTTGGACATAGACCAGCGCCTTTCCTTCCGACCCGCGGCGATCAAAGCCTGCCTGCAGATGAAGAGAACCACCGCCGCCGTACACAGACTCACTGCTCGAGGCCAGGGCATCTCCCAGCAAGCAGCGTTACGGCTGTACAACTCCGCGGCTCTGGGGGCAATACTCTACGCGCTACCGCTCGTCACACTGCGCAAACCATGCTGGAAGAAGCTAGAGGTCGAGCATCGCAAGGCGCTCCGCATTTGCCTCGGCCTTCCTCAGAACTCTCAATGCGCAGCTACTTTGGCCGAGGCAGGTGCGTGGCCTTTACAACTTCAGGCCACGCGGCGGGCGCTCCGACACATCGATCGCCTACAGCGCGCAAAGGACGGCGGCCCGCTATTACATCGGTTGCGACATCATCGCCACTCGCGCATGGGAGCGGCGCTGCTCGAGTACGAGCAGCTCACCAATGCAACGCCCCCCTACGACCTCTTCTCGCCCTGGCCCGCTGCTACGGAGGTTCAGCGAGAGATTGTCGGAATCGCGGGGAAACGCACCACACCGCCCTGTGCAGTGCAGCAGCTGACCAGAGCCGTCATCTACGAGGAACTCCAACACCACCTCCTCGTTTACACCGACGGCTCCGTGGCCAGAGACAGTTGCTCGCTAGCAGCGGCGGCTACCATCCCCGCCCTGCAACTGCACAGACAGCTGCACCTGTCATACCTGGGTTCTTCCACCACGGCGGAGCTGCTGGGCCTACGCCTAGGCCTGGATCTACTGCTTGAACTGACTCCGCCGCCACCCAGGTGTGCCGTGCTATGTGACTCCCGCGCTGCCCTCAGCCGCCTTCGAACCACCGGCCGGGGAACTCCGCTGCTGTGCCAGATTCGCACACGTCTCAAGCACTTGGCGGAGCGTGGCTGCGCTATACGGGCACAGTGGATCCCCGGGCACTGCGGCATAGAGGGCAACGAACGTGCCGACGAGCTCGCGACCGCAGCACATGAACTTCCTCCCAGCGACGAGCAACTCGCTTTGGAGGATGTGCGTGCGGTAATCGACGATCACCTCCGGATGCAGCACCCCGACCCACGCATCGCAAGAGGTGAGCGCATTCACAGTGTCAGCGGCCGCTCGCTGACTCGGCTGCAACGCGCAATGATCCTCCGTGCACGCATTGGATGTGTGTGGCCTGGGGAACGACGGATGCGCCACGGACTTGCCAATAGTGACGTGTGTGATGGCTGTGGCGAGGTAGAAACTCTCGAACATCTTCTACTGCGCTGCATCGCGCTAGCCGAACCACGACGTGAGTTGCTGGCGGCTTACAGAGCGCAGGGGCTAATCCCGGACAGCGTAGCTGTGCTCCTGTGGCCACCGGGCTGTGCGCGCGCCCGCGAGCGAGCTCACGTGAGCTTGTGTGAGTACATCGAACAGGCGGGCTTGATGACCCGCCTATTTCACCTCGCCAGATAGTGCGCGCTGGGACTGAACGCTCCACGTGTGCTATTTCCCACAATAACGGCTGATCGCCCACGACAGCCGTCAGTGTTTTGTACAGTGTGCAAGTGCGTGCGTAGTGAACAGTTGCCTGCACGTGGAGCTATTGCGGAGGCCCGCCCGATGTGCCGAGTACTCAGGGACCTAAGACATTTGCGGGTGGGCCTCAAGCAAACTACTGTATACTGTACCATAGTGTATATATTTCTTTTATTTTTACCTACTCTTTTCTTTCTCCCTATCACTCACCTCTTTGATTTCCTCTACCTTCTCCTCGCTATCCCTTTATTTCCGCCGCCCCAGTTCAGGTGCTTCAGATATAAGATAGCAGATACCGGGGCTGGCAATCATCTTTTCTTTCCTTTTGTACATACAATAAATAACCACTACAACAACCCCCGCGCATCTTTTCTCTTCTCCTACTGCGCACAGACTCAGCCAAACAGCGTTTACATGTTTCCTGTAGGGGGTCGAGTCCAGTCAACACACCCTCTTCGCGGGAGTTGACTGGCCTCAACCCGTCGTGTTCTCGGCCCGACCCGACGAGGTTTACATGAACCCGAAAAGCGGTTTTCGACCCAATACCTCAACTCAACCAGCTCCTGTCGGGTCCATGTAAACGCCGCTAATAACTTTGTCCTTCGACCTAGACCTTCTCCTTGAATTTTGATGGGCATATTGCTACCATAAGTGGTTGTGGCTGAATTTCCAACTTGACCTCGAAGCTGTTTGAAGGTCGTAAGAAGAACACGGTGAGCTTGGCTTTACCTAGCGCAGCTATCGCTTATTAAGTTCTGAGAACACTGCAGAATCTGTAGTGAAGAAATGCACAAGCTTGATCGTTGCTCCTGCACACAGTACATCGCGCGCCCCTTGTCGAGATATCGGCACGCGGGGTCCGTGTCCCGACAGCAATTTTGAAATATTCTATAAGCTAAGGGGGTGGTCCACACTTGGGCGACGTTCTGGCAAGCCGGGACACGGCCCCGCGTGCCGATATCTCGTCTGGGCTCCTAGCCACCAGGGTCTTGCAGGGAATGAGGCAGCTGACGCAGCCGCCCGCGCGCTTTCTCTCCGGGCAGTTTCCTCGGGACTCGAATCGGCTGAGGACATCGATTCCAATCCGGCCTACACATTCAAAGATATTGTACTTTTTTTATCAAAACTCGCATCGCAAATACCCTAACCCCTGTAAAGGGTTAGGAAAAGCGAACGAGAGGCTGCTCCTGCGCCTCTTCACTAACACGATGCTGTGCCCGGCAGTACTTAAACATTTTGACTCCCAATTCACTGGGCCAGTGCCAGTACTGTGGGAAGGTGGCTGACACCTACCACATGGTATGGGCCTGCCCACAAAATCAACCTCTTCCCCCCATCCCTAACCCTTCTCGGGAGGACTGGGAGGCGACCCTGCTCGGCTGCTGGGACCTACAGGCCCAAAGGGCCTTAACGCGGCGTGCGCGGGCGGCGGCAACCGCCAATGGGGTCCCTGAATAGGGTCTCAACCCAGTATTGTAAGGCCGAAGCCCTTAAGGTTCCGCGTCAAACCTCCCAATGTGAAATAAACGTTTTCACCACCACCACCACCCCTTTGTCGAAAACAACCAGCGTTCAGTTGAACGCGTCAAACTTCACCTGCGTTCTATAATTGGTTTCCAGGAAACCGAAGGAAACTAGCCGAGTCTCGCTGGCACATCTCGCAGACTAATCTCGCCGACGCGAGATTTTCACCATGAGCTTAGAAAAGATTTCGCCTTAATAATTGTTTCACAGGAAGGAAAAGAAGCAGTATCAGTCACACTCGTTTCTGTGGACAATTGAACTCTTTTTGGGGTACCATCCAGTCCACACGGTGGCGACACATGTTCCCGTAATGGGGCTAGCAAAACATTCGCTTTATTATTTGGGCTTACGAGCAGCTTCAGGAACAGCTCAGCAGATGATGATCGCCCTGTCGCATCATGCAGATACACCAACTCCCGCCTTATTTGCCGAACGTCACAGTTATAGCGAACTGATCAAGCGAAAAACCGGCGCTTGCATGATGTTCGCTTAAACCTAGCACGACAAACAGTGACTTCACGGCGCGTAAAATTAATCCTCCAGCGTAAACGAAACCGCAGTGTTCGCTGCTTCGTCACGTGACTTGCTTAGTGAGAATTCTTTTTTCAAATGGGCAATAGACAAACATTGCGTAGGCTAAACTTTGTTGGACCGATTTTTCTGTACTTTAGAACTGTTTAGCATAATCTGGAATGACATTCTTTTTTGTGCATTAACGAATCGCCTCATATTTCGGCAGTGGTTCACAGATGCAGTTCCAAGGTAAAAAAATATGTATGTAGTTTGTGTGCTCTAACCTGACTCAACCTATGCGAGAGGCTGTAGTGGAGGTCTCCGGAAATTTCGGTCACCGGGAGTACTTTAACGTGCGCTGACATTGAACAGACCACAGGCACCTTCCATCTAAAAAGCTTTTTGACAATAAGCAGGCATATGCTAATCCGCAGAAACCGTCCGGTATATGCTATGTTTGGGATAATATTTAACATAGCAATGCAGCTAAGGTACAACGACAATTGACAAGAATATCCCTCAGCTCTTGTGTCCGCGTGGGCGCGTCCGCAAAACAAGCACGTCTTTCACACCCATACAGTTTGCCTCGAAATAGGTGCCGAGCCGGCTCGAAAGCTACTGGTGCATTGCAAAACTCCGATCTCTATGACCACGTTCTTTACACTACAATTTACGTTCCTTTCAGGAGAATGTCTGGCATTATGATCGAAAAAAATTATGATTGAATAATTGCCGCTATGGTAATCATCCGCATTCTTGTTAGTTTGCTGAGTTCCATTAGATTGGAACCAAGATTCGTTCTAAACTTACTTAAGACGTAGAAACCGCTGGCATTCCAGAAAGATTTTACCTGATGGATCGATAGAAAATTTACCACCCCGTTGAAACGGGGTGGTAACAGTTGCTATCATGCTCATTTTCCCCCCATAACTTAATTATTGATTTTGATTGGTTAACTATCCCTCATTCTATTTATTGAAGTTTTGTTTCTAAATTACTAACATTCTGTCAATTTCTGCTTTTAGGCCACCAATTTTCCAATTGTTTATGCTAGCTTCCATCGCAGGCTCATTCACCCGGCCACTGGTATCTCTAAACCCCAGAGCTTCAGGAACAGTGACTGCGCCTGCATCGACTTCCGGATGGATACCATTACATTCGAGTATAATATGGTCAATTGTTTCGCTGGAGTTACCACATACAAAACCAGCGTCATCTTCATTGTTAAATTTCTTTTTTTAGCTGCGTGTTCTAAGGCACCCTAATCTAGAATCAAAAAGTAGGTTACTGCCTCTTGAGTTATCAAAGAAATCTTCCTTCCTGATCTGCATTTTCCTTTTTCGGTATAGTTCCTCACTTCCTTTTATTTCTATCGAATTTATTCCATTTTTACCTCCTGTGTTTTTCACCTGTATCTTAACGCTATTTATTTCTTCGTCCTTGTGATCAGCATACTTACTGGGTAGTTTCCTAGTTCGACTTTTAAGTATAGGTATTTAAGTACTGTAGCTGCTCATCTGTTACAGTCCAATTTCCTCGGGCGTTCCTCATATATTTTACTCTGAGCTTCTCATACTTCTAAAGGTGGCTAGCCCATATTTCCCTGTACCGCCTTATTTGTGGTTTTGCCGTGGGTACCCAGTGCTAATCGTCTGACTGCTCTGATTTTTTTTTAATGTCGACTGTACCTCTGATTTTAAGCGCGAAACAGCATTTCTGAAAGTAAGTCCGGGCACCATAATTTCTTTTCAATTACCCCTCAAAACCTCATACCTGTTGTATCCCGACAATGGCCTATGCCTAATTATCCCGGCATTTCTTCGCCCTTTTGCCTTAAGTGATCGTTCATGCTTTTCAATGTATGCCAATCCTTCATTTATCCATAGCCCGAGATATTTATATGGTGCTACTCTATGTATTTCATGGCCTTGTATTTTAAGACCCTGCTCAGTTGAGCCGTTGAAAATCATCTGACCCAACTTAACTGCGCTAAAACTGAAACCTAGCCATCCCCTTCGTCTCCGCAATACTTAACTAGAGTTTGCAATTCGTCCAGACTCTCTGCTAGCAGCACGATATCGTCTGCATACATTAAACCGAGGAAGCGCTGCTCTACAGTCTTTCCGCCTAATCTATATGACAGGGTAAAACCTATGTTACTTTCTTGTATCCTCCGTTCCAGATTTAACATATAAAGCATGAACAGCACCGTTGATAGAGGACTACTTTGTCTTGATCCTTTGCATGCGCTTCGAGTGCAATAAGCCAGTCATAATCGCTATGATATTAAAATTTTTTAACCTATCTGTCAATAACGAGGAAGTTGCAACAACCAATACGACTTTGATAAGCTACTGTTTCGAGTATGTCCAATAACCAGCTAACCGAGGACCAGACACAGCCGCTACACTTACGAAAAGGAAGAGGAACGTTCACGCTAGTGCTAGATGCAGTTGAAGGCTCCGTGAGCATTGTCGTTTCGTCCGGAACTACTGTCGACACTGCAAAGGTATCTGGAGTCGTCTCAGCAGCGTCGGTGGTGAAAGGTCCACCTGCATGGTCTGAAAGGGCAATGGCACTTAACTCGGCAATATTCTCGAAGGCGTCTTTTTCAGAATTCAGAATAGGTTCCGAGTCGACGACAAAACGCCATCAAAACACTAACCAGATGAACGCCTAGTTGGTTTTGCAAGCGTTGAAGGCACCGCGGGCCTCACGGTCGGCAATTCTATCTCTGTCGAGAATGAAGGGATTGGCACCATTGTATCGGCCGCGTCAGTTGATGGTGTCTCCCTTGCGATATCTAAAAGAGGGCAATACATAGCCCCAAATTTTGAACACATTTAGGGGAAGCGTTTTCGAAGGGAACTTTTGAAATAGTTTCACAACTTCGCGACAACAATCAATATATCCTTTCGAAAAATGTCACCTCGGCAGGCTCCTATCTTCTCACTGCGGATTTTCATAAGCGAAATTTTCCACCGCGTTGGAATATAGAACATGATAATATATATATACAAGCGGAAACAGCGCTGGTACTAACCGGATGAGCTCAACTATTTCGGATGCTGACAACTAGACGGTTTAGACCATAACCTTGGTTATGCGGTCCACTGTTCGTATTTAAGCCAATAGTGCATCCCTCCTGTTTTTAACATACAGAGAGCGAACCAGCAAACTCGCCGGGAATTACAACATATGCAAGACACAAGACACGGCGACAGTAGAATGCTAAGCCGTGCAAAAACCATAGCGCCCCGATTCTAATATTCGCTTATCGCGCGACTTCCCATATTCAAAATGCTTCTAATCAGAGTACCACAGCAAATGTCACAATTAAAAACAAAAAACAATCTATGGCAAGCGCAGGTGAGTACCATATTCAGTAGCCTTCTGGACAGAAAATGAGATGAGTTGATGCGATGGTAATGCCAAGCAATGAGATAGGTGAACAAGATTTGGTGCTGCCACAAAGAAGCTCGAGGAATAGATTAGCAGCTGATTGCCGTTGTCGCCTATGCTTCATGCGCATTCAACAAGTCTCGCTGAATAATCCTAACCGCTCCGTCATAATGCGCTGATCAAGCGAAAGACCGAAGCTCGCCTGATATTGACATAAGCCTTGCACGGCCTGCCGGGCCTTAAAGCGAACACGTACTGTTTCCACCTTCAAATTATCTGACTCTCATAGCGGGAATCTCTTTCCTAGAAATTCAACGCTGGACAAAAAAAAAATTTGCTGGGTTTTACTTTGGTCCAATTGAGCGCCAAAGGTTCACCAAAAATTTCAGCAAGGTTTAAAATGTCAAACTGTAGGTCATAAATGGGGATTGACCGTTGTCAGGTATGGCGCTAAACCATGTTAATCATATGCTATGCTTGGCTTTACAGCTGTTATAGAAACGAGGCTCAGGCGCAAAAGTGGGTGTTGCTCGGCTTTGCAGTTCGTAGTGCTTTCGCATTAAAAGAGCGCATTTCGCGCCCCTTGAGTCCGCTTTGAAAAGATGCCGAGTCATCCCGAAATGTTATTTTGCGTCGTAACAGTCCGGTCTTTAATATAACGTTACTTGCGCTCCTATTTTTACTAATCAGGAGAATCTCTGCTGAATTGATCTCAATAAAAAAAGTTTGAAACGATGCCGCTCCTGTAATATTTCGCATTCTTGTTAAGCTGGAACCGTACGGCGCGATTTAGGGCGTGATTGCCGCGCGGATGGTGGGACGCGCGCGTCATTCTGACGCATGCCACCACGAAATTGCGCCGCCGCTGGTTCTACGAAGAGTAGAAAAAAATGCCTCGCACGGCGCGTCCGCTGACGTCACTGCCGCCAATCACCGTGTAGTCACGTTTCATTTTGGTTTTTTGGTTCGCAAACAGATGGCTCTGCTCTCCGCGCATAGAGCGTTGCGCAACAGATGAAGAACACAGAAGGAAAAAATTGGATAAATTCGATGGAAAATCAACAGAGTGTGGAATTATACCGAAAGTGGAAATGGCAGATTAGGAAGGAAGATTTCTCTGATAACTCTAGAGGCAGTTCCCTACTTTTTGAAGCTAGATCAGGGTGGCTTAGAACACGCAGCTACAAAAAGAAACTTAACAATGAAGATGACGCATGTGCTGTATGTGGTAACTCCAGTGAAACAACTGACTATATTATACTCGAATGTAATGGCCATCCGGAAATCGATGCAGGCTCAGTCACTCTTCCTGAAGCTCTGGGGCTTAGAAATACCAGTGGCCGGGTGAATACACCGGCGGTGGGAACTAGCAAAAAACGACTGGAAGATGGGGGGCTTAAAAGCAGAATAGTGACATAATGTTAGTAATGTAGAAACAAAAATTTAATAAATTGAATGATGGTTTAGTTAACCAACCTAAATCAATAATTGAGATATAGGGAGAAAAATGAGCATGATACCTACTGCTACCACCCCGTTTCAAAGGGGACGCTCCTATATTCTATCTATCCATCCATCCATCCATCCATCCATCCATCCATCTCGGCGGAACCTTTCTTGCGGAACCTTGTTGTTTCGTCGGCAAAGCTGGTGCGCGCGTCCAAGGAGCCACATGCATTCGCGAATCGTGTTCATTCGCGCGTAGTGTTCGGTCAAAATGGACAAGACAACCTTTAACGATGCCCTAATCACTGAAGTGGAAAAGCATTGCGTCTTGTGGGACGTGCGCGACCGAGACTATACAAACAACATAATCCGAAAAACGCGGCGCGACAGCGCCGCTCCATTTTTTCGTGCGGATGCTAAGCGCGTCGCGTTTTTCGCTCGCGAAAAACGTTCCATGCGGTTCTGGCTTTATTTTGCTAAGTTTGAAGAGTTTGAAAAGAGTCTACATTTGTTCTGCCCTTAGTAAAGACGTAAAGAAAATGAGCTGGGCCACCGAAGGTGTACGATTAAGAGCGTTAGCTTGAAAATTTGATAACCTATATCTAGGTTCGAAATTTGGATACCGTCGGGTACACCACGAAACAAAGATTCCTTCGGTACCACTCACACTTTTCTGCGATCACTTGTTCGCCCATCACAGCCCTCCCAATGTCGCAACCAATGACGATTTCTAGGACCAAAAGTCGTCTGGGCGAATTGATCGCACATGTGCTCGAAAAACAGTTATGTGTACTATTGGTGCCATTTCGTTTACCACAAATTAGAATCCTGTATCAAAATAAGGTGAACGCCAATTTTCCGACCCCTGGTGGCGAAACACACACACTCACTCTCTCTTCCAGGAGGAGTATATAAATCTGGTCGATGTCGTAGTAGGTAAAGCAGTGATGGTGGGTGTGGCTGGGACATGTGGCTTTTGGAGGTTCATGACGTCATACATGGTGGACCAGGTGGTGGACACCATTTTACAGGGACTAGAATATTAGAAGTATGCTTGTCACCTCACAGCGGTGCCTCTCTCGGTTACACGTTAGGTCGGCAAATGCAATGCGTGCTTGAACCCTCTGCTGCTGCCTGATGCGAGCGTCTTGTGTTATGTTTTCTGAAACTTCTGCTTGAGGGTGTATGCTGAAGCAGGCGCAGAATCACTAGTTTACCTGGCTACGAAAACCAGCGCAAATCGTGCTGGGAAGTTATTCCCTGCGCCAATATTATTGACAGCTGTTTCCATAATTACACAGTCGACGGCGGTCCCTCTGCCTGGCGCGTTTAGGATCATTTTACGGATGTGCTTTTTATGCCCCAAAGCGCTCTCGAAGGAGAATAAAGGAGGAGTCTCATGACACGACGGCCACTTTTGACAGCGTGTTGCTTTTAATCACATGCGTGCATGGGCACTGGAGAATTAATTACTTCAGTGAGGTGTAACTGATTGCAACGCGCAGTGTGTGCCTTAGCCATGAACCTGGCATGAGTACCCTGGACGCGTGGAAACGTGTTGGTTACAACAGCTCGACACGGTATGTTTGCGCACGGTCGAGTTAAAATCAATCTGAACAACCCTTCTACTGTCTTGTATCTTCGAGAAGTCATTAAGCGTGTGTTCAGGGGCAGGATAGCGTAAAGTGTTCACGCGAAATCCAGCTTGACAGCTTACAGAATTTGAGCACGAAATGACCGCAGCTCTAAAACCTCACTTAAGTATACAAATTGCATCTTTACCCTGCAAGAATGTCGATTCCGAGTGTTTTCCTTAGTAATTAGTGATGATGAAAATAGGATACAAAATAAAAACAATGGCCGTAATTTAAAAATTTGTTGATGCAAATATATCATGGAATGAAATTGTTTTGTCCTGCAGAGATGTGTTTTTCTCTTTGGTGAGAGAGGGAAAACAGCAAAATAAAGGACTCGGCGAAGTAAAATTAAGTCAACCAATAAACAATCTCTCAAACAAAATTTCAGCTATCAGAGCTGCCCACCACTTCGTGGCGACGAAAACAATTAGGTGGCAGTTTACCTTGGCTAAGCACGGATGAACATGCGCATGCAATTTATTGCACCATGTTTAGCAAGACTTTTGCTTCATTTAGCTTTGTTGTACGACGTCATGATGTGTTTAGCTAAGCATTTAAACAGGTTCTTTGCGTTTTGTTAAGGACGATTGATGTTTAAGTAAAGTCTTTAGTCCAGCTTTGTCAGAAGGTGAAGACGACACTATTCGAGGCGCTACTTGAAAGACTGGCAGCCTATAGCTGGTGAATAAAACTCCCGAAATTACCTAGTGGTCTTCCGCTACGGCCAAAAAAACCCTTATCTCTTCCCCTCGTGTCCGACACCCACTGGCGGCAAGCGTTTCTTGTAGCGGCTTCTCGAACAAGGTTTTACCGTCACCATGGCGCTAAATCCGGCCTTGAAGACGGGTTGTATTTCTTCACCTAACAAAAAAGACATTAATGCATAATGATGGAAACTGACCCTGGCAACGTTTAACGCTAGAACCCTAGCTAGTCTAGCAGTGCTGTTAGAGGAACTAAAGGGTATGAAATGGGATGTCGTAGGGCTTAGTGAGGTTAGGAGGCCGAATGAGGCATATACTGTACTGAAGGATGGGCATGTACTGTATTATCGAGGTTTACCGGATAGGCGAGAACTAGGAGTAGGTTTCCTGATCAATAAGCATATAGCGGGTAATATAGATGAATTCTATGGTATTAATGAGAGGGTGGCAGGCATTGTAATTAGGCTTAATTAGCGGTATACACTGAAAGTTGTACAGGCATATGCACCCACATGTAGTTACGATGACCAGGCAGTTGAAAGCTTCGACGAAGATGCAGAATCGGTAATGCGAAAAGTAAAGACGCAGTATACTGTACTAATGGGCTACTTCGATGCCAAGGTAGGGAAAAAGCAGGCAGGAGACCACGCAGTAGGTGACTATGGCATTGGCGCTAAGAATAGCAGGAGGGAGTCACTAGTTGAGTTTGCAGAGCGCAATAACTTAAGAATCATGAATACCTTCCTCGGCAAACGGAAGAACCTGAAATGAACATGGAAAAGTGCTATCGGGGAGACTAAAAATGAAATTGACTTCATACTGTGTTCAACCCCTCGCCATTATGCAAAATGTAGAGGTAATCGGGAAAGTGCGATGGAGTGACCGCAGGATGGTGAGGTCCCGAATTGGCCTAATTCTGAAGAAGGAACGGAACCGATTAGTAAGAAAGAAACCCATCAACGAATTAGCGGTGAGGGGGAGGGCAGAAGAGTTCAGGATCTCTCTACAGAATAGATATTCAGCTCTAACTGAGGATGGCGCCATTACCCTAGAAGCAATGAACAATAATTTCAGAGATATCATTACTGAGTGGGCTGCAGAAGTAGATGGTAGGATAGTTAGAGAGGATACCGGTAAGCTGTCTAAGGAGAAGAAACATTTCATTAAGAAACGCCACAGTATGAAAGCTTCCAGTCCAACAGACCAGATAGAATTGGCCCAGATATCAAAGCTAATCCATAAGCGCAAGGTGACCGATATAAGTATAACATGGAGAAAATTGAGCATGCTGTAAAGAACGGGGGAAGCCTTAAAGCGGTGAAATAATTGGGCATAGGCAAACGCCAGATGTATGCGATAAGGGACAAGGCGGGAAATGTCATCGCGAACATGGACAAGACATTCAAAGTAGCCGAGAAGTTCTATGCGGATCTCTACAGTAGCCAAAGTAGTCATTACCGTAATGAGATTGGCGGTAGGGAAAAACAGACGTTCAACCAGTGAAGAAGGACAAGGTCAAGAAACCATTAGAAACTATGAAAAGGGGGAAATCAGCTGGAGACGATCAGATAACTACAGATTTGTTAAAGGACGGGGGGATATCGTGCTAGAAAAACTGGCCACCCTGTGTACGCAGTGCCTGGTGTCATCGACGGTACAGGAACAATGGAAGAATGCGAACATTATCCTCATTCATAAGAAAGCGAATCAGCTTACTGTCTGTAAGGTATAAGGTATTCACTAATGTAATAACTAATAGAATCAGGACAACCTCAGACTGCAATCAAGCAAACAATCAAGCAGGTTTTCGAAAACTGTACTCTACTATTCATCATATCCATACCATCAACCAGGTGATAGAAAAATGCTCGGAATATAACCAGCCCTTATACATAGCATTCAATGATTACGAAAAAGCATTTGACGCAGTTGAAACTTCGGCGGTGATGCAGGAATTGCGAAATCAGGAGGTAGACGAGCCGTACGTGAAAGTGCTGGAAGATATATATCGTGGCTGCACAGTAACCACAGTTCTGCATAAGAGAGTAACAAAATCCCTATAAAGAAAGGTGTTAGGCAAGGAGACACGATCTCCCCAGTGCTATTCACAGCTTACTTAGAGGAAGTATTCAGATACTTGGAATTGGAGCTGTCAGGGATACGGGTAGGTGGAGAATACCTCAGTAATCTGCGATTTGCTGATGACATTGCCCTGCAAAATAACTCGGGGGATGAACTGCAAATAATGATTGATGACCTAGACAGGAAAAGTAGAAAGGTAGGCTCAAAAATCAATATGCAGGAGACTAAGGTAGTGTTCAACAGCCTCGGGAAGGAACAGCAATTTCCGTTAGGCAGCGAAGCACTGGAAGTAGTAGGCGAATATGTCTACTTAGGACAGGTAGTAACCGCAGATCCGGACCATGAAAAGGGAATAATAACAGGAATAAGATTGGGATGGAGCCATTTGGCAAGCACTCGCAGATTATGACTAGCAGCTTAACGGTATCGCTAAAGAGGAAAGTATATAACAGTTGCATCTTACCTGTACTCACCTATGGGGCTGAAACGTGGAGGCTAACCAACAGGGTTCTTCGTAAGTTGAGGATAATGCAGAGGGCTATGGAACGAAAAATGGTTGGGGTAACATTAAGTGATAAGAAGCGTGCAGAGCGGGTCAGAGAATTAACTCAAGTTACTGACATTCTAGTGCAAATTAAGAAGAAATGGGCATGGGCAGGACATGTAGTGCGAAGCGAGGATAACCGATGGTCGCTTAGGGTAACAAACTGGATTCCTGTGCTGACGTGGGAGCTGCCCTCTACACCTAGCGCCTAGCCGAGTGTCCTTCAGGACCCCTACTGTGGGAAATAAAGTTTTACCAAACCAAACCAAGGGAAGGAAAGCGTAGCAGGGGGCGGCAGAAAGTTGGGTGGGCGGATGAGGTTAAGAGGTTCGCGGAGGTCAAGTGGATGCAGCTAGCACAGAGCCGGGTTAATTGGAGAAATATGGGATAGGCTTTCGCCCTGCAGTGAGTATAGTCAGGCTGATGATGATGGTGATATGAGCCTAAATTGGTACACCACATATTGTAGGTAAAAAAAAATAAGAAAGCTGCGTAAAAATGAAAGTCGCCTTAAGACCGTAAAGTATGTAGCAGTATTTGAAGGGACGTCTCAAACGCGGCCGATAACTTCCAGCCATCATAGGACGCACAGCGAGATGACGTGTACGCGGGTGTGAGCGCTTTCTGGAGCGCCCCCTCCGGCGTATCGCGGAGGAGCTTCAGAGCCGACAACACTTTCCGCACACTTCCTTATTCTAGCCACAGTAGACATTGTATCGGTTTCACATGACTATATTCACGCTACTTCGTCGCCATCTTGAATCTTAGAGAGACATAGATGGGCGATAAGCTGGCAAATGTAAGTAGTACGAGCTAACCCTGTTAAAATACAGATATGTAATAGAGCTTGTGCCTGCCTCTAAATGTGCTTCGAGCACACTAAGCTTCCAGCGCAGCAGTTGTAGGCTCACAATGCTAATGTTCTACTATTGTGCAACCAAGAACACAATTTTCATTCACTACGGTTTCCAATAGATGCAGTAACCACCCAACCAGTACCCAGACACAGCCGCTGCACTTGCAAAACGGACGAGAAATGTGCGTGCTAGTGCTAGGCGATGTCGAAGGCTCCATGCGTATTGTCATTCGTTCCGGAACTATTATCGGCACTGTAGAAGTGTCCGGTATCGTCTCACTCTCTTGAAGTGTCTAGGATGTCACTGGCAAATGACTCTACACCGTTCTCGAACGCGTGTTTTTTGAATTCACAATAGCCATTCAGCCAATTACGACACGCCACCAGCACACTTACCAGATGAGCGCTTGGCGGTTGTGGTAGACGTTGAAGGCACCACGGGCCGTACGGCTGGCATTAGTACCTCTGGCAAGATTGAATGAATTGGCACCGTCGTATCGGTGGAGTCTGTGGTCGTTGTCTCCTCTGCGACATATAAGGGGCAAATAATACACAGGCACAAATGTTGTACGTTTTCAGAAATTGAAGGAAATTTTTGAAAGCATTTCTTCAAGTTTTTTATCACTTCGCAATAACAGTCACTATATCCGCAGATGTCCCGTTGGCTGACCTCTCAATAATTACCATTGATATTCAATTACGCGTCTCCTTGGCTTTTATGGTAGCCTTATTTGGTTGTTTTTACCACAGGAGAAACGTCTCGAGTAGAACGTTTCTGGGCATTCTAAACAAAATATTTCTATCAATGCTCTCATAAACAAGCTTTACAGCATGCTCCAGCTCTCCACAATATTTGCAAAAACACAGATAAACGGTTTTAAATAGCATTTATAAATACTCGGTGTATGCGCAGAGAACATCTTGAAGGCCTAATTTCACCACACATGGGAACCGTTGGCCAATCGCCTCAAAGTGTTCATAACTGTTTCCTAAAATATCTCTGATGCCCTAAAATTAGAAGCTGTTCGAAACTCCGGGACTTCAATTACTTTAATGCATGTCCCATAAGCTTCTTTATCCTTATCTAAGATTAGTTTCTTTAGCTAACAGAGCGCGCTGCTCCCAGGCAATAACCCACGAACAGTGTGACTGAACATAAACAGAACTGCAAGGCACAAAGGCTCTTTAGTAAATATAAAATAAATTGGTAGAATCAATTTTCTAACATACTATAGATGACCTGTATGAAGGAAAGGAACAGTACCGGACAAAGAAGTAGAGAGCTTCGCGACGCCACAGTGAAGCATACAAACATCGCAGCTTCATTAGGCCTTATCAGGGCGGTGGCATATGTGGCGAGTTAGGCGTCCGCGCAGGAGCCGGCACCGTCGGAACGATGCCAGCGCACCGGTGGCAGAGAGAAAATGTAGGCTGCGCTGGGCCTAATGAAAATAAAATTTCCTGAAGCATGGGTCACAATACATTTATGCTCGCAGGTTAATTCTGAAACAAGCTACCCAGAATGAAAGATGCTTCACCTTGAAAAGTCCCTTGCTTGCGGTGACAGTCACCACCCCTTCTGTGGCGTCATCCACACGCAGCCGTTTATAAAATTGTGTAAGATGTATCTTTGTAACCATTTTGCCCCCGCATAACGTCGCCATCAACTCATGCGCTGTATGAAGAAAATACGATGAATATTTCACGTTCCCTTTTATAGCGTGGTGTCTATGCATATGCGCAGAGCCCGGCTTTTAACGAATGAGCCCCACCAGCTTTGCCCAAGAGGAAGACGGAACTGGTTCAAAGATATCTAGACATTCGGGCCTTTGCAGCTGCGGCTGGACGATTTTTCCCAGTGCGAACGGGACTTGTCAACACTTCTGAAACCAAGGAGGTGCATCTGGCTTGACAGAAAGATGGCCCTGTGTCCCAACATGATCGTTCAAAATGTCCTCGAAGTGTGCGTTTAAGTAGGTCTTGAGAATTTTCTCAACGGTGTTGCATACACCTCGTGGATTTCACAGAACTATATACCAACAGTATGAAATAGCTGTGTCCCAGCCGACTTGACCCGGCTCATTTAAGAACAGTAATGGCAGCTTTGCTCCCTTTTCTGCTGTTGCGACAATCACTAGTGTCTTTCAGAAGCAGCAACCCCTCACCCAACCACCCTTGCAACGTCAAGTTCTCTTCCTTGCGAAGCGGCGACTTAACCCGGCCATATTGCGTTGTGCGTATCTTGGCTGATAACCGAGATCTCCACGCTGGTGTTGAATTCCATCATATGGGAAATGTCATCCAAGAAGCGTCGCATGGCGCAAGTAGGTATGATATTCGTGGATAGGTTTGTTCAATGTGTACAGACGTCCTTCTGCAGCGCAAGGATTGTCGTGAGGCTCCACATGATGTGCGTGCTGCTTGAGACCGTTCCACTTCGCTATGAAGGCTTTTTCAATAGGTCTTTTTTGGCAACAGTTACATGTTGCACTCTTCATGCGGCACGTATAAATGACATGCTTCCCGGAACAGAGAAAGCAGGAAGAACTACGATGCGGCTTCCCAGGGTCGTTTTGATTTCGTCTAACATCTTTGCTCGGCGTCGTGAGAATTTGCGCGAAGTCAGGTAATGGCGCTTGCAGTTTAACCTGAGGATATCGTGTTGACTCGGCTGCTGACGTCATGTCCAACGCCCTCTGTAACGTGATATCGTTCTCGCCGAGAAGCAGTTGCTGACTCCGCACACCCCTTGGTTTCGTTGCATTACTTCGAGTAGCAGTGTCGCCGACGTCGTCTTGAACGACAGCCCGCCGCGTTCAAAGTGATGACGACGTGAGCCATCGCAGGAGCCGATCCACTGCTTGTGCCAGAGTTGCATTTTTTGGCGATTCGCGTCATCTCCATGAACTCTTACGAAATAGTATCAAACGGCACTTGATCCAGTTTGTAAAATTCGTGGCGTCAGGTGGGCTCTGACGGCTGGTCAACAAGCTCGTTGTAGCCCACCTCCGCCGGGATTTTGGTTAGCAGAAAGCCAGGGACAATTCTGTATGTGTGCTCACCGCATTACCTTAAAACCATCGCCCGCTTCTTTGTCGGAGCAACAACTTCGTTGGCCTCGAATTTAACTCAAGACATTCAATTCAGAATGAACTCTTTAATCGCAATGATACACAAGCTGCACAATGTGTCGCAAGGTTGGTTGCCTCGTCGTGCAGTGTTACATCGATCAGGCGGCCAGAGAAGTTCCTGGCGGAATATAACAGTGAGCGGTCTGAAGACCCCGGTGATATTAGAACATCTCGGCGGATTAATGGCTGCCTAGGGAAGAATGCCCATTTGTAGCTTTCCGCTTCCCTTCACTTGTGAAATGCGCTACGTGTGTACAGTATGTGTAACCCTTTCTAAGTCAACGTGTTTATGGCTTGAAATCGTACCAGACAGACACCTTATCCTTGGATTTTACCTCCCGCGTCCCTGTGCGTCGTCTGGATTTTTTATTAATATCTCAGTCTACCATTACTTAAACAAAATTACCCTGGTAGTCTTCGACCTACTTGAGCTCACTTTTAATAAAGCGAAAGGCTTAAGCAAAGTGTAGTTCTGGGCCAGTTGCAGGACATGATTTACAGGGAGGCTTAGCGCGAGACAGTCGAGGACAAGAGAGGCACACAGGATAGCGCTCGTCCTTTGTTCCTCGCTTATCCTCGTCTTTCTCGTGCTAAGCCTCCCTGTGAATATAAAGGCCTACGTTGTTCATAAGTGGCGTGAACACGAAGTGTCCGACGACAGAGGAAAAGCTTGCCTTGTCAGATGGAAAGAAGGATTCACTAAGTGCGATCCTCAGACCTCAACCTGCGACCATCATCATCCTACGGCTACCCCAGGCAAGGCCTTGCGTCATGTCTCGCTTCATATCTGACGTGCCCAGCTTGCGTAACAGTATCCAAATTGTTACGAACATTTTTTGTTACTGTTGAGCGTTATGTATGGTGTCACCCAATTTCGCTTCACAAATGGCACGCATTTCATAGTCTACTTTGTAACACAGATCCTAACCTCATGCATTCCTCCATATGTATGACTTAACTGCCTCACTTTTAACGTTACCGTGCCTAAAGGTGATATCAGAGGAAGAGGAGGGGATGTGGCACAAACAGATTCAGTAAAGTTAATAATTGTGCTAGTTGTTTGCCATTGATTATGGAGCCGCACATCAGGAAAACACACAGGCAAGAAGGAAGGACAAAAAAAAACTGATTGCTTTATACGAAGGGAAAGGCGTGGTAACTGTCTCACTTGCTTTCTGTGGACACCTGAACCGCGCTGTAAGGGAAGGGAGGAAGGTGGGAGTGAAAGTGGAAAGAGAGAAAGAGGAGCCGTAGTGGAGGTCTTCGGAGTTTTTGTGACCACCTGGGGATCTTTAACGTGCGCTGACATCGCACAGCACACGGACGCCTCTTCGTTTCGCCTCCATCGAAATGCAGCCGCCGAGGTAGGGTTAAATTGGTTCACAGGAAGGGAAAGGCGCAGTAACTGTCACAATTGCTCTGTGGACACCCGAACCGCGCCGTAAGGGAAGGGAGGAGGGTGGGAATGAAAGTGGAAAGAGAGAAAGAGGAGCCGTAGTGGAGGGCTACGGAGTAATTTCGACCACCTGGGGATCTTTAACGTGCGCTGACATCGCACAGCACACGACGCCTCTTCGTTTCGCCTCCATCGAAACGCAGCCGCCGCGGTCGGGTTCGAACCCGGGAACTCCGGCACAGTAGTCGGGCGTCTTACCACTGCACCACCCCGGCGGTGCAGAAGAAAGGACAAGCGCTGAACTTACAACCAGATGAAATTCAGGAGTGCTTAAGAATAAATAAACAATTCAAACATAACAAAAACAAACATGAGAGCAGGCAATTGTATACGGGATAAAGTTGCCCTGAGCAAAAAGTTACATCGACCAAACAGGCCGATGTCTCCGTGAAACGCTGTACGACCACAATTATAATGTGTGTTAGACCACATCAGGCATTCCGACAAAGCAGTGCAGCGCATACAAGCACTAATCTGCCCGAAAACCTGACTTTTCCGCTTGCAGAAACCTGGCCAAACATGACTGTAAAATAACAAGAGAAATTATCGAGGCGAAGGCGGGGTCTTAATGTGCAGCGCATAATCCATTTTGTTATCTGAAAAGCGGTTGCGATTCCATGATGCGCGAAGGTAATCCGTGACTAAGGATGCTCGTGGGTCCGCATCTTAACCGACCTGTTTCACGTTTCAATTGCTTCGTATTTATTCTGACGCGCTCCTGAATAAAATCTACTTCAGCGCTTCTACATTCTTCCTGTTTGTGTATTTTCCTCGTACACTGTTGTTGTTTAAAAAAAGAATTGCGAAAGCCTACCCTTCCTCTCCTTTCATTTGCCTCTCATCGTTTCTTTCTTATCGGCGCTCGTTGTAGTACTTCATATTGATGTAATTGGCTTACAGGAAAGGAAATCCGCAGTATCTAATACTTTCTCTGCCAATTGTCAGTTTGGAAGATACATCATCGCTTCTGACGCGTGGCGTTCCTTGGTGGACGTTCAACTGTGCCATTACTGATGGTAGGAACGCTAGACAAGAGCTAATCTTCTGGAGTCTCGCAGAATATGGCAGATTTTGCGCACAGCTCTCACGCACGGGATTTTTTCCCGAGCCTAGAACGGCTTTCACCTTAGTAAATATAGGGCATTACTATACAGCTCGCTTGGTGGAACGCGCCACTAGAAAAAAAAAAGATGGTTTAGCTCTGCTATATCTGGATATACGTAGCGAAAAGCAGTGACTACCTCGGAATCAGAAGAAGTCAATTTCTCCAGCCTTGTGCGCCTTTCGCCAGCAGCTGAACTCTCCGTGGCTTCCATGTCGAGCACGTCTAAGTTCAACGGCGTTCTATAATTCATTTACAGGAAAGGAAAGGCGCGGCATCTGTCACTCGCGGAAGGCAAGAAGCGTCACCCGGCGGCGTTGGAGCGCACTCGCTCCCGCTTGTTCCTCATAGCTGACGTGACATCCTTCATGGGTGACTAAACTATTTTTAGCCTATTTCTATATATACTCCGTGGTTCGGCTTTCGAGGAAGCGCCAAATGAAAGGTGCCGCATGTACTACACAGGAATGGACCGCCCGGCGGAGTCAGTTTCATATATGCGTGAATCTCTTGGTGATGTCCCCAGAAGTCTTGGCGTCACGACCAATGACGTCACCATGTGACGACTACGGACGTCTCGAAACGTTTAACCATCACTATTGGCTAGTGATAGCTAACCATGACTTGCACTTTCTGAGTAGCAGTTAATGTCTGATTAGTGTTAGATAAACACCCCTTAACTAGCAAATGATTGTTAGTGATACGATGACCTCCAAATGCATTGGTTTCTATTGGCATCTGCAACGCCGGCAAAGCTTGGCGAGGGGCTGCGCAGGAGGGCTTGGCTGTGAAGCCACTCGGTCGTGGCATACCGCGTAGGGCATACGGCATACGGCATAAGCGAAGCTGGTCTCTGACCATCGTAGTGAAGCTTTTCGCTTCAAAACGTGAGACTCTTCGCTCCGCGAGCGAGATTACGTCTTCATACACCCACGCGGTCATGTCTCTGCTTAGTTTTTTTTTTAAAGGCAGTTTTGCTAGCCGAGCAGCGTGGGTCCCGTATTGAGTGATGCCTTTTTTCGGGACTGTCCTGTCTTTACCTGTGGAAAAAGCAATGAGTCAACTAGCCCAGATTAAGATCCCCATCTAACCGAGGCAGGTGTTAGCAGGCACCTAACGGCTGCGTTTTTAAGTCACATATCGCGTTAAAATCTAAAGTAATAGCTAACTACAGTGGCTAAGAACTAGGTTGGTTCCCTCAGGCATCGCAGGGTACGTCACCAACCAAGGTCCAGTCCAACTTGTTCTAAGTGGGGAATTTAGCCCTTTTTCTATCCCATCACTATAGACAAACACCGATCTGTGACGTAAGCGCAATGCGGTGGAGCTTCTGTCGCCCGGCTGTGCCGGTTGGGGGTGAAAACTCGGCTAAGCGTCCTTGGAATACATAGATCCGAAAAATTTCAATGCAATTTTCTAATTTCACGGCGCACCTACGATCCCGTTTGTCGCTACAGAGCAACCATGAACATTCTAGAACAGATCGAAAGTATGAAATCTCATTAACGAGGCGAAGTATTTTTAAAATATAGCGAAATGTATGCAGGTGCGAGTTGGGAGGGCGACCCATAAAAACACATGTAAACACAACTTACCGCTACATTTTACTCGGTTCAGCAGCGTTGAACCCTTCTAATTTTTTGATGAACGTCTTGTATCAAGCCAGGACATCATGTTTCATGGCACACTACATTCCCTTGCAAGTACTGCAAGTCTGACGACTTGCGGGACCGTTCACAGCATGATAAACTGACCGCGCACAGTTGCAGACGGCATTGCACCCCCGGCGCAGTCGCTAGCAGACGCCTGGGAGCTGGTGGCAGCCGCAGTGGGTATCGCCAGCTGCGCTGTCGTCTACTGCAATGCGCGACTCTCGTTCGGTCCGTATTCCCAAATCATCAGGACTACAGGCAGAGGCACACCACAAGGTTCGGTGCTCTCGCCATAGCTCTTCAACATAGCAATGATTAACCTCCCCTCCCTGCTAAAAACAATACCAGAAATCAAGGTTAGCCTCTACGCAGATATCAACATCTGGTTAAACACAGGCTCGGATGCAGAAATACAGGAGAAACTCCAGCGTGCGGCTAGAATGGTCACAGAGTAAGCGGAAAATATAGGCCTCAAGTGGTCACCGCAAAAATCAGAGCTACTAATCTACACGAACAAAAAGGAGAAGCCAACTTTCGAAATCACAGTGGATGGTCAAAAAGTGCCCGAGGTTAATCAAATTAGGATCCTTGGACTCATCATCCAGGTAGACGGCAAAAATGGGTTCATGATAGCCAAACTACAGAACTACGCTGAACAAGTAACGAGTCTCATCAGAAGGGTCTCTCTCAAAAACAGGGGACTCAAAGAAAAGAGCCTGCTAAAACTAGTACAGGCTTATATAATGAGTAGGGTAAGATATGCAACATCCTACCTAAACCTGGCAGTAAGAGAAAAAGAACAAATAGACGTCGTAATAAGGAAGAGCATCAAAAGCGCACTCAGCCTTCCCAGCTGCACCTCCACGACCAGACTGCTGGGAATGGGGGTACACAACACATGGGAGGAAATAATGGAAGCTGCAAGAATAGCGCAAATGGAAAGACTCAGTCAATCCGAGACGGGAAGGCAAATTCTAGAATGGGTCGGGTTCCAGCACGACAGAAGGATGGACCCCAAGATCGACCTCAGCCAGAACTGCAGAACCAACCTGTACATCCAACCCATGCCAAGAAACATGAGCCCCATTCACAACAAAGAGAGAAGAGAAGACAGAGCCAAAGCCATCGAAAAGGAGATGAGAAAGCTTGACCCAAACTCCGTGGCGTACACTGACGCAGCCACCGGGAAATCGGGAGCTGCAATCGCAGCAGTGGTGGACGGAGCCGGATCACCTCTAATCACGGCGTCTATAAAAACAAGAAATGTAGTCATCGCTGAAGAGGTAGCAATTGCGCTAGCCTGCGTCGGCACAAAAGCTAAAGTGATTATAAGTGACAGTAAAACAGCCATTTGGAACTTGACAAAAGGAAGAGTGTCATCCGTGGCTAAGAAAATTCTCGAATCCAGGGAGATCTCACGGAGGATCACACTAAAATGGACCCCAGGCCACGAATCGGCGTCTGGAAACGAAGCCGCTCATGCGCTCGCCTGAGATATCTACCATCGGACGAACGTCGAGCAGGTCGACAACTCAGAACCCGAGGAGAGGTTAAACACCTACCACGAGATCTGTGAATACAACAAACTAAACAGAAAAACATTCTCCCCTCCACATAAAGAGCTAAACAAAGAAGAGGCCAAAAGTCTTCGCAGACTACAGGCCGGAAATTACCCCAACCCGGTATATGGCTGCACCATTTAAAAGTAGATGACAGACAACACGAAAACTGTAAACACTGCGCACAGAGAGGTACACTAGATCACATAATCTGGCAATGCCCCTTTTCGCCTGGGGCTGTGGCCAACATTCATGACACGGAAGTTTGGGAATCCCTTCTCCAAAGCGAAATCCTTGAGACGCAAAACGAAGTCGTCCGCCTGGCGGCTGAGGCCGCGAAGAATCAATGTATCCTTGCGCGCTTCTAGTCGCGGAGTCCCAGCCCCCTATTCGTGTCTACGTACCTGGGTGGGGGAGTAGGGGAACCTCCTGTATCGGCGGCACTAAAGTTTTAAATAATAATAATAATCGGCCCGTATTGTCGTACGGCGTTTGAAAACTGCCTTTTAAATGTAATTCTGCCTAGAATGTATCACTTGAGGGACAGTATTATCAAGATAATTTAGTCCATGCGGCAGCATATCAGACTGTAAACAAACTACGTGATTCGCTACATAAGTATTTTGGGAGTGTCTGGATTCACAACATAGATTATTCGGGGAGTTTCAAAATAAGACCGCCTCCGCAATGACGCAGCATACTTCTTCAAAGCGCTGGCCAATGTTTAACGACCGGCCACCACTTCTGGTGCTCTGCGAAACGAGAAACTTGTTGCGGTAAGTTCCATTTACTTCTGTTTTTATGGGTCGCCCACCCACCGCGGTGGTTACGGCGCTCGGCTACTGTTCCCAAGGTTGCGGGATCGAATCCCGGCCTCGGAGGCAGCTTTTCAATGGAGGCGAAAAGCAAGACGCCCGTGTGCTGTGCGATGTGAGTGCACGTTAAAAACCCCCAGGAGGTCGAAATTTCCGGAGTCCTCCACTACGGCGTCTCCATAGCCTGAGTTGCTTTGGGACGTTAAACCCCACAAACCACCTCCCAACTCGCACCCCCATACGTTTCGCGGTGTTTTAAAAATACCGTAGGTGTCGGGGCGTGTTGGTTATTCATGATGGAAAATACAGCGCAGAGAAGGACGAGGACAAAATGAAGACACATAGGACACACGAGTTTAAAAATACTTCGCCTCGGTCATGAGATATCATAATTTCACGATCTGTTTTAGGATGTTCACGGTTACTCTGCACCGAATAAGGACATCCCAGGTGTCCCGTGAAATGAGAAAACTGCTTTGGAATATTTCGGTTCCATGTATTTCTATGGGCGCTAACCCTATTTTTCACCCCCAGTCGGCTGCGACGCCGCGAGCGCCTGCTTTGTTTGTAAACACGGTGTTGGTCTATAGCACTAGCAGTGCACCTCGAAAGGAGGAATCATGAGATTGTAGCAGTCTGGTGGGTGCTTGTGTGAATTTGGATAAATCACTTTATCACAAGATCTGACCGAACTCTAGGTTGCTCAAGCGCGCCGCTATCACGTGACTCAACAACCCACCTTTGAGCCTCTTAATATAGAGAAATAAAGAAACTGTAAAGAGTACACTCGGCTGAAACTGGCCTCTGGTAGGACGTCACAACTACGCATGCGCTCAGTATTCTCACCCAACGCCAGAGGGCACAACGGGGAACAAAATGTTTTTAAATTCAGGCGTACAACATTTTTCTTGTTAATAAATTACCTTGTGCTTTAAGGCCAGTATTTTGACATACATATTAAGATGTAAATGATAATAAAACATGTAAGGATGTAGGTCGTCTGCTCTGTCAGTTCGGTACTCTTATGGTGCACTCAAGGGGATTATAAAAAAAACTGCTGGAGTGGAAGTCAATGGGCTGGGGTGAAGCCAGCGGCGGCCGTCTTGGGGCTGACATGAAGTGGCCTGCCAAGCTCACGGGAGCTCTGTTCGTCGGCGTTGCTATTGTGTTTCAAATGTTCATAGGATTTTTAGGTTCCGATGCAATGCTTTGGGCAATCAGGTGAACCGTATTGGACGTCTCTGCATCGATTTGAACCACCTGGATTTTTAAAGATATCGATGATATCCGAGTATTGGGCGTTTCTCGCTCCACTCAGAGCAAATGTCGCAGCTCAACGTGAAGGCCAACCTTTGAGTGAAACCATAGCAACGCTAGTATTACATAGTTGCGTAGCTTGTGTCGAATATAATAGCACTGAAATTTTTGCAAGGCTTATCTAAACATGGTGAAATGTTTATTGCTAATAAAATTTGGATTTTGTGCGACATCATGGAGTCATATGTCATTATATAGCATATCTCGAGTGTAATTGTACTGGGCTAATTTCAGATCCTAATTAATTACTGCTAAATAGATAGTTGTGAGTAAATAATAAAATACATGCTTTGGCTAAAGTCGTATATTGTTGGATAGCGTATGCCGAGCAGAACAGCACTAGGCTAGCTGCGTGTCTTAATTAATTACCACTAATTTGAGATATTGCCCATGCATTGCGTGGATAAATTAGCTATGTTCTGCATGACTTTTTTGTTGTTTAGCGTTTGATTTGGATTATATTCGTCGAGACTATTTCAGCAATATGTTGCTACTTTGTAGCATAAAGTACAAAATTAATCATGATTACTAATCATCAGCAGTTATTCCCTTAGTGTATTGCAATATTATTACTTTAGTACAACTTCACTCGATATAAGCTACGCCACGATATATGACTTGAAAGGATAGCATACATTTCAGGTTCAATCCCATTTGACTAGTTAGCGGGAATTATTTAAGACGTGCAATTAGTCCAGTGTAATTGCGTAAGTTATCCAACGACATACGACTTGTAGCCAAAGCATGTATCTAATTAGCAGTAATTAATTACGACCAAAAGTTAGACTAGTGCAATTGTACTCGACATATGCTATCTTACGACATATGACTCGATGTCGCATAAAATTCAAAGTTCAGTAGCAGTTAATTATTTCACCGTGTTTATTTATGACTTGCAAATAATTCAATGCCATTATACTATACATAAGCTACGCAACTATGCAATAGAAGCGCTGCTACGGCTCAGTAGCATTTGCTCTGCCGCATTTGCTCAGAGTGGGGCGAAGCACGTCCGATTACGTCGATATCTTTAAGAACCCAGGTGGTTCAAATCGATTCGGCGATGTCCGAGATGGCTCACCTGATAGCTCAACGCATTGCACCAGAACATAAAAATCCTCTAAGTATTTGAAACACACTGGCAACACCGGCGAACAAAGCTCCCATGCGCTTGGCCGGCCACTTCTTGCCCGCCCCAAGGACGCCGCCGCAGACTTCACCCCAGCCCATTGGCCGGTATAGGGGGTTTTACTCCAGCAGATTTTTTTATATCCTCCTTGGGTGCACCAATTGATATTTTGCATGCTGGACTACAGATGAGACACGTTTTTCTGTTTGAAAATACCGGCATAAGAGTCAGCACAGGCTAGTGTCGTGCTTTTACATCGCAGTGGGTTGTTTCTATAAGGCGCAGTACGGCATTCAATGCGCAGCGCATATGCAGGTTTGATCACAAAAGTAAGAGGATAAGACAAGGGGGCATCAGGGGCCAGAGCATGAATGTATAAAGCATGCACTTATTTTGTGGTACGGCTTAAGGGTAAAGTCGTGCGCATTTACGAAATCCTGAGCCTGCAGGCAGACTGTATTGCTCGTAGTGAAACGAACTGCATACAGGCGCTGAATTAGCGCATATTTCAAATCATGAACGGGCTGTTACGATTCGCCACCGCCATGTGCGACAGCCGACGTGGCCGCAGCACGTAATGCAGCGAACGCAAGAGCATCAGTTAAAGCGGTGAGCATTTCGGCCATTTCAGCGCCCTGCTGCCTTCCGCTGAGCCACCGAGTCACAAGGCCAAAACTACCAATTTTGCCTCGAGCCACATCTAACTGGTGGCAGCGGTGGAATGACCCAGGCGTGACGGCGGTGCAACAACTGGTGGCGGCGGTGCGATGTACCAGGCGTGACCCTTGCAACAAGCAGCTCAAAGGCAAGCTGGAAGCAGTGCAACGTGCCCTGTGTGATGAATGGTTGCCGGCAGCAGAACGACTGCATTGGATACTTGGCTGCGAGGTTTGGTGAGTGCAAGACTTTATTCTATTGAGTTTTGCCAGGCTTTTTTATTGTATAAATCACAACTTGTAATTGTGTTGTCGCTGCTGCTGGGTAAATTTGCAGCAAGGCAATGGTGGGCAGCAGAGAAGGCAGCACTCGGAACAGCCATGGATTTGAAGTCGTTGCGCAAACCGAAATTGCTGGAGCCTGCGAAGGAGTTGGGCCTGAATCTCACAGACAGACTCAGAAAACCAGAAGTTATAAAGGCTATTCTAGCGTTGGAAGCTAAAGATAACGAGCTTTCAGAATTCTTTGAGATCATTGAGGAACGGGAATGCAAAGAAAGAGAAAAAGAGGAGCTTGAACGTAGGGAACGTCCAGAGAAAGAGGAACTTGCACGTATGAAACGAGAGAAGGAGGAACTTGGGCGTGAAAGGCTAGTATGCCAAGAGCGCGAGGAGATAGAAAAACGGTTTGCCCGCGTAACGAAACTGATGCAACTGGATATTTCTGCTCAAGTAATGAGCGTGGAAAGGCATAAACTTTTAATTGCCATTCAAGGTAACGATTCGTAACCGCGAGACGGTCTGCAAACGTTCCTAATTGCCGATAATATAGCAGAGTATTTGGCAGACTTGGAGAGTGTTTGCAGAAGTGCTTCGAGCAAGATAGTTGGGCGCAGATATTAGTAGCTGTTCTCTCCGCTGAAGCGTCTGAAGAAATCAAGCGGTTGATATGCGAAGACTTGAAAAACTACGATGAACTGGTAAAACATCATTTGTCGCCTCAAAGCCTTCGGAAGAGGTATGAACGCGAGAAAAACTGCACCAAGTCGTACTTTGCTTTGGCGCATCAGTTGAGAGTCGCTGCAAGCGAATTGCTAAAGATTGCGGAAGTTTCAGACCAAATCTGAGAATGAAACACAGCTTGGCGAAGCGGCCGAGCAACGCGACCGCAGCAGCGAGCCGACCGAACCTCGCATAGAAAAGTATCGGGTTACCTTGGTCGAGCCACTGGCAGATGAGACGGTTGGTCCGGCTCAATTGGCGGGAAATCCGCAGTGACGCCGTCAAGCGAGGTGAACTGCACGCCGCCCCACGTGGCTGTATGCAATCCAATTACATCAAATGAGAGTGGGGAACTGACAGGAAGTGAACCACCTTTCGAGTCAAAAGCTGAAGTTTGTAAAGAGCGTGACGGATACGGAAATCAACTAGGGGATGACAAAATTCTGGTTTCCAAAATCATAGAGCAGGGCAAGAAAAAAAACGAAGTGCCCATAGGGCAGACTCACGATGAGCTTCTTGAAGACATAGCGCAAAAAAGACGGGGACAACTAACACAGATGTAGACTGACTCTGCTTTTGCCTCGCACGTTTTTTCTGGTTTTGACCTATGACTGCTTTTACTTCCCTTGTATTGGGCCCTTTTAGGCTCGCTGGTTACTGTGGTTGGGTTCTTTGGCACCGTCCCTTGGCCACGATGTTGTTCGCGCCCCTTCTGTTGTATTAAGTTCACAATGAGTTTTATGTAATCTGTTGATAATGCTTTCCGGCCCCCCCTTGTTTCTTTTATGGTTTTTCCGGGTCAAGATTGTCGGCCGCCCTTTGTCAAACTGTATCTGGTCGTAGTATAAGGCCCCTTGATTGTCACGTGAGTTTTGACATAAATTGTGCTGCGGTTTTCCTCGAGAATAAAGTTGTCAGTTAGCGCCTGTCCTGTCTACATCTGTGTTAGTTGTCTTCGTCTTTTTTGCGCTATGTCTTCAAGAAACTGCTACCAACTAGCCGAAACCAAACATCTGTTGCACGATGAGCGCGTGTCCACTGTACGAGAGCTACACTTTCGAAGTCGACAGCGAGCGACTAGAGCGGAGTGAGCATCATTTGTGCCCTGACACGCCGGGTTACATTCGTGAGAGCAACAACTTTCGTATGAACGATGACGTGGCATACAAGCATACATGGCTCTCAAGCGATCCAAAGCGCCCCAGCTGTCGAACGAACTCGATCGTACGCCGGTTAGCGCTCAGTTACGCGGCACACCGGAGGACCACGGTAACCTGAGTGGCGGGCAGAGGAAATGCCAAGCTTGGCGGGCAGCGTGAACGGTTGTTGTTCGGACTTGACTGGAAGTGAGTCATGCGATGCAGACGCGGCGCCGCACTCAGATGACGCTGGTGCCATACCCGCTACGGTTACCGCTAGCTCGCCCGAGCTGCCCCCCCCCCCCCCCAAAAAAAAAAAAAAAAAAAAGCAGAAATCGAGCATTCAAGTGCTGCCACCGAAAAAAGCGGAAAAACAGGAGTGCGAAAGAATGCTGCCATCGTAAGATGCGGAAGCTGAAACTATCGCCAAAGAAAAACTACTTTCCCAATGGCAGAAATGAACCCGTGCTGAGAAAAACCATGACTGGTACGCAAAACGTAAGGAGAGGGACAGGCCGTTCAGCAAAGCGAGTGATTCGTGCTCGTATGTTTCTTCTCACAGAAACAGGAGAGTAAAATTGTTCCGTGAAACGGACAGCCAGAGCTTCAATGAAATGTTGAATCACAACGGTAACGCTTATGGCCTAAGGCGGAGCCCCTAACGTGAGAATACAAGCCTCAAAGTTGGCACTTGCTGGTGTTTTTCTTCCTGACGCAGGATTTAACATATTGCATTATCTTTGTCTAGCGTTTCAAAGTAATGTACTTTTTAAGTGCAATTTTCTAGTTTCTGGACGCTTATGTGTACGACGAAAAACTCTCCGGAAGCCATTTTGCAGAGTGCTTTGGGAACCAGAACGTGCGAATGAAGCCTTCTGGATGACTGGGTTCAAGAGAAGCAGAGCGGGACGACTCCAGGTAGCCGCATCACCGCAATTCTTCAGGGCAGCGGGTGCAGTCCCCTGCCTTTCGGGATCTCCTTTACCTGGCGGGGCAGTCTGTTACGGTACGCCACCGCCATGTGCGACAGCCGACTCGGCCGCAGCGTAATGCAGCGAACGCAATAGCACCACTCAAAGCAGCGAGCGTTTCGGCCAGTTCAGCTCCGCGCAATCGGCCGCCCACCGCTTCCTCCCGCGGACGTGCTCCAACGTGTTGAATCAGCACGTGTCGTCATGTATGTGTGTTGTTGCGTTGCGTCTGCTCTAGTAGTGGACCAACGGGTAGCGAAAAGTCGAGTCAGACGTCGAGCTGCAGGCACTTGAACTTTGGGCGGTGGTCGCCCAAGCAGAGACTGGCCGAGAGTTAGAAAGAACTTAACGAAGATTTATATGCATGATGAGGGTATGGGAAGGTACGCACCAAAGAGCACTCGTGCTCTCGTTTTTTAAAACTTTTTTCTCCCCAAGTACCTAGTTAGAGAATTTTTTCTATATGGTCAAATTACAATCACACTAGAGTTCCTGACATGCACACATTTCGGGAACCGCCCACCAGAAACGTCCTCCCAGCGCCCGCTTTCCACTCTTGCGGCACGATGGCGACTTCACCGGGGAGGACAGGCATGGGGGCTTCAATGAGGCTTGCTTCCTGTCGAAGGTCGGAACTGTGCGCCATCCACGCAAGCGGGCGGGAGCACTCCACGTGAAAGGAATGCCGTGCCCGCTCTTCTCCACGGAGGAAAGAATAGCCGCTCTCTCCTTTGTGCTAACACGCAGGCGCCGCGGAGCTCTGTTTCCAAACACAGGGCCGCACGCTCTTCGGCGAATTCATTTGCGCCTCTGTGCACAGTGCCTCCGGACACAAACTGGGGCAGCTGCTGCCGTCGCTGCCGATATGCGACATTGTGTCGCTGCGTCTTGGGCGGTTCTGGTCCACGAACTCCGAGGTCGTCGCGTGAAGTTTTAGAAAAGTGACGCCGATTTCGACAAGTGAACCGTCTCGTTACTCGGGAAGTTCGAAACGTAACACCGTGCGTGTGTGTGAAAACGCTGCCAAGCCAACACGCCAAGCCCAGAGCTCAACGAAGAGATTGCCGCCCTCGCACGTTAAAAGGAGGTTGAGGAGGTACCTCTGCGCCGTCGTGACTTAGTCAGTACAGCTTGCTCTGACATGAATTCTCCCTTTCCCTCTGAACTGCCCATCGTATAAAGAAGCTGTTGTTTCCGCTGCGAGAGAGACTATGCCGAGATGACGCCGAGACATCTGCTTGTGAACGTATCAGTTTTCTCTCCAGGCCTGCTTCTCTGCCCGTTCCTACGGGATGCTGTCTTAAACGTTGTTTTGGTTAGTCGACGCTCCGTCTTGCCGCGCCTGCTGATGCCTTCCTCCGAGCCACCGAGCCGCAAGGCCAAGGCCTCGAGCCACATCTAACTGGTGGCAGCAGTGGAATGACCCAGGCATGACGGTGGTCTAACAGGCCTCTTATTGATATACTTTCGGTATAATTTATCTACACCTGTCGTCAACTGCTATTTTGAGTTAAATTAGTGAAACCCTATTACGTTTGTTATTGTGCCTACATTTCCATATGGCGTTCAAAAATATTTTTAACATAGCTACGACTTGTGAATACGGTTCGGTAGTTAAGAATAACACGTGCGTGTAGTGACATTTTTAGACCGTTCAGCCATGCCTTCCGGCGGCTTTTCATACGGCAGCTACTGCTCTGTCGTGGTGCCAGAACAGTGGCAGAAACACACAAGAAACCTGGAATTAGTTTCTTCTACATACTATGGATAAGCAGGACAGTGAAGACTACAGTTCCTTTCTCTTCGTAATATTTAGACTGCTGACTATGATAAATAGGTCACACAATACTCAAACTTCCGACATGTGGTGCATAAAAGAGGGAAAAGGGTTGCCGACAATAGAGCATGGTTTATTTTTCAATCTCTGTACCAGCTGCAGAGCAGTACCTGTACTTTTGAGCATGTCCATCTTGTCCCACTTCTTTTTCTGTAAGCACTACCGATGCGTTTACTTTTTTGTCTTATGTTCTGTCTGTTACTACATCTATTGAGATTTGATTATATTACGCAACACAGTTGCATTTCTATCGAGCCTTTCTCTACCATACTGGTCTTGGTTTGTGCCCAGATTTTGTTGTCAATTTCTTTCTTGCCCTGAAATAAAATGCTTCCTCGACACTCCGTCTCTTTATGAAATATTGCATGCTGAATCACTATTTGCTCCAAATAAAAGACAATCGCGCCAGGCAGAAAGAACATTTAATGATATATGAATACACGCGTGTCTACTGTAAGTACACGTTTCTGTACATCATCATCATCATCATCATCAGCCTGATTATACCAACTGCAGGGCGAAGGCCTCTCCCATATTTCTCCACTTAACCCGGTTCTGTGCTAGCTGCATCCACTTCACCCCTGCGAATTTCTTAATCTCATCCGCCCACCTAACTTTCTGCCGCCCCCTGCTACGCTTTCCTTCCCTTGGAATCCAGTTTGTTACCCTCAGCGACCATCGGTTATCCTCTCTTCGCACTACATGTCCTGCCCATGTCCATTTCTTCTTCTTAATTTCTACTAGAATGTCGGTAACTTGAGTTATTTCTCTGACCCACTCTGCACGCTTTCTATCTCTTAATGTTACCCCTACCATTTTTCGTTCCATAGCCCTCTGGGTTGTCCTCAACTTAAGTAGGACTCTCTTGGTTAGCCTCCACGTTTCAGCCGCATAGGTGAGCACAGGCAAGATGCAACTGTTGTATACTTTCCTCTTGAGCGATACCGGTAAGCTGCTAGTCATAATCTGCGAGTGCTTGCCAAATGCGCTCCATCCCAATCGTATTCTTCTTGTTATTTCCTTTCCGTGGTCCGGATCTGCGGTTACTACCTGTCCTAAGTAGACATATTCGCCTACTACTTCCAGTATTTCGCTACCTAATGTAAACTGCTGTTCCTTCCCGAGGCTGTTGAACATTA
The DNA here is from genome assembly GCF_055883805.1 of Amblyomma maculatum. NCBI lineage: Eukaryota > Metazoa > Arthropoda > Arachnida > Ixodida > Ixodidae > Amblyomma > Amblyomma maculatum. The sequence goes on from NC_139348.1 coordinate 31,153,064, forward strand.
TCTTAGTCTTCTGCATATTGATTTTCAAGCCTACCTTTCTACTTTTCCTGTCTAGGTCATCAATCATTATTTGCAGTTCATCCCCTGAGTTGCTTAGCAAGGCAATGTCATCAGCAAATCGCAGATTACTGAGGTATTCTCCATCTACCCTTATCCCTAACTGCTCCCATTCCAAGTCTCTGAATACTTCCTCTAAACAACCTGTGATTAGTACTGGGGAGATTGTGTCTCCTTGCCTAACACCTTTCTTTATGAAAATTTTGCTACTTTCTTTATGCAGAACTATGGTTGCTGTGCAGCCACTATATATATCTTCCAGCACATTCACGTACGGCTCGTCTACCCCCTCATTTCGCAATGCCTGCATCACCGCCGAGGTTTCAACTGAGTCAAATGCTTTTTCGTAATCAATGAATGCTATGTATAAGGGCTGGTTATATTCTGAGCATTTTTCTATCACCTGATTGATGGTATGGATATGATCGATAGTATAGTACCGTTTTCGAAACCCTGCTTGATCCTTTGCTTGATTGCAGTCTAAGGTTGTCCTGATTCTATTAGCGATTACCTTAGTAAATACCTTATACGTAACAGACAGTAAGCTGATTGGTCTGTAATTTTTAAGGTCCTTAGAGTCCCCTTTCTTGTGAATGAGGATAATGTTTGGATTCTTCCATGGTTCCGGTACCGTCGATGACACCAGGCACTGTGTATACAGGGTGGCCAGTTTTTCTAGCACGATATCTCCCCCGTCCTTCAACAAATCTGTAGTTATCTGATCCTCTCCAGCTGATTTCCCCCTTTTCATAGTTTCTAGTGCTTTCTTGACCTCGTCCTTCGTCACTGGTGGAACGTCTGACTATTTTTCCCTACCGCCAATCTCATTACGGTCTTGACTACTTTGGCTACTGTAGAGATCTGTATAGAACTCCTCGGCTACTTTCACTATCTTTTCCATATTAGGGATGACGTTGCCCGCCTTGTCCCTTATTGCATACATCTGGTTTTTGCCTATGCCCAATTTCGTCTTTACCGCTTTAAGGCTTCTCCCGTTCTTTACAGAATGCTCAATTTTCTCCATGTTATACTTCCTTATATCGGCCACCTTGCGCTTATTGATTAGCTTTGATATCTCGGCCAATTCGATCTGGTCTGTTGGATTGGAAGCTTTCATACTCTGGCGTTTCTTAATCAAATCTTTCGTCTCCTTAGACAGCTTGCCGGTATCCTCTCTAACTATCCTACCGCCTACTTCTACCGCGCACTCAGTAATGATATCTCTGAAATTATTGTTCCTTGCCTCTAGGGTAATGTCGCCATCCTCAGTTAGAGCTGAAAACCTATTCTGTAGCGAGATCCTGAACTCTTCTGCCCTCCCCCTCACCGCTAATCCGTTGATGGGTTTCTTTCTTACTAATCTGTTGCGTTCGTTCTTCAGATTTAGGCTAATTCGGGACCTCAGCATCCTGTGGTCACTGCATCGCACTTTCCCGTTTACCTCTACATCTTGCATAATGGTGGGGGTTGAACACATTATGAAGTCGATTTCATTTTTAGTCTCTCCGTTAGGACTTTTCCATGTCCATTTCCGGTTCTTCCGTCTGCTGAAGAAGGTATTCATGATTCGTAAGTTATTGCGCTCTGCAAACTCAACTAGTAACTCCCCTCTGCTATTCCTGGAACCAATGCCGTAGTCACCTACTGCCTTGTCTCCTGCCTGTTTTTTCCCTACCTTGGCATTGAAATCGCCCATTAGTACAGTATACTGCGTCTTTACTTTTCGCATTGCCGATTCTACATCTTCATTGAAGCTTTCAACTGCCTGGTCATCATAACTACATGTAGGTGCATAGGCCTGTACAACCTTCAGTTTATACCGCTTATTAAGCCTAATTACGATGCCTGCAACCCTCTCATTAATACTATAGAATTCATGTATATTACCCGCTATATACTTATTGACAAGAAAACCTACGCCTAGTTGTCGCCTCTCTGGTAAGCCTCGATAACACAGTACATGCCCAGCTTTCACTACAGTATATGCCTCATTCGGCCTCCTAACCTCACTAAGCCCTATGACATCCCATTTCATGCCCTCTAGTTCCTCTAACAGCACTGCCAAACTAGCTTCGCTAGCTAGGGTTCTAGCATTAAACGTTGCCAGGGTCAGTTTCCAATGGCGGCCTGTCCAGCGGAGCCAGGCTTTCTTAACACCCCCTGCTGCGTCACAGGTCTGACCGCCGCCGTGGTCAGTTGTTCCGCAGCCGCTGGTGACTGAGGGCCGGGGTTGATGGAGTTTATCATTCGTACGTGTGCTGTACGATGTCAGCGCACGTTAAAGATCCCCAGGTGGTCGAAATTACTCCGTAACCCTCCACTAAGGCTTCCCTTTCTCCCTTCAGGTGTCCGGTTCAGGTGTCCAGTGAGACAGATACTGCGCCTTTCCCTTGCTGTGAACCAACTATTATATAATCTGAAATTCCCGCCCGTGAAACCGGAACCGGAAGCATCCGAAAGTGTGATCCAGTGGTTCTCACCCACCGCTAGGCGCGCTAGAGTCGAATGGGCCGCTTGGGTCTATGGGTGTGTCCTCTCTTATTCTTTCTCTATACTCTTAATGCTACTCAGAGAATGATCTTCCCGTAAAATGATAGCAGTCCCCACAGACTTACGGCGAACCGGTCCGCTAATCTTAATCAACCAGCCTTTTATTTTTTCTTAATTAGGGAAGGAGAAAGGACTAAAATTTCACAAACTTGACAAAGATACTGCCCCTTTTTTCACATTGGCATTGCATTAGACAAGCAGAATATTTCATCACAAAAATTTGAGGCAATAAATACTGCGCAATACATTATAACACAAAAGAAGATAACACACTATGGAAAAAGAAACAGAAAGTGCCAATATAAAAACAAATGCAGTGTGACGACATAAATTTGTTCAGAAAACATTTCTTAACAATATTTGAATGCTGGAAGTAGTCAGACATATTAACTGTTTAATATCACTGGAAGCGTATAAGAGACAGATTGTTCTGAGTAATATGCTCTAAATGTAGGAACTAACCACATTTCGTTATTTCTGGTTTGTGGAATATGGTTGTTTTTCGCAAGTTCTGCCAAATTGTTAACAATATTTTACTGCTCCCTGATGTACTGTTGAAGTTCATTAAAGTCTGTAGTCAAGTAAAGCGAAGACTGGTAGGATTTCATTGCTTAAAAAGCGGTCACACGTTGCGAGACAATAAGGGACACCAGCAATGCATCTCACCGCACTTTTTGAAAATATCGATACTTGGTCAGATTCATTATACCAGTGGTGCTACAAATGATAACGCAGTATTGAAAGAGAGATGACAAGTAAATAATTATACACCAACAGCCTAATTTTAACTAGAAGAATGGCGCGCAGGCGCGATATAACTCCGGCGGCTGAGGATATTTTAGATCTAATATAATCAACATGATCATTCCAAGTCAAGTGGTTTGAGAATATGACACAAAGGAATTTAGCAGAATCCGCTATCTCCACAGGATCATTGTTCAAAGATATACTGAGTCACCTAAACGACACCTTACTTTTGGAAAGTACAGTATTTTAGCCTTTTGAGGATTAGTCTTTAGACATTTTGATTTTGCCCCTGTATTTAATGCGTCGAATTTTCTGCTTGCTTTTTCTTCAATATCATCTTATGATTTCCCCAATACGAACACTGAAGTATCATTGGCGAAGGATACAAATTTACTATCAGCTTCACAATGCACAATATCATTTAGATAAAATAAAGATAAAATCGGGCCCAATATGCTTCCCTGGCGGACTACTGCGCATATATTCTGTACTGAAGGCAAGGAACGCTTAAAGTTCCTGAACGTTTTAACGCAAAAATGCGTTTAATGGGCGCATTTTCAGCTCTTCATGTCCGTCATAGTTCCGTCCACCAGGGCAGTTAGACATCTCGACATAGCACGGTTACGGATATTCAGAAACTCTCCTGTGTTGTTGTAGTAAGTGTTATTTTGAATTAATATTAGGTGAAGAAGTACTAAATGTGAACAGTCCTTTTTTTTTATTTACTACCGCCAATAACAATACCGTAAAACCACTAGATTGTTAGTCTGCGAAAGCTTCAAGGCCGACGCCATGGTTTGCAGCTGCCGGACCAGTGGCGCCATTTGGCGTAGCCAACGCACAACACAATTTTCTTTTGAATCGCCTTAATGGAGCCACATGGCGTCACTTGCCGAACAGTAGCCGTGTACTCCGCGATTTAGGTTTTTGTGCTTGATTTATCATTTTTAACTTATGCATGCACCCCTCGTCGACTGCCACCTAGTTGCTAAGACGCTATGAACTGTAGTTATTGCTTATAACTCACTTGGAACCCCTACAATAAATGCATCTTGTATTGATTGCATCTTTTCTTTACAGGTCAATGTAACTAGTATGCACTCTGCGTTACCTCAGGTATCACGTGTCATTGCTCGTAGTCCTGCACGACAGCACAGGAGCACATGTGTGACAATCCCTACCTTGCTTATGCTAACAGAACAAGGGTCACCCCGTATGCATTCTTTTAGTTGAAATATGTGGGCGTAGCATGGAGCAAGTAGCCAATTTCTTCTCGCGTCGTTCTTGATCTTTATCCGTCAATTTACTGTCAGAATGTGCACCTTATCCCAGGTGGCGGGCTTACTAAGAAAACCAAGACATACCCGGTAAAAAAGCCTAAATGTGTATACAGTGGGAGGCGCCATTTACAGGTGCGGACATAAGTAAACGGAGCACTCTTTTCCGTTCAAATTACAATCACGCCTTCTGTACTGGAGATAAAAAACTATTATTTGTCCTAGTTACAACGCGCTGCCATCTAGTACCTGTTTGCATATACCACCGCTGCCAGTTTCAATTATGCAAGGCGTGAAAAACATTTTAGAAGCAAATAGCGTGCTCCATTTACTTTTGTCCGCATCGGTACAGCTCCGACCTCGCTGCACAAAATTGTACGAGAGCTCGGAAAAAGGCTTCAGCCAACGTATTCTCGAACTGATGACCCGACCAATCCCGCTGCTATCGCCTAATAATCCATTTAAGAAATGCTTTCCACTTGCGCTATGCGACAATATATAATCTCTTATCCTAGCTAAGGCGGGTCACCTTGGGGGATGGGTGAAGGCGTAACGTCGAGGAGGCTACACGGAAAGCTTCGCGGCCCTGCATCTAGACTGACGTAATGCGGAAATCGCGCCTAAGCACTAGACTACGAGGACGCCCGCTCAACGAGGAGTCTCGACTGCTCCTATTCGACAGGCATTAAAATTGCACGAGACGTTGTCTTGGAACATCAAGGAGTTTGACTCACCCACACGGAAGGCGACAATCATCAGCCCGAAGATGATAACCATGAGGGCCATACAAATCGCCATAGCCGAGAGGGCGGCGCGCAACAGCATCTCTCTGCAAAGATACCAATACGTACGTGTGCACAGCGGAAATATTGGTGCTGACCTCATGTGCTCTAGAAGTCTGTAATGCTGACAGAACTGAGCTTTCGTGTGCGCAACCGGCCTATTCAAGAAGCCGAGGGAAGGACAAAGTCGGTTTCGTTTTGTTCATAATATTAGAGAGGCAGGAACATCAGAAGTAAGTAAGATAAACAAAATCGTGGGGCATTTACGTGGCACTGATATGTCTTTATCTCTTATTAGTGGACGGAAAGTATTATTTTAGCAGTTGATAGAGGAAGGTTTGGTACGGCAGCGGTGGATTCAGAGTATTCATGTGACTAATAAAGGTGATGCACCACAGTTATCACATCGATATGGCAGATAAACCCAAAGATCCGGTCCCGACTATTTGGTACATGTTAAGCTCCTGGAAATAGCGCGAACAGACGAAGGTGATGCAGTGGGCACACTTGCGGATAAAACGTGCATCGATACGCGTTATCAGGTGCTTGAAATAAATGTTTGGCCAGATTGACATGTGTGCTTGTCTCGTAATGCTGGTGTCATTTTATGAGGTAGATCCGGTATCCACTTAACATTCAGAGTCAGCATACAGGTATGATATGAACGAAGGCGTGACCAGCATCTTAATTTTGTCTGACTTCATGTTTTGCACCTCAACGTCTATTTTTCAAAGTGTAACAGCGTGTAGCGTACAGGGTGCTGCAACATCTCTTGCCTTTCGGCCAGCACATTCAGTGTCAGTACACCACATGTGAATAACTGCAGACGTCCGAAAAAATTTAGAGTTATCGGGTTACGCTCATAATTTAGCTATGCCAGGGTCTACAGGCTGCGAAAATAATAAATTATCATAATCACTGTTCTCATTCTTCTTCAAGGATTTCAAGGGAAAAAAGATTTTTTCTGTGCAAACAGAAAGAAGGCATGTTTGGGAACTTTCTCAGGTTTTGTTCCCGTGAAGTCTTCTATATGCAGTTTATCAAAACCTAATTGTGAATAGTTGTTTTTTGCTGTATTACTAAGCGGACTAACCATCTGTTGAATGAAATTGTAGCTGCGCTTTCGTATGATCAGTCAGAAAGCATAGCAACATTTGTTTCCGCTAACCACGTACAGGCTTATTTTTCTTCATCTGATTTTTGTGAGTGATTAGCCATGTGCGGAAGTATGTAATTAAACTCGAGCAGCACACAAAAGGAAGCAACTCATTTTATATTGGGAAACAATATGGTGAATGTTGCTATATTTTTTTATGCCAACGTTTTAAACACATTTTCAAATTAAGTTTTTTTTTCGGAAGCGTACTTTCTCCTCTTCTACTGCTGGACATACTTTTGTTGAAATGAAAAATGTAGAACTATATAAATGCTATGCGGCTCAAACTTAGCAATTTATCTGGGAATGTAATGGGGCTTAAGTGGAAGCTTAAAAATGAAACATTGTAAAATTTATTCCTTTTTGCTCTGCTCTCGTAATATTCGACCATGAAAATGTGTACCCCTAAAGACACTGCAGATTAAAGGATTTTTGGTTTGAAAAAGCTTACTTCTCCGCTGGGTGTGCTGAAATCAGAGCAAAAGAACGTGATTCAAGCACGATTTTTAAATTCATAATCCAAAGTGGGGAGAGGGTGACACAATGTGCGTAAAAAGCACGGGATTGCAATGAACGATTGGCTTCAGATCTTTTATAATTATAGCCTCCCATGTCCAGCTGAGATATGCTATAATTTAAAACTTACGTCTTATTGAAAATAACCTTCCTCAAATGATGCGTCTTGCCGGTAGTACGGAATACAACAGTGTGTTTCAATGAATCACTCTATGTGACCGACTGGGAGGCAAAATAACTGGCGGTTAGATTTAGCTGGAGCAAATAATGCACACCCGACCAAGCGACCATGAACAGCCGTTTTTATGGATTAGTGCTTGATGTCTTCTTTATGAACTTAGTTACGTTTACATTTAGTTTAGGCTCGGCTGTATAAAGTGTGGAACAATTAAGGGCCTCATATGCTGGTTTTCGTGTTTCTTTAAAACCAAGTTTTTTAATCATATGCGGTGCGCTTAGCCCCAGCGAAACCAGCTAAGAGTTGATTAGGGCTGCCTTTCGTAATCTATTGCGTTTATTTTCGTTCAATATATTTATTTTTAGCAATTGAGCTTATCCGGTAATTTTTAATTATTTTCTTGAGGAAAAAAGTGAATGAAATATTTGTAAATTGCCTCAAAAAACGCCTAGCTACTTTTTTTGTCATCATGCTGCTATTTCCGTACCTCTGTTTACTGGCGTTAAAAGAAAGCTGTCACGCTACCAGTTGCTATTTTAAATTATTCGCCAAGTGCGTACACAAAGTTTCGTCGCAGGGAGCACTGCAAAGAAAAGCGAATATTTTATGCGAGACGCGTATCGGGGCAATAAAGTAGCGCCACCGTCATGAAGCAGCTCTTTTTGCGTTCCCGGGTATAGCGTTGTCGGCTGGTGAAAAATCTCTGTACGTAAACGCCAGCATGACGAAAACAACTTAGAGATCTATTTTTGAGATCTGCAACTTTTGCGTTGACACTTCTTTCCAGAACCCAGTAATAAAAGGTCTAGCTAATTTGTCTTTACTAATTATTTAACTTAAGGGAACGAAACAAATACTGCAAACTGTAGGCAATGTACATCTATTGTCACGTTTTAATGTTACGCTCAGAATGTCTGTATTTTTCTTCTACTTATTCCAAAACCAGAGCCCACTGATTTTAAACGGCAGTCTTAAGTACTTGATACAAGCGTAGGAATAATTTTAGAAGCATGATTTGGGTTGCATTGAATTATTAGGCTTATAGCTCATCAATAGGCTCACAACAACACCATATAATATTCTGCAGTCGTATCACAATTGAAAGTTGTGTTCAAGAAAGTTGAAGTGCAACAAGCGAGATGAAGCTTGGTACCCCAAATATGCCCAGTAAAGGAAAAACCTCAACATTGGTGCTCATTTTCTCACGCTGTCACGTACTAAGCATTGAGTTTGTTGCGCTTCTCCATTTGTAACACATTGTTTTGTTTTTCAAGCAATAATAAAGATTTTAACATGACGGAAAAAATTATTGCAGAAACTTGCATTCCAGATGAGTGCAACAATATACATATTGTTTCACGCAGTATGATGCTCCTCATGATATTTTATTTCTCACATAAATAGAGAATTAACTCTGGGTCGCGAGCGCTCTCTCTATATTCATACTTGGTCCAATTATTTTGAATCATTTTGAGAAAGATTGCGAAACACGTAAAAAAAAAAACATAGAACGTTATTGCTGTCCCGTGCTGCATTGTTTTGCTACTTGAAGGTGCCTTTCGAACGACGGAAGCGTTCGAGCTAACGGTCTCGATGTACGCCGCTGGTTACTACCTCGTTTATCATATGGCATTGAGATTGCTTTAGCATAATCTGCCCGAACGCCAAAACCATGCGCTGGGATTTGCGATACGTGATAATGGCCATGCATCTGTAGACCAAATAAAACAGGGAGCTTTATCAGCTATCGCACTGAAATAAAAAAAAAGCAAGGAAAAAATATGAAGTCCAAAGCTCCACTAGCCTCTGCTTTTTGGTCGAAAAGACGTCGCCTTCTCCGAAATCCAGAATGGAGAAAATCGTGTTGCAGAAATGCTCAAATCAATAAAATAAATTTGTCATCGAGGTCCGAAACCAGGCTCTTCTGCACGACAGGCGGTCAGACAAAGAATATGGTACGAAGCGGGCTTTCTACTTATTTATTTGTGCGAGTGCCTGGAGTGATTTGTCGCGATCAAAAAAATGGGCCACGGAACCTCCCGAGTGGCTCTCAGGAGTAGGATGAAAGAGCACTGAATTACCAAGGGTTGAGTGGGAGCCTTAGTTCGTTAGCCTAGCCAAAGTTTCGGCAAGGGGACTTGTACCTTGCAAACGGAGACAAGTCCCCTCATCGAAACGTTGCCTCGGCTTGCAAACTGACGATCCCTTTCAACCCTTGTTCAGTGCTGATTCATAGTGTGCCAGCCGTCTTCTTTCTCTCGTTCTGTCCTCCATTCGCAAGTGGAACCAGTCGCGGCTTTGCGCGGACCGCTTATGGTGCTGCACGTTGATTCAGATACCGCATTATGAAAGTTTTGTATTCGTTGTACCTTATGTGTGGACAATTTGATTCTGATTGTTTGGTGGTGTAGTTTTCGTGGAAAAGCCTGGCAATAAATAAAAAAGACCGTGAAGGTTTATTGGTGTTAAGCATATTAGAGGAGCACTCAGTGAACGTGTTGTAGTGCGTATGGCCTGTTAAAGTATATTTGAGATACTAAATGTACTCAATACAACTTGCGCATGGTCTACCTGGAGACGTGATTTTCTTAACTGCTTGCTCTGCATAGTTCAGCATGCACAAAAGAGAAAAAAAAAAGGAAGATGGAAGTAGTGTGCTCATCACATAGCAGACGGAATGAGCGAGCCCAAGAAGGCTGGACGTTGCTTTGCGTTTTTGTGCCGATCGGTTGGGAGGAGCGATATCCATAGGTACTGATTCAGACGATCCCTGCGGATACGGAGGAGAAGGAGTGAGTGTGGCCGTTGGCTTTTCGAGAGCCTCTACTCTGAGTATCAGTTGTTGAATGACTGCTGTCAATTCCATAATCGCTTTGTGTGTGTCTAGACTAGTGGGAGTCCCTGCGTATTCACCGGAGGGTTGGCAGGCGCGTCTTGCCAAAGTTGAGGCAAGCTGCAACCTCAAACTCGCATCAAGACTTTAGAAGCACACATCGAACGCTCACTCCACAGAATCGGCTCACAAATTACGCAACAATTTGAGATTCTGAGCAAAGCTATAGAAGCACAGGACAAACTCCTCTCTGCCGTGGTACCCGCGGCCCCTGAGCCGACACCCGTTCCAACCCCACAACTCTCCCAGCCTAATCATGGCGAGCAGCTCGGGTAACACCATCATCTGGCAGTGGAACTGTCGTGGGTTCGTGCGTAAGCGTCCGGTCCTCCAGCAGTTCCTCGCAGCGAGTGATCGCCCTGAACTAATAGCTCTCTAGGAATGCTACAAGAACACGAAACTTGCCGGTTACAACACATAGCTATCGGAATGAGTAACGCCTCGAATAGCTACTCTCGTCGAACGTAATCTCACTGTCTTCCAACACAATTTAGATCCAACTTTCCCCGAATACGTCTTCTTAAAAATATTAAATCGACCCTCACGTGAACGTTGCACTAGTCTGTTTATAATCAATGTCTACAGCCCTCACCGAGTTCATAAGGATATTTTCGGTCCGCTTTTCCTCAAAGCCCAGCAGCTGGCGCAGGGGCAACCCCTCCTCATTCTCGGTGACTTTAACGCGCATCACCGCGCTTGGGGCTACCACTACGACTCTACTAAAGGCCGGCGCCTTTGGAATGACTGGCATACGCACCAGCTGATCCTTATCACGGACGTGTCCTACCCTGCTAGACAAGATACGGGCCTACAGCGTGATACAGCGCCGGATCATGCATTTACGGCCTCCGGAGGTAAGGAGACTTGGTGTCACACTCACGAAAATTTTGGGAGTGATCACTTCGTGCTCGAAATGGTGATACACGAGTCTACCAGGATTGTACGCGGCCGGCTCAAGTTATTGACTGGGACTCAATCCGGACGCATAGGAAATAGCAGGACAAACATTACGGACATCAAGGCCTGGATGACCGAAATTGTCAAATAAGTGGCGGACGCCACACAAACCGTTTAGTTAGAGGACAGTGTCCCACAATGCGACCGCTACTACACCCATCAGGAGCGCAAGAAATCGCTCGAAGCTCTACTCGCCACTCAGAAATGGGAGCGCAACATTGGACCTAAACTGGCGCGCGCACATACGAATATCGAAAACTATGCAATAGAACTCACTGGACAAAGCTGGCACAACATCTGTGACCAGATGAACAAGACTGAAAACGCTCGTAACACGTGAAACCTCATTCCACATTTACTCGACCCACCAGGAGGCAAACTCCAAACACGCCAACAGCTCGAGCGAATCTTTCACCAGTATCATGGCACGTCTGACGAGGTCAAACAAGAGCTTATAAACACTTACATCCGCCCCAAACCAACAATCAAACTTCCCTTCTATTAAAGCGCGGATAATCTGTGTCTAGACGCTCCAATCATATTTGCGGAAGTCCGAGCAGAACTCAATCGCCTCAGGACGACTTCGGCGGCCGGCTCTGACCACATTTCACATAAAATGCTTAGTAATCTAGACGATGCATCCATTCATGCTCTTACGGACTATTTTCAAGAATAGTGGGCCAGCGGTATTATCCCTCAGGAGAGGAAATACGCTAATCTAGTCCTCATCCCCAAGCCGGGCAAACCATCAACCTTAGCCAACCTTCGTCCCATCTCTTTCACGTCCTTCGTTGGGAAGCTGATAGAACACGTTATCTAGGCCAGACTCTCACGATACCTTGAAGACAACCATCTTCTACCAGACACAATGTTGGGCTTCCCCTCTCATTTAGCGGCCCCGGAGATTGTGCTTCTTCTCCATCATCAGGTAGTCCTGAGACGTACACTAGACACGAAAGTCATCTTCGTCCTCGATGTTGCCAAGGCATTCGGTAACGTCCTCCATAAAGCGATTCTTCAACATCTTCAGGCTCTCGGTGTTGGACATCGCACGTATGCGTACATCCGAAACTTCCACACCGACCGCACAGTGCAACTTAAAGCTGGCACGGGAGTTCCTTCCATCTTCTCTCCGGGAAACCGTGGCACGCACAAGGCGCCGTACTTTCACCGATGCGTTTTAATGTCGCCCTGATAGGACTGCCGAAGCTACTGGCCGAAATTCCCCATCTGCATCAAAGCATTTATGCTGACGACCTCACACTTTGGATCACGTGCGACAGTGACGGCCAGCATGAAGAGACTCTACAGACTGGCATCGAACGAATCGGAGATTATGTAAGCACAGTTGGCCTCACCTGCTCGGCGAAAAAGTCCGAGTATATCATCATCCCTTCCCCGGGACGACGCCCCCCAAATATACCTCCTGACATCTACCTCCAGGTGCAAGGAAACCCGCTTCCTCGAACAGATAACATCAGGAACTTGAGCTTGCATCTACAGGCCAACGGCAGCAACATCACGATCCAACGCATCGACCTGTCGGTGGCACAGATCGGACGCCTCCTCAAGCGAATCTCCAACAAGCACCATGGCATGCGAGAGTCCATCCTCCTGAGCCTCGTTTAAGCTTTCATCTGCTCCCGCATCACCTGCTCTGGACCCTACTTACGTCTCACTCGTACCGAAAGCGAACGGCTAGAGGCGTCACTTCGAAAAGCACACAAGACGGCCGTAGGTGTTCCCATGTCCACAGATACCCATAAGTTCATGGCTCTCGGAATCTCCAATACCGTGATTGAACTGATCGAAAGCAACCCTCACCGCCCAGTATAGGCGGCTCTCAGTCACACACGCTGGCCGACAGGTACTGCAACAAGTTGAGATCTTCCCGCTGAGATCGGCCCTAAGTTACGCTGAACTTACACCGGAATATCGCCTAAATCTCTGCATCCCTCCCATTCCCAAACGGATGCACCCGGAACACCACGCCGAGAGACGGGCCGACCGGGCTCGTGAATTCGAGAAGCGCTTCAGCAGACGTCCGGAAGTCACGTATACGGACGCCTCTTACCATCCATCGAGGCCAGCAATGATGGCGGTAGCTCTCGCCCCTCACCGCAGCTGGCACACAGCCTGCAGCATTCGCAATGTAGAAACAGTCAACGCAGCTGAGGAGGTTGCCATTGCGCTAGTGCTAGCCGACCCTAATACCAAAGTTGTCATCAGTGATTTTCAACAGGCTATCCGCAACTACGCTGCTGGCCGTATCTCTTGCCAGACGTTACACATTCTACGTTCTACAGCACCTTCCTCCACATCTCGCTTACTTCTTTGGGCTGTAGCCCACGAGTCGCTCAGCGGAAACGCCCAGGCGCATACTCTCGCTCGAGATCTCATCTGCCGAGCCGAGAGTATGATCAGCCACCCTGCTTTCAATGACACTAATATATCACGCACTTCTCTACTCACCAAGTACACGGACATTCTCCAGCACTAGACTCCAAAGATGCACATATCCTCCCGCACACCACCATCTAACAAGACGCGAGGCCGTCCAATGGCGCAATCTACGAACTGACAGCTTCCCACACCCCCTCTTCTACAGCAGAATCTTTCCGGAACAGATAGCTCCCATGTGTAAACACTTCTCAACTCCGGCCACTCTCATACACTTGGCGTGGACTTGTACACACAACACAGACAACTCAAACACCCCAGAGACGTGGGAGTCTCTCCTGCGTACTTCTGAGCCAGCAGATGAACGCTGGCTTATTCAGCGCGCGGTGGAGGCCGCGACAACCCAAGGGAGCCCCGTCGACCTCCTCTAACCCAGCGCAACCGGTCCTTTTACTGATCCCCTGTTTTTGGGCGCAATAAAAGAGTTCACCACCACCAAAGAAGGCTGCGGCATGCTGCATTTTGCCGCGCGCCGCACTGGTGTCAGCTGCTGCGAGGGAGTGGGGCAGAATGTCCCATTTAAATGTTGCAAGGCATATGTTGGGCAGACAGGCCATTGCCTTGATGGCTGTTTAATAGAGCATCGGACGGCACATTATGCAATGTCACCTCCAGGGAATTTGGCAACCTATTGCTCCCGCAGTGGTGAAGATGGCACAGAAAAAAAATCTCACTGTGAAACGTTTTGCCCGTCCAGGTTCGGGGACGCAAACGTCCGGGATACTTTGAAGAGAGATATCTCAGCCTTTCTATGACTTCGAGTCTGGAAGGTGTGTGAGTATGCCGTCGGTAGCCGTCAGCAGGAAGATAATGCAGCTTCTTCTTCAGGACAATGAAAGAAAAGATTGTTTCCAATAGCTCAGTTTTGTTCTCTTCGCTTAAATTTTTTCATCTAGATTTATGTCCTTTTTCTTTTATATCTGACATTTAGTCGTTTTGAAGTATTGTCCATATTCTTTTTTGTAGTCAAAGAACATCATATAGAAATAAAATGGAATTTGGTAGTGTACACTTCCCCGGCGTGGACGTCTTTCTTTGGGTTCTTCATTGTGTATGTGATGAACTATGCAGCTCCATCAGTTCAGAGAATAAAATACCGATGTGAGAGCAATAAAACTTTTTGCATATTTATTATTTCGGCAGCAAAATTAGGAAATACGTATAAGGGGTGAAAAGACGGTGTTAAAAGCCCTGTCGCGTCTACTTCTCTTAGTTTAAGCGTAAGTTTCATTGCAAACACTGTGGAATCCATGGAATTGGGCATGGAGCACTCCCTTGACCTGTTCGTATCTTCCCACTGATCAGTGCGGATTTATTTCGCATGGTCTCCTAAGTGTTGTGCATCATTCTGCGAAAATATGAATGGGAAGGTGCAGGACACCGAGGTCTCAGTAAGAATGCCTTGCACCCTCCTGCCACTTTTCTCCGGCAGACAACCAATTTCGGCCCATTTTGTGACCGAGCATGTGACCGAGCATGTCACCGAGCTAGGATTATTTTAGACATAACATGACTAGGGCCCACCCTTGTGCCCCCTTCCACCCTTCTCCCTCTCTATGCCTAGCTGAGCGAGATGCACCACCCCGTGTAAGGGGAGGAGACTACTCCGGAACGACGCACCCTTCTACAAAAACTGAAAGGCAAAAAATCCGCGTCAACGCGACGAAGGAAAGCGACCGGTGCACATGATCCCGTACGTCCACAAGCTTTCGCACAATCTTCAGAAAGTAGCAAAGCATTACAAGGTGAACCTGCTTTTCTCGGCACCATGCCAAATGTCCGGGATATGCAGCATTTTAGGAAAGAAAAAGGAAAAGCTGGAAGATTGTACGAAAAAACATGCTTTGAAAGCTACAACTTGTGCAACTGGTGTGGTGTACGACACTCCGTTGCTATGTGCCAGTTCCTATACTGGCCATACTGACCGATGTGGTAATGACAGAATACGAGAGCATAGAAGGTTGTGGACAACAATGGAGGCGGTCATCTTGCCGACCACTGCAAGAAATGTAAAAACTGTGGTTGTGATTATGATTGTGGGCCAGAGTGCGATTTTAAATCTAAACCACTGTACGATGAATCAGGGATAAGGGCACGTGCAAAAGACCAGCATGAAAGGGAGGTAGCTGAAGCTTGGCTCATGTCTAGGGGCGGAGAGTGGTGAGTCAGCCCTCCGTCAATTTGCTTGTCACTAAAAGAAATTGCTTATTGGATGGGTCAATTTAAATGATTTGGTTTTGTTTTAAAGCGGGGGTATGCCTACGACTTCCTTGTGTTCATTTTGAACTCCTTTTTTCTCCTCACCTTGCCTTTGCGCAGTTATGCCAAGTTGTACCTCATCATCACCATCATCATCAGCCTGACTATACCCACTGCAGGGCGAAGTCCTCTCCCATATTCCTCCACTTAACCCGGTTCTGTGCTAGCTGCATCCACTTGACCCCTGCGAACTTCTTAACCTCATCCGCCCACCCAACTTTCTGCCGCCCCCTTCTACGCTTTCCTTCCCTTGGAATCAAGTTTTTTACCCTAAGCGACCATCGGTTATCCTCTCTTCGCACTATATGCCCTGCCCATGACCATTTCTTCTTAATTTCCACTAGAATGTCGGTAACCTGAGTTATTTCTCCAACCCACTCTGCACGCTTCCTGTCTCTTAATGTTATCCTACAATTTTTCGTTCCATAGCCCTCTGAGTCGTCCTCAACTTAAGTAGAACCCTCTTGGTTAGCCTCCACATTTCAGCCCCATAGGTGAGAACAGGTAAGATGCAACTGTTGTATACTTTCCTCTTGAGCAATACCGGTAAGCTGCTAGTCATAATCTGCGAGTGCTTGCCAAATGCGCTCCATCCTAATCTTATTCGTCTTGTTATTTCCTTTTCATTGTCCGGATCTGCGGTTACTACCTGTCCTAAGTAGACATATTCGCTTACTACC
This sequence comes from Amblyomma maculatum, assembly GCF_055883805.1. Classification (NCBI taxonomy): domain Eukaryota; kingdom Metazoa; phylum Arthropoda; class Arachnida; order Ixodida; family Ixodidae; genus Amblyomma; species Amblyomma maculatum. The sequence goes on from NC_139348.1 coordinate 31,169,576, forward strand.
TCCAGTATTTCGCTACCTAATGTAAACTGCTGTTCCTTCCCGAGGCTGTTGAACATTATCTTAGTCTTCTGCATATTGATTTTCAAGCCTACCTTTCTACTTTTCCTGTCTAGGTCATCAATCATTATTTGCAGTTCATCCCCCGAGTTGCTTAGCAAGGCAATGTCATCAGAAAATCGCAGATTATTGAGGTATTCTCCATCTACCCTTATCCTTAACTGCTCCCATTCCAAGTCTCTGAATACTTCCTCTATGCAAGCTGTGAATAGTTCTGGGGAGATTGTGTCTTCTTGCCTAACGTCTTTCTTTATGGGAATTTGTTACTTTCTTTATGCAGAACTATGGTTGCTGTTCAGCCGCTATATATATCTTACAGCACTTTTACATACGGCTCGTCTACCCCCTGATTTCGCAATGCCTGCATTACCTGCATGTACCTATGGTGTCCATTTGTTTTTGTTTCTGTTTTTATGGTTTTACTGTGATGTCTCTGCTTTGCTACGATGCTCCGACTCTGCTTTTGCTACCATGTTCCGACACTGCCTATGCTACGACGTCTGACTCAGCTTTTGCTATGACTTTTTGTTTAGTTTTTTTAAACGTTTACACCTTTTTTGGTTCTGTTTAGTCGTTTTTGTTGTTTGACTCAGCTTTTGCCACGTTGTTCTGACACTGTTCTTGCTAACTCGGATGATAACTCGGAACTGCTTGTTGTGCAATGTTTTTAATTTCCCCTTAGGCATTTATGCATGTTGATTGCCTCTGAACTTTGTCGGTTGATAAGGTGACTGTCGTGCTGTCAATGGTTTGCTTGTGTTTATAGATTACTCGTCTTGTTTGATTAGGAGTATAAATTACGGCCTGTTTTTCAATGAAAATTCAGTTGGTAGTCTGCGCTACTCCTGTTTTCTGTTAGTCCCTTACGTCCTGTTTATTTTTTTTTTTGCGCTCCTGTTCTGCACGATCCGTAACAGGCTCGAACCGAAGCGCAACGATCAGCCGATACGAAAGCTATTCAATGCAACTACATTGAGCAACACGCTTCGGGAACTCAAACTCTCTTTCGAAACAAGTAAAAAGAACAAAAAAAATCCGTACCTCCTTGCAAGCATATCGCTGAGCACCCGATTACAATGAATATGCACCCAGAGTACCACGGGGAGTGAAGAAAGGCCAGAACCAATGTTCTCCAAAAAAAAAAAAAATATGGGAACCCCAGCCGTGGTAGAGAAATGGTTAAGGTGACCGACCACTCTCCCGGATAATCCAAATCGACCGCCGGCGGCTGCATTCGTCTGGAGGCGAAGCGAAGAGGCATCCGTGTGCTGCGCGATTTCAGTGCACGTTAAACGTCTCCAGGTGGTCTAAATTACTCCGTAGCCCTCTACTGCGGCTATCCCTTCTGTCACTCCACTTTCACTCCCGCCTTCCTTCTCTTACAGCGCAGTACAGGTGTCTACAGACACAAGTGGGAGAGACCCTGCGGCTTTCCCTTCCTGTGAGCCGATTGATCGTATCATTAACCGCGAAGAAGTAGTCTACGCAGAGGGGGCCAAATACAGATAGTAGTAGCAGTAGTAGATCAGAAGTTCAAATACCTGTCCGCCGTTGCCAAGTTTGGAAGACGCGCAGTGGAAGCTGTGGAATCTACAATAACAACTGCAATTACCAATACCACCTGTGGAATTATTAATACGAAAGCATTTTAGGCTATGTTGCTGAGGCCAAAAAGCGGTCACAGAAATAGACACAAAATGTGAAGCTACGACAGTTCAGGTGTTCACAGAAATATTGTGACAGATGTGGCGCCTTTCCTTTCCTCTAAACCAATTACTAATGTGAAAGCAATATTATTCGATGTAACAATTGAAAATTAGTGACGATGGTAATTATTACGATTACTATGAGCATAATATTATTAGTAAATGATGCTGATATTGCATTATTAGGAAAAAATGAATAAGATCAGAAACAAAAACAAGATTAATTATGAAATAAAATAAGTAAAAGTCATTCCAGCAAATAATTAACACAATAAGTACAAAGTGAAATGACACAAAGTGAAAATATAAAAAGCAAGAGTAAAAAATCTCCCAGGCCTCTTTCGGCAGTTACCTCTAAATGTTTTCCAGCGATTTAAAAGTGCTGTGCGTGACTGGAAAAGCAACATTTACTCGTTTCACTCCCCGCCAGGTCAGAAATATCCGGATTCCTGTGCATTTGTCCCATAAGGGGAACGAAACAGCCCACAGTTTAGCCCTAGTTTTCGCAAACCGGGCAGTGGACCAATCGTTCCTGGGGGGGGGGGGGGGGGGGGGGGGGGGGGGGGGGGGGGGGGGGGGGGGGGGGGGGGTCAGTGAACGCATAAAAACATGGTAACAAATCGCCATGTATCTTAGGAATAGCAGACTTGAATACACATTCCTGGATGACTCTCAGTAAAACCCAGCACGTGACGTGGCGGCCACTCCTAAAGAGTACCCTCCCTGACCCACTTAAAATAACCCTCGTTAATCCAGGGCATCTCACCTCTAAATGCACTCTCTGCGAGGCCAAAAAGGCCAACTAAGAGCAGATCCTAATAGGTGCCCTGAGGTCCAACACAAAGCCGAATGGTTAATATCTAACCAACTGCAATGGGAGGTTGCTGTGACAAGCTCCGAAACTGTGGTAAAACTGCGGGCAGTAAATTGACCTTCGGAGGACCCCGAAAGACACGTTCCGACGGCCGCAATCACAAGGTAAAAAAATAAAGAGGCCCATCGACCATCTCACAAATACGAGACTTTTGGCGGAAATAGTTTTCACCATCACTCATTTCACAGTTATCGCGCCGGTTCTTTTCTTGGTCAAAACGGGGTTGTGTAGCTGCAGTATGCAGTGCAGTAATTTGGCCCTTTTTGTGCATGGCTGGCTTTCTTTAAATGCTAGAGAGGAGGAGTCTGCAAAAGGTACAAGAAAAAAGATGAATCATTTCTTTCTTAGCCCCCTGTACTGCCTAACGAAACCCGCCTGGTCTAAACAGTAATAAATATTACAAAACAATAGTTAACTAGCAAAGCGTAATATTAATAATTGTAATAATCTGAAGATCAGCGCTACATGACAGCAGAAAAATGAGTATTTGGCGACTACCAGCCTCATGTCTCGCTTTTAAACGTTAAAACACATCCTGTAACATCTGTACGATACGCACTCCTTTGAATTAAAAACGACGCTTGAGCTAAGCTGGAAGATGCATGCTCAGTTTGGAACCCTCACATTTCTTATTTCACTAAAACATCGAATCAGTTCAGAATCGCGCAGCTGATTCATTCTCTGTGATTACTCTGATTCGTCTATTGTCATTGCCACAAAGCCTAACCCAAACATCTGACGTGGAGACACTTCCGAATGTGTGCAGACGTTCCCCCTGTCACAATTGATCAGTCATCCTTTAGATTTCACAGCAGCTGATCGCATTTCTCATCGCTCGAGTCAGAGTAAAGCCGTTTATTCACCTTACGCACGTACTAGTAGTTGGCCTGCCTGCTGAAGCCACACTCCACACTGCAGCACCGTTCATGAGCCAGAATATTCTCATTTACCCAAGTGTCATTAATTTTATTTGTATTCCTCGTTGTCTTGTATTTCCTTCATGTAAAACCTCCTTTCGGTACATTTAAGCTTTATAACGAACAAATAAATAACACAACACCTTGGTATAAGCGATGCTCAAAACGCCGACAATTGCCCCTTTCGTCAAAGCCGCAAAGCGTAGGCGGGTTCGGTCGGGAGCTGCTCATGTCAGTAGAGTGCTCTAGATATTCTAGAGCACTGTAATGTCAGCCTCCGTGCATGCGTTGTCGTGGTTTAAAATATATAAGCCGCTGTCAACCTTCCGCTCTGTCCGGGAAGAATTGTTGTGTCTACTTTCGAACACGCATCAAACCTCGCAAAGAACACGTTTCTACAAGTTTACAGTGATGCCTAACGAGCAAGAATAGCGGCGGCGGGGAACCGAGGTTGTTCGACGCAAAAAGCAAGCAATCCCACCGAATGACATTTGTTGAGATTGTCATTTTTTCGTCGTGCTTCTACACAACTAAACTAAGTCCATTTCCAAATGATGGCAATTGCGATTATTGCTAAAACGTTGATGCGCCTTAAATATGTTGCAAAAATGACTACGCTATCGAGGAAAGCAAATTGATATTCATATATTGCATGCTTCGTAACTAGCCTGTTTATTACTACTATCCATTGCGAAGTTAGCGGCTGTGTCGGAGCGTTTGTTTATGATGGGGTACGGATGGTGTGCAAAAAGCGTACCATTTCCGACAACCTACACTTTGCTTACTAAAGCAAGTGTCAAAAGCAACGCATAAAATAGGTAGCGCACTGTCCAATGGCGCTTATATAGAACTTTCGAGTATCCTCCGACTGCACCAGCCCCTTCGAGTCCCGTTTTCGCTAGATCGTTCGCTCGGCGCAAAGACCAGTCTAAAAATACCCGACCTTAGCCTCATCATGAAAGCAGACTACAAATTCGTAACACATACCGTGTCGGATGCCGCGAGTTTTACCGCAACGGTGCTGCCCGCGAGAGCAGCTGACGACAGCGCTCTGACCGTGCGCTAAGCCCTAGTCATCGCTAGGCCTAAACGGCTTCGCATTGAAGACGTAGCTAAAAGCCCGTTGGAAATAGTAAGTTGCCTATTTGCGGAACTGCCTTACTATCAGTTGAGGTTTCTCACAAATTGTCTTACAGTAAACGGAAGGTGTCCTTTCGGCGACGCCTTAGCAGCGGAGCTGGAGTAGGAGATCGGATGAGCTGCGCCACAACGGCGGCAGCTGCTACAGGACTGTGAGCAGAAATTTGATCCTGTTGCTGTTATCACTCCTTCCAAAATCTCGTTACATAACAGCGATCCTCAGTAAATATTATTTTTTAGAGATTCCTTCATCCAAGCGCGTATTATTTAAGTTCCTTCCAAAATCTCGTTACATAACAGCGATCCCCAGTAAATATTTTTTAGAGATACCTTCATCCAAGCGCGTATTATTTAAGAGCAACAGAGCCTGCTTCTCTGAAGGTGGCGAAAGCAATCCGCCGTGGCGGCGACTCGGCGCCGACGAACAGCTGCAGCAGGAACGGCCGGTGCCGTTTACGCTGAGTACGGTGGCCACGCATTGGCTGGGGGCGAGGGTGGCAGTTTTTAAAGGGCCACTGTCCAGGGAAGGGCCTTCTAAGCAAAAAAGCCCAGTGTTTCGATCAGGTACCGGAGATAGTATGTGCAAAATGCTTACAGCGATACGCGCGCTGTAAAGCAGCACAAATACAAATCCAAGCTCTCTCATCCTCCCCTTCGGGAAACCAGCTTCATCCTTTACGAGCCGCAAGGATGACGTCGTAGTCGAAAACGACACCCATTGGTCCGTCTCGCTATCTGAGGGTGAAGGATGGGTGTCTACCTCTCGCTGCGTGCTTTACCCTCGCCACGGCCGGACTGAATCCAGCGGCGCGCGCTCCCTGGCCCGTTTTTATTTTTCGCACACGCAGAGTGCCACTCCCTACCTCCCGCCAAATGAGGATGAGCAAGGGGAATATGTCTTGCGGAGGCTAGACGACCGGGCAGGAGAGTGTAAAACCTTTCCGATTGAACGGGAGGAGAGAAACAAGACAGATCGGGTGATTGCGGTGGCTGTAACTGCGTTATTAGTTACTCTTTTCAAAAACAGTTTGTGATCGTACGTTTGGGGGCGAAGTTTCACAGTCATCGGGGAAGAAAATATTTTCGACTGGAGGGTGGACAGTGGGCCTTTAAGGCGAAACCCTTTAATGGCTCGTACTGTCGTGCACAAGACGTGTCCGGCTTTTGCGGCGGCTCAGATTGGTCGAGACGGGATGACGTCATGGAGGTCCCGACCAATCAAAGAGCACCACCATAGTATGCGCGAATGCGTGCCTTATATGGCCACATGTCAATCAATAATGAGTTAAAATAATTGACTGATAATTTAATTACTGCGTAATTAATCACGACTTAGCAATGAGCAATAAATAATCAATTGTACCTAATTGATAGCTATTTAATGATCTAATTATCACTTAAATATTACTGAATATTTATTAACGGTATCAATGATGACTAGTTGACCTAATGACTTAAATTTAGGCATTATAATTGAATAATTAATACCAGTTAGCGACCGAATAATGACTAATTATCAAATTTCAATGTCTGATTATCACTTACTAATTGGTTGGTTGGTTGGTTTGTGGGGTTTAACGTCCCAAAGCAACTCAGGCTATGAGAGACGCCGTAGTGGAGGACTCCGGAAATTTCGACCACCTGGGGTTCTTTAACGTGCACTGACATCGCACAGCACACGGGCGCCTTGCTTTTCGCCTCCATCGAAAAGTGGCCGCCGAGGCCGGGATTCGATCCCGCGTCCTTGGGAACAGTAGTCGAGCGCCGTAACCACTGCGCCACCCCGATTGATTGATTAGTTTATATGTCGACTAATTATTGACTACCTAATGACCAGTTCAGTAGCAGAATGCGGCACTAAGCTTTCGCCTTTCACTACTTTAGTCGCTAAAGTCCCTATAATTTTTTCTTGTCGCGTTGCTGTTGGGCATATTTTATATAGTTTAATGATTATCTACAAAATTATAGGAGCACAGTAGTATTATAATTCCTGTGCTACTTTTTTAGTTTATTTTGGGTGTATGTTCTCACTGAGTCGAAATAACCCAGTTCCTTGTTGATCGCATTCGAATGAGTACCTGAAACTCATTCAATACATCATTTACATCGAATGTCATTATATTTTCTCGTGTGGGAGCAAACAAACATCATTTTAAAACATTTTAAAAGAACGTTATCCAATATAAATGACAAATTTGCCGTGTGGCAGGGGTAAGTGATGACTGTTTTACTGTTATCTGCTTGTCATTGCATCTTCCGTTAACGCTTCCGTGTTTAAACTTGGCCACCTCCTCTACAGCCGGCAAAGATACAATATGCATTAGATTTGAGAAACCAGCCAGAGGATATTAAGCGTGCATTGACATCGCACAGCTCATCGTTGCATTCTACGTTTCGCCTCTGTCTACACGCTGGCGGCGCTGCCGAGTTCGGTCCCAATAACTAACTAGCCTGGGACACTGCGGCAGCTTATTGAACATATATTTGCAAATATGCATTTTTAAACTTGCCATGCTATTAATTTGAAGACTACCGCCATGTTCGTGTAGTCCTGCAACATTACGAAAACAATCATAAGAGGGTGCTAATGCTTGCTAATTCAGACTAAGTGCTCTGGAGCAGTTGATCTTGAGCTCTAAGCTTGCTGTTATTCTGGAGATGGGCGCGAGAGAAATGCGAATGAGAATGGGGGTTCTACAATAAATAATATACAAAATTTAAATCTAATATTTTCTTAGTTGACCAGTAATGCAGCTTTTTCAGCTATGACCTCTGCTGATAGCTCACTCCCGTTTTGCCATGAAATCATTCACACGCTTTGCCGTTTTGACGACGGAATATGTGAAATCCGTGCTGTGCAGGGAGAGGTAAAACGCAAACATAATAAGTCTGAACTCTTAGTACAGGAGTTCAATACGCGCTATTTTTTTTTTTCATGCCCAGAATGCTGGTTTGCAAGCTCGCTGGCTTTTCCTGCGGTCGCACCAATACGAACCGCTCGCAGGGTCGATGACGCTGTCTCAATTACTGTAGCAATGTATTGCATGTAAACGAAGCAAGCGTGTACCATTGAGAAAAGTAAGAACAGTGGTTCATGGGTCAAGGAGGATGCGCATTAGCATAGGCGTCGTAATGAAAGCGAGTACTCAAAATAAGCTCCACTTCGTATGCAACCTTGTTGACGCTCGCCTGCACCAGACACTTGGTGCATTATGGAGGTGATGTAGATCCAGACGACCGTCAAGTCAAACACACGTCCACTGTTATACAGTGTGATCCCCTTGCGCACATTGTCGCCGCAGAGGCGGCTAAGACGCGCACAAATGGCAGATCGCGCGAACGCAACACGGCCACTCTTGCCGCATAAGGCCCGCCTGGGGTTACAACGGCCGTCGCTACGCGGCTTTCAGTGGCGCCCCTATCGGCGCTGCGCATGGGCTATAGTGTCAGCGGTGTCTAGTTTTTCAACTCGGTTGCCCTGCGTGCGCTGTTTTTTCTTCCTCAAGATGCGCTCCTCAGCATCTATACATTATATTTATTTATTTATTTATTTATTTATTTATTTATTTATTTATTTATTTATTTATTTATTTATTTATTTATTTATTTATTTATTTATTTATTTATTTATTTATTTATTTATTTATTGTCAACTGCCTCTTAGCAGTCAGAACAGGAGTGGATTCCGGATTGCATTTTGACAACGCCAGGGAAACAAAACCTATCATTAACAATCAGCCCTGAGAGAACGTGCCAGTCACCTGAGAAAGAAGACAAACCAAATTTCGAAAGCCGTCTAACAGCGAAACAAAATAAAGTGCTATTACAAATACTTTCTGCATCAGAGATGAGGTGTAACGGCGTTTACGAAATGTTGTACGGATGGCATTTCAGCAATTTGTTTACGGTAAGCGTCACAGACATTTGTTTTTGTGCGCACAAATTTGGCTGCTTATGCGCAGTTCAAAGATATTTGTAATCTGAAGAGCCAAGCTCAGAACAATATTATTATCCTGCTGCTGAAACGAACATACCTTGAGTTCCCAATCGTTACACTGATTTCAAACCAGTGGTGTCATTTTATAGTATGCGTGTCCTCAGTATACGCTGAGCGCCATGAACTGACGTTAACAGGGGACATAATAGCTGGTTCACAGGAAGGGAAAGGCGCAGAATCTGTCACACTTGCTTTGTGGACACCTGAACCGCGCCGTAAGGGAAGGGAGGAAGGTGGGAGTGAAAGTGGAAAGAGAGAAAGGAAGCCGTAGTGGAGGGCTGCGGAGTAATTTTGACCACCTGGGGATCTTTAACGTGCGCCGTGGTCGTAACAGGGGACATACGAACTTCAGTTCTTCAGTGTAATCCTCGTTGCACATCTTTTTATTGCGTTCACTTTTGGAAATAATTCAACGTCCACAGATAGCCGAATTTTCCTATGAAGTTTGGAGAACATTCAGCTATGGTAGAGCCAAGTCGGCATGAAAGGGTCTGTTTTGCTCGTAGGAAATTGTCACATATCTTGAATGATACTAATGGTCGAAATAGGACTGCAACGGTCCAAACACAGGCGCAAAATATGCAAAAACGACTGGACAGTGCAATAAAAAAAGAGATTTTACAGCCTCGCCCTTCCAATGTTTATTTCATAGTCCCTTATTCGACTTAACTTTCAAATTTGCATTCTGTGAGAAAATACACTTACGACGGGTGTCTCCTGTGAAGCCTTTACCTGCACAAAAAAAAGCATACAATATTACTGAAATAACGTTAAAATACAGCGAAAAAAAAAGGCTATTGAATTTACCCTCCTGTTCTTAACAACATACGATCTAGAAGCTTGAGCTTTCATAGCCGCAACTGCCCACAATAAATCACTGCTACCACTACGAATGCGTTCAACATTTCCTTCGCCAACTGTAACATTCCGTTTTTGGTGAAAAAATGTGACAGCGTAGCAAAAAAAAAGCACGAAAATTGAATTTTTAATTTTGGCTTACGAAAACGAGTATGTACAGAGAGAACAGCATATTAACCGTGCAATGCAAATCGTGTATTTATTTTTCTAGCCTTCATTTCTTAGTGCTGTGTTTTCTAGAGAACGTTTACGCTCGCCTAAACTTTTGTTGCTTTCAGGTGCCTTTTGTTGGCTTCTCATTTTCATGTACAGCAGCTACAACTCGGACGCAAACGCAAACTCGGACTAAAATATAACGCCCACTGCTCACAGTTTTTTTTTATTTTGCCATGTTTAATGACCACCACTATCACGTTGAATAAGTATGTGGTTGCGGGCTGTTGTTGCAACGCCCGCGATTCATTTGGCATGCCTAGATATCATTTAAACATCTGTTGTTCTTCGTTTCACCCGATTTCAAAAGCGTCCAAGGCGGCTTAAATTTTCTTCTGATAACGTGGGCTCCACTTACAAAAACGTGATCCTCGCAACCGTTTCCTATTCTTCCGGAAAGCTGTCGTGGATCTACAGTGAGGCCTACGCAGGAAAGGAAATGAAACGAGTTTGCCCCGTCTCATTACCTTTTACTCGGAGGGACTGGTCAACTAACAACCTACACCCTCTCGTCAACCCCGCTCCACAACACCGCACTCAACAACCCACTCCCCATTGCACAGGTGTAAAGACCCGCCTCCTTCGCTTGCTTGCGTAGCTTTATATGCAGAGGCACAGAAAGTGTGTGCATGGGCAGAACATTTTTAACTCTGGTCTACCACAGCTCTCAATCAAGCATTCACGTTTCCTCGCTTAGGCAGACGTCTGCATTATTTATGCACTAACCGACAGAGGTCCCGCAAACCTATTCGGATCCACAACAAAACAATGTAGAGATTTTCGCCACAAAGCACATTGCATTCGTGTAAGTTTCTGCTAACAAATGCGCCACTAAAATGTCATCAGCACATGGCACTAGGCTAAGTGGTTTTTGTCTGTGCCCTTGTTTTCAAAAATTTAGGACCACATTGCACTAACTGCCGCCTGTGAACAGCCACTAATCTTGGGTTCTATTAGTCTCCTTAACCCTGGTACCATTGTTATCGCAGATGTATGCCTGCTTTTCGGAAGCATTTTGCATCATTAGGCATTTGAAATAGTGCATGTGAAGGCTTCTCATAGGAATCATCGCACCAGCACGAATGTTAAGAAGACTTTTTTTTTCGTGTTGTAGTTACTATAGTTGAAATGCGTATCGTATCTTGTGTTTTCTATGCAGTTTCTTTTATTACAAATTGTACTTAGAGAGGACATTGTCGTTACTCATGTATCATGAAATCCATGTGCATTATTTCCTGGTCGTACACTAAAATAAAGCTAGTTGCGGTTACCAAGCTTTAGGATAGTAACTCCTTGTCACATATGTTACTGACTAGTTAGTACTACAGGTAGTATCTGCTAGGTAGTAGCATATACTACCACTAGAATGTAGTAACCAGACTACCTCTTACAAATTTGACTACCTCTAGATGTAGTACTAGCAACTACATTTAGCGAAATTTCCACCTATAGGAGAAAGTAAGACCAAGTACTTTTACTAATATTCACTACCACTGCAGGTACTGAGAGTAACTACCTTTAGCAAAATTTGCTACCTATAGGAGATAGTAACACCAACTACCTTTACTAATATTAACACCACCGTAGGTAGTTAGAGGAATTACCTTTAGGAAAATTTACTACTTATAGGAGGTAGAAGCGCAACAACCTTTACTACCATTCAGTACCACCACAGGCTGGTAGAGGAACTACCTTTAGCAAAATACACGACCCCAGAGAGTATTGACAGTAGCGACCTCAATGAAAATATACTACTCCTTGGAGTAGTAACAGCCACTACATTTAGCAACACGCACCACCTCCGGAGGACTGTAACAGTAACAACCAGCAGTAAAAATACTACACATTTAGCAAACTGCTCTGCTTTTTTGCTGGCAGCGCAACCGCTAACATGAGTGCTGGATTACAGAAGATGAAGGCACAGTGAAGCAGTGGTCTTACATGGCTTCAAAAAGAAAAGAGACAAACTGAACACAAGTGTGACTAAGACGATGAAACTTTATTTCTCATTATTCAGTTGATGCATTCAAATTTCAAAAAAATATTGCCCGCATCACAAGTGGTGAAAACGAGATTGACAGAAAACAAGAGAAAAGCTCAAAAAGAGAGCAGGTATATAATTTGTTCCGTATGGTTATCAGACATTCATATGAGACAGTGTATTTACTTCAGAGCTGACTGTGTTCATCTCCGAACCATTACAGGAGGTTTTAGTACTGATAGATTCTAGAGCCTGGCGTGTCTTTGAACATTTGTAGCATTAATGATCTGATAGAAGGAATAGCATACAACAACAATCAGCATATGTCTATGGACGTTGCTTTAGATGCAATAATTTAACAACACATGTGTAATGAAAATCACCACTAAAATGTTTTTGGCAGAAAAAAAAAAGTGAAATCACCAGCTCGTACAATACATAACCTTCTGCATAACCTTCTGCATAACTGCATAACAATTGTACCAACTCGCCCAGCTGTGCATCCTATAACCTTCTGCCTAGGCTACCTCTAGCAGTACCTCAGGTATGAGGAAGATTTTTGTTCCTTATTCTTTATCCACTATTATCCTTCATATGTATGAAATAGTTGTCAGTGTCATAGCTAAAAAGTGGTTAACTGCCCACTCTATGGAAATTATATTAAAGAAATGTTAGATCTACATAAAACACCATAAAAGGATATTAGCAAGACCTATCATGAGACGGAGTCCGATTCATAAGAGAATGTGTCAAAATCGCTTAGAAGAGAATGTACCGCTTATAACAAATGAACTTGCTAATACACAATAAATTGCTAATTATGCCAAGCTATGACACACATGTTTAATAAAAGTGCATCAGCAATTCCTATACTAAGAATGAAAACTGCCTCACAAGAATGCGCATTTGAAACATTCCTCGCAGCCTGATATTGTGTCATCATGCATATTACTAATTACTGAAATGATGCCTGTTAGGCGCAAATTGCTGGATGTAGCTGCTAAATATGACCAAGCTCATTCAAATAAACTGGACTTTTCAGATGTGTTGCATAACCTGCAGTAACTTATTTGTTCCACTGACTTTATTGCCAATTTCGTCTGAATTTTGGTTTAAGGAAAAAAGTGCCAATAATTGCCTTGAAAAAGAAGACTGAAACACTTTCACCAAGCTACTGTTTATGTAAACCGGTTTTCCAACTGGCATAAATGACAATTCACACAATAAAAATCTGGCACAATGCAGCTGTACCACTTCACCAACCCAAGACACCCATCTTCAAGAACAAAATCGCTTTTTGATCGAGTGCTCTCCCTGATGACCACGTATGCATCTAGTGAGAAAAAAATACCAAGCCAACAGCTGGTCGCGTCACAGCTTTCTGTTAATGCCATTAAATAAAGCTGCATAAATAGTATCTTAAAGCAAACATTGTAGCCAGTTCTTCTTTAAGATGACCAAACTCCTTACCATGCAAGCTTTGTTGCTAAAACCAACAAACAAATTTTGTTAATGAGTTTATTAATTGACAAACTTTGGAAAACAGAGCAATGCAACAGACTAAGCAATGCGACTTATAAGCCCTCATCTGATTTTAGTGGACTAGGACACTTAGTCGTTTAAAACTTGATACCTTGCGACACCTTGGTGTATATAGTATTGGCTGGTGTGGACTGATCTGTGCTGTTTAGAAAACAGCTTTGCATATAACTCAAATGGGAGATTTTCATGTGATCTACATGCCTTTGCAGGGAAAAACAGTCAGACGTTCCACCAGTGACGACGGACGAGGTCAAGAGAGCACTACAAACTATGAAAAGGGGGAAATCAGCTGGAGAGGATAAGATAACTACCGATTAGCTGAAGGACGGGGGGGATATTGTGTTAGAAAAGCTGGCCACCCTGTATACGCAGTGCCTGGTGTCATCGACGGTACCGGAACAATGGAAGAATGCAAACATTATCCTCATTCATAAGAAAGGGGACTCTAAGGACCTTAAAAATTACAGACCAATCAGCTTACTGTCTGTTACGTATATGGTATTTACTAAGGTAATCACTAACAGAATCAGGACAACCTTAGACTGCAATAAAGCAAAGAATCAAGCAGGTTCTAATTAAGTTGAGGACGACTCAGAGGGCTATGGAACGAAAAATTGTAGGATAACATTAAGAGACAGGAAGCGTGCAGAGTGGGTTGGAGAAATAACTCAGGTTACCGACATTCTAGTGAAAATTAAGAAGAAGAAATGGTCATGGGCAGGACATGTAGTGCGAAGAGAGGATAACCGATGGTCGCTTAGGGTAACAAATTGGATTCCAAGGGAAGGAAAGCGTAGCAGGGGGCGGCAGAAAGTTAGGTGGGCGGATGAGATTAAGAAGTTCGCAGGGATGCAGCGCCAAGTGGATGCAGCTAGCACAGGACCGGGTTAAGTGGAGAAATATGGGAGAGGCCTTCGCCCTGCAGTGGGTATACTCAGGCTGATGATGATGATAAAGCTTTGACTTTATAAATAAAATGAAAGCAGGTGAAACTTTTTCCCAATTATGGAAGGTTTGAACACAGTATATTATTGTTCCTTTTTTTTGAATCTCAAAGAAAATTACCCCATCGTCAAATAAATTACTCCATAAACTATCATAACGTTTCATGAACTTCACTCTTGGAGGAGATGAATAAAGAGTTCAGGAGAGCACATTACATTATTCTATTTCCAACAATGTTATCAAAGGTGAAACGTGCAGCTTCTCAAGAATCGTCACAACTGTTTATTGAAGGTGCGAAATTAGCAAACACAGTGCCCGTTACTAAACTTTTACCCTTATGTCAAGGCTGAGGCGAAGAGATAGCACATGTGAATAAATTATTATGAACAACTGCTGGATTGTTACATAAGCAGGAGGTAGCGGCAGTCATTTGTGGGTGAAGGTAGCAGCTTGAAGTGACGCGCATATGAATGCATGTAAACAACTGTTTAGAAATGTTCTAGCTTCAGACTAACTATGGCACGTCTACGGCAATTTTCTTCGTTTATAATAGCTAAGTGAGAAAAAGGTTGTGTAAGATGTCCTTTCAAAACCAGTTTTTTAAAATCACTCCAACATTACCCTTCACGAATTCTTCACAAGTTCACATTTTGTTTAACCTCTATTCAAATTTCTTGACAAAGGCAACTTAGTTTTCTTATCTTGTAGGACTCCTGATGGGCAAACCTGATCAGGAAATAAACAAATAGTGCGGAAATACGTTCTCTAGGAAAGCTACGCAGAAACAAATAACTGCAATAAAATAAATTTAACAAATGAGAGCGGAAGATCCTCAACATGTACTTCATGGATAAATAGCTATTAAAAAAGAAAAACCAAGCAAGTATGTCAACAAGAGAAATAAAGAGCAAAGATCTTAAGATGCGGAAGTCATCATAGATGAACTTTGAAAAACAATACACTGGAAACTGTCATTTTCAACTGAAGTGCTAAGGGAGGGGCCACGAGAGGCCATCCACATCCACCGATAGTGGCACCCCCACAGCCTGCGTACTTCAACGACCAGCATTACTTAATGTTAATGTAATCAGGTGTGCTTTCCCTTTATGGTAAAGGTTGCAGAGTTACTGTATGCGCAATATTCTGAGGAGTAGGGAGTCTGCTAATTTTGTGCCTTCATTTTAGGCCCTTCTCCCAATGTTTGAAAAAACATGTTTCAGCTTTGATAACGTTTCTGGAAACAATAAAATGCAACATGTTCTCTCGTATTCTTTCTCATCTCCTAGAAACTCCATCCTTAATTTTAAGAATTGGGAATCAGATTATTTCTGTTAATTTCTGAATGAGACTACTATGCTCAAATGCGCCCAATTCGGGACAGAGCTTAATGTGCTGCCTTTTCGTATATTAAAAAAATATATTCGTAAATATTTTACTCTCTTAGTGGTTATTTATTCTGCAATTCTGATGTAGGTGTTCCTTACAGTCACAGAAAAAAAAACACATAAAATAGCCTTCTTTCAGACTTGTGACACATCTGAATTTTTTGTCTAAGTGGTTACTTTCTCGCAGAATCAGAAATATACCTGAGATTCTGTATTCTCCTTTTTGCTCCGTGCATATAAATATATTCATCAAGGGCCTGCATATCTCAATTCAAGGCGAGTTCAAAGTTGCAAAAGAGTGCATGCACAGAAAAGCTGCTCATGCCACGATGTCGAAAATACTTCACCTTTCGAAATACTTGAAATAGCACAAGCTAATTTCGCTGCAAGTGTATTGTGAAATCGGTGTACTATATATGGCAACTAAACAACTCTGCACAAATAAAGGCCACTAATAGTACCTTAGCTGGAAGGACAGCGGATATGAAATTAAGGGAGTGAAATTACCTTTTCCTTTCTGGTTCGAAACTGTATACTATTGCATCATTTCAATGCTTCCACCAAAAGCCATGACACAAAATTCCATGAATACAACTGCCCACTAAAATAACATTTCCGCCTGTGCTATGAAAAACACTAAGATACGTGTAATTAATCAAAAATATAACAGGCTATTTGGTAATAAAAGCAATCACTTGTGATTCAACTACGTGCGGTCCCTCAAATATTTCTTTCGAATCTTCATTCTACTGCCAAACACCTAACGGTTATGTAGTGTACCAGTTTGTACCTTGCCGTCATCCGACCATGTTTCACAGACATAGGAATATCTTTTGGAGCACACAAGCACATAACATAAAGGCAGCGATGGATGTATGGAATACAGGAGCATTGCTTTAAAACGGGGTGGTAGCAGTAGCTATCATGCTCATTTTTCTCCCTATATCTTAATTATTGTTTTATACTGATTAACTATACCATCATGCTATTTATTAATTTTTTCTACATTACTAACATTATGTAACTTCTCTGCTTTTAAGCCACCAATCTTCCAGTCGTTTTTTGCTTGCAATTCCACCGCCGGTTTATTCACCCGGCCAATGGTATCTCTAAACCCCAGAGCTTCAGGAAAAGTGACTGCGCCTGCATCAACTTCTGGATGGATACCATTACATTCGAGTATAATATGGTCAATTGTTTCACTGGAGTTACCACATACAGCACATGCGTCATTTTCATTGTTAAATTTCTGTTTGTAGCTGCGTGTTCTAAGGCACCCATATCTAGCTTCGAAAAGTAGGGCACTGCCTCTTGAGTTATCAAAGAAAGCTTCCTTCCTGATCTGCCTTTTCCACTTTCGGTATAATTCCACATTGTTTCTTTTCCATCGAATGTATAAAATTTTTACCTTCTGTGTTTTTCACCTGTTGCTTAATGCTCTTTATTTCTCCGTCCTTGTGACCAGCATACTTACTAGTTAATTTCCTAGTTCTTTTCCTCCATTGTGAATCAGCGCTTTTTAAGTATAGAATATGTAAATACTTTCGCTGCCCATCTGTTACAGTCCAATTTACTCAGGCGTTCCTCATATAATATTTTACTCTGAGCTTCCCGTACTTCAAAAGATGCCCAGCCCATATCTGCCTGTACCGCCTCATTTGTGGTTTTGCCGTGGGCACCTAGTGCTAATCGTCCAACACCTGTCTGATTTATTTCTAATGTCGACTGTACCTCTGATTTTAGGCACAAAAGCGCATTTGAGAAAGCAAGTCCGGGCACCCTAATTTCTTTCCAAATACCCCTCAAAACCGCATACCTGTTGTATCCCCACAATGCCCTATGCTTGATTATCCTGGCATTTCTTCGCCATTTGGCCTTAAGTGATTGCTAATGCTTTCCAATTTATGCCAATCCTTCGTTTACCCATACCTCCAGATATTTATATTCTGCTACTCTGGGTATTTAGTTGCCTTGTATTTTAAGACCCTGCTCAGTTGATCCGTTGAAAATCACCAGACCCGACTTCATTGCACTAAACCTGAAGCCTAGAGCATCCCCTTCGTATCCGCAGTAGTCAACTAGAGTTTGCAATTCTTCCAGACTCTCGGCTAGCAGCACAATATCGTCTGCATACATCAAACCGGAGAGGCGCTGCTCTACCGCTTTTCAACCTAATCTATATGACAGGTTAAAACCTAAGTTACCTTCCTGTATCCTCCATTCCAGGTTTATCATATAATGCATGAACAGCAGCGGTGATAGAGGACAGCCTTGTCTTAATCCTTTGAATACCTTGACATGTTCCGTACTTCTTATCCCTTCCTATGTAATTTCTACTCTGTTATCCCGGTATATTTCCTTTAGGAGCTCCATTATCTCATAACCGATACCTTCTTTTAATATGTTCCACAGGTGTTCCCTGCTTACGTTGTCGTACGTCCAGGAAGGCCAAATACAAAGGTCTATTTTCCACTCTAGATATTTCGATGCATTGGGTAAGCACGAAAACGCTATCATCTAAGCGCTTGCAATTTGTAAAGCCGTTCTAAAGCTCTCCGAGTATCTTGTGTTACTTTCTACCCATGCTTGCATCTTTAATTTCACCGCCTTTATGGCCAACCTGTACATAACAGATGTTATGGTAATCGGCCTGTAGGATTTTATATGCATCATTTCTCCTTTCCCTTTATAAATGAAATTCATTTTTCTCTGCCGCCAGCTGTCCGGAATTTGCTTATTCGTTATGACTGTTTCCAAAGCTTTTCACAACGGTTTCTTACTTTAGGGACCAAGTTCATTAATCAGCTTGATCGGAATTCCATCTATTCCTGTAGATGTGTTTTAGGAATATTTTTTCTGCCTGTTTTTCAGTTCAGATTGGTCAGTTCTAAGCTGCCTTGTATCCTGCTACCTTCTGTTGCTTCCTGATTTGCGGACATAACCCTATCGTCGCTCTTAAATGACTAGGCTATAACTGATGTAATCTAGTTCACTGCGTTGTCTCCCTTTAAACAATTTCCCTCGTTATCTTGAATCCGATCCTGCTTTCTTTGATTCTTTTTCCCTAGCCAGCTTATATGGTTCCAGAATTTTCTTGCTCCACCTCTGGAGGCATCGTGTATGTCAGCCATCGAGCGATCGGTGGATTGCTTTATTTTGCTTTGGACGAGGGCCTGAACCTACAGTTTTTTTTTTTTTTCGATATGATTCGCATTTTTGATCGATTTCCTCCTGAGATACCTGGGCTTTCTTTGCCACTCGGTGTGCCCTTGAAGCAGCCCGTCGTTTTTCAATAGCTTCCCTGATTTCCTTATTCCACCAGCTTCGCGGCTTCTTTCCATTCCAGCGGTTCGCTACTTTAATCTCTTTCATTTTCCTCCTTATGAGTAGTTCTACCAGTCTTCCATAGGGCGTTTCTCTATTGCATCCATGTCTGCTGCTACCTGCGCTATTTGATCGTCGTTTAATTTTGCGTTTACTTTTTGTCTAAGTTCTCTCTTCATCAAGGGCCCCATCTGCAGACTAATACGTTTATGATCACTTCCCAGACTACACTCCCCTTCTTCGTCTATTTGCATTTTTGTGACCTTGCTAGAAATTCCCAGCGATACTAGAAAGCAGTATATGGTCGTCTGCCTGCTGAGGAATTCTCACTTGATTTGGCCTTCGCATTTTGTTACTTTATTAACTATAACTAGGTCGTGTCGTTCACAAATCTAGCATTAGCTTCCCGTTACAATCCGTGCATCCATCCAGATCGTCGATGCGGCCGTTCATGTCCCCCAGGACAATAATATCGGCCCCGTCTCCAAACTGGCTTATATCGACACTGAGACATTCAACAAGATCCTTGTTTTCTTGCCTGCACTGGTGTCCTGTTCCTAAATAAACTACCCCTAGCCATGTCCTTATGCCGGGAAATATTCCTGATACCCAGATATGTTCTTTACAAGATGATTTTATTCTTTGCCAATTTGTTCCCTGGTGTATCAACATACCTACCCCTCCCCCCCTTTTTTTCCGTTCTCGTTCTTGTCACTGTTCTCAGATGTAGCCTTGTATAAACGGCGGATCGTCTAGATCCCTGAGATGAGTCTCGCATAGAGCGTACACATCTATTTTGTCATCCTTCAACTGCTGTTCTATCTCTAGCCATTTCATTCTTTTTTTACCTCCTTGCGTGTTGATGTAGCTGATCCTAGTGCTAAGTTTTTGTTGTACTTTTCTTTTTCGACCTCCTCCTTGCCATTTTTTGGGGGCTCAGCCTCCGTTATTACACTTTATTCAGCTTCCCGTCTAACTACCTCTGTGCACGGAGTCCTCGCGGTCCCCCTAAAAAAGCTACAACCCTGCCTGCCAGGCGCCAGCCGATCTCTGCTCCCACCTTTCTGTTAAAATAAATGCCATCTCGCTGAAAATCCCTAGCAAAACCTACTTTACGCACCTCCCTGTTTACCTCAACCACTTCAAAACGCTACTCCAGGCTTAACTTTATTATGTCCTGATTAACTGTCACCACGTCTTTTTGCAGCTTTCCGTTCGATCCTAGCACCTCCGTACTGTGCATACACCTATCTGCGCTTGCTGCGCTATCTCCCTGATATCGTCAACTCCCTAAACTAAACTTTTCTTTTGGACATCGTTCAGCCCCGCGGCCACAATCACCATACTGCGCTCTGCGGAAGTTTTCAAAAGCCTATCTTTACTCTCTTTCAAAACTGCCCTCATTGTCCTCCCTATGAAGGATGCAACTAACACTAGCTCATCACCCTTTACACGTTCGAAGATATCTTGATTGCACCTGGTCATGTTAGAATCTCCGGCGATAAGCACTTGGGCATTCCCTCTCTCCCAGCTGTTGGCTCCTGCTTTCGGCTATCTGTGCCCTTCTCTCTGGGATTTTCATTCTTCCTTTCTTCCTTTTTTCCCGACTTCTGAGTAGCTGCTTCTAAATAACTCTGTCGGTTCGGATCAGCCTGACCTACTTTGCTTATGCCTTCCATGCCAGTGCTGGTCCCAGCCACATGGCCCGCACTGGAATGTTCGTCCTCGTTGGTTCCAAGGATAAAGTCGGCCACTTTTTTTTTCATTTGAGGAAGCTGTCCAAAAAGTTTGATTTTCTGCCCTTAACAAACGTACTTCATTTTCTAAATCATCCACACAAGACACTAAACTGCCCTTTTCTCGATGAAATCTATCTAGGTGCGCACTCAGCACGCAACACCGACACAAAAAGTCACTGCCTCCCGCTTCATCTACAGAGTGAAAACGCGCTTCCTTGAGATTAACTCACACTGAGTGAACTTTGCCTTCTTTTGATTGCACATCTTAAACATGTATCGACTGAACTATTTCTATTATGAATTCTCAGAAATACAAACTGCAAAAAGAAGACACAAGAAACGACTAGCAAACACGCGTTAAAATTAATTCTGAGAATGTCAATAGCCTAGAAAAAAAGTATGTATCCAAATAAAATAGTTAAAGAATGAACGCCGAGAAAACCTAGCTGCCGGCACGAAAATCAGGCTGCTAGGACCAAGCGCTAAATTCTATTCTTTAGGCTACACCTAACCTAACTAGCTGAAAACTAAATAAAGTTAATAAAAAAAAAAGACATCTATTTGACGCTTCGGAAGCTCCCGCTGTCGTAGGAGGTAGGTGACTGAAAAATGCGCCACCACAACCCGCTTTCGCAAGCTGGTTCTAGTCATCGCATTAACGAACCGAACTGTTAGAAAACAAGGCTAGTTTTAAACAATACCTCAAATAAAAGATTTAGATGCACGCTGGTTGTATTAATATATAAATTAATTACAAAGTAAAAGCTTATTATGCGGATTTTCAGAAAATAGCAAGGAGAGATAATAACGCCTTCCTGAACATACAGTGCCAAGCAGTTCAGAACAACAGCCAATTGAGGAACACAAGAGCTCTGTTTAAGACAATCAAAGATATCTAAGGAAGCTTCTGTGCTACGCTGGGCGTGATAAAGGACAAAGGAGGCAGGGACCTTACTGACGCCTCAGAGATAAAGAGGTGGCAGGAATACACGGAAGAACTGTACAAGAAGGACCCGGATGTGCAAACCCAACATAAGACGCTTGTGATTACTGATCTCGAGCCGGGCATCCTGAAGAGTGAAGTTTAATGGGCCTTAGCCAGTCTTGCTATGAACAAAGCTAGCGGAATTGATGGCATTCCAGCTGAGTTGCTTCATAAACTCAACCATGACGCCGTTAACATTCTGCATACATTATGTCAGAAGGTTTGGACAACCCTGCAGTGACCACAGGATTGGAGGAGGTCAGTTTACATCCCCATTCCAAAGAAAGGCAGTGCCAAAGATTGTTCAAACTACCGCACGATCGCGCTTATTTCGCATGCTAGCAAGGTGATGTTGAAAATTCTCCAAGGTAGGCTGCAGCAGTATGTGGATCGGAAGCTTCCGGACGTGCAAGCTGGGTTTCGCAAGGGCAGAGGAACTAGAGACCAAATTGCCAATCTTTGCTGGATCATGGAAAAAGCAAGAGAGTTCCAGAAACCCATCTACATCTGCTTTATTGATTATGCGAAAGCGTGTGACTGCGTAGATCACAGCAGATTGTGGCAAGCTCTCCAAGAGATGGGAGTTCCAATTCACCTCATCTGTCTCCTCAGGAACCTATATGAAGGGCAAGAGGCCACAGTGAGAACTGGGCATGGTCTTACTGACTGGTTTTTGATTGAGAAAGGAGTGAGGCAAGGCTGCATACTGTCGCCTTGCCTATTTAACCTATATGCAGAGTGTATCATGAGGAATGCCGGTCTGAGCGAGTCTTCAGCTGGAGTGAAGATTGCTGGAAAACGTATCAACAAACTTAGATATGCGGATGATACCACTTTATTGGCAGAAAGTGAAGTGGAACTCAAGAGACTTCGGATGCGCGTACAAGACAAGAGCGAATTTTGGGCTCAAACTGAACATTAAAAATACAAAGGTCATGGCGTCTTGCCCTATCATGTCCTGGAGCATCAAGGGACAAGAAGTGGAAGCTGTGACAGATTTTCCCTTCTTGGGCTCCACGATTACCCCGGAAGGAGACTGCAGCCATGAAATTAGGAGACGCCTGAGTTAAACAAAAAGTGCGAAGACTTGGGGAATAGATGGGCTTCCCTACACAGCAGATGTTTCTTGCTGTTTCTCCTTCTGCCTTCGCTCGTGCCGAGTGGTGTTGGTGACCATCGCTGCGTCCGTGGCTCAGCGACACATTGCGGCGCGGATATGAGGACTTCCCTTCTCGACTGTACACATTTATTTACGCTTTTAACATCGACGTATTTACAATAACGTCGGCGGATGCGACATCAAAACATAGAGGGCTAACTGCAACTGGTGAACGATCAGAGGTCAGAGGCTAGCAGAATCAGGCCTTAGCCTCCTGCTACACTTTAGGCCGGAGTCCCTTGAGATCTCCGTCAGCCTAGCCTCCCTCCTCGAACAACCCGTCTGCTCTCGACTCTCGTCTGAGTCCCACTCTCCTTCGAGCCCAACTGTCCAGCGCTCCTTCCTTAGCGCTCAAAATTCGAGTATAGTCCGTTGACCAATCAACGACTAGTCACTCTGTGGCCAATAACATGCAGTGCTTCGAAATGGACTGACCAATAATTGTGCCACACATACCCCTCTCCTACGCTTCTCAAATAAAACACACACAACGAACGCACTCAGCGGCGAGTTGTTGCGCAGGCACATACATCTGCGATTTACTCCCTCCAAAATCCTCCCACGCAAGAGGCGCCCAGCAGTCGCAAAGACGAACGGCGTCGACGGTTACACTTCCGAAAACGCCCACATATAAACACATACACGCAAACCTCAGACCCAAACATTCCGATCCCTGCTCTTGTTCGGTTGCGCGCGGGCGGCGGATTCAAAGGGACGTACAGGTGTCTTCCCGGGAAGACATGTCAACAGCGCGTTCTCCCCAGGCCCGTGTTATACCGCATTCGGGATTTATGGCCTCCGCGCACTCTCCACTCGAACCGGGGGACATAGCAGTTAGCGCTGAGCCCACAACCACTGCGCTTACGCTGTGCCTTCTACTTGCACTGCTCTGCCTCCCTCGCGGCACGGGACGGACAGTGCCGGCAGCGTCGGCCGCTGCCATGTGTTCTGGGCTCACTTCCGAGAAGCGGTCGCCTGCGCGACCGTCATAAATCAGCCCGCGTCAAGCTGCCCCTTGACCTTGGTCGCCCTTTCGGAATCTCGCTTCTGTGGAAAGCTTGCAAACTTAACTGTCTGCTTCTGGGAAAGAAAGTCATGGTTAGCCTTGACCGCCTAGTAAAGAGCAAAGACATTAGTCTGCCAACCAAGATCCGCATAACTCGTGCTATGGTCTTTCCAATCGTGATGTATGGATGCGAGAGTTGGACTGTGAAGAAGGCTGACCGCCGAAGAAGTGACGCGTGTGAATTGTGGTGCTGGCGGAGACTCTTGAGAGTTCATTGGACTGCCAGAAGATCACATCAGTCGACATTGTCTACCATAAACCCTGACTGCTCATTGGAGGGTCAAATTCTAGAGTTAAAGCTCAGCTGCTTTGGTCATCTGATGAGAAGAGAGGACTCACTGGAGAATGATTTGATGTTTGGCAAGGTTGAGGGTCACCGGAGAAGGGGTAGGCAGCGAACGCGATGGTTAGATGGCATCCTCGAGGCGCTGCAGATGAAGTTATGTGATGTTAGGAAGATAGTGAGAGACCGGAAAGCGTAACGTGACATGGTCCCTAGGGTCGCGAAGAGTCGGACACGACTGAACGACTGAACTGAACTGAAAAACTTATTCATTCACACACATGCCTCGAAAAGGATCACAAAGGTACCAACACGTTCGGGGCACTGACTACATCTAATACACATCCGCCACAATTATACCATGAAATATACACCATAACATTCTTAAAACACACAGCTCTTTCGTCGTAGAGACAAACTTTCATATGAAATGCGATGGCTTCCAAAAGTGATTGGTTCGCCCTCACAATAAAACAGGAGGCTTAGTGAAGGCGTCAAGTCGCGTTCGCAGCTTGTATTACGAACGAAGAAATCTTCAGACCACAGGCAACTGTAGTAACAGCGTGTACCCCATTCAATGGCAACATTAAACAAAAATAACCTTATGCAGCGTACTCCCATTTCCAAGCAACTACGCCAGTCCATTTCCTTCTTCCGTGTTGATGCCGGCGTTGCCACGGCATGGTGCAAGCGGTGTTCGACACTGAATGTATTTACCACTGCGTCGCGCACTTCAGAACGTGTATGGATGTGCACGTCAGAGATCGATTCCGCGACCTTTTCACAAAACCACCGCACAAAAAAGCATTACAACGTAAGGAAATAACGTTCACAATCACATCGCACTACAACAAAGGCATCATGGTGCCATCGCACCTCTCCGCAACTGATGACTTCGGATCGGTTCGCACTGACCTATCGATGGCTTTTCTGGCTTTTACTGCCGCTTCCTAGACAGATTTTCGGTTTCTTTCCTTCTTTCTTTCTTTCTTTCTTTCTTTCTTTCTTTCTTTCTTTCTTTCTTTCTTTCTTTCTTTCTTTCTTTCTTTCTTTCTTTCTTTCTTTCTTTCTTTCTTTCTTTCTTTCTTTCTTTCTTTCTTTCTTTCTTTCTTTCTTTCTTTCTTTCTTTCTTTCTTTCTTTCTTTGGAAAGGCAGCGTACAGTCTGCGCCCAGGCATAACGCTAACTGGTTGGGGGAAAGGGGTTTTTTGCATGCATCTTCCACCGTCGTGAAGCCATTGTGGTCGTGTGCTGTGTTTGAAAGGAGTGGTTAAGCGGATTAATCTCAGCCTTGATTTTATGTCTTTCAATGGCGCTGTTAAACGTGTTCTTGGATCGTTTGGCGAAAAACAAAACTAGAAAATGAAAAACATTTACTCATGAAGACTAAGGAATCCGTAGGTACCGCGTATGCACTTTGTTATTTCAAACAAAGAAATCAGCGCTGGCAATATTTTTTAGATCTTGCTTCATTTAGTGCTAGTTCACTTGATGGAAATTTTTATTGTATTGGTTTTGTTTTCTAAAAAATTCAGCTTTTTGTTTTTGTTAATTACGTACTCCACTCCCCTGTATAATGCCTAGGCGATTGAGAGTAAGGAAATAATAAAATAAATAAATAAATAAACGAATTATAGTACCAACGTCATCAGAACTGTTGCAGCTAGCGTATACTTGAATATTCCTATCGTGTATACTATCAGATATCTTCTCATCATGGTAGTAACAGTTAAGATACATTTACTACTCTTGCTCCCAGTGAGGTAGTAATGAGGTCGTACTACGATAGTTGAGGTCAAACAACATAGTAACAGCAGGCGTTACTACCATTTGCTACCTCATTTTACTTTGAGGTAGAACAAAGTCGTAAGAAGGTAGTACAAATGTAGTAAAAGGTAAAAAAGGTAGCAACGGCAGCCGTTACTACCTTTTTACTACTTTTTTTCTAAGTATGAGGCAGTAAAAATTGGCAATGGCTTACATCTGTTATGCCGGGATATACGTAGCGTAAAGCGTAAATTGTCCACGGCAGCGTGCTGTCGAAGATTCAGTCTTCTGGGCATCTCTCGTGGCCGCTCTGACAAAGCGACTTGTCCTGACGGTACATCACGCGCCCGTTGTCGAACACGACCAGCATTTTACTGAACGTATTCTACGGCGTTCTATAATTCGTCTACAGGAAAGAAAAGGCGCAGCATCTGTCATTCGCTGGATCGCGCTATCATTCTTCCTGTAGACAAGGGGAATTATGAAGAGCGTTTCACGATCCGGGGCATGGCTCCTTGTGTAACTTTTTACATGTTTTGATCGAAGTTTCATTTTGTGTTATGTCGGGCGCCAAAGCGAGGCAATGCAGGCATGCGCATAACAGGCGGCACAGACTCTCGCGAAACTCGGCTCTGACCAGCGTAGTGTAACTTTATGCTACAAAAGTGGCCTGCAGAGTTTCTCACCCTGTTCAGCCACAAGTCACATTGTAATTGGGCGCGGCAAGAGAGTTGGCTCTCATAATAAACTTGGAAGATTTGCGAATAGTAACATTATATTGCCATCTTTTACAAACTGCGCGTAAATAACTAATTGTAACTGTCTATTTGTGCACTTCCGTCCGTCCAACAAATGTTGTTCAGAGTGTAGAAAAGAAAACCCTAATTGGACAAAAATTCAAACAAAGCTTGAGTAAATTTGCCTCTGGCCTTGAAAAATGATAATTATGTGATTACCGAAAAGACCTCTAATGCTGAGAAATGAGCACACGGTATCGGGTATGCACTAGCTCTTACCAGGACCCGTTGGCGCAAAGTACGACGCTGAAAAAAAGGCGAGCAATATTTAGAATAAAAGAAACCAGGTATACGTCCATTCTTTCGGCTTCAGAATGAGCGGACTGAGATAGCTGAAGAAGTTCAAAATACTTACTAGTGGCATACTTCACACTTTGTCCTAAAAAATTTAGTATGAAAGTGCGCACAAGACGCTTTAATTGTGCCTTCTCATGACTGTCTCAGTGATGGTCGTTTTCTTACCAGTACCCGATATCATTGGTTGCTTCCCTGAAATAGATTATTTCAGTTGAAAATTCCATGCATAAATACCGTTTAGAGTTTTCGTCTGCCGTACCGAGGGCTTCAGCATATCGGCACAAAAAATATTCGCTTGCAATCACGCTGATTATGTGCCATTATATACATGTGAGCGTTGTTTTTCTGAAACATATTACATTATTCTAGTATACCGTAAATGACAGAATTTATGATTGGTTCTGTATTGTTCATTGTGCTGTGGTCGTTTCTTCAGCAAATAACCCTCGCGATCAAGCAGTGCGAGACCAGTATTTGATTTGCCCTCTACCACCTGCCAGAGGAATTTCTCGACACGGCGAATCTTCAAACGGAGGGTGGAAAGGTGGTCACGGTGGGTTCGATCACCATTTCATCCTTTCGCATGGAAGCAGCGGCAAACTAGGACAGCTGCTACTTCCTCGTCACATCGCAGAATCGGCCGGCCAAACTATCACCTACTACAAGCCACAGGATGATGATGATGATGATGATGATGGACTGATTTTTTTATGGCGCAAGGGCATATTTGGCCAAAGAGCGCCAAAACACAAGGTGAAGTGACAACTGAATTTAATAAAACGTCCGAGGTGAGGTGTTTAATGAAGTACTTAAATACGATAGTGTATAGGGCCTAAAAGTTTTTCCGGATTGTGTAGTCTAAAAGCAGTGGTGTATAGGGCCTAAAAACATTGAGTTAAGGTGTTTAGTGGTCCGAGTAAAACTGAAAGGGTGAGATGTACGTGTTAAAAGAATAAGTTCCCTCAGCAACAATTTCTTTAAAAGAAAGCCATTTAATTAAAAGAAATGGGCTGACTCCGTATAAAAAGCCTACTTTTAATAAATATTTAAAAAGTCTTTCTAAAGGAAACATTGGATGATCGCCAAGAAACAAGCCACAGGCATGCTCATGATTTCATGAATGTGCAAGGTTGCTAACGGTCGTTCCCGACGTCGCTGGATTTTTTTTCTACATCAGTGTAATGACACCTTCGCGTTATTAGCCCGCCGAGGCTTGTGCGTACTTTTTGAAGCAGCCAGGCTTCAAATGGTTTACGCCGCTGACGCTGGCGTAAAATATTTCTAGACATAAGGGTACTCTCCCATTATGACTGGATCCGATATCAAGTGTTACATAGCTCATCTATAATTATAAACCCAATTTCCCCTGATGTTCTAGCAGGATAGAGATATAAATATCCTGAAAGGGGTTGAGTTACAGTAGCTCCTGATAATTAGTTCCTAAAGCCTGTTGTGTTTACATCAGTCGCAAGTTAATGAGCTACCAGCACACTGCGTGGAAAACCATTATCACTACAATATTCCATTTGTAGGCGCTTGGCGGTTGTTCCCCAAAGGGCTGTAACCCTAATTGTAAAACAGAGTGTCGCTGAGAGCAGTTCCACGTTTACGCGATCTGGTCGGACACTGATGTTAGGCGCGGGCAGTGACGCGTACATAGAAAAAACATACATGCAAACTACTGCAAAAGGCCACGTTTTAAGAATAACTTGGCCGAAGCTGTATTATTTCAGTTCTTAGGTGGCGCATAGGGCTCTCGAAGACAGAAAAACTGAGCCTTTCAAGAGCGCAGAACAATTTAGGTTAGATAAGAACAATTTGGTTTACCAACTTGCGGTCTTCCGCAGATCAAATTCGCAATTGGCTGTCTCAGTGACAGTGTTCAGGACAGTAGGACCGGCTTCCGCATGAGTACCAACTTTCGGATTTCCAACGCACGTCATTCAACCGAGAACATCGCTACACATCCGTTGAACAATTACCACATAACAAAATTACAAACCGGACATGCACATCACTACTAACCTAATCAGACAGCGGCTTACGTTATACAGGATGCAAGCTAGCTTACACATTATGCGGTCAGCAGAGAGGAATCAGACGATCGTGAGCCAGTTGAAAACGGATTGAACCTTCTTTTTCTACCGAGAAACAACGATGCGGCAGCACGTGGTGTGATGTACACAGCAAAGAAGCAGAAATGCGGTATTCAACATTACGCACCGTTTAGCTTGCCAGAATCAGGCTCAGAAAATATCACCATAAACAAACAATATCAAGATAAGGAAAGCATAATGACATGCATAGCAAGGTACCTCTTCTAAGCCAAAGCAAGTATTTTCTTTTTTTATTTTTTCAGTTGGAGATAATCGGCGAAGACAGAAAACGACCTCTATATTTCGAAGTCTAGATCAGGCTGTTAACTATAATGCTGCAAACCATTCAAATCTCTTTTTGCTCTTTTTTCGGCCACTTGCATGCGGTCTTATCACTCTTATTCTGGCGCGCGTATCAGTTTTGTATTTCAATTTTCATGCTCGTTGTCGCAAGACGCTGCGTTATTAGTTTCCTTGTCGCGTAAGATGCGCCGAGGTGTGTCTCGAATATTCGGGCTACTCGCGTTTGTTAGTAGCTTTGTCTAAGTGTTTCCTCGCCGCCTTTAAATTGAGTGTTTATCGATCTGACGGGATTCAGTTGTAAAGGCGGTGCGTTGCAAAGACGGGAGGCGACTCTCTGCGACCACGGACGCGGTCTTCCCGCTGCCCGGCTCTCGTCAGCAATAAGAATGAACGATGAAGAATGCGACGCTGACAAGAGGGCCCACCACAATGCTTTGCAGCAGAAGCGAAGGGACGACATGAAGTTAGGCTTCACCAGTCTACGTGACGCCGTGCCGGCTCTACATGGCGAGGAGTCAACGCAGCTTCAGATCCTGAAGAAGGCTCCCGAATACACCCAGTCCACGAGGCATCGGAACGCTGCCCATCAGCAGGACATTGAGCACCTGAAGCAGCAGAACAAGCTTCTTGAGGAAGAAATTCTTGCGCTGGAGGGAATCGGGATGACCACTGGAGGTGGCCACTCGACCGGCTCGGGGCTCGACGCCATGAACATCAAGGCGGACTCCATACTTGCTCCTGACGTAGGTTCCGGCTCCGAGAGTTCTGAAGGTACCGACAACTCTTCAAGGGACTCCCAGAAAAAGACGTCCAGTCTCGGCTCTACGCGCATGAACCTCTAGAGGAAGCCACTACTGTTCCTTTCGAGTTGGCTATTTTTTCGCACTGAGGAAGCGTCGAGCAACAAGCTCTGGCTTGGATGCAACTGCAATGATGTGGAGCCTGAGACCCTCCCGCTTCCCCGCATGTCTTCTGTCCTTTTTTATTTTAAACTTTCTTGTTCCTTGCCTTCTCAAAGACTTGGTGCCGAGTATGCATTCTGTATGTATGTGGACGCCTTTGGACGAGTTTTGGCAATGGTTTTAGGCGTTATTTATATATTTCCACCGTTTTTTTCCTGGCCCTCCCATGGTCTTCTTCGTGTCCATGTTGTGTGGTGTTTCGCACTTGTACCTTATAAGCAAACAGGAACGATTGTTTGGTGTCCGATCACCTACCTTCCGCTGCTGCTCAGACGACAGTGGGCTCAGCCTAACTCTTGCCCAAGCTGACTAGAAATGCCTGACTGTGGTCAGCTCGAAGACGCTGTGCGGAATTTCCTTTTTTTTTTCACGCGTTTTTGTGACACTGTGAAGTGAATAGAGAGGGCCTGTACTTTGATCTCTCATCTTCTGGCACGGGTTATCTGGGTTTAGCGGTGTACTAGAAGCTTCCCCTGGATACCTGTTCCGGTTCCTGGTGCAGATGAGGCAGCGCACGAAGGTGGGCATGTCGTTTTTCCAACAAGCGGGGAGTTGCAGCACGAGCAAAATTCAGAGACGTCGAAAGGTAGATGCGACCGGCTGTGCCGAACGTTTGTGCCCGTGCTGTGTAGTTTTGGCTTCTTACCTTTGCTGCTCTCGCTTTTTGTGGTTGGAGGTTTGGTGTGTCGTGCTGCCGTTGAGACGCTTGCGAACCACTTGAGGAGTAAGGTGTCGGTGATCCTGGCTCATTCTTTTGGAGTTGTAGCCTTTTGGCACGTCTGTTACCTTTCTGAGTTTATTTTGTGACCATCACGTCGATACCTTTTTAAGCGGGAAGTAATGCCGCAAACCATTCAAATCTTTATTTTTTTTTCGGCAGCCGCCGGCATGCGGTCTAATCACTCTGATTCTGGAGCGCGTATCAATTCTGTATTATTTGATCGTTCATGTCCGTTGTCGCGAGACGCTTTATCGAATTCTTTGTCGCACAAGATGCGCCGAGACGTGTGTCTGTAATTCTGGCCACTGCAGTATATTTTGTGGAATGTTCTAGGTGATGGTAGTCACCGTATGCGGCTTAATCTAGATGTTTCCTTGCCTCCTATAAATTGAGTGATTGTCGATTTGACGGCATTCGGGCATCAACGCCCGCAGAGCACGATTGTTGAGACCGCCACCGCCGCGTTGTTCAGTTCTTTTGCATGCGCAAGTCAGCACAATAAAGAGTTAATTCCTGTGAACACTCATTGAAGTCCTGTGAAGTCTCCTGTGAAGTCTCATTTTTTGCCGACGGCATTGTCGTCACTGCTTGACAACATGCGCGATTTCTGGATTTCTCTGCACCTTGTTGATAAGCCATGTTTTGTCTGGTCCTGTTAAGAATAGTCATCCTGAACACGTTTGTCGAACGTCCCTCCCTTCCCTCTTTTTATTTATTATCTACTACTCTAAACTCATCACTGACTTAGAGGATTAGCGTATATATTGAACTTGGAACAAAACACACCTTACGTGTGTAGGCAGTCTTTGCGGGAAAGCTGATATCGTTGTGAAAACAAAAAAAGCTCTTACAGTCGCCCTGAATCTTCCTGAATTAGCTGCGAGGAAAGGTACGAACACTTTAACATCGGGTAAATTGTTTAAAGCGCCGTCTCCTAAGTGGTTGAAGCAACTGTATTTTAATGAGGGGCCAAAAGTTGGGCAGTTCTCCGGTTTCGATATTGTGCTCCTTTTCATTACATTCAAGTAGTGGATGTTTATGCCATCAGAATCTAATGCCATTCCTAAACACAGCGAGTGTAGCATGCGCACACCCAGAAATCCTGGAGAAACACATTTGTTTCGAGGCTTTTTACATACGCCTAATTTTCGCAGGACGATAGATCTTGGTTTTCAGAATCAATATATCCACAGATAACGTTTATGGGGGCCTGTTCTTCCATGTATTCAATTTTCAATCGCAGTCTTGGTTACTCAGTGCCATTAATCGCGCCGTCGTGTAGGCAACTATTGGAGATTGTTCGCTCTCACGCGTCAGCCATGGTAAATAAAATCACTGTTCATACTTGAGCTGACGCAAGCAAATGCCATACCGCAATCCATGATTTGCGGTTCTACGCATCCCCCCAATTCGTGGTCATTCACCTTGGAGCTCTTTCTTCATATTTTTAGACAGTTATCCCGCCCTAGTTGCGACAAGATTTAATTAGTTACTGCAAACGTTTCACGCCGATAGCGATTGTAATTCTGTAGAAGATAAAAAGCAAAATGTTCTAGTGTACCATGCAACAACGGTGCACGTAAAGAATAGCATTCCCACAAATATTTATTAATCTTCATTTGTCTTACTCAGGTTCCTCGCCGCTAATTACAAGGGACAGCATCAACAGATCAACAAGGTTAATTTCAGGCTCTGAGCGGACTCTCGGCCTTGGTTCCGAAATTAGCCGGCGTTTTTAGTCTAGGGCTCTTGCACCAAGTTTTAACAGCTTTTCTTCTGTTGGCCATCTTCAGTAGAATCATTTTGCACAGATTCTCCGGCAAAAAATTATGTGCTTTTAGTCCACACTGCCCTAATTGCATGCCGCAAGAGACACGCAAGTTGCCTCTTACCGAAGGGCGTCATCGCCATACCTCCGACAGTAGTAGACGGCACGTTGTGGATGCATGGCCGGGGTATGCTGGAATCAGTCACAAAGTGGATGGACGCCTGTGGAATGCGGTGGTGTCAGACAATGCAAAGTCACGACTATAGTTAAAGAAACGAAGATGGATGCGTTTATAAACGAAGATCATTGAGCTTGAAATATGAGGATGAGATGACGCACTGAGAATTAGAATTTTAATTCAAGAACACAATGTACTGGGGAAGTTTAAAGCCTAGGAAGACAACGCCGAACATATGAATTCTCAGATCCTGTTATTAGATATTGTAGTAACTGGTGTTGTTAACACTGTTTGGTACCCATAGAAATAGTTTGATGGCCTCAAAATGAAAGCGATTCAATAAACGACTTTGTCGGCATTAACATTCGAATCCAGGATCTCTAAGAGGAAGGTGGGCCAGCTTCCCAAAGGCCACGAAGGATAGTTAGTTTGTACTTTTATAAATGCACCTAGGAAACACTTGGGTCGAATGTCTATTTATATTTTTATTAGGGGAATCCCCCAGGGTGGAGTTTATTTGTAATAAGGGAGCAATTATTCATTGACATCCACTCAAGTGCAGCCTACGACTATACAAAGGAAAGCTATAGAGCTTTCTCCGAAACGTCTTAGTTAAACAAAAGTTCTCCTTTCTCCAGGGAGACATTTCTGGCCCCGGGAAGGAATACAGTTTCTGCAGTGGCCCGGTGGGTGATTAAGACCTGCACCAAATATATTGTCCAGTGTTCAACGCTGGAATACAGTACTATAATAAATACAAGTATGATACTCAGGAAACAAGAAAACTATAAACAAGAGCAGAGGAGGTTACAGAGAAGCACTAGTGGTTGCAGGCATGTATAAAAATGTTAATGCGTCTTGAGTAGCTTTTACAAAACTGTCGAGATCCAAGAGGCGAATTTTCCCAGTTAATGCATTCCAGGATTTAACGGTACGGGGAAATATAAACTGAATATGAACGGGCTAATATGTGCATAAAAAGGCGTCAAGTTCAATTTGTTATGCCTTCAGGGTTATATTTCTGGAGCAAAAGTACAATGATTGTAAGAGAGCCTGAATGAAGAAATTTTTATGCAACGCAAGAACTTCAGTGATTTGAAGTGGCGACGTGCAGAAAGCATTGTCAGGTTCAAGGAGGTAAGAACGGTGAGAAATGGCGGTAATAACGGCGAAACATAAAACGCACTGCTTTTTCTATGGAAAGGTTCCAACTTTATCATTAATCTGTTATTGTGTATATGAATTCCAAACTACAGAGTCGTAGGCTATAACTGGACGAATTAGTGACGAATACATTAGTACCTTTATGCCTACAGGGGATTTAGTTAATGCACGCAACAGGAAGCCTATCTTTTTAACTGCTTTGTTACAGATATAATGTGATTAGTCGATTACAAATTCAGCCTGAAAATGACACCAAGATATTAATACTTGGACACACTATTTAAGGTGTGGCCCTGAAATGGGCAACTAAAAGTTGATGGAGAAAATGTTAGAGAAAGACACCAGGACAGATGAAAGTTCATCCTCGCCTGCCATGTATCGCAACAAGTACAAAACAGACCAAGCTATTCTTGTTGGCGAAAATGATAATTATAACATTTATTCACCTCGTATAAAACGCAGTCACATGCGTAAAGACCAATTTTAGAATAAACGTTACTAGGCACACTATTTCTGTATATTTAAAAAAAAAATAATGAGCCGAAGACGGAGCTTTAACAGACCCCTGATGTGAAATTAATTGAAGCAGAGTCAGTAGAGCTGTAAGAAAGGAACTGGGAGCGATGTGGTAGGAAGCTGGAAATCCAATTAACTAGTTGAGGGTTGCTTATAGCATTGACTTTAGCTAAAAGTTTAGAAAGCAATACGGGTGTCAATTTTTTTTTATTACGCAAGCTTGCCATAAGGTATATTATGAAAACCCGTGTAAATTATTTTCCGTAAGGAAGCGGAGAAGGCTCGTGCTCTTATTGTTGTCGGTGAGCCGTTTGGAAATGTCCTCTTCCCTTGTTGCTGATATTCCCACTTCCTGCGGAATCTTTATCCTCGGTGCCTTTGTCCCTGCGCAAGTCCACAGCAGGTGGCGAACATCCACTTCTGCAGCTGTTGTGGTACACTTCGGGCATGTGGTGGGTTAGATGTCTTCAGATTCCCATCGGCATGTTATCGACGGGCTACTTCAAAGGGAAACCTCCTCTATTCTCTTTAAGTTATGAGGGAGGGGTATGTACACGGAGGAATGAGAGCACGTGTGCTTTGCCTTAAGAGTGTGCTAAGATTGAAATAGCGGAGTGGGCAACAAAAGGGAGCCTGGGAGGGGGGGGGATGCATTAGTGTTTGGAACTTCGTGTGTGAGGTGGTCAACTTTTTTCTGCTCAGCGTTCTAAGCATCGTCTTGTGTCCAGTGTATCTGGATGCGCATCTTTGAGAAATATCAATAAAAACGGCATCAACCTGTTTACCAGAATCATCAAGGTTAAGTGAAACGTCATGCGTGAATTCACTACACTACTCTACTGTACTAAACCCGCGTCTATACTCGTGCTGCATGTTAGAGAGTCAACTATCAGATTCTAAATATAGCGTAATGTGCTTCCGAATGATGCGTTCCAACATTTTGCACGATTTTGATGTCAGTGATATTGGCCTAAAGTTAAACAAAAGCTGTTGATCACCACATATAAAAAGAGGCAGCACTTTCGGTAATTTCCAAAAGAAAAAAAAAAGAAAAAACGGGAACTATAGCTGGTATGTAAAACTTTTTAAATATTACTGAAAGATATTTCGATGATCACAATGAGCAGCGATCCAGGAACGCGTTAGCAACACCGTCTGGACCTGCGCATTTCTTCGTATCCAAGTTTAGGATATGATTTAAAATATCACAACTACTTATTTCGATGTCACTAATCGCTTCAAAAAATTAGATCGGCAAGTGGTGGGATTACGTTGTTATCAGAAATACAGACTGAAAATATATATTGAGATCATAGCGGTGTCATTGCCCATTTTGAACGAGGTAGAAGTATCACTGGGAAGAAGGGAATACCAAACGTTTCTAGAAATATTGGGCTGAACGCACGTTAAGATTAAGATTGTTGTGTGTTGTGTATTGTGTTTTATGGCGCATAAGCATCTAAGGCTATCATGCGCCAAACACATGATGAGATCTGCTGTCAATGCAGCAGATGGTAATATGGTAATTAAAACTCATAATTTGTTAAGAAGGTTGGCATCTTTTAAGAACATAAAAACGCATGATATATTAACAAGAGCATTTTCTCCTATGAGTAAGCTAGGGTGAAGAGGAATATATTCTGAATAAAATATTGGAAAATGCTTCTTTCTTAGTTCTTCTAGCTTTGTACAGGAATATAAAATGTGATTAATTGTGATAGTTTCTCCGCAAAGGTCGCATGTTGGTATTTCCTCTTTTCTAAGAATATAACCATGTGTAAGGTGTGTATGTCCAATACGGAGGCGACATAAAATGACTTCAGTGAATCGTTCTTGGTGTGTGCACGACTTCCATTCAGATATGACAGGTTTTACTAGGTGTAGCTTATTATTTTCTTCATTATTCCATTTAGACTGCCATCTATCTCTTAGCTTAGACTGCATTAACTTGACTGCTTCTTTGTAGGGAACGTGCGCTTTCTTCATTTCTATATGTCGAGCTTGTGCAGCGCATATATCAGCACTTTCATTTCCATCAATTCCTATGTGACTCGGAACCCAACAAAGCTTTACAGTATGTCCCTGGGTTGTGGCTGTTTTTATGCTGTGTATGATGTCACCAATAAGCGGTTTGCCTGCATTTTTATGATTGTATGCTGTTAGTATGCTCAAAGAATCAGTGTAAATGACACTATTCTCTATGTTTTCAATTTTAATTTTTTCTAGGGTCATGAGGACTGCATAACACTCGGCAGTGAAAATGGATGCACACTGTGGTAGCCGTACTGTTCTATTCCAATTGTTTTGGACCACTGCGCTTCCGACGTATTGTGCAGATTTTGAACCATCTGTATAGAATGCCACATATTCTCTGTACTTTTCACTTAGGGCTAAAAATTCCTGCAATATGTGTTTATGTGGTGTTTGGTTTTTCTGGAATTGGTTTAATGTGAAGTCACATACAGACGGCAGGCAGTACCATGGTGGAAGTGGATCAGGTTTTCGGGTAATATTAGGTAATGAGTTTATTAAGTCTAAAACTTGACATTTCTCTTCAAAGCGGATCAGAAGTGGTTTTATTTTTTGAGGTTTGTTTATGAACAGTGTTCGAGACTGGCACTTTGTAACTATTGGGTAACAGATATGGTTTGGCAGTGAACGGATCTTTAAAATGTATGAGCATGTGAGCATGTTTCTTCGGCTTGTAAGAGATGGTTCATTGGTTTCTACATATAAGCTGTTTATGGGGGATGTCCTGTATGCACCAGTTGAAATACGCAAGCCTGAATTGTGTACAGAGTCCAGTCGTTTTAAATATGACGGCCTTGCAGATCCATATATTATGCAGCCATAATCTAAACATGAGCGAACCACAGAGCGGTAAATTTTTAAAAGACATGTTCTGTCAGATCCCCAGTGTTTATGTGAAAGGACTTTCAATATATTGAGAGATTTCGAAGCTTTCTTTTTTAGGTTGTTTATGTGGGGAAGGAATGAAAGCTTTCTGTCAAAAGTTAGCCCTAGAAATTTATGTTCGTGCTTTACAGGTAGCTTAACATCATTAAGGTGGATGGTGGGATCAATGTGCAGTCCTCTTCTGAGAGAGAACAAAACAACTACCGACTTTTGAGTAGAAAACCTGAAGCCATTCCTATCTGCCCACGTTGCCAGTCTATTTACTGTGAGCTGCATTTGCCTCTCACATGTTGACACATTGGAGGATGTACATGCAATCTGAAGGTCGTCTACGTAGACAGAGTACATAACGGATTTTGGGATTATTTTTGCTATACTGTTAATTTTTACTATAAACAGAGTAGTACTCAAAATACATCCTTGAGGCACACCATTTTCTTGTATGAAGGTTTTAGAAAAGGTAGAACCGAGACGTACTTTAAATGAGCGTTGAGAGAGAAAGTCGCTTATACATTTCAGCATCCTGCCGCGAATGCCAAGCTCTCCCAAATCACGCAGAATCCCAAACCTCCACGTGGTGTCATAGGCTTTTTCGAGGTCAAAAAATACGGCAAGGCAATGCTGTTTATGGATAAAGGCTTCTCGGATAGTATTTTCCAGTCGGACAAGGTGATCAATAGTTGAACATGTTTTTTTGTAGCCGCACTGATGGGTATCAAGAAGTTTCCGGGATTCAAGAACAAACATGAGCCTTGTATTTACAATGCTTTCAAAAGCTTTTGCAAGGCAGCTCGTCAGGGCTATTGGCCTATAACTGCCTGGGGAGTCCGGGGGCTTCCCAGGCTTTAAGAGAGGTACTATAACGGCTGTCTTCCAGGCTTCTGGTATTGTTCCAGATATCCATATTTTATTAAAAAATTTCAATAATGCATCCACTGATAATGGAGTCAAATGAGCAAGCATTTCATAATGTATTTCATCTGGTCCTGGTGCAGTTTGTTTGCCGGCATTTATTACTCTAGTTATTTCTTCAAGTGTAATTAAACAGTTAAACGGTTCATTTGTGCCTCCAACTACTGGGAGTCTTTGTTTTTCAGCTGCTGTTTTATACTTTATAAAGGAATGTGTATAGTGTGCCGAACTAGAGATTGTAGCGAAATGTTCCCCCAATATGTTTGCTTGTTCTTCTACACTCGTTTGTGTACCAGGAGCTGTTAAAAGTGGAATCGTGAAAGGATAGTATTTGCCGTCTAGTTTATTAACCTGCTCCCACATTTTTTTAGATGTGGTTGAGCTATTTATTGATGACACATAATTTTGCCATGAGGCTTTTTCAGCTTCGCGGCGAATGCACCGTGCTTTAGCCCTGGCCTTTTTAAAAGTTATAAGGTGCTCATGTGTAGGATATCTCCGGAATATTCCCCAAGCTTTATTCTGTTTTCTTTTTGCCTCTTTGCACTCTTGTGTATACCACACTTTATGGTTTTGCTGTACAGTTCCCGAGGACTGTGGAATAGCTAGGTGTGCTGCAGCAATAATACAAGCTGTAATCTCTTCATTCAGCTCATCTATGCTGAGATTTTCTGAAAATACTTTTATGAGGTCAGCTTTGGACTGGAAAAGTGTCCAATCTGCCAGGTGAAGTTTCCATCGCCGTGGTTTGGTTAGAGTGATGGATGGTGAGGATGTTAGACTTATTATGACAGGTAAATGATCACTTCCATATGGGTTGTCGAGAACGTCCCATTTAAAATCGGTGGAAATTGATGGTGAACAAAATGATAGATCTAAGCAGCTCATTTTTCCTGACCTTGGGGAGCAATATGTTTGTTTACCTGTATTCAGGAGGCAGACGTTGTTGCACAGCAAAAAATCTTCTAAAATACGTCCTCTACTGTCTGTTCGTTCACTCCCCCAAAAGGAGGAGTGTGCATTAAAATCTCCAACTAAAATATATGGTTCAGGTAACTGTTGTAAAAGTTCCTCTAAATCGTGAAGGGTAACAATGACATGAGGTTGAAGGTAGACAGAACATACTGTGATTGTTTTATAATGAACAACAGTAACTGCAACAGCTTCTAAATTAGTTTTGAGATGGACTTCTCGCGTTGCAATACTGCTCTGCACAACAATAGCAACGCCTCCGGAGAGGCGACCTGCTTGTTCTCTGTCACATCGAAACACTTTGTGCTTTTTTAAAAAATTTTTTTGTTGAGGTCCCAGATTGGTCTCTTGTAGGCATAGGACCACAGGGGACAGTGAATTTAAAAGGTCTGTTATATCATTGTAGTTTCTTAAAAGTCCTCTACAGTTCCAATGGACTAAGAACGCCATTTTATATGAGGAAGGTAGAGAGGCTAAGTTTTTTCTGGCCCGATGATTCGGGCCTTTTCTTTTCTGGTTCGCTCCAAGGAGCTCCGTCGCCTGTCAGATGTTGACGGCCCCGGACGGTCGTCGTTTGTTGTGTCCATTGCGTCCTCGGACGTGCTGGACGATTGTGCAGACTGCACAGACACATTTGTGGTAGATCTCGCCGTTACTGGAGAGACCTTGGGGCCAGCTGACCTAGAGGCCCGCGCAGCCTGCTTTGGGGGTGGTGGAGCAGCCCCAGCTACTTCCACCGGGGACGTAGAGGTCCCTGCCTTAGGTGCACCGTGTGTCACCTGGGCAGGTTCCAAGGACTGCTGTGACGCCGCCCCCTTTTGCGTCACAACAGAATAAGTTGGGGTGTGAGTGGACGTGAGTTTCTTACGTGCTTCCCTGTAAGTGAGGTTTTCTTTGACTTTTAGTGTGATGATATCTTTTTCTTGTTTCCATGTTGGACAGGTTCGTGAGTAAGCAGCGTGGCTGCCCTCACAGTTGATGCAAAGATGCGTTTCGGATTCACAGTTCTCAGCGGGATGCTCGTGGGAGGCACACTTCGCACATGTAAGTTGACCTCGGCAAGTCTGTGAGCCGTGGCCATACCTTTGGCATTTGAAACAGCGGCGCGGGTTAGGTATGTATGGTTTCAGTTTTATCTTCGTGTACCCTACCTCCACAGCCTCGGGCAGTGTGCTCGATTCGAAGGTAAGGACTAAGTGCCTAGTCGGTATCTCTTTGTTATCCCGTCTGATTTTAATTCTGAACACATTGATGACATTTTGTTCTCTTAGTCCTTCAAGGAGTTCTTCTTCACTTAGGTACTTTAGGTCGTCATCTGAAATGACTCCCCTCACCATGTTTAGAGCGCTGTTTGGTGACATTAACTGGGCATTCCCCAAAGCTGGTTACTGTTGGGAGTTTTTCATTCTGATGATGGTACATAATTTCCAAGAGAAGGTCGCCATTTGGAAGTTTTTTGACATTGTATCCTTGGCCTATTGCTTCAGTCAATGTCTTGGTCACGACAAAAGGAGATATTTGCCTAGCTGTTTTTTGAGGGTCTTCACTGTGCACCACGTGGAAGCGTGGGAATCTGTTTGCATTCTTTAGAAAGAAGTTTGCAGTTTCATCGGTCCGTCCCCTTTTTCGGGAACGATCATTGGAGAGCAAAGAAGAAGCCATACAGTAAGTTTTTGTTCAGCCGGGGTGGCGGCCACCCACCATGGAGCCCAACGAGGGGACGGGACAGGAGCTCGCAAAGCAGTCCTGCCCACGCCAGCCATACACCCCGACTATAACCAAATATGGCATAACGCAGGGTGGTTAGCCACACAAGGTTAACCCTCGCCGCCTGGAAGTAGGAAAAAACGAAGAAGGTAAAAGAAGACAGGACAGTTGTAAGAGAGGGGATAGGAAAGTGAAAGATGTAGGGGAGGACAGGAAAAGGCGACTGCCGATTTCCCTCGAGTGGGTCAGCCCGGAGGTGCCGTCTGTGGGAAGCGTGGGCCAAAGTGGTGTGTTGCCTCCGCCGAGGGGCCTTAAAGGTCCAAACACTCGGCATCGGCTCAACCACCAGGATCCCCTTTTCCCCAGACACGGCGATGCCACGCACGGCTAAGCGTGGGTGCTCGGGGTCCGTGGTGTCGCACAGTACACGCAAACATCTGCTTTAACAGATGCCCCCTGCGGGGTTAAGATTAAGATCGTTCGTGGTATTGAAATAATAATTTAGGTAATATGATCATTACATATTTATGAAAGTCTAAGCCTGCAAACGCGTCGGGACAGATGCAAGATATCGCAGTAATCCAATGGATGCTAGTATTTTTTTTTATTCTTTATAGCAATGAAACGGCGGATACACTAGTTTACAAGACATTCAAAGTAACCAGTAAGAGTTACATTTTGGCTTTCTGACAATGCACTTAACATGTCGAAATGTTCAGCTAGTAAGTAAGTAATGAAATTTGTCATCTGCACGGGTGAAGTCTCGGAAGCTAGTAAATGTACAGCATGATTTGGAAACCGGATAATAGAGGAACAATAAGACACCTCTTTGGCATGAGGTGCCGTCGACTGTTTAGCAAGAAAATACTTTCCCTGCGAGATCAGCACTTACAAATACAATATCGAGAACATAATATAACCTAGTGGCATTAATATTTACCAGCTCTTTATAAATGGCTAGGTCACAACCGAAAATAGACACTCATTACCAGTGAATCCCGTCGAGGTGCGATAATGTGGCCCCTGCAGATGAAATTAGATGCAGCAATGTTCAGCTCATTCATGAAGTCAGAGACAGCATAAAGGACATGAATGGAAGAGCCGGGTTGACGATATATAACAATAATGATGATATGCCTGTTATGTCAGCACAGTTAGGCCACAAGAATTCTGTTTCAGAAGGAGAGGGCAAAACTAAGAATATGCGTGGCTTACCAAATAGAGGAGCTACAGCTCGCCCGTATCAAGCGCCAATTGATGGTTGCACTGCGGTCCCAAAAGAGGCTACACAGAGGGAGATGGGGAGGGCGCTGAGCACCCGGCGTCTTTAATACGTATTTTTACGGACGTTACTACTGTCTCTGCTGAAGAAGCGCTGTATCCAGCGGTCTAAGTTAAAATCGGAGAGAAGACGCTGCAAACGTGAACACGTTGCCTCATGTGTGTATTTCCTAGAGCGGAACCGAATCGAAACTGAGCAAAAAAAAAGCCAAGTGCCACCAACAGCTAAACCGAATTCAACCGAGCTTTCGCACATTAAACTTGGTTTAATCTTTGTTAACGCTGGTAGCTTTTGTTTCTCTCTCCGTGGTTTTGC
Source organism: Amblyomma maculatum (assembly GCF_055883805.1). Lineage (NCBI taxonomy): Eukaryota > Metazoa > Arthropoda > Arachnida > Ixodida > Ixodidae > Amblyomma > Amblyomma maculatum. The sequence goes on from NC_139348.1 coordinate 31,212,419, forward strand.
GCTGGTAAGGAATGCTTGGAACATCGGCATGCGTTGTCTGGTTGTAATTTTGCTTACTCTTGGTCGCATCACGGTGGCTCAGTCGGGACGGATACGATACACAAGAACCCTTAGTTCCATCTCGGCCGCTGCTGCAGTGTTTCGATAGATGCAAAATGCGAGGCGTCCATTGGCCTTAACGGACACCAGGTGTACGCCGTGGTCCTACGGAGATGAAGCGGCGCCTTTCGTTATAACTCGGGCCATGATGAACGCCGTACTGCTCCTCGTCGCTTGATAGCCACTGAAGAAGCACGGTCCGGTGCATATAAGGAAGCGGTACACGCAAATATGTTTAGTGAGTTCAGAGGTGGTTGAAATCTTTGAGCAGCTGGAACATTTCGGTGACGGGTGATAGATCGGCTGTAAATAAATCCTGAAGCTTTTTCACTTTCTGCCTTACCGTCTCAACATTTGTGAACAACCTCAAGTACGACCATGAAGGAAAGAAGCCAACAGTCGGCGAGGCCAAGGAATGCGTTGGGGATGGTACTTTTATGTCTTTTCTTTGTTAATGTTTGCTTAGATAACCACAGAAATGAGTAATGTAATCTGTTAAGGGGAAAGATAATTAAACACAAAGTAGAAGAAAAAACAACGTGCCGATGGTGGGGACCAAACCCACCATCGAACCCACTCTCAAGGTTCGTATAAAGACAACATAAATACCCAAGCAAGTAGCAGGGGGGACAGCGGCCGATGGAGCTCAGTCGGAAGAGCACCGGACGCGATATTCGGAGGTCGTGGGTTCGGTCCCAACCATCGGCACGTTGTTTTTTCTTCTACTTTGTGTTTAATTATCTTTCCCCAAAACAGATTACATTACTATTTTCTGTGGTTATCTAAGCAAACATTAACAAAAACAAGACATAAAAGTACCACCCCCAACGCTTTCCTTTGCCTCGCCGACTGTTGGCTTCTTTCCTTTATGTATTATAACGAGCACCCTCATTTCCCCTCAATTGATCTGCTTGTAGCTTACGGGGGTCTCGGTTCTGGCAGTCTGGAAGCCATATAGGTAGCGTAAGAGGGTTCTAGCACAGCTTTCGCCCTCGCTCTTGATCACGTTCTACGTGACGCTGGCGGTAACAAAGGACGTTCTACGTCCGCCGCTACGGCTGAGGGTGGCGCTGGTGAACACTCTCAAGGTTCGTATAAAGACAACATAAATACCCAAGCAAGTAGCAGGGGGGATAGCGGCCGATGTAGCTCAGTCGGAAGAGCACCGGACGCGATATTCGGAGGTCGTGGGTTCGGTCCCCACCATCGGCACATTGTTTTTTCTTCTACTTTGTGTTTAATTATCTTTCCCCTAAACAGATTACATTACTAATTTCTGTGGTTATCTAAGCAAACATAAACAAAAAAAAGACATAAAAGTACCATCCCCAACGCTTTCCTTGGCCTCGCGAACTGTTGGCTTCTTTCCTTCATGTATTATAACGAGCACCCTCATTTCCCCTTAATTGATCTACTTGTAGCTTACGGGGGTCTCGGTTCTGGCAGTCTTGAAACCATATAGGTAGCGTAAGAGGGTTCTAGCACAGCTTTCGCCCTCGCTCTTGATCACGTTCTACGTGACGCTGGCGGTAACAAAGGACGTTCTACGTCCGCCGCTATGGCTGAGGGTGGCGCTGGTGAACACTCTCAAGGTTCGTATAAACACAACATAAATACCCAAGCAAGTAGCAGGGCGGACAGCGGCCGGTGTAGCTCAGTCGGAAGACCACCGGACGCGATATTCGGAGGTCGTGGGTTCGGTCCCCACCATCGGCACGTTGTTTTTTCTTCTACTTTGTGTCTAATTATCTTTCCCCTAAACAGATTACATTACTAATTTCTGTGATTATCCAAGTAAACATTAAAAAAAAAAAAAGACATAAAAGTACCATCCCCAACGCTTTCCTTGGCCTCGCGAACTGTTGGCTTCTTTCCTTCATGTATTATAACGAGCACCCTCATTTCCCCTTAATTGATCTACTTGTAGCTTACGGGGGTCTCGGTTCTGGCAGTCTTGAAACCATATAGGTAGCGTAAGAGGGTTCTAGCACAGCTTTCGCCCTCGCTCTTGATCACGTTCTACGTGACGCTGGCGGTAACAAAGGACGTTCTACGTCCGCCGCTATGGCTGAGGGTGGCGCTGGTGAACACTCTCAAGGTTCGTATAAACACAACATAAATACCCAAGCAAGTAGCAGGGCGGACAGCGGCCGGTGTAGCTCAGTCGGAAGACCACCGGACGCGATATTCGGAGGTCGTGGGTTCGGTCCCCACCATCGGCACGTTGTTTTTTCTTCTACTTTGTGTTTAATTACCTTTCCCCTAAACAGATTACATTACTAATTTTTGTGGTTATATAAGCAAACATTAACAAAAAGAAAGACATAAAAGTACCATCCCCAACGCTTTCCTTGGCCTCGCCGACTGTTGGCTTCTTTCCTTCATGTATTATAACGAGCACCCTCATTTCCCCTTAATTGATCTGCTTTCAGGTACGACGAGTGAAACATGCTGAAGACATATGCAACAATTCATGAAGAAATAAAATAAAGAAATATGCTTGTCAATAATTAAACAAGCAGTAGGTGGGTGCATATGCATGCAGAAGCGATGTTACGTCAGGAACAATGGGTCACTCGCTTCCAGTACGAATACGAATAGCGAATAGCTGGCTGCCGCATATCCTGCTTTCTAACTTCGGCTATGCGCATAATGTGTGCTTGTAAACTGGAAGTAACTGAAGGCACATTTTTGCCAACAGCATGTTCCTTTTGAAATAGCAAATTTAAAAATGAGGCTCACTTCAGTTGTTGATGGCCCTCAAATGTTAGCCAGTGAAATAAAAAGTAGCGTCGTAATAACTAACTAATCGCCTAATCCTTAAGCTTTATCGCGCACTCATTGTCCGCCCGGCTGGAAAATACACTTTCATCGACCGGAGAGAATTTTCAAAACAAAGTTTGTAATCCTGAAGGAAAATCGCCCTGTCTACACCACAAGAATAAAAACAACTGAAAACGTATGCCTCCCGCGCAGCAGCATAGAGAGGCTTTCGGAATATAATTGCGGGCGCGCTTACACTGACATATTTACAATAATAGATTAAAATGCACATTCCCTATGCAAAGCGGCGCGCGTACTATTTTGTTATTGTAGACTGCGGCGCGCAGGCGCTCTCTACACAATATGAGCAAATAGGTCGACTGCGGTTTTCGGTTGCGTGTCGGTGGCACGCACCACTGTGGTGCGCAGCTGCTAAGTTTTCAGCTAAGCTCCACTTGTCCACATCGCAGCCAAGAAATGATCCGCACACTTGCTTGTGGGTACCCCGGATCAATATATATACCTTGTCCTGGTGAATCATGCTTCACGGCACTTATTTAGAGCCTCCGCTAAAGGACACACAACACGCTCTTCCAGTAGGCATCATCAGCCGGACTATATCCACTGCGCGGTCAAGATCCCTCCCATATTCATCCAATCAACCCGGTCCTATGCTAGGTCCGTCCACTTGACCCTGCGAATTTCTTGATCTTATCCATGCACAAAAATTTCTTCCGCTTCCTGCTGCGCTTTCCTTCCCTTCAAATCCAAATTCCTGTCGTTTACGACAATCGGTTACCCTCTCTTTCACTACATCTCCTGCCTCTGCCGATAGCTTCTTCCTGATTTCAGCTACAATATCATAGACTCGAGTTTTTTCAGTGACCCAGTCTGCCTGCTTTGTATATCTTAACATTACACGTACAGCTTCTTCGTTCCATTGCTCTCTGTGCTCTCCTAAATGTCAGTATAACTTTTTTCTTCAGCCTATACACTTCAGACCCATATAGGACTGGTACCATCCAGCCTTTATATACTTTCATCTTGACCGATACCGGTGATAAGCTTGATAAGCGTTGCGCCGATATAACACTGCTAGTAGTAGTGATCGGCGAGCGTATGCAAAATGCTCTCCATCTCAATCTCACCACTAATCATTTTATCCTAGTTATTTTCCTTTCGGGGTCGGGATCAGTAGCTACTATCTGTCCTAACTAGGTATATTCGCCCGCCACTTCCAGTGCTTTGCTACCTATTGTAAACTGCCATTCCTTTCCAATGCTTTGAAGATATCCTTACGAGTATAGAGTTGGATTGCATTCATCTTAAAGCAGCGCGAAACACAAGACAAAGGACAGTAACAGTTAAGCGCTTGTGTCGCCTCCTGTTCTTTGCTTTCTGTTTCGCGCTGCTTTAAGATGAAGATATCCTTTGTGGTTCTGAAGGCCCACCTTTCCGTTTACCTGTCAAGGCCATCAATTATTCATTATTCAACCATTCAGTTACTACAGTAATGAACTATATACAGCAGTAATGAGGCATTCTCTATGAACCCTTATCCCTAACAACTCCCATTCCAAATCTCTCAATGCTTTCCCTAAGCAACCATTGAATAGTGCTCGGGAGACCGCGTTTACTTGTCTAACTTTCATTTATCGGAATTTTATTATTTTCTTTATGCAGACCTATGGTTTCAGGCCAACCTTTGTATGCGGAGTCGGGAGTTCATCCGTGGTTCTGCGCAAGCGAAAATGCAATCCACACTTTTTGACAACTTAAGAGAATTCCGGCGTTGTTCTGCAACCGGACAACAAAACCCTATTCGTGAGTACCGAAATCTCTTTACTTTCAGACACTTTTGCAAGTGAATAATTTCCTGGGAGGATTTATAGACTGCTGTATGTACCGCCTTATTATTTTTGGGCACGAAAATAGGTGCATACAAAGATCTGAGATAACTCTCATTGCAGGTGGTGCAGGAAGTAATTCTTCCGAATGATAAGAGCTTTATTGTTTGTTTTGGTAAGATTTATCTACAGGCGACGTTTGCCACCTTGTTAATTTCCGCGATCGGGTCTTACGTGGCATGAGATCTTATACAATCGTAGAAACTTTGGTCACATACAATATGTCACGGCAAGAACCACACACGCTTCCTTTACCATTTCAGCAGGACTCTAAAGTCTGGTTCACGTTCAAGCGATTGAGCGAATGCTACTAAAGCGGCTGTGGTGAGGCGAAAATTTCAATTAAAAAGCTATAACTGCTCTTTGTCAAACCGGTGTTTTCTAATGGCTTTGAAATTAATTATCACCGCAGTTATATTCACCGAAGTGGCGCAGATACCATTTACTTAGTTTTTTTAATGTGGAATCTGATTCCTGTGTTTAGCGCTTTTCATTCGATTTTGCTGGTATTTTGGACAGCAAATATTTTTGAGTGGAGTAGCGGGGAAGGGGGGGGGGGTAAGAGATGAAGGAGGTTGCAGAGAACATGAGAGGTATACATTATGCATGGAAGGTTAGGAAAGGTGGCTTTGAAGTTCAGAACGGTCCACCCCATAAACATCAATTTCAAATTCACTAACATTTGATTTCAATATATTGTCACGGACCAGGAGGAAGCAGCAGTGGCGCGGGCAGAAGCGCTCGCGTTAGGTCCGCTGCCATTGATCAAAATTGTCTCATCGTCTTTGGGCATCTTCTGTCTGTTCTCAGGCGGCTGCCTCGTAATATTTTGGTTGGAGGTGCGGGGTATTTCATCCCTCATCATCCTAGCTTCGCAGCCCCACATCTCTTTCGCTGTCGGTACCAGGCTGCTGCGACGCATTGCTTGGCTGTTCCTCAGCCTGCACCAAGCCGAGGTCATCTCGCCGTTCCACCGCCCTGGCCCCAGCCCCGTTCCCAAAACATGACACAGAGGAGCAGCTAAATGACTCCCCCCCCCCCCCGCAGGTGCCTCCCACACCACCACAAGACCGACAAGCGACCCGATCGCCCAGATGACACCACTGACCCGAGATATCGGCCAGAAGACGAAACTGAACGTAGTCGTACCTCCACACGAGGTAATCACCCCAGCATATGCCATGCGGTGTGTGCCCGAGCCTGAGTCACCGGATGTTGGCGACCTGGGTCCTGAAAGCCTCCTGGGCCAGCAGCGAAGGTATCATTCTGACGGCATGTTGCTAGCTTCCTTCTTTTTGTCTTCACTCATCTAGTCACACCCACGCTTATGCCATGCATCTCTTCACCTCCGTCATTCTTCCTTTTACAAGATCGGGACAATGTCTCGGTGGCACAGGGTAGTGTTCCGGACGAATCAGAGAAGCGAGCAGTGGCGGGAGCAGGAGCGCTCACTCTAGGCCCACCGGCATTCATTAAAATTGACTGATCGTAATCGCTCATCTGTCTCTTCTCCGGCTCTCTCCGTCACGTAACAATATTATTGTAATATTAACTCCTGAACACGTAACAAAATTTCCAACACTAATTTGCGCATAACATGTCAACCCTGTTGAGCTAATCGTTTATTTTTTAGTTTAGTCTTCAAGTCGGGTAAACTCAAATAACTCATACGCGGAAGAACCCTCACCAGAATGGTGCCCGGTTTTGGATGATTGGGAGGAGGTTCTCTAACACCCAGCAATCAACGGGCTGATTTGGAAGAATCAAGCACACGACTAGACTGTTCACACTAGAAACATATCTTTTTATAGAAACATATTAGACTAGACAAAAACAGCAACAATAACGAGCTTAACAGACAAGATGAAGACTAATAGAAACTAAAAAATGCCACTGGCTTAGCCCCGCTATGCAAGGATATACGTAGCGTTAGGCTACTACGCAACGCAGGAGCACAGCTGGGTACGAGCTGGTACCAGTGCGTCTACCGTGGCTATGACGTCTCTCCTTTGGAATGCGCAGACCTGCGAGGCACGCGCACGGCGATGGGGGCGGAGCTCCCTGTTAGCGTCAGACGTGGCTACTACGCAACGGTAGCGTACAGCTGGGGACGCCGGCGCCAGTGCGTCTGCCGTGGCTAAGACGTCATCTGCCGCGGCTAAGACGTCACTTCTCTCGAATGGAGCCACCCGACTGCCGGAACATGGATGAGCGTCTGCAAAATTATACGGAGATTCTTGAAAATTACAGGTTAAACAGGAGACTGGTGCCACCACCGGATAAAATTCTAAACAATACGTAGGCAGTCGCATGGCGGCGCCTGCAAGCTGGGAACTTTATAAACCCTGATGGAAGATAGAGAATACAGTAAATGCAAGCACTGTAGGGAGAGAGGGACCCTCGACCATATAATCTGGGAATGTGCTAGCTCCCAAGGGGATAAAGCAAATATAAATTGTAGAAAATCCTGGGAAGCCCTATTGTGGAGCGAGGTCCCTGCCCCACAACAACAAGCCATCCGCATGGCGAAAGATGCCGCGAAGAACCAAGAAATCTTTGCTTGCTTCTGATCGCGGAGCTCTAGGCTCCCGTCCCTTAGATCTGCGTGCCGTTGGCGCGAATTGGGACCTTCTTATCTGGTGGAATGATAAAGTTGTTACCATCATTATCATGCGCTGACTTGCGTGGCGGGCGGGCGGCGGGGGCGGAGCGCGCCGCTCCGTCGTGCCAGCTGCGTGCAGTGTGACGTCACTGCTCCTCGCGCTTGCTTAGTACAGTTCCCAGGAGCCACGCGAAAGTGCTCAGCATGGGCCAGTGTAGCTAACGCTGCAGTAACAGTCACCAGACGCTAGAAGAAGATAGATGGATTTATTGAAAGGAAAGGCAGAGAGGTTGGCCAAAATGATTAAAATCTGGCTTGCTGCTGTACACTGGGGAAGGGGAAGGGGGACGAAAGAAGATCATGATGGGGTGGAAGCTAGAAGTCCTTGCGGATGCTCCCGGTTGCGCGGGCTCGACGTGCCTGGAACGCCCGGTGTCCCCAGGCGCTTGGGTCAAGCCAGCAAGTGGCTTTTGAGACAAGAGAATCTCGGCCGAGGCGAAAGGCCTCAGGTTGCCTTCACGCGCAAAGAAGTCCGATTTCCAAGTGAGTCTATCTAGTGTACCCAGCACAGCGCCGAACGCGCCTGCTGGCGGCGTGCTCCAGGAGCACAACAGGAGTCCGCAACTCTCAGGTCTGGGCATCTGGGTCATAGGTCAGGTGGGACGCGATTGGCAGGAGTTCTGTGGCCACACCCAGGTCTGGTATCCCAGGTCGTAGGCCAGGCGGGACGTGATCAGCTGCAGCTCCTTGACCTCCCTTCCTCCAGCAAAGCTGCTCCGCCGATCTCGCTCTTACGTGTCACTTATTTGTTATGACAGAATGAAGAACGAAAATAAAATGTGTTGGCCTACCACTGGCTCTGTAGCTGAGCCACCTGCCTTGCCCTGAGGAGGGGGGCTAATCCTGGCCTGATTGGGCTGGGACAGGTAGGTCACCGCCGATTGCGGCGGGGGCTACCCTTCCACCGACTGTTTTCAGTTTTAGGCCGTCATTGCACCCGCCACCGCCTCGGTGGTGGGCGACGGCTGTTGCGGTGCGCGTCTTTCTCTTCCTCTTCTTTTTCTTTCTTCACTACTTCTTCTCTTCTGTTGGCACGATGCAGCGGAGGTGGCTCAGCTACAGAGCCAGTAGCAGGCCTGTCCATTTTTTTTCCTTCTTGCTACAGCCACATCAACACACCTCCGCTGCCTCGTGCGGACAGAAGAGAAAATAAAAAAGAATGAAAAAGAAGAGTAGAGAAAGACGCGCGCTGCAACAGCCGTCTTCCACCACCGAAGCGATGGCGAGTGCAATGACGGCCTACAACAGATAAACATTCGGTGGTAGGCTAGCCCCCACCGCAAGAGACGTTGACCTACCAGTCTCAACCCCGTAGGGCCATGAACAGACCCCGCCCTCCGTGTCACTTGCGCTGTCTTACGTGCCGCTTCTCCACATGCTCCACATACTTGCGTCGTCTCATTCCTTGGTTAACCTTCGTGCCAAGTGTTGCAAACACCGTGTGACGTTAGCTCTTTACAATGACGCACTCACTTGTAGTGTATGTTCTTTGCTAGTCAGGGCACCATTACCTTGCTCTAATGCTATATGCGAAGCACCAGAGGAGGCCTTACAATAACAAGGGTATATGCAAACGCGGCTAGTAGGTACCTGCGATGCAAGGTGATGCCACAGAAGGGGCACGCTCGATCACTTATACAGGTCGTTCGGCCTAAAAGCAGTCGTCGTGGTCGGCATCGCGTGTCGGAAATAATGTGGGGTTGCGTAAGAAATTGCATCATTGTATTTTGTGCTTCAATAGTAATTAATGATTGATCTGTGTGTGATGGGCGATGACGAGCTAATGATGTCAGTGAAAGGAATCCATTCATGCATCCATTAACTAAAGAAATGAAAATATTAAAAAAGGAGTACTAAGGGACTAAAGTGCTAAGAATGAAAAGATCAATAATTGAGATGATGGTAGTTAGGTATATGCGATGCGAAATTGATTTATTACTGAAATGGTTAATACAATAAAACATGAGAAATTGGGTTCAAAGGTGTCAGAATTCTCAGAATGAGTTGCGGCACTGAGTCGTTCGTGTCTATATTTACCTGCATTTCACACACAATCAATATTTGGTAACAGACCTTGGTAGCAGTGTCATGTACTGATTACTGAGTACAGCAGGTTAGTAACTGCTTTTAGTAACTTTAGTAAATTAGTAACCTTTAGGTTAGTAACTGCTTGTCACATATGTTGCTAACTAGGTAGTATCTGCTAGGTAGTGAATATACTACCACTAGAAGGTAGTAACCAGAACGACCTCTTACAATTTTTATTACATGTAAAGCTAGTACTAGCAACTATATTGAGCATAATTTACGACCTCTAGGAGATAGAAAAAGCAACTACGTTTACTAATGTTCACTACCACTGCAGGTAGTGAGTGAGCAAACGTTACTATTTATAGGAGGTTGAAAAACCAACTACTACTATTCAAATCACCGTAGGTAGTTAGAGGACCTATCTTTGGCAAAATTTACTACATAAAGGAGGTAGAAAGGCAACAGGGTTTACTAACATTCGCTACCACCGCAGGCAGTTAGAGGAACCACTTTAGCAAAATACAATACCTCAGGGGGTAGTAATACAAGCTACGTCTATGAAAATATATTACCTCTGGGAATAGTAACAGCCACTACATTTATTAACAAGTACCACCTTCAGAAGGCTGTACCAGTAACCTAGTAAAATACTACACATTTAGCACGCTGCTCTGCTTTGCTGGGGGCGCAACCACTAACGTGAGCGCTAGATTACGCAAGATGAAGGCACTGTGAAGCAGCCATCTTACATGGGTTCCGAAAGAAAAGAGAAAACTGAACACAAGTGTGACTAAGACGATGCAAATGTATTTCTCATTATTGAGTTGATGTATGGAACTTTCTAAATAAGTGGTCAAATCACAAGTGGTGAAAACGAGATTGACTGAAAACGAGAAAGATACTTAAAAAGAGAGCAGGCACTTTCGTTCCGTTTTGGTTACCACACATTCATATAAGACAGTATATTTTGTTCAGAGCTAAGTGTGTAACTTCAAACCTTTACAGGAGGTTTAGATACTGAAGGCTTGTAGAGCCTGGCGTGGCTGAACATTTGTAGCCATACGGATCTAATAGAAGGAATAGCATACAACAACAATCAGCATATTGCCGCATAGAAGACGACGCCCAAGATGACGACTGGGACCACAAGCGCGAGCGTGGGAGAAAAGGAAGCTTGAGCGCAAGACTCGTTCTGGTCGACTATTAAAACCGTCTTCTCTTCCAGCAGTACTTGGCGTTCTATCGAGACGTGACACTCGCGGAGCGCGCTGGGTTATGCATAAGACTTCTGCCGGCAGTCAACAGTGGTTCCCAGACATTGACACGCCTGTCCATCGCGCTAGCCGCCACCTTCTAGGCCTAGCCCCGGAGTACAACTATCTGCCGAGCGAATCTTCAAACGCCCAAGTTTATCAGGTCTCCCAAGCTATGACATATTCCAGCCCTACTAGGCCTAGCCCCGGAGTACAACTATCTGCCGAGCGAATCTTCAAACGCCCAAGTTTATCAGGACTCCCAAGCTATGACATATTCCAGCCCTACGCTGGTGACTGTTCAGAACACCAAGGTGCCAGAGTGCTTTCGCGGCGAAGCGTTTCAAGATGTGAAGGACTGGCTTGACCAGTTTGAGCGAGTGGCCAAGATCAATCAGTGGAGTGCAGACCAGAAGCTTTGCAATGTTTATTTTGCCCTTCAGGATATTGCTAGAACATGGTTTAAAACCCACGAGGCCAGCTAATCCACATGGAATGACTTCCGCCGCCCGCTGATAGTTTTGTGAGAACTGATCGACGAGACAATGCGCTGCACCTGCTTGAAGTGCGCGTCCGGAAGCCTAATGAGAGGTTTGCTATGTTTGCGGAAGACATGGCTCGCCTTTTGCGCCGTGTCGACCCTGATATGAGTGAGCCAAAGAAGCTACGGCATCTTATGCACGGTGTCAAAGAGCAGATGTTTGCCGGCTTGGTACGTAACCCACCTAAAACCGTGAGCGAGTTTGTTAAGGACGCTACGGCTATAGAGCGAGCACTCCAAGACCGGTGGCGCCAGTACAACCTACCTGTAAACTGTGCCCCGACGATTGCGGCAGCGCTATCTGCAACAGATAAGACCACTCGCATGACATCATTCAGCCTCCTTCACGGGCGACCAGTAACAACTAAGCTGGATGCAATGTTGCTCCCAAATGCCGAAACCGATGAACTCGATCAGGACGAAGAGGAATTCGCTCATTGTGCAGAGGAAGCTCGCCAACTAGCGCGTGTGCGGATCGAAAATCAGCAGGAGCATCATGAACGGCGCTAGAATCATAGACACCGACATGTAATGTACGAACCTGCGACAAAGTGTGGATCTGGACGCCTATTCGCCATGGATTCGCCGAAAAACTACTGCGGCGATACTTCGGACCCTATGTTGTTCAGCGACGTTTAACCGACGTCACTTATGAGGTGGTGCCAGACTGGGTGTCGATATCAAAGCGACGCCAGCACCACGCCGACGTCGTCCATGTTATACGTATGAAGCCGTACCACTAGGACTGACCTTATCCTTCTACTTTTGTTCTCATCGGGACGATGCTTCCTGAGGAGGGGGGCAAATGCCACATAGAAGACGACGCTAAAAATGACGACTGGGACCACAAGCGCGAGCGTGGAAGAGAAGAAAGCTTGGGCGCAAGACTCGTTCTAGTCAACTATTAAAGCCGTCCTATTTTTAGGCCCTCCTTGGAGTTTTATCGAGACGTGACAATATGTGTATGGACGTTGCTTTAGATGCAATGATTTAACTAGACATGTGCTATTAAAATCACAACTAAAAGAAGAGGTACCAGCTCATACACTGCCTAGCTTTTGACTTTGCTACCTCTAGCAGTACCTCAGGTATGAGAAAGCCTTTTCTTTCGTAATTTTTATCAAATAATATCCTGCATAGTTTTGCAATACTTATTCTTGTCACAGCTAAAAACTGGTCAACTGTCCACTTTATGACAATTAAATGAAACAGAAGTTAGATCTTCATGCAACACCATAAAACGATATTAGCAAGAGCTATCAGGAGACTGTGTTACAGACATAATAGAATGTGTCAAAGTCGATTTGAAGAGAATGCTGCGCTTATAACAAACTAACCTGCTAATACACAATAAATTGCTAATTATGCCGAGCTATAACCCACGATTTAATAGACCTTTTCGAAATTCGCCTCTGCGCGGCGCCATGTTAGCACTTCGGCACCGCCTGACGGCGGAAAGAAGAATGAGCGCCATTCTGGGCTGAGACAACCAATTTGCGCTTAGCAGTACCTTGCTTCGTTTGTACAACAGAAATTCGTGTGAATGCTCCAAGCCCCTGGAGTTTTGTCGTTTGTTTTTGCTGCCGTGTTGTCTGTTTTCATTGCCTTTCGCGGGGCACAAATAGTAGCTAGGTGGCATCTTGTTACACGATCGCGATGAGCGACGAGAACGAAGCCCGCGGTGCCTGCTCCTCGTCGACGTCGTCGTCGACTGCATCGAGTTCGTCGCGAAGTGGGCTGATAAATGGTGAGTGTTTTTACTGCGAACCGATTTCTTTGTAGGCAGCAGTGTTAGTGTGCAACAACGCTTCATCAAGTTGCGGAGCTGCGCATTTTCCGGAGAAACCTAACACTTTCCCGTCCGCGCCTATTCCCATCGATAGCCCGCTATCAATGGTTTCACGATCTGCATTTTGCCGCTTTAGAAGCACTCCTTGACGAGTGGCGTCATCGAATGGGAAATAGAGAAACCCCCCTTTCAGTTTTGCTTTTGATTGAATTTTTCTGTCGTGCCGCGCCCGTCCAAATGGTCTCTGGAGTTAGGTGGTCGGCGCTCCTTGTTTATATCACGGCGTCGACATCGCGCGCTCCTGCAGCGCGGAAATGGGCATTTCCGCGAACATTTGCGCATCAGAGAGCTAATTTTTGGATGCGAACAGCAGCAGTGATGACTCGGAAGACGAATTCAGCTCTTCAGACTTTAACACTGAAAGCTAAACTACGTCAAATTGACCTGGAACGTCGACAGCCATGCCTCAATAAGTTTCGTCTTCGCTCCCCAAAACTTTCCACTTTTGCTGCGCGCTGATCGGAAGATATCACTGTTCTGAAGGTCACCACCTCACAATCGGTTTCTGCAGGGTGACAACGTCTTATGGTTAATATTACGTGCCGCCGGCAGCGCAGGGAGTCGTGTTTTCCGCTAGACGACAGCCAGGTATACGACCTCGACTACTGTTTTCTTTCCTAACTCAGGGAATACTGTACACAGAAAGCTACAATTTCCTGCAATGTTGCATTGGTCCGTGTTGTAAAAAACGTATACTTCGAAAAAGTCATGTTTATTTGTATCACGAAACTTTGATGCTTTTGTGTGCGTGTTTTTTTACAATCTTTTGCTGATAATGCTAGTGCTTTTTTTCGTCACTTATTCAATAAATATGTTAATTGTCATACCAGTGTAAAGAGGAATTCCTCCTCTGCAATTTGATACTAGACGCTCCTGTATCAAGCAAGTTTTGTTAAACAAAAATATTAATGACACCACCCACAAAACACCGCTTTTCCCGCGGACAGAAAAGTTAATCCGCGATGCGCATTCAGTAACAACAAATAGTGATAGACTCGGTGCAGGTTCAGCGTGTGGTAACAATGATAATGCTTATTGCGACATGAGAGCGTGTTTACATTAAATTTCATTCTTCGCGTGCCATGGCCCGTGCGACTGGAGGAGTGAAATTGCGTACGTGAAGGAATTGCATCGCGTGAGTGAGATTTCCTTGAAAAATGGCTTTAAATAAATTTCTTCACTGCAACGTTTGCTAGTAGCTAGTGCACTGATACATAGCTTCATTTCATTCCGTTTTCAGATTACTGCACTGAGCATTTAACCATTTTACTGACATCCAGGCAACAATCTAGATTGGCTGTATGCATTTTTCATTCATGAAGTGTGCCATAAGGCATACTGAGAAATCGGCAGTAGTTTAGTTGTTGTCTCCCTTAGACGGATTTTTGCACTGCTTAGTCAAAATGAGTTTATGGATTCAGGATCTGAAAATTATATTATGCAAGAGTAATGTGGCAATTATTCAATGCTGTTTTTGTTTGCAGAGACCATGATGTAAACCCACCCAGACAACATCAGACTTGTCGGAAGACATGCGCGACTGGCCAGAGATAAGGGGGCCAGATATTGTCTACTATTTGGTGCAGACAAAAGCATGTGACCTACGTGAAGTAGGTCACATAAATTATTAGAATCATATAAATTACCTGCAGTCAGGATAGGTGGGGAAAGTACTTTCACACGAATTGAACTATGACATCGTATTACTGAAATCTTAAGTGAGGCACTCACAGGCTGTAAGTAGCAGGCCGCATCAGTATGGGTGTCGGCACAAAGTACGGGCGAAGGGCTGCGTGCTGGTTGCACCTGCCTGGCTGGAAAGGCCAGGGTATGCAGCCGTGTGGGAGCTGTGCTTTCTCTCGTGGTTTCACTGGAAGAGCCTGCGCAGAAGCGGCCGCAATGTGGAATAGAGGGACGAAGCGCAACGTTGAGCCCAGTACACTTGACCACATAAACTTCAAGTTGAAGAGAACGACAGCCGAACTTGAAGTCCAGGCTAAGATTGGTCCCATTTAACCACCACTATCGGTGGAAGAAATAAAAAAATGCATCAGGAATCAGGATATCCTGAGCTGTTCACTAGTCCAGGTATTATACATTTTGTTATTGTGCGCCAAACTGCTCAGCTGTTTTTAACTTCTGTCTTTAGTTGGCTGCCTGCTGTGGAAACGGCATATGCTAAATGTTCCCACGCAGTTTTGTGAAAGACAATTGCATGCTTGATTTCGAACTCCTTTCTCAAGTTTACTCCCATTTCTATACTTTATTTGATATTTAAATAGTTTGTCAGCAGAGGCTGCAAAGCCTAACTTGCTATCACAAGCACATCAGCCTTTCTTTTTGCATATTTGGAGCACATAAAATAAAGCTTAACCTCTTGTATTTTATCTGAATGGAGGTTAAAGAGACATTTTTGTTTCAATGTAGTGCAATGCATTGCACTTCCAGGCACACAGCTTTATGCAACCTTCAATGCGGCACCACAGCAGCTGAGGAGACCTTCAGAAAAGGCTCTACCGCATGGCAGCCATGAAGCCATAAGTGATTTGCAAGCCAGCTGCCTTCGATGCTGTGCCTTCTATGACAAGTTTGTCAACTGATCAGCAAAAGCTACAGCAGCTCAGGAGGAAGAAACTAGAGGCCAGAATTCGCCACTTTAGGCAATGGCAAGGTGCCTTAGATTGACGTCAACAAATATAAAAGGTGCCCAAGAAAAGCAACACAACAAGTACCAATACAGTGAATGCTATCATCAGTTCCACGTTTTCTGGCAATGCAGCTACGAAACATGGCCAGAAGTATGAAGCAGTAGCTCGTACATAATTTGAAAGAAAAACAGAACACAGTGTGACACAGTGTGGGACAATATTATGTGAAGATATGCCCTGGCTCTCTGCGTCTCCCGATGGCCTCCTTGAGACAGCTCCTGCCGTACTAGAAATAAAATGTCCGCCTGTGATGGACTGTTTGGAACCTGTGCGGTCAGAAAGGCATGACGTAAAAGAGAATGATGGAAAGTACATCCTCTCTGAAAACGGGCCGAACGGTTACTACCCAAGTTCAATTCCAGATGCTATACACAGGCCGTGATCTCTGTTATTTTTGCATGTGGAGTGTACAAACTGAAATCGTTGTTGAAGTGCCTTTTGCACCCACGTTTGTGAATTCAAGCTTGCCACGACTGCAAAAGTTCTACTTCTGTCACCTGCTACCTGAATTGGAAACGCGCCATGTGTCAGGACGGCTCATCATTTCTGCAGAAAACTCAAGCTTGTTGTGAACTGCAAGTTCGATAAGTTACAAGGAAATGCTCCAAGAGTAGAAATTCTTGGTTTAGATATTCTCCAGTACAGCATTTAAAGTGAGGTATTGCATACTTTAAGTGTGCTTGCACATTTGGCAGCCCCGCTGTGCATCAATTTTTGCAGGCTCAATACGGGTATTGCACTGGTTGCAGCAGAATTGTTGCCCTCTGTGATCTGTTGTGCATCAGATCTGCTAAGTGCAGTACCAGTATCTCCATGACTAATGTACTGCTACTTATGTGTAATGATCTCTACTGTTTCCTTCTTTTTGGTGCGTACATTGCATAATGGCCACAGTATTTACCATTTATGAAATATTTGCAAATAAGGGCACATTGCATTGCTTGCACAAAGGGCACAATGATATTACAAGGTAAACTAACTCATTCAAAGGAGTGTTGCATCATTACAAGTCCTTATATTTGAAACTGCATCCACCTAGTTCTCCAGTTTTTGTGCGCTTATAAACTGGAAAGCTATGTGTGTCGAACGCCTCTTAAGTGCAAATACATTGCATGTTCTGTTCGGAGAAGAGTTGTCGGCTGAAATCAGTACCAATCTAATCTAGAAAATGATCATCAAAGTAAAGCCACATGTATTTGTTCCGTGTCCCCACATTTGCTTCGCTATTATTTGCTCCATAGCACAATGGTTAATGAATTATCATGACCTCTTGTTCAAGATATTGGTGTTGAGCTTTGAGCATGTGTAAGGGCAAATTTTTTTTTCAATTCTGTCCACATCATCTGCTGTGAAATGGTGTTTTTGGAAGTTTAAGCTTAGAACATTGCTGTAATATGGCTTCAGATATATCGTGTGGCTACTTTAGGCAAACTTCCAGCTACTTTTTGTCCATGTTTTGCAGTAGGAAGCTGGCCAAGCCGTACCGTTTTCCCTCAGGCGCAAAGGCAGGTTGGCAGGAGAGAGTAGTAAGGGGCAGGAGGAATCTTCATTAACAAGTTAGCTGTACCTGGCCGGTATTGATACAAAATATTGTCTCAAGCTAATGCATGTTTTATTTATGGTGCCACCCGCGGCAGTCATTGCCTTTTTGCAAGACATGGAGGCTTACTTTATTTACTTAGTGGTGTTGATTACATAAAGTATTTTGTATTTTTAAAAATGATGAAGATATCACAGAAGAAAGGAGCTAACGCTAAGGAAAGCGGAGGGGAATTTTTTTTTATTGTGAAGTAATAATCATGGAAGTAATTGGCCAGAAAGTAGAAGAAAAAATATGTCGCCACTAGGAACCAAACCTACGACTTCTGAATTCGGTTCCCAACAACGACATGTGGTTATTTTTTATTCTACTTTCTAGCCAGTTACTTCCTCGATTATTACTTCACAATAAAAAAAAAATTCCCCTATGCTTTGCTTGGAGTCTTGGCTGTTAGCTACATTTTTCTGTATTTTATAACAAAGCCCCTCATCTTCCCTGCATTTGTTTGCTTATCAGCAGGTGCCACAGCTAATTTCTTGCACCATTTAGAATCAGCTTTAATGTTTGTGAAAACAGCTTGCAGCATACGTGTGAGCGAGGTTTTTACAAGTGTGATTCTGCACCTTCCCAGGTTGTCACCACGCGAGTATTTCACCGCTGCATTCACCACGTGAATGCAAAAAAAAGCAATGGGGACACAAATACAGTGGACAAAGAGAATTCTCTATTTTATTTTTTAAAAACTACTCTGCCCTTAACTGAACAATGTCCTCAAAATCTCTCAGTTGTGGCACTAAAATATTTAATCAGTTGTGGGCTCCTTCCTGATAGCAATTAAAGGGCTATTCAGGTTGCAAAGCACTGCACAAACAAAAACGATTTTACTAATCCTCTTCTTGGACTTGATGAGCATGGCCTGCCTAAATATTCTGAAGGTCTTTATCCTATTTATGGCACGCTCCACATGGATGCGCACGGAAGCTATCCGTCTTGTTCTGTTTAGTTCCTCTTCACTGAGTTGCGGCTTCCTTGTGAAATGACATATCCATGAGACAGTACAGATATTTATTATTATGAAATTTTTATGTAACATCCTTACCTTTTATGAAGGCAGGCACATTTAGCTTCACTCCTTGGATTATCATGCTTGTGGTCAGCGTGAGACCCCTACAGGTCATGACTTCATCTCCAGGACCGAGATAGTCCTCGAGCTTGCTGTCGTTCGTAATATGTTTGTTTGACGCACGCCCTTCATAAGCTTGCGACACAAACATTATATAGCCATTTGACGCTATGGCAATGAGAAACTTTGCAGTATTATGTGCCTTATAGCTACTGTATGTCTGAGCCCTTGAAATCAATTGTTTTGGCCGCTTTAAGTTGACCGTTGAGCAGTCCACAATGCATGTGGTCATTTCATAGCCACTGTTATTGAATGACTGCAGCATACTGTTTTTAATGGTTTACCTTGGCAGCCATACCACAACCTTTCTCATGATGCTATAGAGCACTGATAGCATGTGTTTAAATATGTTACGAACACTCCCCACAGATGTCTGAAATATTCTGGCCTAGTGCCCGTAGAGAAGGCCTAGGCGCAGTCGCATGAGGGTGAGGAGTAGCTTGTCTCCATAAGACAGCACTGTGAATGCCTTTTCAGACTCTACTTTTACTGCTGCAGTTAAGTTCTGGAAGTGAATCTTGGCTAGCCCGGTATAAAAGACACAGTCGTCTTCTAAAGTTGCTGCAAACAACTGCTGCTTAGATGACCATGTCTGAAGTCCAGGTCTGATGTAACAGTGGTCATTATACATATCCTCCCACTGAGTTGCTCTTGTTTTCATATCAGCAGGTTGCTCCTGCTTAAAAAATAAAAGCAGCGAGAGTCACTAGCACGCCAAATAAGTAACAAAACAATGTACCAATAGAGCGGCAAGAGTCTGGTGATTATCCAAACTGCACATATACATTTGCCAGGAATAATACTGAAACACTTTTGACCTCATTGTACGAACGGTAGCTCTGCACAAGTTGAAGCATAAAAGTCAATGTGCAAGAAATGTATGACTACAGAAGTTTTACTTGAATATGAAACATATTTTCTTCAAAACATCGAATTTACAACTTCTCAGTCTCCCTCCATGCACACTGCTCCTAGAGAATAAATGCCCTCAAGTTAGAAACAAATTTTTTTCCAACTCTGGGAACCTTTTTCCCACATTCCTGACTGGTGAAAAGAAAATCTATGCCCATTACAGGAATTTCTTTTCATTGCAAAAGAAAAACTGGTAATAAGTTGCCAGGTGTGGACTTTGATGTGGATGGAAGATCTATGCAGAGCTGCGTTTCCTGACTGCAGCTTGTGACCTGCCACATTTTGTTGAAGCTGTAACACACCCTTAAACTTCTGACAGGGTTTTTATGGCTGCCCTATGCAACAAACGCACTTGCGGCTGAATCGCAGAAGTAGATGGTTTATAAAATGGCTTCTGCATTTCAAGAAACTATTGCCTTGCATGTTTCAGCTACACAGCAGCTAGTGGTGGCCGCTTGGAGTTCCATTACATGAACGTTAGTTTTGTCTTGTGGTGGATGCAATCATTAGCAGCCATAAAAATCTGACAACAGAATCATTAATTTTGTCTAAGCATGCAAAAGATTCTCTTCACGAAATTGGTAAAATGTTTTCTGGTGAGCCAGAGGAGTAAACACTTGTGGAACACATTGGGGACTGACGCTTCACATCATGCGAACATGATGGAGGATATTGGATAATGTACTGACTGAAATGCCTGTGATATGATTTCGAGAATTAATTTTAGCCATGCGAGTTTCAAACATCACCGTCTCCATGTCATATCATAATTAGCATTCTAAAAGGTCATCACCATGAACGGAGGTGAATTGTACTCAAACTCGGCTCTAGCGCCTGCAGGCCGTACGCGTGTTAACAACTATTTTTTGCCACTGATACATATTTTTGATTTGATTTATAGGTATTAACGTCCCAAAGCAACTCGGGCTATGAGGGACGCCGTAGGGGATGGCTCCAGAAATTTCTTGAAATGTGACGGCCGCAGCCAGGATTTGATTCCACATTCTAGGATTCAGCAGTCGAGTGCCGTAACCAGTGAGACACCGGAGCGGGGCAATACATAATTATGTGCGTCAGAGATTGCGAATTATGAATGCAATCATTTTCCATTAGCACTAATGCTAAAATGATACCATGCATGGCACATACGCATGTTGCCACCTACCATGGCAGGCGTCACTTGATCTGGGATAACCTCATTGGCTATCTCGGTTTCTGCCTGAATAACGGAACAACAATGTGAGTCAATATAGCTAGCAGTCTGATGCTTGACCTTGAATGCATGCTTGTCATAATACATGCTCCTATCACTTTTATCTCCAAGTTACAGGCTAGTTTTACACAAGCTAAGGAATCAGTCATCGGCATTTCACAGAGATGCTTTATTCTTGTTTGTCAGATATTATATTTTGTGTCCAACCATCTATCCTAGCCATGGCTAACGTTAAAAGAATAGCACAAAGCTGGAGGCAGGTAGGCACTTACTAAGCCAGGTGTAACTTGATTGTTCATCACGTCCTCAGCCATTTCAGCAGCTGCCTGCAATATCGAAAAACATTGTGAATTAAATGTCAGCTGCAGTGTAATAAGCAATTATGGCTTCTGATACGCATGGGGACCTTGCAGCTTTTCTCCAAAGCATTGAAAGACTGGTATGCTAAGAATTTGATCTGCCCAGCATCAAATCTGAACAAAACTTCAAATCACAACCCTAGCAAGCATTGTTTGCCAGATATTATACAAAAGTCTGTGTTACGACATGGTGCTGTGACATAAACTACAGCACAACTGTCCTTAGTACAGCACAGAGCTAGCTACAAGTGCTTAACATGCCACAACACGTGCATTCTGAGAGCAGCCATCTACCTTTTAACTCCGATAACTGGCGTACGATGAAGGCTCTGTTTGAGATTTTAGGTCAAACAGGCCTAGACTCCTGCCTGTGACAGCTATGTGAGCTGTGCTGTGTATAAGTACACACTTTACAGTGTATAACACATGTGCATATGCTTTTGTGTTGAAACATGTCTGTACATTTCGAGCTTTTTCTGGTGCACTGCATGGTATGTGTGAAAAGACAGCTCTTTTTAACTGTGCCAATGTGCGGGCAATGATAAGTGGTGTGTGTGGAAGACGTGCACTGCATGGTATGTGTGCGTGTATTGGTGACGGCATGAGAGAAGACAGCTCTTTTTAGCTGTGCCAGTGTGCGGGCAATGACAAGTGGTGTGTGGAAATGTGCAGCATGTTGTGCCAGATGAGTGCTACCAAGTGTGTGTGTGCTGTCCTCAATAACCTGGGTCACAAGTAGAAACTACATGCAGTTTTGATGAAACAGTTTTCCCATCCATCACTGTACTGTGACATCATCACCCTCTATTAACACCCTCTCTCTTGCTTCCTATTCTCCCTTCCCCAGAGTGGAGTAGCAGGCCAGAATCTCTTCACCCCTGGCCGACCTCTCCACCTTTCTTTTCATTACACTACTTTCTCTACCGCTTAATTCTGATCAGCATTGAAACAAGAGACAGAATGCAGCTGATAGGAGGGCACTTGCCATAGTAGGTATTACTGCGTCTGGAATTGCCTCCTCAGGCATGTTGGATACTACCTGCATAAAGAAAAATGCATGTAAACTGTTAATCATAGAATTATGCACATTAGCTTGTCAGAATTTATGTAGCACTTAGTGGGAATACGGGCACCTGGGCTAAGGCTAGGAAGGCACTTACTGCAGCAGCTGCCATTTCGTCTGAGTTCGGCTCCTCGGCCATGTCGTCAGCAGCCTGAAAGCGAATCAGTGAACACTGTGTGGTTTAATCGAATCCGAAAAACCCTTACAAGCGTTGTTTACCAGACAATGAACTAAAGCCCTTTTTTTTCTTTTTTTGCCTCTATATCACTGAGTGCTTCTACACAAGTTGAAGCACAACTGTTCTTAGTACAGCACAGAGCTGCAATCGCCTAAAGTGTCACGGCATCAGAAGACAGTGGACTTAAACTAAGAAGGCACTTACCGCAGCAGCTGCCACGATTTCGTCTCCTCCGCCATGCCATCAGCTGTCTGCAAGTGAATCGGTGAACACTGCGTGGTTTAATTGAATCCGAAAAAAAAAAAGTTACGCCAAGACTTTTAAAAGCGCTGTTTACCAGATAATGAACTAAGGCCCTTTTTTTTACATCTATATCACTGAGTGCTTCTACACAAATGTGCTTAGTACAGTACAGGTCTACAAGTGTTTAAAATGTCATGGTGCCTACATTATCAGTGCGATAAAGAAAAATGCATATAAGTGTCGATCATAGCTATTAAGCACATTCACTTGCAGAATTTGTGCAGCACTTAGTGATAAAATGGACACTTGGGAACTCGCTGAACTGATACTAGGAAGGCACTTACTGCAGCAGCTTCCCCTTCTTCTCATTTCGGCTCCTCGGCCATGTCATCAGCTGCCTCCATGACAGCACTGACACCATCTGTAGGGATAGTTCTTACTTCATGTGCCTTAGCATGGCCACTTAAGTTCTCCTTTCTCTACAAAACTGAAAGTCTTTTGAAGAGCTTTAACTTGGTTTACTTTGAACCTAACTGATTCAATGTGTCCGACAAGGGAATGATTTGGTGATTTAGGGTTAGGTGATATAGCTCTAGGCTATCAGTGGATGCCGTGACATGCACATAAATGTTCTTCGGAATGTAAAAGTGTTGGACAATAAATGGCATGCTAGGTTTGCACTTGCCAAACAAGCGCCATGCTCATCAAGTGGTCTTTCAGTGTCCTGGTCACTGAACATGGACTGCACAGCAATAACAATTCGACCATTTAGTGCTCTCCTCATCTACAGCAAACATTTAGTCTGTGACTACATTTGCTGTATGCATTCTCAGCCATGTTGACCGTGAATGCAAAGACATCATTGAACATGCCAGTTTTACCCTAGATGTATTACTTTTTGAGAATTCAGCTGAAGACAAGAACTTTTCTGAAAGAGGCCCGTTAGGTAGGGTAACCATGCCAAAAAATACCAATACATTCGGATAGGCAAATTACGCCCCTACATGCGTATAAGACAGGAAGAGCAAATATGTTCAGAGCATTTGCTTACTGCTACGTTGTTATTTTGCTAATTAGCAAGTCAAATATAAAATAATTCCAAAACATTTCGGTTAGCGTTAAAAGTACCTTCTGTGACTTGACATTCAATTAAGTGGTCTAGGGATTGAATGCCACCTCACTTCTCTTCATTTGAAGCCGGTAATTATACGTGTAGACACCAATGAATGTCGCAAATTAGGCACAGAGCACGCCACTGCAGAGCTTCGGAAAAATATGAAGACCACTGTACGGACTGCTAAGAGGATGTCGTCTCTTGACATGCAGATTCAGTCAAGGAGGTATTCTTGACATAATTTGCGCTTGCGCTGTGTCACAAATGCTAGAAAAAAAAAAGCACGACCACCAGAAAGTGAACTACTCCCCGAAGCACATGAAAGGGGCCCACGTGACCAACTTCGTCGGCTCGCGACGTTGCTGCTCCGCGCATTCACCGAGCCGGCGGACTATGTCTCGGCATTGCACCTTAATAAAGATAAGAGAATAAACTTACCATATCTGGGTAGGCTTGCACGCCGACGTCACTTGTCTGTTCAGCATCGCTGCACAACCCAGTCTTGGAGCCAGAGTTCCGCTTTTGTAAACAAGCACGAGTTGTCACACTTTGGAAATGTACGCGAAGTGTGAAAATGTATACCTTCTTCGGTGGTGGAGTGTACGTGCGTCTTACTAAACGGCGCCGTCCAACAAGCACCTGAAAAAAGGTGGCGTTAAAACCCCGCAGCAGAAGTGTGCGTGCCCAGCTAAGTCGTGAGTGAAAGGCGACAAAAACTTATTTCCCTCTTGTAGCCCATATCCAACATGGGGACAGCGTTTTCGTGCGTCTTCTTTCCTCCGACGAAGTGTCGCGAGAATACACGGGAAGATTCTGTCCCATTAAAATCTTTCCTGCTAATGGAAGCAAGCCACTGCCGCCGTAATTCAGGTGACGCGGGGAAACGATGTAACGTAGACATATCGCATCGGCACTCATCTAGTGAAATGCTTTGCTCTGGACACACGATAACGCCTAGAATGTTGGTTTTGCACTGGTTGGTAGTGCAACCGCAGACATCGCAATTACGGCCAGATGATTTTCGATTACAGTACGACATAGACATAGTTGAAGCGCGCCGCTTCGAAAACCACAGATGTAGGCTTGTTACTGCTGCGCGAGTCGGCGATGTCACAGGCCAATGAGAGATGGCAACTGTGGTAGTACACTCTCCACGCCAGAAACGCCAGTGGAGGCGCGCTGGTTCAAGGATACGCCGTGAAAAGGTCTACAAACAGCGCATTAAGAATTCTTACCCTCAAACCTAAAACTGTCTCGCAAGAATACACATTTGACATATTCCTGATAGCCTGATAATATGGAACATAGAGGCTCGTCATCATGCATATCACTAAATAATGAAATGATGCCTGTCAGGCTTAAATTGCCTGATGGACCTGCTGAGTATGACCTAGCTCATTGAAAATAACTGAAACTTTCAGATTAGTGTTTTATACCTGCTGTATTGTATTTATTCCACTGAATTTATTGTTTACAATATTGTTTACAACACCCAATGAGGCCTTCGCCCTGGAGACAGCAGCTTCCGAAGCCAACAAATACCGCACCAAGCAAATGAAGAAGCTGGCAGAGCTGCAACACCGACCTGACAACACCCATACTGACCATTAAAACGTGGTCACGGATCTGTTTTCCAGAAATGTAACACCCACCAAGCTTCAATTCTGGCCAAGGGACACAAATTCAATATTTAGGCTCATAGGCCTCCTCTCCCGAAAATTGTATCTGCTCTTAAAGACAACCTCCAACAACTGAAAACAGGTCCTCGAGAAGTCAGGCTCAAAACAGCCGGAGTACTGAAAGCTTTGCTTTCACGCCGAAAATAAGAAAATCTACCACCGGATGAACGGTAAGCGCTCAGAGATCTCCACAGAGACACGAACATCGTAATCCTCCCGCGGACAAGGGAAACACAACTCGACTATGAGGAGAAAATTTCTTCTCGACTCAACAGTCAAGAATACAAAAATTGAAGGACCCCACAACAAGTACCCAGGCAAAGTTGAACAAAGTAATAAAAGAAGTTTTCCAAACCCTCCCAAGCCACAGAAACATCTACCTGCAGTTATCATGCACCAACGAATCGGCCCCAGCCTTCTATGGTCTGCCCAAAGCCCACAAACCTGGGAACCCTCTGCGTCCGATTTTCGACTTCCGTTTATCCCCTCTCCAGTTGTTGTCGGAATGCCTGCAGAAGGTCGTAGCACCAAACACAGAAAAAACCGCGACCTACGTTCGACACGCTGGGCATTTCATCGAACTCGTATCCCACGTGAGCCTTGAGGTGAACTCGTATCCCAGGTAACGAGTGCCTTGTTTCCTTTGACGTAGTGCCCCTTTTCACAAATTTCCACGTAAAGATTGCGTTGGCCGCCACTCGAGAAGCACTGCAACGAGAGGATACACTCTGCGCACGAGCCTCACTCAGAGTAGACGAGGTATGCCGCCTTCTAGAACTATGCTTATCCAACACATCCTTCTCTCCAGAGCCGAATTCTACAAAAAAGTTAAGGGAACACCAATGGGTGCCTCAATCTCTGTCGTTATGGCGAATCTAACTATGCAACACGTCGAAGAACGAGCTCTAAGCTCTTCCAGCCCACCGCCAAACATTTTTCTGAGATATGTCCAAACTTTCCTCTCTCATCTGAATTCCATACAACCGGAGATTCAGTTCACCCTAGAAATGGAGAAGCGAAGTGCCCTGCCCTTTTTGGACGTTCTGGTGACCCGAAAAAAAGAACAACCGTTTTCAATTCTCCATCTACCACAAACCCACCCACACAGGGCGGTATTTGCACTTCAATTCGGACAACCCAAAAAGCCATAAAACGTTAGTTGTAAAGTGCTTATTACAAAGAGGGGAAACACATTGCACCACAGAACCCGACAAAGCAGAAGAAAAACACTTCATATTCAAGGAAATAACCACGAACGGCTACCCAAACAATTTTATCGGGAAAATCATTCGCCTCCAATAACAAACGACAGGCTCCGGGAAGAAAATAACCATCAGCAAGCAACTGCATCTCAAAAGTGCGTCACTGTTCCCTATGTCCGAGGCGCCAGCGAAACCATCGGCCGTATACTAGGAAAAGAAGGAATTCGAGATGCGCACAAGCCTTCAAACACTTTGGGGAGCGCGCTATCCTTTCCCAAAGATCGACCACTAAGACAAAGAGCCCAAGGCATGGCCTACAAATTTTCTGCGCCGACTAAAAGAAAGCATTCGGCAATACAAGAATTATGTACGAAATGTTTCAGGAGAACGCAACCCCGTAGCTGAACATTCAGAAGATTCCGACCACAGAATAAATTTTGAAGAAACGTTCATCCTGGAGACCGAGACCAATTACCAGAAAAGACGCCGTCTCGAGTCATGGCATATGCAGTCGACCGCAAATAATATCAACCGCACAATAGGCAACCTTCGTGCTGTCTTCGCCCTTCCTGGCCACTTCACAGAAGAAAAGGAAAAAAACACCAGTGAGCACCCCTGCACCTGCGGCACCGTGACTCGTCTTAATCCCCCCCGCTCTCCTTCCTCCTCATTTCTTTCTTACCCATCTCCACCTCCTCCTCCGCTTCTTCTTCCCCTCGACCATTCCGTTACTTATAGCTGCACGAAGCCCAGCGTCATGCACCTTGAAGAACGAGCCGAGCGAGCTCCGAAACGTCAGGTTTTGTAAAATAAAAAAGTGATGGTTGGAAAAATTTCAACTTTCACTTAGATATCAACCCAACCAGACAGGCAAATCTATCGAAATGTTGAGCTTCATTCATTAGGAAAAACCTATTTAATACGCCTGTGCTACGCCTGTGGAGTCGCCAGCCATGTGGCTCGTTTGTGCCGCAATCGTGGCCCTCGTCCCTACGACTATACACGTGAGCCAATGTACAATCTTCCTCTGTCCCCCTCGCCTGTGTTCCCTGAGCCTCCTCCGCAGTCCTCTTCAAGTTACGATCACCGCTCCCACCACTCGCCTTCTCCTGGCCGTCGTTCCCGTTCTCCGATGCTCCGCCGCCAACCAGCCGTTAACACGGAAAACTAACGGCAGCAGTTCCGGAGGCAAGAACTGCGCCATCAGGGACCAACTCAAGACCTGTTCACGTACCAGCCAACATTATTACCATATTCATCGAGGGAGTTTCTGTCGAAGCCCTTGTAGACACTGGCGCAGCCGTTTCTGTTCTTAATTACGCCCTCTGTCGCAAACTCAAAGAGGTGATGACGCCGCTTCCTGCAATTTCTCCTCGCACAGCCAGCGCTCAGGACATTCGACCATTAGCCGCCTGCACCGCCCGCCTTGTTATCGACGACGTTCAATACACAATAGAATTCCTCGTCCTCGCCCGCTCATCACACTACGTTATCCTTGGTTGGGACTTCCTCTCCAATCATAACGCCATAATAGACTGCGCCCGTGCTCAACTTGAGTAATCACCCCTCAGTGACACTTTTTTCGACACACCCGCTGCTGCTGCAGCTACCGTGCACGTCGCAGAGGGCACCGACGTTCCGCCTTTCTCCTCAGTGCTTGTGCCTCTTTATTGTGCTGCTCTTTCCGACGCTACTGTTACCTACACACCTTCGTTACGATGCGCTAACCAAAAAATCCGGGTTGCTGCCCCATGCTGTGCTGACAATTTTTCGCAACTCAAGTGCTATTTTTGTTTGTAACCCGTGCCCCTGCCCTACCACTTTACTTCGTGGCCAGTCACTGAGTAGTGTTGTTTTGCTCGATTCCACGCCCACCTATCCCTTTGGCGATACCATCGCCAGCCTTCACATCAGCGCCATAACACCTATTCCTGTCATCTCTCTCTGTCACCTCAATCATCTCTCGAAGTTTTCCACCGGTCCATCGAGGCTGGCCTGACGCCCATACAACGAGCCCAGCTTGTCGCCATCCTACAACGTTTCGCGGCTTCGTTCGACTCTCAGCAACATTCGTTGGGCTCACAACTACCGTTACTCACCGTATTGATACCGGCACCCATTCCCCTTTGCGCCAGCGTCCGTACCGTGTTTCAGCCGCCGAGCGCCGCATTATTGACGAACAGGTGACCGACATGCTCCAGCGCAACGTAATCCAATCGTCGCACAGCCCTTGGGCGTCTCCGGTTGTCCTGGTCAAGAAAAAAGACGGTTCCATCCGATTCTGCATAGATTACCGCCGACTGACCAAGATCACGCGCAAGGACGTTTATCCTCTACCTCGTATCGACGACGCCCTTGACTGCCTGCAGAGAGCTGAGTTCTTTTCTTCAATAGACCTGCGTACCGGCTACTGGCAGGTGCCGATGGCAGAGGCCGATCGCCCAAAAACCGCTTTTGTCACACCCGATGGGCTCTATGAGTTTAATGTCATGCCATTCGGACTGTGCAATGCCCCTGCTACATTCGAACGCATGATGGGCAACCTACTCAGAGGGCTCAAATGGCACACTTGCCTTTGTTACCTTGACGACGTTGTCATCTTTTCCCCAGATTTTCCATCTCACCTCCAGCGCCTTGAGACAGTTCTGCGATGCCTGACCAACGCTCGCCTCCAATTAAATTTAAAGAAGTGCCGTTTCGGAGCACGGCAGCTAACCATACTCGGACATGTCGTCTCCAAGGATGGCGTTCTTCCCGATCCGGCAAAATTACGCGCTGTGGCAGAATTTCCCAAGCCAACTAATGTGAAAGAACTCCGCAGCTTTGTCGGCCTCTGCTCGTACTTCCGCCGCTTCGTTCGCAATTTTGCCACAATCATCAACCGTATCACCAAGCTTCTGTCCAGCCACGATCTTTCAGCCTAGTCTCCGCACTGTGATGATGCCTTCGCGACACTCCGCCACATTGTGACGACTGCGCCAATCCTGCGTCATTTCGAACCTCATTCTCCCACGGAAATCCACACTGATGCCAGCGGCGTCGGCCTCGGCGCAGTACTCGCTCAGCGGAAGTCTCGCTTTGATGAGTATGTTGTCGCTTACGCAAGTCGGACCCTAACAAAAGCTGAAGTAAACTATTCCGTCACCGAGAAAGAGTGTCTCGCTATTCTCTGGGCAATAGCAAAATTTCGCCCCTACTTGTATGGCCGTTTTTTTGATGTCGTCACCGATCATCACTCAATCTGCTGGATGTCTTCTTTGAAAGATCCTTCAGGTCGACTGGCCCGTTGGGCTCTTAGGCTCCAAGAATACGACATTAACGTCATCTATCGCTCTGGCCGTAAACATGCTGATGCTGATGCTCTCTCACGTTCTCCTTTGCCGTCTGAAGCCACTCCTGCTATATCCGTTCTACATCCCACCGACATGCCCACCGATATGACTTCCGAGCAACGCAAAGACGCATGGATCGCCTCACTCCTTGATTTTTTATCTGGCCGCGCGTCACGACCTCGTTGCCGCACTCTCCGTCGCCAGTCTCACCATTTCGCCATCAGAGAGGAGCTCCTCTACCGTAGGAATTACCTTCCTGATGGTAGAAAGTGGCTGCTTGTAATTCCGACCCATCTACGCTCTGTGATTTGTTCCCATTACCACGACGATCCCCAATGTGCCCACGCCGGCTTATTGAAAACCTTCACTCGCCTGCGACAGCGGTACTACTGGCGTGGGATGTACCGCTATGTTCGTCGGTTCGTCCAGTCATGCCAAGAGTGTCAGCGCCGAAAACACCCACCTCGCCAGCCCGCCGCTCCTCTGCAGCCGCTGACCTGCCCAGCTCAGCCCTTTGAGCGTGTTGGAATAGACCTATACGGCCCGCTTCCTAGCACATCAACACGCAATCGCTGGATCATCGTTGCAATCGATCTTCTCACACGCTACGGCGAAACGGCGCCTTTGACATCTGCTACAGCCCAAGACATTGCCTCCTTCATCCTCCATCACATAATTCTTCGCCACGGGGCTCCCAAAGAATTGCTGAGTGACAGAGGTCCCGCTTTCCTTTCTGAAGTTGTCGAAGCTGTTCTAAGAGAATGCAAAATCGTTCACCGCGCCACCTCCGCGTACCATCTGCAAATAAATGGAATGGTTGAGCGTTTTAACCGCACCATGGGCGACATGCTAGCAATGTATGTCGCTTCCGACCACTCCAACTGGGACCGCGTTCTTCCATTCGTCACATTCGCTTATAAATCTGCCACACAAGCAACCACCGATTTCTCACCATACTTCCTCCTGTACGGTCGTGAGCCCTCTTGTACTATGGACACCATTCTCCCTTACCGATCGGGTTCTTCCGAATTCACGACTGTTTCACAAGCTGCAACTTATGCTGAAGAATGCCGCCAGCTTGCCCGGTCCTTCACTTCTCACGCCCAGCAATAGCAGAAAACCACCCGAGATCGATCTGCACTTCTTCCTACTTACCAAACAGACACTTTGGTCTGGCTATGGGTGCCTTCCTCCAGTCCCGGCATTTCATCCAAACTTCTGAGCAAGCATCAGGGCCCCTACCATATTGCCAAGCAAACATCCCCCGTAAACTACCTCATTGAACCCCTTACGCCATCCACTGACCACCGTCGCCGAAATCGTGAAATAGTACACAGTAACCGCCTGAAACCTTACTACGATCCGGCCATGGTCACATCGCCATGAGCCGCCAGGATGGCGTCTTTTCGCCCGGGGGAAGTTGTAAAACAGGCATTAGGCTCTGATATGTTCAGCGCCTATTGCTGAAGAGAACCCCCGCCGGGGTGGCGCAGTGGTTACGGCGCTCGACTACTGTTCCCAGAGATGCGGGATCGAATCCCGGCATCGGCGGCAGCTTTTCGATGGAGGCGAAAAGCAAGGCGCTCGTGTGCTGTGCGATGTCAGTGCACGTTAAAGAACCCCAGGTGGTCGAAATTTCCGAAGTCCTCCACTACGGCGTCTCTCATAGCCTGAGTCGCTTTGGGACGTTAAACCACACAAACCAACCTGAAGAGAACGACGACAAGCATGTTCAACGCGCGTGACGGGCAGGAAGGAAAACGGAAACGAAGCTCGCTTCGATGCTCGTACGTGTGCTGACACGTCTCACGACTGATCGCAGAACGTTCTATTGACTGTTGACGACGTATCGACCAGGTCAAGGTCTTTTACAACACTTTAAAGTTTGGTTTAAGGAAAGTGCCAATAATAGCCTTGAAAAAGCAGACTGAAATATTTTCACCACGCTATTTATGTAAACCAGTTTTTTTTAATGACAAGTCACACAATAAAAAAACATGTCGCAATGCAGCTGCTTATTTTAGCTACTCAAGACACATATTGTAGAACGAAATCGCTTATCGCTGGAGTGCTCTCTCACTTTACGCATTCAATTGGCAAGAGATACCAAGCCAGCAGCAGGTCGCATCATAACTTTCAGGTAATGCGAATAAATAAAGCTGCATTAATGGTATCTTAGTGCAAACATTGTAGCCACTTGTTCTGACCAAACCCTTTACCATAGACGATTTGTTGCTAAAATCAACAATTAAAACAAGTAATGAGTTTTAATAAATTATAATCTTTGGAAAACATAAAATACAGTAGAATAAGCAATACGACTCAAAAGCTATCTGATTTCAGTGGAATAGGACACTTAGCCTATTAAAAGCTTCATACTTCACGACACCTTGGTGTATATCGTAATTTCTGGTATGGACTGAACCGTGTTGATTACAAAACAGCTTTGCATATAATTCAAATGGGAGCCTCTCATATTGTAACACTCTTGACTCTATGTAACACAACCTTTCTAAGCCCAAGAAATGGTGCACATGAAAACAGGCGGCACTTCCGCTCCCACTCCCTTCTTCGTCCAACTACCCCCGAGTTCCTCATCTTCATTATTCATACAGACTGCAACATTTGCCTCCCTTTCGCAAAAGAAGCCCTCTGGGCGAGTCAGGAGTTGTCACGAGAGTGGCACTGCTTCAAACGGGCGACATGCGTAACCTCACTTTTTGCCGAACGTCGTCCATTGGCCGTAAGGCGTGCAATCCGGTAGTTAAGTTCGCCGAGTCGTTCTAAGATCACGTATGGTCCACTGTGGCGTGCAAGCATTTTCTGGTGTAATCCGCGTTGATTCATTGGTTTTCAAAGCCAGACTAGATCACCGGGGAAGTAGATGCTCTGGCGATGATGGTCGTTATAGCGAGCTTTCGATCGCTCGTGTGTTGTCATAGTCCTCAGTCGGGCTATTCGCCGCGCTTCTTCGACCAAGCAAAGGGCTCCGGCTAAGCATGGGTCGTCTTCAGTGGAAAATGGGAGGTTGGCACCCAGGGTGTGTCGAGGGGAGCAGGCGTAAAGGAGGAAGAATGGACTGTATCCTGTGGTCTCATGCCTGGCAGTGTTGAAGGCGTATGTGATTAACGGAAGAACACAATCCCAGTTTTTATGGTCCGATGCGACGTACATTGAAAGCATATTCGTGAGAGTTCTGTTAGTACGCTCTGTTAAACCATTTGTCTCGGGGTTGTAAAGGGTGGAATGTCTGAAATCAGATGCACATAAACGAAGACGTTCTTCAATTATATCGGCAGTAAATTGGTGACCTCTGCCACTTATTACAACTCTCGGGGGACCTTGTCGCAAGATGACTGAATGCAGCATAAGCAGGGAAACTTGGTACGCTGTAGCGGCGGGAAGAGCGGCTGTCTCACAGTAGCGAGTAAGACGGTAAATACATACAATAATGCAACGATTTCCCCCATGCGACTTTGGAAAGGGACCGAATGCTTTACCCTGTAGCGCCGCCCAAAATTCCTTTTGCGAAAGCCGGAGTCGACTAGCTTTCTCACTTCTGAGTGCGGTGTAAAGTTCGCCAAGATCCCAGGTGTCCCGAAGCTGGATCATAATGCATGACGCGTACAATAGAAAGACGGAGGCTTTGAGGTACTACCAGAAGAAAGCGATGACCAGTTTCTGAGTAAACGTTCTTGTATAGTAGCCCATCACGGAGTCACAACTGGCTGTTCGAGGCTGGATCCTGAGAAGCATTCAAGAACGGCTCCAGGTGCTGGTCGTTGTGTTGCTCTGTTCGAAAGATGAGAGTATCGGCAAATCTCCGACATAAAGCAGCGACGTAATGGTCGAGGTTGTCCGCGTCGCATTCCGTTGTGGCAAGTGGCAACCAGGAGAGGCAGTCCGCATCTGCGTGCCGTCGGCCACTGTTTTTCGACATGCTGTAGTCGTATTCCTGCAAGCGAAGTGCAAAGCGGGCCAGGCGACCAGACGGGTCACTGAGATTGAGTAGCCAGCTTAGGCAATAATGATCGGTTACTACTACGAAAGGCCTTCCGTACAGGTAACAGCGGAACTGCTGGACGGCGAAAACAACCGCGAGACATTCCTGCTCGGTGATGGTGTAGTTTCGCTCAGACTTGCTGAGAGTCCGACTGGCGTAAGAAGTCACATGTTCACGGTCATCATAGCGCAGAACGAGGACAGCACCGAGGCCTATGCCACTTGCGTCCGCATGAACTTCAGTTCGAGCAGAAGGGTTGAAGTGTCGTAAGATAGGATGTGATGTTAGGAGGAACTTCAGTTTTCGGAAAGATGAGTCGCATTCAGATGTCGACTGGAATGGAGCGTCTTTATGTAGTAGACACGTGAGCGGGTAGGCGACATCTGCAAAACGATGGATGAAGCGTTGGAAATATGAGAAAAGGCCGAAAAAACTCCGGAGCTCCTTCACATTCCGAGGTTGTTGAAAAGCGGCAACAGCTACGGTCTTCTGAGGATCAGGCCGGACGCCGTCACAATTGACGAGGTGACCAAGCACCAATGCCTGTCGCTCACCAAAACGGCACTTATTTGAATTCAGAACAAGACCAGCTTGGCTCACACAGTCCAGCACGAGGACTAGGCGGTCGTTGTGCTCTTTGAATGTCCGGTCAACGATGACTACGTCGTCCAGATAGCACATACAGACCTCCTATTTCAGACCACATAGTATAGAATCCATGAATCTTTCAAATGTTGCAGTCGCATTGCACGAGCCAAAAGGCATAACATTAAATTCAACAGTCCATCCGGAGTGATAAAGGCCGTCTTCTACTTGTCTGCTGGGTACATTGGGATCTGCCAGTATCCTGACCGCAGGTCGACAGATGAAAAGTATGATGCAGAATACAAGCCGTCAATGGCGTCATCAATGCGGGGAAGCAGGTAGACCTCCTTTTTAGGGACTGAATTCAAGCGGTGGTAATCTACACAAATCGCCATGTGCCATCTTTCTTGCTGACAAGAATTACTGGAGCCGCCCAGGGACTGGACGAATGACACCCTGGTCTAACATTTCACGTACCTGCTCATTGATGACCTTGCGCTCGGACGGCGCCACACGATACAGTTTTTGGCGAATTGGATGTGCATAACCGGTGTCAATTCGATGACTGGTGCGAGACCCAGGAAAGGAGAGTGAAATGATAGGCTTCGAGAAGTCAAAAAAGAATGACTACTTCGGCAGCAGATCTTCCAAAGCATCACGCTCTGTGGCGTTCAGAGAATTAATAATCATACCACGAAGTTGAACATTCACTTGGGATGGTGCAACATTCCGCTGAGGTGCATCCGTAACCACGGCCACTGATACTGGCATGTCTGAACTGCAAGAGGCAAACTTCATTCCAGCTGCTAAAAGAACTGGCTACGTGGAGCAATTAATAGTCCACAATCGCATGCAGCCTTTGGTTGCCGACACCAAACAATTAGGAACCCGGAGAGATTTCTTCGCGCAGTTCGAATAGTTAAGTGTCACAGAAGCATCAAACGCTTCGATCGCACGGTGAGAACATGAAGCCGGAATGTACTGCATAGACAATGGAGGCACAACAATATCGTCGCTCCTGCACTCCATATTTTCAAGAACAAGAGGTTCCTCGAACAACTCAGGCGGTAGGCAGCCCACTGATCTCGCCCGTGTGGCAGTCTAGGGTTGCGCCACACATGCTAAGAAAATTTGTACCAAGAATTACATCATGTATGGAGTGGGGTAGCACGGCGGATTCTTCAGAAAACACGGTTCTTCAAAAGAACACACATTTGCACTGCACACTCCAACGGGATAGAACAAATCGCCACTAACGGTATGAAAATTTGAATTTCTGTCCCAAGGAAACATCACTTTTGGTCCCAGCAAGTTTTTAAATGTTGAACTCATAATCGATATTGTCGCACCCGTGTCCACTAATGCCATTGTAGAAATGCCGTCAACAGACACAGATCTTATTTTTGAGCATAGTCACTGAAGGACGTATTTCTGCGAATAGCGAGATTTCACCGGTGGCCTCACCGCCATCGGTCTCGGCGCCTAGCTTTCCCAAGGAGGTGACTTAGAACGACGCCGCGGGGTTGGAGAGCGGCACGAAAAGAGGGCGACTGAGTCAGATTCCGGTCGGAAGCCGGTGAGTGGTTGCGTACGCCACCGGGCTGAAACTGGCCGTGTGGAGAAGACGTCCAATACCGACGGGAGTCTACTGGGTGATCACTGGTCGGGTCTGGATACGTTGGTCGGTCATACCGCGATGGTTGACGACGGCGACATTGTCTTGAAATATGGCCCGGGATGTCACGCCGGTAACAGACAATACGTTGGTCGGTCATACCGCGATGGTTGATGACGGCGACATTGTCTTGAAATATGGCCCGGGATGTCACGCCGGTAACAGACAGGAGCAGGTCGAAGAAGGTGTTGGTCCTGAAAGGATTCGATGTCACACTGTCGGTAAAAGCCAGGATCGCGCTATCTGTGAACTGGGGTACTCGCCTAAGTCTTCGTGGCCCGAGGTCGTTACGCTTATCAAGATGTCTAGATGAAACCGGGCTTACGAAATGTTACCGCGAGCATTCTTCGTAAGAGGCAGGGTGTGCTGTGTGAAACGAAGAAAACTCAGGCTACGATTGCAGATTGTAGGCAAGTTGACACGGAAACGATGGGCGGTAGGACACTGGTGGCGTGTGCCGGCAGCTGGAATCGAGCCGGAGTAACTCTTCACGAATGATCTGCCGCATATTTGAGGCAAGGTCCGGAGGAACATGCACATCAACGCTGGTGACGATTGTCACATTGGCAAGCCTTCCAAACGTAGGAGTTACTGGACGGTTCTTTCGTGCTTCGAATGTGCGAATGTGACGGAGGACAGCGGAGACAGTCGAGATATCATCTTCGGCGATGAGGAAGTTGTAGACATCAGCTGCGATGCCCTTCAAAGGGTTCCCTACATTGTCCTCATCGGATATTTGAGAATCGATGGTCCTGCCCAATTTGAGGACCGCTTCGGTATAGGTAGTGCGGGTCTCGCTAGGTAGTTGGGCACGATGGGCGAGTGTCTGCTTGGCCTGCTTCGTGCGCGCTGAAAAATCGCCCGAAACACTGTTTAGTTCGGTATCAAAGCGGTCCCATGTCATCAGCGTGCCCTCATGGTTTTCAAACCAGACAAGGGCGGTGTCGTTCAGGAAGAAAACGACGTTGTCGAGCTGAGTGGAGACGTTCCAGCGATTGTAATGCCTCACCCGTTGGTAGTGGCGGAGCCAGTCGTCAACGTCCTCTCCCGCTGCACCAGTGAAAGGACGAGGATCTCGGTAAGGTTGATAAAGGCCGGAACTCGCCTGATTTGAAGTGGCAAGAGGCACCGGGCTAGGCTCAGTCGATGGCGGCATTGTAACGATCAGAGGCGGGAGTCCAGCACGGCGGCGGCAGCGACGCCGCTCCAGGGGTGCGTCAATGACGAAATGGCGCGGGTCGAAACCGCACTCTCCACCAAAAATGTAACCCTCTTGTCGCTATGTAAAACACAACCTTTCTAAGCCCAAGAAATGGTGCAAACGAAAACAGTCGGCACTTTCCCTCCCACTCCCTCCTTCTTCCAACTACCCCCGAGTTCCTCATCTTCCTTATTCATATACACTGTAACAATATGAATTGCATACCTTTTTCCAGATTGCTTTTATGTATGCTATGATCAGTGCAGAGGAAAACAGGTCAGGCATAAGGACAACTATGTATTTGTGATCTGCTGATCCTACACAGGCGACCACAAAACAGCGTCAAGCATATGTTGCTGCTCTGAGTTTGTGCTCGACTGCAGTGTCAACAGATAGCTAACATCATGTCTATGGCCAAATTTCGCTGAGATGGGTGTCTTCCCAAGATTTAGAATGATAAGTTTACCTTCAAAAATCTAACAGACCATCACACTCTGGCTAGGATTAGTTCAGACCATGAAAGGCATGTACTGTTGTGGCGACCGATTGAGCAAAGCTAAATCTCACAAGGAAAAGCGCAACAATGCTAGAGTAAAAACAAAAAAAAATATATTGTGAAAACCAAAATGTTGCATATGCAGTCCCATCAATGATAATAAAAAGCACTACGCAGTGATAAAATCATTTGTTACATTTTACCTAACGACTATTAGGACCTTGCACATACTTCAGCACATGTCAGTGGAGAATTTACGTATGGAAGCAAGAATCTATGATATTTTTCCTATAAATTTCGTATAATAATTGCAAGCACATGAGGTGTGGTGTGCAGTGGTTTCCAGGCAATTGTACACTTAAAACTCTGGTAGATAATTGTTGGTGGAGTAAACATTCTATGACAATCACAACCAACACAAAACCATAATTTTCAGATACATTCAACATGATATGAGGTTTATTTTTACTATACACGACATGTAAACAAATTTGCTTCGGAATGAATTTTTTACTAGCTACACCATTATTAAAGGAAATAATGCAGGTAAACCAAGCTGGCAGGCTGTCCATTCATACTAGGCTATCTATCTATGCTTAGGGTATGTCTTTATTCGTGCATCCCTTAACGCGTCATTAAATGTGGTGATGGCGTGCTCGCTGGTAGAAGATTTAAAGCATTCCTCTTTTGTGCTGTGGTGGGTAGTTGAGCAGCAGGTAGGCTCCAGGCATTGGCCAGTCTGAAGTGGTCAGGTACTTGTGTATATAAAGAGGGAAACAATCTACAAGTGAGAGCGAACACAAAAATCTTTTCCCAGTAATGAAAACAGACACAGCTTTATATTGCCGTGAATCCTTCGAATCTGTTATTTTTTGACAGCCGTTGGCACGCGGCCTTATCACTGTGAATCTAGCGCGCGCATCAGTTCTTTGTAGTTTGTTTATTCACGCCTGTTATCCCGAGTCGGTGCTGTATCACTTTGTCGCGCAAGATACGCCGAGACGTTTCTTTAAGATTCCGACCACTCGCGTGTGTTTCTGCAATGTTTCAGGTTGTGCTAGTCACTGTTTGCATGTTTTCTCGATGTTTCTTCACAGCCTTTAAACTGAGCGTTGTAGGGTGCGACAGGAATTCGTAGATTGACTACCGCCCGGCAGGCTTGTTGTTATCGCTGCTGCCGAGTTGTTCAGTTCTTTTGCGGGCGCAAATCAGCCCAAAAATATTTTATTCGAGTGAAGATCAAGCTTCCTCATTGGTCGAATGACATAGTCACCACCACATGACATCTGGTGAAGGTGCTGAATCGCTGTAAACAACATGACCATGCCGCTGAAGACGGAATCAACACAGCCTCCCGTTTTCGCCCAGCCCCATGAGCCACCAAGCTTCGAAGGTCGTCCAGATGAAGACACAGAAGACTGGCTTGACATTTTAAAGCGCGTGGCCTCGTTCAACGCTTCGGACGACTCTGCAAAGTTGAGGCAAGTGTCTTTCGCTCTTCAGAGATAATCGCGGATTTTATTTGAGAACTGTCAAGCGACTTTGCATAAATAAAGGCTGGTTCACAATGGGGACTCGCCGAGGTCGCGCGACTCGACTTGTCACGGAGGGGGCTACCCGCGACAAGCACTGAGCGACGACAAGTGTTCACACCTGCATGCGACTCTCTTCCCGATGTCTCTCGCTCTGAACGAGACTTGCCGCGAGAGAGCCGGTTTTGGCGCCTTTTATCCCTTTTCGTCTGCTGCCGTGCACTCACTCGGTCGTCAGTTCGGTCTCTCCAGCTAGGATATTGTGAGCCTTCTGTGAACCTTCTTTCATTTGTACATGCCATGAACTTCTTTCATTTGTACTTACCATCATCATCGTCCTGCGGTGCCGGCTCCGGCGCGCGCCTAGGTTCGTGATCGGATTAAAACGCTAGACAAGGCTTCGCTGTCCTTGCAGTCACGACCTCGCCGTCTCGACCTAGCCCTCTTTTACAAGTGGTGGAGGTGAAATTTGATCCCCTTGCTGCCTTGGGCCTTGCCTCTCACTGGAGCTATGTTCCGGTCGCCGTTTGGCAACTGCCACCATCGCTATGTCTACCGACAGTACCCACGAACAGGCCGGACCCTCTACCTCGGCTGCACCACCCCCTCCGACTGTGCCCACACGACAGCGCGACCGGCCGCTGTTCGCTGGTCGTCGCAATGAAGACGTCGATGACTGGCTTGACACCTATGAACGCTGCAGTGCCTACAACCGGTGGGACAATGCTCTAAAATTTCTCAACATCTCTTTCTACCTTATTGAGGTCGCCAGGACTTGGTTCATCAACCGAGAGCCCCACACAACTAACTGGACCACCTTCAAACAGCAGTTCCGACGTACTTCGCCGACCCGGCAGTTCGGACTGAGATCGCGAAGACCAAGCTCGCTTCACGCCTTCAAGGTATTGATGAGTCATATGCGTCTTACATAGAGGCCATACTTGCACTCTGCCGGCGTATTAGTCCCACCACGGTGGAACCTGAACGAGTACACCACGTCGTGAAAGGAATCAATTCTACGGCGTATAACATCCTAGTTGCTCAGAATCCTTCAACTATTGATTCCATCATTACGACTTGCCAACGCATCGACCAGCTGCAGTCCTCCCGATTCCAGCCCGCCAACGCTACTGGCCCGACCTATACTGATCTCGACCTGCGGGCACTTATTCGAGCCATTATCCGCGAGCAGCTCCAGGCCCTCAAGCCTGTCTGTCGACACGGGTGCGATCACTCTTCCGCAACATCTAATGACGCCGGTCTCCGCAGCATCATCAAAGAAGAGCTGGCAACAATCACTGAAACTATGACATCTGGCCCTCCGGCACCCCGCTCAGTACCGACTTACGCGCACGTGGCAGCATCACCCCCTCCTTTAGTTCCCCCGCCTCGACCGGCACCAGCCTACAATCACGTCAATGCAATAGCGACGGCTCAACCTGCACCACTCTATTACGCACCTTGGCGCCCCTCCCGACCAATTTGCTATTACTGTGGCATTCGAGGACATATATCCCGCGTCTGTCGCCGCCTCCAGAACGAGCGCCGTGGTTACGATACCTTTGAAAGCGACATCCCTTCAACGTCATATTATCAACGCCGGTTTATTCCAAGCCCCCCTCGAAGATTATCCCCACCCCCAGAATCCTCGTCTGAGCGTCGTGGAACCCATGCATCCCGACGTCGGTCCCTATCCCCATACCGCCGCTCAGTTTCCCCTCTCCGACTCGCAACAGCTATCCCTGTCCGCCATCCGGAAAACTAAGCGTTGCAGCTTCCGGAGGTTAAACTGCACTTTACGAACTTACCAAACGTCCTCCAGATCGCCCGTATAATGTGATTTCTGTTTTCGCTGAAGGAGTACCGGTCGAAGCATTGATTGATACAGGAGCTGTAATTTCTGCCATTCACGCTGATTTGTGCTACCGTTTGCGAAAAGTGACGACACCATATGATGGGCCTGAACTCCGTGGAGCCAATGACGTCCCTTTGCGCCCTTTAGCAAAGTGCACCGTACGAATTGTTATTGACGGCGTTCGCCGTCATGTGCAGTTTGCTGTGCTCTCACCATGTGCGCATCTGATGATTTTAGGATGGGATTTTTTGTCAACCGCTTCGGCGTTAATTTCTTGTGGCGACCGTGTTATCCATCTGACAGACAGCAATTTTTCATCTGAAGTTTCTGAACGACATCGTCTCCTCGATGCCGCCGCTGATACTGTTTTGCCTCCTCAGTGCGAAAAACGGCTTACCATTGTTTCTGACCACATCACTGACGGGGACGTACTCATCGCACCATCTTATCGTCATCTTGCACGCGGTATCGCCTTCCCGTCCAGTCTTGTGAGGTTCTGCAATGGCTCAGCGACAGTGGCAGCCACTAACACTTCACGTGAATCCCTCGTGCTCCCAAAACGAACTTCTCTCCCCTGCATGGCGGATGTTCAACCTTTGTCCTTGATGGTGCTCACCGCCCCTCTGCCTCAGCGCCGTGTTTCGCCAGACGTCTCTCTTTCTGTTCTCACAAAGACTATCAATCCTAACCTCACGCCGAACCGACGCCAAGAGCTGCTAACATTGCTTCGACACCACCAAGCCATTTTTGATATCACTTCCCCACCACTGGGACGGACTAGTGTTGCGCACCATCGCATCATTACTGAAGGTAACTCTATCGTTCGCCGACGGCCTTATCGGGTTTCCCTCTCTGAACGAAAAGTAATTGAAGAAAATGTAAATGACATGCTCCATCACAATATTATTCGCCCCTCGACAAGCCTATGGTACTCCCCAGTAGTGTTAGTTAAAAAAAAAGGACGGCTCGGTACGCTTTTGTGTTGATTACCGGGCAGTCAACAAAATTGCCCGCAAAGATGTATACCCAATGCCAAGAATTGATGACGCCCTTGACTCTCTCCAAGGCGCCGAATATTTCTCGACTTTGGACCTCCGCTCAGGTTATTGGCAAATACCTATGCACGAGGACGATAAAGAAAAAACGGCTTTCTCAACTCCCGATGGCCTTTACGAATTTAATGTTATGCCTTTCGGACTTTGTAACGCACCAGCGACATTTGAAATAATGATCGATACTGTGCTTCGTTACCTAAAATGGAGAACCTGTTTATGTTACTTGGATGGCATTGTCATCTTTTCGTCAACTTTTAACGACCATCTCACGCGCCTGAATGAGGTCCTCGCGTGTCTCGCTTTAGCGGGCCTTCAGCTCAACACCAAGAAGTGCCATTTTGCACAGAAGGAAATTAAAATATTGGGACATCTAGTCAGCCATGACGGCTTTCGTCCAGACCCTGAAAAAATCATCGCGGTCATGAACTTTGCTCGTCCACAACGGATTACAGAATTGCGTAGTTTTCTCGGCCTGGCGTCTTATTTCCGGCGTTTTATAAGACATTTTGCAAGTATTGCTGCTCCACTTCATGAACTACTTAAAGCACGCACCCTTTTCGTGTGGACTGAACAGTGCGAAGCCGCTTTCAATAATCTGAAGCACGCCCTCACATCAGACCCTGTTCTTGGCCACTTCAGTGACAGCGCTCCAACCATCCTGTACACTGATGCCAGTGGTCTCGGTCTTAGAGCTGTACTCCTGCAGCGCGAAGCAACTTCGCGTGCGAAAGTGATTGCCTTCTCCAGTCGGACTATGACTCCAGCTGAGAAAAACTACACCATTACCGAGCAGGAGTGCCTTGCCGTCGTCTTGGCAGTCGAAAAATTTCGCCCTTACCTATATAGTCGGCATTTCACAGTTGTGACCGATCACCATGCTCTTTGCTGGTTGTCTTCGCTCAAACATTTGACAGGCCGGCTTGGCCGTTGGATTCTACGCCTGCAAGGATACAATTTCGACGTCACTTATAAATCGGGTCGCCAACACCAAGACGCCGACGCTCTTTCTCGCTGCCCACTTTCGGAATCGGCTTGATGTTTTTCTTCCCAATGCATTTCCACCTATGACCACAGCCGACCATCTCTTTCCCCGACGTATATCCCAACAGTTTCATTTGATGACTCTGAAAACAAACACGCTCTCCGCTCACAGCAATTAGCCGTTGCCTACTGCCGACCCATCATGGACCGCCTTATTGGCGCTTCGGACCCACCCAATGCTCGGCTTCGCCGACAACTTCGCAATTTGAAGCTCGAAGATGCCATCCTATTCCGCTTTGTGTATTGCCCTGATGGAACTCGCTGGATCCCAGCCGTGCCCCGTGTGCTTCGCCCACGTACAATGGCGGCTCTCCACGATGGCGCTACTGCAGGTCACCTTGGTGTTGACAAAACCTACGACCGCGTGAAAAAACGATTCTTTTGGCCTGGCCTATCTTCCTGCGTTGCCAAATACGTCGCATTCTGCCCTCTGTGCCGACGTCGCAAACTGCCGACGTCTTCGCCCGCTGGCCTTCTACAACCTTTTCCCTGTCCCGCCACGCCATTCGACGTAGTCGGCATCGACATATATGGTCCCCTACCTCTCTCCGATGGGGGTAACCATTGGATTATAACAGCTGTCGACCACCTTACACGCTACGCTGAGACAGCACCTGCACCGACCGGTTCCGCTCAAGAAGTAGCAAATTTCTTTTTGCGATCAATTGTATTGCGTCATGGCGCTCCTCGGGGGCTCCTAAGTGACCGCGGGACGGCCTTCTTATCGGCAGTCGTTGCCGAAGTTCTTCACGCGTCATCCACCCTTCATAAGAAAACCTCAAGCTACCATCCCCAGACTAACGGGCTGACTGAGC
Organism: Amblyomma maculatum; assembly: GCF_055883805.1. Taxonomy (NCBI): domain Eukaryota; kingdom Metazoa; phylum Arthropoda; class Arachnida; order Ixodida; family Ixodidae; genus Amblyomma; species Amblyomma maculatum. The sequence goes on from NC_139348.1 coordinate 31,256,508, forward strand.
GATTTCACCGCACCTTGTCGGATATGATCTCCATGTACATCACACCGGATCATCGAAATTGGGACACTATTCTACCAATCGTCACTTTCACCTATAACACAGCAGTACAGCGGACTAGCGGTTATTCTCCATTTTTCTCGTTTAAGGCCGTCCTCCCACTACAATTTTCGACGCTTCCTTCTTCTCTACGCCCGACTACTCCACATCAGTACCTACCGAGTTCTTATCTCGTGTGGCCAGATGCCGTCATCTTGCCCGCCTCAACACAGCAGCGTGCCAGGAAGACCGCAAGAGTCGCTACGATTCTACGCATCGCGTGGTCTCTTATCGTCCCGGTGACGAAGTACTGCTTTATACACAACTGCGCACCCCTGGCCTTAGTGACAAATTGCACCACCGCTACCTTAGTGCCTACGAGATCATCAGCCAAACTTCTCCAGTTAACTACAAAGTCACGCCTGTTGATCCCCCAGCCGATCGACGCCACCGTGGAACTGAAATTGTTCATGTTTCTCGCTTGAAACCGTTTGTGCGCCGCGGTACATTGGCTAATTAGGAGCGGCCAGGCTGGCCGCTTCCGACCCCCCGGGCAGATTGTGTGAGCCTTCTGTGGACCTTCTTTCATTTGTACATGCCATGATCTTCTTCTTTCACTTGTACATACCATCATCATCGTCCCGCTGCGCCGGCTCCGGCGCGCTCCTGGGTTCGTGATCGGATTAAAACGCTAGACAAGGCTTCGCTGTCCTTGCAGTCTTGACCTCGCCGTCTCGGCCTAGCCTTCTTTTACAATATGTACGATTATCTCAGCGAGGAAGAAGAAATAACCGCCATGCTCATGTGTAGTGCTGCTTTGGCAGCGCAAAACGCTGTGGTTCAGCGAAAACGAAAGCGGCGGTGGTGGGTGCGGCCTTGTTTGCGGTCCCGCGAAGTTGCAGGCCAGGCAAGTCGTCTCATGCCCGAGCTCCAAGCGCTTGACGAAGACTACTACCGTTTGTGAGTGTGCTTCATTTTCACAACTTAACATCTGTGTTTCAACGTGTAACAAACTAACCTCGCTGTTTTTTACCAGTTTCAACGTGATGCCACCCCGGACTCTTGACACGCAATGCTGGAACTGCTGAAAAGTGAAATTGCTGAACAGGATACAAATTTCAGGCGTTCCAACGAGCCATCTGCTCGGCTTGCAATGACACTGAGGTAAGTCATCGCTTGGGCAACAAAATTGATGAAAACAAAAAATTATTGCTCGAACGTTGGGGCAACCCTAAACCGTTTAAATGGGACGTATGCAATCAATATTGCGTCTCAAACATTTTTTTTTCTCGTTGCGAGCGAAGCAACGTTTTTTTCTGCCTAGGTTGCTCTCTTATACCGACTGTCATTTGCATGCAATATTATGAATATGATTTCCGGCTGTTTCTGTGAACCTTAATCGCGCTTTGCTGGCGCGAAAACTGCGGTAATCTCTACTGTGTTCCGTATAGTCTATAAGGGCTATGCCGCCTTAGCAATTTGCCTAGAAAACACCTTTTTTAGCGTTTCTGTGAAAGTGCTATCGTAAACAGCACTTTGCATATGACATGTGAACGCTCATTAATGCGTATGTAAGGTGTGATAGACCAAGAGCCGCCCAAACTACATATCACTAGTTTCAAGTTGTCGCATAATATGAATCATATAGATATAATGGAAAGTCTACCTAGTTACTAATGCGACTGCAGGGACCATAGTTTTGACAAATACCAACACGAATTCGCGAGGCCGCTCCACGGGCACCACAAGCAATGAATCAAAACTTGGTCTTGTTTCAATTTGAGCTTTACTTATAATCGTCAATGTTTTGGTGCCTTCAGTTGTTACCTCATTTCTGATTTTATGCACTTCCTCTTTCTTAGGTTTCTTGCTGCAGTACATACGCTAAGAAGCCTGTCATATGACTTTTTGGTGGGAAGATCCACTGCCTGCACAATTGTAACTGATGTGTGTAAGGCACTGTGGCAGATTTTGAAGCCATTGTACCTGGCCAGCCCAAAGACAGCAGATGAGTGGATCAGGGTATGTCAGCATGTTAAAAAACCCTGCATGTAACATTGCCATAACTACAACATTTTTTGCATGGGAATATTTTGTATTCATGTATTCATGAATTTGAACTTAGGGTACGTAAGTCATTAACATAACTGTTCTTGCATTCAGTAAAACATTTTATTCATTAAACAGGTTACAGCAGAGTTTGAAGAGAGGTGGAATTTTCCACATTGCATTGGGGCCGTTGACGGCAAGCATATCCACAATGAATGCCCGGCCAACTCTGGAAGTCTTGACCGCAATTATAAGGGTGGCTTCAGCAAAGCACTCCTTGCCGTCAGTGATGCCCAATATAATTAAAACTGCCCCTTCCCTTTTCATGTGTGAATGCTTATTCAGCAGTTATGAAATATAAAAGCACCAATTAGCCCAGCAAGGCATGTTTCATGTATACATCAGTTAATCCTGAGTCAATGACACCACATCTTATTCACTACTGTGAAAACTCAGATGGAGGATGGATGGCTTGCAACTATATGTTAAGGTATATTGATTATATATCATGAGCAAGCTACCTTTAGGGAAAAGAGGAGGCATATTGCCTCTAGCCAAGTCAAATTAATGAAAAATGTTCAGCGTGTAGGAGTCATGTATGCGGGAGCATGGCCTGTTCTTTCTTAGCAGTTATATTACAGGCAGTACCTAACATAGTATTGACTCACTGCTGATTATACCATGCTCACCATAACTTTCTAGTGAGCTCAAAATGTATTACATATTTCAGCTGCAGCTTTTTGAAATGGAATATAGTGAATAATAAAGCTAATTTAGTGGAACTGGCATTGTCGTGCATTCTGCATTGTCACTTCAACATGTAGATGCCTGGCTTTGGCTAGCAGGCAAGGCAGTAGAACTAATAAAAATGGCATATTTTTATTGTACAGGTTTTTGTATGTCGAGCATGGATATCACGGTAGCGACAATGACGGGGGTATATTTTCCTGCTCAACACTTCAAGAAAGGTTGCTGGAAGCTTCCCTGGGTGTGCCTCCACCAGACAATGTCGGAACTGAAGGACCACTGCCGTACTATTTTGTTGGTGACGAGGCATTCCCTTTAAAAACCTATATGATGCGGCCCTACCCCAGAAGGTGTAAGTACTTAGTTTATGAGAAAGATCTCATCCACCTCGCTTTAGTTATGCATCTATTTATTGATGCATAAGAATACACACTAGGTAACGATGTCATATTCTCAATGACAGCTAAACGATTCATGATAAAATTTCTTCTCTTATGCCATTTTGCTTTCGCCGACGGAACTATGGCTATGAAATCTAAGATGCATTCAGGCCACATAAAGGTTGGAAGAAACTGCACTACGACCACTAATGTTTGGTGTCATTCTGATGCTTGAAACACAGTATTCTCATCATATTAGTGGTGTCAAATGTATCAGAGGCTATAATGCAGTTAATTCGTGGCTTCATATGCCTAAACACACCCCATACACCATAGCCGCTGTTTTATGTTTGCCACTGAGACAGTGTTAAAAAATTCAATCATAAATAATTTAGTGGTCACAGTGGAATACCACGATATGTTCGATGCTTACTAAAGCCTAACATGTAATTTCAGAGAAGAATGCATCGAAGAAAAAGTTTGGTGTTGGTTATAAGCTACCTTTAGGCACATTTCGCCTTCAAAAACACTGAATAAAAATGTCAATGACATATTTTCTCGATCGACGACTTATGTGAGTAGCACGAACAGCATTTTTTTTTTAATAATTCGTAGCTGTCTCTTTTTCCTTCCAACAGCATTACACGAGAATTCCAGCCAGCCCTCCTCGAAAGAACGGCGAGTTTTTAATTACCGTTTGAGCCTGGCCCGGCGCGTTATTGAGAACGCTTTTGGCATAATGGCTCAAAGGTGGCGTATACTACGCCGACCATTCTGGGCCAAAGATGGAAATGTCAACGTATTTTCCGAGCTTATGTAGTGCTCCATAATGTTTTGCTCAAGTAGTCTACAACATCTGCTGCTGCCTGCTGCCCGCCTGGCCTCACAGACAGTGAAGACTGGGAGGGACGGCTCACACCTGGCAGCTGGAGACAAGACCAGCCGCCAGCAACTGCTTTTGCGGCCATACCACCTGTCGGTGGTAATGCGGCACGGTATGCTGGCAACTTTAAATGTTCTCAGACCATCACATGCTTTCATTGATGCAGCCTTCGCAGCCTTTCTTTTTTTACGGTTCACTAGGGGCCAGCCAGACTAGCTTTGGCATAGCCCTTATTAATCACACTTAATGTCCTCTTGTTTATGTAGCCAGAACCTCAACTTACGCACGCTACTAAGTAGCACAAGCTCTACTGCTGAATCATCTATTCAGTCATAATATATATATATTCAATTAGAACAATAATGATAAAATATTTGTTATCTTACAGGTATGCCCAAGCCGTGCGAAACAGTCTGTGCCACCATTTTGCAACAGTTGGGCAGTTACGAAAACCAAATCATTTATTTTATTGCCTACAACAGGGACGTGTCCCGGTGCTGCAGTTCAAGATGGTACATCATATTTTCTATGCTATGCATGACGTCTTGGGCAACGTTCCTGTCAAGTCCCCTCAGTCTGTCATCCAGACCCATACAAAAATGGAATATCCTGTCCCTTCTTGTTGTTCTTTGCGCACTGATTTCATTCAGGCGCCGAAGGCATGCTGCCGCAAATTCTTGCTGAGTGCAATTTTCAGATCCTCTGTTGAAAAAGGAATCCTGGTCTCACAATGGGTGTCAACAATTAAGAAGTGAATGTTTCTCATTACGGTGAAAACTGAAAGCTTACCGACTTGACTGGCGTACATTCAACCTTTTTGGTGCTCGAATACTGAAAAAAAAAATTATTCGTCATAAGAAACATTCCGCTTGTGCTGTGCCTCTAAATGGTGATTAGGTATACCCAGGGCTGACATGCCGTTTACAAGCTGGCGAATCCTCTTCTATGGCCTTAGGAGTTTGCTGGGATGGCTCATCTGGAGATATCCTGCACAAGTGGCATTATTATTATGAAACATGCATGCACATGTTTTGTTTGCAGAAATGTCACAGGAAATGTGTTTCTATAAGTATCATTATTTGTGACTATTGTCTCATGTTGCAAATTAGGATGAGCAACATACTTAAAGTTACATTTACTTTTTCCCTGGATTTTTTTTACCTGTGCTCAGCTTGTGCCTCCCAGTCCAATGGGTTTATCTCCAGGGCTGCAGGATCTGGCTCCTCCAAGTTTGATGCTCATGGCTCCTTTGAGCTCGACGGTCCTGGCTGGTGTGAGCTTGATGATCCTAGGTCCTGATGTCTCTATGTGCTTGCCTCAATAGCATTTTCTCTGATGCTGTACTGCAATAAACAGAAATTTAGTTACTTAGTTTATTTTCTTTTTGTCTACCACTAATAGCTCTTCTTGCAACGCATGGCATTCAAGAACATTTCTTACCGCTGTGTATGTCCAGTTATACTGCGTTGCGCTGTGCTGTAAAAAATTTTATTTTTTTTAGGAAAGTTCGAATAAAGTATAAGACTTCAAAAATGGTTATAAGGAAAACCACTATATCTGTGTTATAGTTGGTGACATTGATGGAAATACGGTGAAACAAGAGAATGAACAAGAGGTACCATAGTGTAAGGCTACAAGCTAATACGTATTATCTGGAGTTATTTCTTGCAAACTGAAAATAAACACACTTCCCGCTTTGCCTTCATTGAAGTTCCCTGACCTAACGTCACTTTTGCTGGATATGATACATATAGGTGTTCATGTCTTTTTTTGTTTTTTTCACTTGTTTGAATCTTTTACGCTGAAAAGATAAGCACGTAGATGCAAAGAACCAGGAGTTCTATAGATTTCATGAACTCTTTGCAGATTTTCATTTGCTTGAAATGAAACCTAAAATTGGTATGTTTTGATATGCATGTATAAATGAAAGACACAGGTCATCTGTGGCAAAATACATAGTAGCTGGCTCTTGCATGGCAATCACAAAATTAGAATGTTATTGCTCACCTTGTGCTGCTCTTTTCCAAGCTGCTGTAGACACTGGCAAAATACAAAAGAACAACATGCAATTTAGCACCAATGTTTAACAACAGTACGTAAACGAGATTTCATGTTTTTTTTTTTACAAAAATACAAAAGAACAACATGCAATTTAGCACCAATGTTTAACAACAGTACGTAAACGAGATTTCATGTTTTTTTTTTGTGATAGCAGTGGCAGTCTAACACGTTGTGTGCATTGCTGAAGGCATGCAAGCAGAAAGAATGCATAAACTAAAGGTGGAACATTTTCACGTGCTCACTTTATTTTTTGCACTTCTCGTATGTGTCTCATCTAGTCCTGTTGAGCCAGGGTGGCTGCAAATGATTTCAGATTAATGTGTTAATCACCCATGACATTATTTTAAACTTTGAACCAGCTGGGAAAAAACGAACATATGAGTGCCTATTCTTCAATCATGCAACAGTGATTGTGTTCCAAAACGCTAAATAAGAAGATTGCACTTACTCTGCAGACTCCGACGAATTTTCGACAATCTCCCGCATGGCCCAATAGTGGGGCTATTTGATGACTGGGATGTCCGACTCCCCGGCACCGCTTTTAGTTTTGGTTTTTACCCCGTTTTTTATTCTTGAAAAGACGCCTTTGAGATTCTTAAACTTCTTTTCGCATTCAAAACCTGTGACACAAAAATCAACGTTATCGCACTACACTTGAAGCAAAAACAGCAGATAAGGAACATGGCTAACAAACCTTTTAAGCGACCATTTACCATTTTGTTTGCGCATATGCACCATCCAATTCAGTTTTGCTCGTCAAAGTAGGAGTTGAGAAACAAACAACACACGCCGTAGCGATGCGTAACAATACGGAGGATTTCAGCTAGCAACAAAATGCGTCTACACGAGCGCGGCGCTGTTGCCCTGTATTGCATTTTTTACGCCTCTTAAAAGCAAGCCAGCGATTGTTTTCCTCCTGTGAGCACAATGCCGTAGCCACAATATAATTTCAACGAGTCGCACATGTACTACTACTGTCAAGGATAAATAAATGCATCCTCGCATCGTCTTCAGGGCATGTAACATAATCGCACTAAACTATAGTTATGTCAATCTGCGTACTTCGCTTACGTTTATTTCCTAGCTATCACAAAGCATGTTTATGTGCACTTGACACAGCGCCATACCTGTCTTATTGAATAGATTGCCGATTGCGTTCCGTGCGTCTTGTTTCTTCTGTCGGTATTTATGGTCCGGGTGTTGCTTCTGATAGAGGAACGGATAATGTTTCACGGCATTTATCAGAGCCTCTGGCGAAAAATCCATCACAGCTTCCATTGCAAACACGAATGCGTCCGTAGCACTACCGTAGTAGCACGCACCGTACACACGCGAACACGTGCGCTTGTTTTTCCTTCGCCGAAGGAAGAAGGCGGAAGAAAGATAGAAGAACGAAGAAGGAAGAAAGAAGTCGGAAACGTCATGTCATACAGCGCTGCGCATTGGCTGAGGAGCTCCGAAACTTGAAGTCGCGTCGCAAGAAATCGGTCAGGGAGCGACTCCCTCAAACCTGTCGCTGGCGACTCGTTTCGGTCGCCCCCTCCGTGACGAATCGTGTCGCGCGACCTCCGCGAGTCGCCAGAGTGAACCAGCCTTTAAGAAGGAGCTTCTTAAAGCTTGTGCAAGTGTCCTTAGAAAAGAAAGAGTGCAGTATCTCCTTCAATCCAGGATTCAACTTCCAAATGAGTGCGTCCTCCCTTGCGTTGAAGTGATGAAGTGTCTCTTCTATCGAGCCGCGAGGTTCAACTTTCTGATGCGCGGTGTAGGAGATCAACTTCTTGCCGCTCTAGCACGCCAGCCGCTAAGACTGTGGCAGAATTCTGCCAAGAAACAGCGAGTATAGAGAAACCCTTGGAAACAAAGAACCGCCATCACAGCCGTTCAGTCCAAGTCCTCCCCACAAGCCACTCTGACGCCTTGTCTGCAAGCAGATACAGCCTGCGAGACATTACTCGCGAGGTTGTTCGAGAAGCGCAGTGCCGACTGCTTTCATCATCCCAACAACCTTAGGTAGCGACACTTGCAGACGTCTTTCGGGAAGAGGTTCAGCAAGCACTGGGCGTTCATCAGGAGATGGCGCCGACGCTATATCCAACTGAGCTGAACTACGCTGCCGTGTTAAGCCTTACTACTCTGAGACGAGACCCTCCAAGTACCCCTCGACGTGCGCAAGCTCCACCCAAAACGCCGCCACTTGCCCCCCCCCCCCCCACTCGCGCAGTCTACGAACGACCCTAAAGCCCCAGGAAACGCGACACCTGGACGACATCCAATAACCGCCCGCTGTGCTTCCATTGTGAGGAGTCAGGCCACATTTTAGGCCACTGCCCACACACGCGCATTGAACTGCCTGGTTTCGCCATTGACGCCTCACGACCCCGTCTTGGCGAGCGACGGCAAGAAATCGACGACTTCTTGCAGAGGGAAAGCACGCGTCACCAAGTCGTCTATCTCGCTCCCCATGGCCGTTAGATCCCGCTTTGTGTCGCCGGGACGAAGCTACGTGCGAGGAAGGTCCCCAAGCCCCCGTGGGGAAAACTAAAGTAGCAACTTTTGGAGGTGATGTTGCTTCACAGCGAACTAATGAATATCTTCCGCCGCCGACGACGAGTAACGACAATGCCACTATTACGACGACAATCCTATGACGATGTCCTCCACGCGCCAATAGTTGAAAGTGACAACGCCGCTACGCACGACGTCAACATCCATGACGATGCGACCAGTTTCAAAGCTGACACCTCTGCCCAGCGAACTGATGACGGTGTGCACAGGCCACGACCTGAGCACAAGATGAAGCAGAGATCGAAAACCGAAGCCAACATGCAATACGAGGGCAGGAACAAGTGATCTCAAAATTGCTATCGATGTCGCACAGTTACCGCCATAGTGGACACCGGAGCTGACCATTCATTCATCAGTGGAGCATTTGCAGCCACGCTCAAGAAAGTGACGACCACTTGGGATGATCCACTGGTCCGCACCACTGGTGGTAACCTTTTTACACCTTCCGGAAGATTCACCGCAAGAGTGACAGTGAATGGACGTACTTATCCTATGAGCTTCGTGGTATTTCAGAATTGCTCGCAAGACATTATCCTAGGCATCTATTTTCTCAGTGAACATCGAGTGATCATCGACCTTCGATCAAAGTTTATAATGGTTTCGATGGACAACGCCATACCTGTACTACGACGACTTAGTCGCAATTTGTCGTCCTGAACGTCCTGGACGAAGAATTGACCATGTCGCCCCGATCAAGCGTCGTAGTCTGCGTGGGTAGCGCCGACATCGAAGCAGCCGAAAGCGTCGTCGGAGCAAACACCCAGTTGCTCTTGGAACAATGTCTCGGCATCGCAAAAGGCATCGCCAAGTTCCGGGGTGGACAAGCTGAGGTGCTGGTGACAGACTTGAGCGAAACATACCAGCCTCTTAACATGGATAAGGCGATCACTTTTCCCGACGCACTAGCAGCCATCCTAGATGTCTTCGCCCTACACTAGCAGCCCGCAGATGGTGCACCCAACCGAAGAAATCTCCCGACGTTCGACGTCCACCAGGCGTTACCCCGGTGCAGACAAGAGTAGATTTGCAGTCTTATTAAAAGCTACACGAAGGGCTTTTCTTCATTTTCAAAGGTGTGGCAAACTCCATTGGCAAAGCATCGCATTACCCCTTACGAACAGGCCCGATGTCTTCGTCAAATCCCCTATCAAGTATCACCGCACGAACGTCAAGCCATACGAAGGCAAGTCGATGAAATGCTTCGTGACGGCGTCATCCAGCCATCTCAGAGGCAGTGAGCAGCACCCATTGTCCTGGTGAAAAAGTATGATGGAACACTTCGTTTCTGCGTTGATTACCGCCGCTTGAATAGCATAACGAAGGAGGATCTATCCGTTGCCTCGCATTGACGACAATTGGATCGGCTAAGTGACGCTAGGTACTTCTCGTCGATGGATTTGAAGAGAGGGTACTGGCAAATTGAGGCCACCAAAAGAGACAGCGAGAAGACCGCGCTTATAACGCCAGACGGCCTCTTCGAGTTCAAGGTAATGCAATTCGGCCTCTGCTCTGCACCAGCGACATTACAGCGTGTTCTGGATAGCGTGTTGGCTGGCTTAAAGTAGCCAATTTATCTAGTGCACTTAGACCGCGTTGTCGTGTTCTCTTCGAACTTTGAGGTCCATCTGAGAAGGTTTCAAACAGTACGTGACGCAATAAAGTCATCAGGTGTAACGTTGAAAGCAGAGAAGTGTCCTTTCAACTACGAAGTGATGTTTCTCGGTCATATAATCAGCAAGGAGGTAGTTCGCCCCCTACCTACAGAAAACAGCTTCGATCGCACAGTTTCCACACCCCGGTAACTAGAAAGCTGTGTTCCGACTCCTCAGTCTGTGCGCGTATTACCGACAATTCGTCAAGAACTTTTGGCGCCTCGCCTAACCTTTGATGCAGCTTCCAAAAGCAGACGTGTCATTTCAATGGAAAACACCTCAAGCAGAAGCCTTCGAGGAACTTGAGCACAGCCTACAGTCGCCTCTTGAGTTAGGTCACTGATGAAAACGCTGAGACTGAGATACATAGCGACGCGATCAGTCTGGGCATGGGCGCTGTTCTCTTTCAGAAGGATGCCGGACAGGAAAACGCAATTACCTACGCTTGCAGGTCCCTCTCGAAATTCGGAGCCAATTGCTCGACGACAGAGAAGGAGTGCCTCGCGATCATCTGGCCCACTTCAAAGTTCTGTCCGTACTCATACGGCCGATCAATCAAGGTAGCAAGGCACGCTCTGCGGGCTGGCAAATTTAAAAGACCCCTCCAGCCTCCTTGCCCGATGGAGCGTACGCCTTCAAGAATTCTTCATCTCAGTCCTCTACAAGTCAGGCCGCAAGCTATCCGATGTCGACTGCTTGTCACGAGCCCCGTTAATGCGCCGGCGAAAGAAAGCGCCAGCAGTTTCGCAGAACAGCGATCAGACCCTGAGCTGAAAGCGCTAGACGATTACTTAAAAGGAAAGACCGCTTCCCCCCCCCCCCTGCTGTGTTCAGGCGTCACTTATCATCGTTCGCGGTAAGCAATGGCCTTCTAGTGAAGAATTTCGCACCCAACAGGACCGCACAGCTGCTTGTTGTGCCCAAAAGCCACCGGTTGGAAATTCTGCGGGCGTTGCACGATAAGCCTACAGCAGGCCATCTCGGATTTGCGCGCAAGTTGCATTCAATTCGAGAGAAGTGCTACTGGCCGCGTCTGCCTGCCAAAGATGCCCACTAAGTGAAGACGTGCCGTGGGTACCAACGACGCAAGACGCCGCCAATCAGACTAGCTTTACTACTGAACCCGATTCCGCCCCCAACCCAGCCCTTCCACAAATTGGGATAGATCTCCTCAGTCCCTTTCCATCTTCATCTACGGGTAACAACTGGATCATCGTTGCCACCAACTATCTTACCCGTTACACCGAAACAAAAGCACTACCCAATGGTACCGCGGAAGAAGTCACCAATTTTTTTGTTCAAACAATTCTCTTGTGAAGCGACGCCCCGGACAGGGGAACGGCGTTTACGGTAGAGGTGACAAAAGACATCTTCTAATACAGTCATACAAGCCACTGACAAAAAACTGTGTACCATTCCCAGACCAATGAACTTACGGAGCGCCTGAACAAAACGATCGCGGACATCATCGACATGTACGTCGACGCTGATGGATGGATGTGATGGAATCTATGTGCGTCCCCTTTGAAACGGGGTGGTAGCAGTAGCCTCATGCTCATTTTTTTCCCTATATCTTAATTATTGTTTTAGATTGGTAACTATACAATCATTCTATTTATTGAATTTTTGTTTCTACATTATTAACATTATATGTCACTTTTCTGCTTTTATTTCACCAATCTTCCAGTCATTTTTTGCTAGCTTCCACCGCTGGTTTATTAACCCGGCCACTGGCATCTATAAACTCCAGAGCTTCAGGAAGAGTGACTGCGCCTGCATCGACTTCCGGATGGATACCATTACACCATTGCTAAAGTGCTCTAGACCATTGCTGATGGATGGATGGATGGATGGATGGATGGATGGGTGGATGGATGGATGGATGGATGGATGGATGGATGGATGGAGGGATGGGCGGACGGACGGACGGACGGACGGACGGACGGATGGATGGATGGACAGATGGATGGATGGATGGATGGATGGATGGATGGATGGATGGATGGATGGATGGATGGATGGATGGATGGATGGATGGATGGATGGATGGATGGATGGATGGATGAATGGATGGATGGATGGATGGATGGAATATAGGAGCGTCCCCTTTGAAACAGGGTGGTAGCAGTAGCTATTATGCTCATTTTTCTCCCTATATCTCAATTATTGATTTAGATTGGTTAACTAAACCATCATTCTATTTATTAAATTTTTGTTTCTATATTACTAACATTGTCACTGCTCTGCTTTTAAGCCACCAAACTTCCAGTCGTTTTTTTGCTAGTTTCCACCGCCGGTTTATTTACCCAGCCACTGGTATCTCTAATCCCCAGAGCTTCAGGAACAGTGATTGCGCCTGCATCATCTTCCGGATGGATACCATTACATTCGAGTATAATATGGTCAATTGTTTCACTGCAGTTACCACATATAGCACATGCGTCATCTTCATTGTTAAATTTCTTTTTGTAGCTGCGTGTTCTAAGGCACCCTGATATAGCTTCAAAAAGTACAGTACTGCCTCTTGCGTTATCAAAGAAATCTTCCCTCCTGATCTGCATTTTCCACTTTCGGCATAATTCCACACTCTGTTTCTTTTCCATCGATTTTTTCCAATTTTTACCTTCCGTGTTTTTCACCTGTTGCTTAACGCTCTTTATTTCTCTGTCTTTGTGACTAGCATAATTACTAGTGAGTTTCCTAGTTATTTTCCTCTATTGTGAGTCAACGCTTTTTAAGCACAGATATTTAAATACTTTAGCTGGCAATCTGTTACTGTCCAATTTCCTCAGGCGTTCCTCATATAATACCTCTGCGCTTCCCGTACTTCGAAAGATGCCCAGCCCATATCTTCATTCTTGATGGAACAGCGCAAAACATCGGGACAAGAGACAAGACAAGAGACATGTTGGTTATCCATCAAGAATGAATAACCAACATGCTCAAGCTGCTGTCCTGGCCATATCTTCATGTACCGCCTCATTTGTGGTTCTCCGTGGGCACCTAGTGCTAATCGTCCAACGGATCTCTGTTTAATTCTAATCTCGACTGTACCTCTGATTTTAGGCACAAAACGGTATTTCCGAAAGTAAGTGCGGGCACCATAATTCCTTTCCAAATACCCCTCAAAACCTCATACCAATTGTATCCCCATAATGCCTTATGCTTCATTATCCCGGCACTCCTTCGCCCTTTGGCCTTAAGTGATTGCTCATGCTTTCCAATGTATGCCAATCCTTCGTTTACCCATACCCCCAGATATTTATATTCTACTCCTCTAGGTATTTTATGGCCTTGTATTTTAAGACCCTGATCAGTTGAGCCGTTGAAAATAATCAGACCCGACTTAACTGCGCTAAAACTGAAGCCTAGAGCGTCCCCTTCGTATCCGCAATACTTAAGTAGAGTTTGCAATTCATTCCAGACTCTTAGCTAGCAGCACAATATCGTCTGCATACATCAAACCGGGGAGGCGCTGCTCTACTGCCTTTCCACCTAATCTATATAACAGGTTAAAACCTAGGTTGCTCTCTTGTATCCTCCGTTCCAGGTTTATCATATAAAGCATGAACAGCAACGGTGATAGAGGACAGCCTTGTCTTAATCCTTTGCCTACTTTGACATCCTCCGTACTGCTTATCCCTTCCCACGTAATTTCTACTTTGTTATCCCGGTATATTTCCTGTAGGAACTCTATTATCTCATAACCTATACCTTCTTTTAATATGTTCCACAGGAGTTCCCTGTTTACGTTGTCGTACGCCCCGTTTATGTCCAGGAAGGCCAAATACAAAGGTCTATTTTCCACTCTAGATATTTCGATGCATTGGGTAAGCACGAACAGGCTATCATCTAAGCGCCTACCATTTCTAAAGGCGTTCTGAAGTTCTCCGAGTATCTTGTTATTTTCAACCCATGCTTGCACCTTTAACTTCACCGCCTGCATGACCAACCTGTACATAACAGAGGTTATGGGAATCGGCCTGTAGGATTTTATGTGCATCATTTCTCCTTTCCCTTTATAAATGAAATTCATTTTACTCTGCCGCCAGCTGTCCGGAATTTGCTTACTCGTTATGACTGTTTCCGGAGCTTTTAACAACGTTTCCTTACTTTTTGGACCAAGTTCATTAATCCGCTTGATCAGAATTCCATCTATTGGTGTAGATGTGTTTTTAGGAATATTTTTTTCTGCCTATTTCCAGTTTAGATTGGTCAGTTCTAAGCTGCTTTGTATTCTGCTACCTTGTGTTGCTTCCTGATTTGCGGAGATTACCCAATCGTCGCTCTTAAATTACCAGGCTATAACTGATGTAATGTAGTTCACTGCGTTGTCTCCCTTTAAACAATTTCCCTCGTTATCTTGAATCCGATCCTGCTTTCTTTGATTCTTCTTCCCTAGCCAGCTTATATGGTTCCAGAATTTTCTTGCTCCGCCTCTAGAAACATCGTGTATGTCAGTCATCCAGCGATCGGTGGACTGCCTTATTTTACTTTAGACAAGTGCCTGCACCTCAAGTTTCTTTTGTCGATATGATTCCCATTTTTGGTCGATTTCCTCCTGAGAAGCCTGTGCTTTCTTTGCCATTTGGTGTTCCCTTGAAGCAGCCCGTCGTTGTTCAATAGCTTTCTGATTTCCTTATTCCACCAGCTCCGTGGCTTCCTCTTTCCATTCCAGCGGTTTGCTACTTTAACCTCCTTAATTTTCCTCCTTATGAGTAGTTCTACCTGTTCGTAATCCCAGTCTTCCATGGGGCTTTCCTCTATTGCTTCCTCTATGTCTTCTGCTATCAGCGCTATCGTCGTTGAATTTTGCGTTTACGTTTTGTCTAAGTTCCAATTCTCTTTTCATCAAGGACCCCATCTGCAGACTAATACGTTTATGATCACTTCCCAGACTACACTCCCAAGCTTCTTCGTCTATTTCCATTTTTGTGACCTTGCTATAAATTTCCTGCGACATTAGACAGTAGTCAATGGTCGTCTGCCTGTTGCGGAATTCACATGTGATTTGGCCCTCACATTTTGTTTCTCTACTTACTAAACTAGATAGTGTCGCTCACAGAAATCTAGCATTACCTTCCCGTTACAATCCGTGTATCCATCCAGATCGTCGATGTGGCCGTTAATGTCTCCCAGCAGAATAATATTGTCCCCGTTTCCAAACTGGCTTATATCGTCACTGAGATATTCAACAAGATCCTTGTTTTGTTGCCTGCATTGGTGTCCTGTTCCTAAATAAACTACCCCTAGCCATGCTTTTATGCCGGCAAATGTTCCTGAAACCCTGATATGTTCTTTACAAGATGATTTTATTATTTGCCAATTTGCTTCCTGGTGTATCAACATACCTACTCCTCCACCCTTTTTTTCCGTTCTCGTTCTGTTGCACCTTTCCTAGACGTAGCCTTCTATAAGCGGCGGATCTTCTAGATCCCTGAGATGAGTCTCGCAAAGAGCTTACACACCTATTTTGTCGTTCTTCAACTGCTGTTCTATAACTACCCATTTCACTCTTTTTCTACCTCCTTGCATGTTTATGAAGCTGATCCTAGTGTTAAATTTCTTTTTGTACTTTTCTTTCTCGACCTCCTCCTTGCCATTTTTTGGGGCTCAGCCTCCGTTATTACACTTCCTTCCGCTTCACTTCTAACTACCTCTGTGCACGGAGTGCTCGCTGGCACCCTAAAAAAGCTACAGCCCTGCCTGCCAAGCGCCAGCCGATCTCAGCTCCCACCCTTCTGTTAAAATGAATGCCATCTCGCTGAAAAGCCCTAGCAAAACCTGCTTTATGTACCTCCCTGTTTACCTCAACCACTTCGAAACGCTTCTCCAGGCTTAACTTTCTTATGTGCTGATTAATTCTCACCACGTTCTTTTCCAGCTTTCCTTTCAATCCTAGCACCTCCGGTACTGTGCATACAACTCGCTTCCTGTGCTACCTCCCTGATCTCGTCAACTCCCTTAGCTAAACTTTCCACTACTCCTGCAGCGTCAAAATTTAGGACATCGTTTAGTCCCGCGGCTACTATCACCATGCTGCGCTCTGCGCAAGTTTTCCGTAGCCCATTTTTAATCTCTTGCAGCACTGCTTTCATTGTGCTCCCTGGGAAGGCGCCAACTAACATTCTCCTATCACCCTTTACACGTTCTAAGATATCTCGCTTGCACCTGCTCATGTTAGAATCTCCGGCGATAAACACCTGGGCCTTCTCTCTCCCTCTCCCAACTGTTGGCTCCTGCATTCGGTTGTCTGTGTCCTTATCTCTGGGATTTTCATTTTTCCTTACTTCTTCCTTTTTTTCCGGCTTCTTAGTAGCTGCTTCTAAATAACTCTGTCGGTTCGGATCCGCCTGACTTTGCTTATGCCTTCCATGCCAGTGCTGGCCCCAGCCACGTGGCCCGCATTGGAATGTTCGTCCTTGTTGGTTCCAAGGACAAAGTCGGCCCCTTTCTTTTCAATCTGAGTAAGCTGTCCAAGCAGTTTCTGATTTTCCGTCCTTAGCAAACGTACTTCATTTTCTAAATCCTCCACACGAGACACTAAACTGCCCCTTTCTTGATCAAATCTATCTAGACGTGCATTCAGTACGCAACATCGACACAAAAAGTCGCTGCCTTCCGCTTCACCTACAGAATCAAAACGCGTTTCTTTGAGATTAACCTGCGCCTCACATTGAGTACACTTTACCTTCTTTTGATTGCACATCTTAAGCGCTCATCGACTGAACTATAACTGTTACGAATTCTTAGAATATACAAATTTCCAAAAGAAGACACAAGAAACGACTAGCAAACACGCGTTAAAAACCAAATCTGCGAATGCCAATAGCCTAGAAAGAAAAATATTTTTTGAAACAAGATAGCTAAACAATGAACGCCAAGAAAACCTAGCTGCCGGCACGAAAAACCAGGCGGCTAGGACCAAGAGCTAAAATCTATTCTTTAGGCTGCACCTAACCTAACTAGCTGAAAAAGAAATAAATTTAATAAAAGAAAGAACTCATCTATTTGACGCTTCGGAAGCTCCCGCTGTCGCCAGTCCGTCCGTTTCCGGTAGCCACGTGCAATCGGAGGAGCGATGAAACACGCGTCCGCACTACACGGCTGTCAACTGTCAACACAAGACCTAGGACGCCATCTTGCGGCACGTGATTGAACAAAACGATCGCGATCATGATCGCCATGTACGTCGACGCTAAACACATGACCTGGGACGCCATCTTGCCGTACGTGATCTTCGCATATAACACGGCAGTCCAGGAGACGACCAAAGCGACCCCGTTCATGTCTGTGTGCGGCACTGTGCCTACGACGACACTCGGCGCGATGCTGCCGCACGTGACAGAAGGCAACCCCGACGTCGCCGCCTACCTGCAGCGTGCAGAGGAAGCAAGATTCGCCCGGCTGCGCATCAAAGACCAGCAACACACGAACGCCCTGAGATGCAACTTGTGACAACGCGACGCAGAGTACAGATCGGGAGACGAAGTGTGGGTTTGGACGCCGATGCGCCGCCGCGGACTGAGTGAAAAGCTCTTGCGATGGTACTTCGGCAAACACAAAGTCCTTCGGCGCATCGGACCGCTTAATTATAACGTCATCCCCAACGGCGCGACCACATCTCAGCGGCGCAGGTCGCGCCCAGAAATCATCCACGTTACGCGCCTAAAGCCTTATTACGCGCGGTAATGGCCCTAGCTATTTGTATTTCTCGTATTTTGTTCACTTGTGTTTGTTTTGTAAGCATCGACGCGATGCCTTTTTGAGGGGGGAACAATGCCGCGATTCATTCTATTATTTTTTTTATCCTTTCAGACAGCCGCTGTAACGCGGCCTTATCACTGTGAATCTATCGTGCGTACCAATTCTGTGTTTTGTTTATTCATGCCTGTTGTCCCGAGACGATGCTGTATCATTTCCTTTGTCGCGCAAGATGCGCTGAGATGTTTCTCGAAGATTCAGGCCACTCGCGTGTGTTTCTGCAATGTTCCAGGTTCTGCTAGTCACTGTTTGCGTGTTTTCTCGATGTTTTTTCAGTCTTTAAATTGAGCGTTGACGGGTCCGACAGGCATTCGTAAATCGACTACCGCCAAGCACGATTGTTATTATCGTTGAGTTGTTGGGTTCTTTTGCGGGCGCAAATCAGCCCAATAAAGAGTTCATTTGAGTGAAGATCAAACCTCCTCTATTGTTGATAAAGGCATTGTCACCACAACATGACAATATTCAGTACCAACAAACATGACGATTCTGGGCAAACAACGATGAAAACAGTGCTAGACTTCAGCTTCAATGCAATATATTGCGTTTGCCCAAAGTAACCCGCCTGCATGGTTTACCGCTCGCTCGTATAGAGGAGCCTTAGCAGTTTCCCTAAAGAAGAAAATATCATGAAAAGCCGTTAAGTTTTTACCTTGCCTTCAATGGTTTAGAACTGGGATGTGACAAAAGCGCGTCACAATCTGGATGGGAGGCAAACCTCGAAGGCTGATTTCTAGAAAAGTTTAAAATACTATAAATCTCAGATGAGGCATTTTTGAATCATATTTTTTCTATAACTGTAAGGTATACCTACCTTAAATTAGAGAGTGAATAAATTAACTGGTGCTCAAAAATTGTATCCATATTTCTGTTATGAAAAAAATGAAAGCACATAAAACATTTTCCCAATATTATATTATGTTTGAACAGAGTAGTGTTTTTTTCAAGACTAAAAACATTTCCCCATCGCCAAATAAATTACTCAAACTATCATAAAGTTTCAGGAGCTAGAGGAGAACATTTTGCCTTATTCTGTTTCCAACAATGTTACTGAAGATGAAACATGCAGCTTCTCAAGCATCGTCACAACTGTTTGAACAAAGGTGCAAAATTAGCAAGCACAGTTCCTGTTGCTAAACGTTTACTCTAATTTAAGGCTGAGACATGCACTGCGAAGAGGGCGCATATGCGAA
Organism: Amblyomma maculatum; assembly: GCF_055883805.1. Classification (NCBI taxonomy): domain Eukaryota; kingdom Metazoa; phylum Arthropoda; class Arachnida; order Ixodida; family Ixodidae; genus Amblyomma; species Amblyomma maculatum. The sequence goes on from NC_139348.1 coordinate 31,275,838, forward strand.
TAAATAATTATGAACAATTGATGGCTTGTTACATAAGCCAAAGATATCGGCACGGTCATTTGTGGGTGCAGGTAGCAGCTTGAAGTAACGCCCATATGAATGCATGTACAAAACTGTTTAGAAATTTCCTAGCTTCAGACTGCAGCTATGGCACGTCTATGGCAATTTTTTACATTTATCATAACTAAGTGCATTCTAAAGAGAGGAAAAGGTCGTGTAAGATGTCATTTCCAAACTAGAATTTTTAAATCACTCCAACATGACCTTGTCACATACACTTCGTACGTCCGCAATTTTTTAACCTCTATTCAAATTTTTTAACCAATTCAACTTAATTTCCTTAGCTTGTAGTACTTATGATGAACAAAACTTATCACGAAACTAAGAAATAGTGTGAAAATACCTTCTGTAGCAAGGCTACGCAGAAACAAATAAATTTAACTAATGGCAACAAAAACATCCACAAGGTGTGCCTCATTGGTGAATACTCTCCATTACAAACAAAAAGAAATTAAATAAAGCAACTATGTCAACAACAGACGCACAATGCAACGATTTGAGGATGCAGAAGTTATCCCAGATGCACTGTGAAAAATATTATACTGGAAACTGTCATTTACAACTAAAGTGCTAAGGGAGGTGTCACGAGCGGCTATCCACATCCACGGAGAGTGGCACCCCCACAGCCTTCGTAAGTGAGAGCTCAGCATTAGCTTATATTTAATGTCATCTGGTAAGTGTTCCCTTTATGGTAAAGGTTGCAGAGTTAGTGTATGCGGAATATTCTGAGGAGCAGAGAGTCTATTTTTTTTTATTTTGTGCCTTCAGTTTAGGCCCCTCTTCCAATTTTCGAAAAAACAAGTTTCAGCTTTGATAACGTTTCTCGAAACAATACAATGCAACATGTTCTCATTCCTTCTCATCCCCTAGAAACTTGTTCCTTTATTTCAAGAAAAATTAGGAATGTTTTTTTCCCTTTACTGAATAAGACGCAAACCGCATGCTAGGGTACCTTCGGAGAAATTTCTCTCGTTCATCCAATTCTTTAAAATTATTGCTTTATAAAACTCTGGTACGCTCTAAATTAGAATATTCTGCATCTGTCTGGAGCCCTGGTACTGATTCACTCGTTACCGATTTGGAAGCTGTGCAGAAGCGCCTGTCGCTTTATACTGTCAAACTATCACAGAACAAGTAATGTAACTGCCATGAATTCAAGTTTGACCCTTCCACTTCTATCTCACCGCAGATCAGTAGCATCATTATCCCTTTTTCATAAAATTTACCACCGCAGCTACCTGAAAGAAAGATTACTAACAAGACCATCTTACATATCAGTGCGCATTGATCACCGCCATAAAGATGGGGTTCTATCTAGTCACACAAAATGCTTCCATGACTCATTCATACCTAGAACTTGTGTCAGTTGGAATCACCTTCCCCATGATATCGCATGTATAACAGATAACGACGCATTTCGCAAAGCCATTGTTTTTCTTTGAATATAGCTATGCTTGTTACGATGTTGTTTGCTCTTTACTTCCTGACATAGTTTTTATTTATCCCCACTGCATTGCGAAGTTTGGTTTCCTTTTTCTTTTTGCGCATGTTTTTTGTGTACTTGTACTGTATTTTTTCTGTAACTTTGCTGTACTTTCATATACTTTTATGTATCCCACTCCTCTCTGTAATGCCTCCGGGCCCTGAAGGTAAATAAATAAATAAAACAAGACTACTGTGCTCAAATGCGCCGAATTTTGTACAATGTAATGTGCTGCCATTTTGTACATGAAAAAAATACATTCGTAAATATTTGACAACATAAGTGGCTATCCATTTTGCACTTCTGGTGTAGGTGTGCCTTATAGCTGTATACGTATGTATATATATATATATATATATATATATATATATATATATATATATATATATACATATATATATATATATATATATATATATATATATATATATATATATATATATATATATATATATATATATATATATATATATATATATATATATATATATATATATATATTGTGAAAGAAGGCCAGGTCCAGACGGCAAGGTCGTGAAGGCAAGGCAAGGTATGCCGTGTCAGCGTTTAATCTGATGGAGAAAAACCAAAGCGCGCGCCCGAGCCGGCGCCGCGGGACGATGATGATGGTATGTACAAGAGGAAGACGAAGATCATGGTATGTACAAATGAAAGAAGATCCGTGGAGGGCTCACACAATCTGCCCGGGGGGTCGGAAGCGGCCAGCCTGGCCGCTCCTAACTTACCGATGTACCGCGGCGCACAAATGGCTTCAATCGAGATACATGAACAATTTCAGTTCCACGGTGGCGTCGATCAGCTGGGGGATCAACAGGTGTGACTTGGTAGTTTACTGGGGAAGTTTGGTTGATTACCTTGTAGGGACCAAGATAGCGGTGCTGAAATTTATCACTAAGGCCAGGGGTGCGTAGTGGTGTATACAGCAGTACTTCGTCACCAGGAAGAAAAGAGACCACGCGATGTTTCGAATCGTAGCGACTCTTGCGGTCCTGCTGGCACGCTTCTGTGTTGAGGCAGGCAAGATGACAGCATCTGGCTACACGGGATAAGAACTGGGCTGGTAATGATGAGTAGTAGTCGGGCGTAGAGAAGAAGGAAGTGTCGAGGATTGTAGTGGGAGGACGGCCGAAAACGAGAAAAAATGGGGAGTAACCGGTAGTCCGTTGTACTGCAATATTATAGGCGAATGTGACGAATGGTAGAACAGTATCCCAATTTTGATGATCCGGTGTGATGTACATGGATAGCATATCCGATAGGGTGCGGTGAAATCGCTCAGACCATTAGTCTGGGGATGGTAGCTTGAGGTTGTCTTATGGAGGGTGGATGACGCACGAAGAACTTCGGATACAACTGTCGATAAGAAGGCCGTCCCGCGGTCACTTAGAAGCACCCGAGGAGCGCCATGACGCAATACAATTGACCGCAAAAAGAAATTAGCTACCTCTTCAGCGGAACCAGTCGGTACAGGGGCGGTCTCAGCATAGCGTGTAAGGTGGTCGACAGCTGTTATAATCCAATGGTTACCCCCATTGGAGAGAGGTAGGGGACCATATAAGTCGATGCCGACTACGTCGAATGGTGTGGCGGGACAGGGAAGGGGTTGTAGAAGACCAGCGGGGGAAGAGGTCGGCCGCTTGCGACGTTAGCACAGGTGGCAGGAAGCAACGTATTTAGCTACGGTGGTAGACAGGCCAGGACAAAAGAATCGTCTTTTCACGCGGTCGTATGTTTTGTTAAAACCAAGGTGACCTGCGGTAGGGTCATCGTGGAAAGCTGCTAGTATACGTGGGCGAAGCACACGCGGTACGACTGGGAGCCAGCGAGTTCCATCAGGATAATACACGTAGCGGCGTAGTATGCCATCTTCAAGCTTGAAATTGCGAAGCTGTCGGCGAAGCCTAGCGTTGGGTGGGCTCGAAGCGCCGATAAGGCGGTCGATGATGTGCCGACAGTAGGCATCAGCTAATTGCTGTGAACGGAGAGCGTGCTTGTTCTCAGAGTCGTCAAAAGAAACTGCAGTGATATGCGTCGGTGGAAGCGATCATCGGCTGTGGTCAGAGGTGGAAATGCATTGTGAAAAAAAACAGCAGGCTTATTCCGAAACCGGGCAGCGAGAAAGAGCGTCGGCGTCTTGGTGTTGGTGGCCCGATTTATAAATGACGTCGAAATGGTACTCTTGCAGGCGTAGAATCCAACGGCCAAGTCTGCCTGTCAAACTTTTCAGTGAAGATAACCAGCAAAGAGCATGATGATCGGTCACAACTGTGAAATGCCGACCATACAGGTAAGGGCGAAACTTTTGAACAGCCCAGACGACGGCGAGACATTCCTGCTCGGTAATGGTGTAGTTTTTCTCAGCTGGAGTCATGGTCCGACTGGCGAAGGCAATCACTTTCTCACGTGAAGTTGCATCGCGCTGCAGAAGTACAGCGCCAAGACCGTGACCACTGGCATCAGTGTGCAGGATGGTAGGAGCGCTGTCGCTGAAGTGGCCAAGAACTGGATCTGATGTGAGGGCGTGCTTTAGGTCGTTAAAAGCAGTGTTGCACTGTTCAGTCCACACGAAAGGGCTGCGCGCTTTAAGTAGTTCATGAAGTGGCGCAGCAATAGTTGCAAAATGTCTTATAAATCGCCGGAAATAGGACGCCAGGCCGAGGAAACTCCGCAAATCTGTAGTCCGTTGCGGACGAGGAAAATTCAAGACCGCGGTTATTTTTTCAGGGTCTGGGCGAATGCCGTCATGGCTAACCAGATGTCCTAATATTTTAATTTCCTTCTCTGCGCAGTGGCACTTCTTTGTGTTGAGCTGAAGGCCCGCTGAAGCAAGACACGTGAGGACTTCATTCAGGCTCGTGAGATGGTCGGTAAAAGTTGACGAAAAGATAACAATGTCATCCAAGTAACATAAACAGGTTCTCCATTTGAGGCCACGGAGTACAGTATCGATCATTCTTTCAAATGTTGCGGGTGCGTTACAAAGGCCGAAGGGCATAACATTAAACTCGTAAAGTCCGTCAGGAGTTGCGAAAGCGGTTTTTTCTTTGTCGTCCTCATACATAGGTATTTGCCAATAACCTGAGCGGAGGTCCAAGGTCGAGAAATATTCGGCACCTTGGAGAGAGTCAAGAGCGTCATCAATACGCGTCATCGAGTAGACGTCTTTGCGGGTAATTTTGTTGAGTGCGCGATAATCAACACAAAATCGTACCGATCCGTCCTTTTTTTAAACTAATGCTACTGGGGAGGACCATGGGCTTGTTGATGGACGAAAAATATCGCGACGGAGCATGTCATTGACATTTTCTTCAATTACTTTTCGTTCCGAGAGAGAAACCCGATAAAGTCGTCGGCGTACAATTGAGTTACCTTCGGTAAGGATGCGGTGATGTCCAACACTAGTCCGTCCCAGTGATGGGGAAGTGGCATCAAAAATGGCTTGGTGGGCTTGAAGCAATTGCAGCAATTCTTGATGTTGGTTTGGCTTGAGGTTCGGATTGATTGTCTTCGACAGCACGGAAAGAGAGACTTGCGATGAATCGCGTTGCGGAGGTAGCGGGGCAGTGAGCACCATCATGGATATAGGGTGAGCATCCACTATGCATGGCAGGGAAGTTCCTTTAGTCAACACGAGGGATTCACTTGAAGTGTTCGTGGCAGCTACTATTGCAGAGCTGCTGCGGAATCGTACAAGGCTTGATGGGAAGGCGATTCCACGGGCAAGATGACGATGATATGGTGCGATGAGTACATCACCGTCACTGATGTGTTCGGAAGAAACGGTAATAAGTGTTTCGCACTGTGGAGGCAATACAGTATCAGCTGCGGCAATGAGGAAATGATGCCGTGCAGAAATGTCAGATGAAAAATCATTGTCTGTCATATGGATGACACGGTCGCCACAACAAATTAACGCTGAAGTTGTTGACAAAAAATCCCATCCAAAAATCATCAAATGCGCACACGGTGAAAGCACAGCAAACTGCACATGGTGGCGGACGCCGTCTATAACAACTCGAACTGTGCACTTTGCTGAAGGGTGCAGAGGGACGCCATTTGCTCCACGAAGTTCAGGTCAATCATATGGTGTCGTTACTTTCCTCAAACGGTGGCACAAATCAGCATGAATAACAGAAAGTGCAGCTCCTGTGTCAATCAAAGCTTCGACCGGTAATCCTTCAGCTAAAACGGAAATCATATTATACGGGCGACGAGGAGGACTTTTTGTAAGTTCGCAAAGTGCAGTTTCTCCTCCGGAAACTGCATCGCTTAGTTTTCCGAATTACGGACAGGAACAGTTTTTGCTGGTCGAAGTTGCGAAATAGTGCGGCGGTATGGGGAAGGGGACCGGCGTCGGGATACATGAGCCCCACTTGGTTCAGACGAGGATACCGGATAGAATCGACGAGGTTGACTAGGAATTGGTCGTCGCTGATAATATGCAGGTGTGTCACTTTCGAAGGCGTCATAACCACGTCGCTCATTCTGACTGCGTCGGCGACAAAAGCGAGATATATGTCCTCGAATTCCACAATAGCACACTGGGCGAGAGGGGCGCCAAGGTGCGTAATAGGGTGGCGTCGGTTGAGCCGTCGTCATGGCGTTGATGTGGTTGTAGGGTGGTGCTTGGGGTGGGGGAACAAAAGGAGGAGGGGATGCAGTGACGTGAGCGTAAGTCGGTGCTAGGCGAGGTGCAGGAGGATCAGGCGTGACAGGGTGGTTGATAGTGGCCAACTCTTCTTTAATGATGTGGCGGAGGCCGGCGTCATTAGGAGGAGACGAATGATCGCACCCGTGCCGGCAGAAAGGGCTGAGAGCTTGGAGCTCCTCGCGGATTATCGCTCGAATCATGGCTCGTAGATCGAGGTCAGTAGAGGTCGGGGCAGTAGTGAAGCTGGGCTGCAATCGGGAGGACTGTAGCTGGTCGAGGCGTTGGCAGGTCGTTATAATGGAATCAACACTTGATGGATTTTGGGCAACTAGGGTGTTATATGCCATTGAATTGATTCCCTTCAAGACATGGTGTACACGTTCAGATTCCAGCATAGTGGGACTGATACGCCGACAGAGTGACAGCACGGCCTCTATGTATGACGCATAGGACTCATCGGGACCTTGACGGCGGGTAGCGAGCTTGTTCCTTGCGATCTCCGCCCGAACAGCCGGGTCAGCGAAGTACTGTCGGAACTGCTGCTTGAAAGTGGGCCAGTTTGTGGTGTGGGGCTCGCGGTTAATAAACCAGTTTCTGGCGACATCAATAAGGTAGAAAGATACGTTCAGAAATTTCAAAGCATCATCCCACCGGTTGTAGGCACTGCAGCGTTCATAAGTGTCAAGCCAGTCATCGACGTCTTCGTCGCGACGACCAGCGAACAGCGGCGGGTCGCGTTGTCGTTTGGGCACCATCGGAGGCGGTGGTGTAGCCGAGGTAGAGGGTCTGGCCGGGTCAGGACTGCCCTCGGTTGACATGACGATGGTAGTTGTTAAACGGCGACCGGAACGTAGCTCCAGCGAGAGGCAGGGCACAAGGCAGCAAGGGGATCGAATTTCACCTTCACCACTTTTGTCAGCGCAGTTCGACAGGCCTGTCCAGCACCTGCGACGCACCTGCGATGGCACACCTGGACATCATCCTTCCCTACTGTATCTGTCTCTTTCCTCTGTCTCCCACGTTTTGTTTTCCTACCCAGGTGTGGTCTATGTCCAAATGCTTAAAAAGCCGCAACACTATCCAAGAAGATTCACTCTTGAGAAAGATCGGTCTCCGATTGAAACGTCGAGTCTAATAAAATGTTTCTTTAAAAGAAGCGTACCCTTCGCTCTATTATTTTTTAAGCGGCCAAGTACGTTAAATGTTCTCGCATCCTACCTTCTTCAATGGCCACCACTAAGGCTTCAAGAAACATCCTCTGGAAATTTCCTCTCCACGCGCCAACATGGGCTCTGATTGGCGACTCCCAAACGAAACATCTCTACAACCACTTCGATGCATCAAGCCGGTGCTCTCCAGCCTTCATTTCACAACCCGGTGCTGAAATCAAGGACATAACAAACCTCCTGGACTTCGTGCCTCCAAGTGTAAGTGGACTCATTCTTCATTTGGGCACCAACGACATCTCCCGTACAAGCATCGATGATGCCCTCAACCGCTACGCGGGTGCACTTAAACTCATCCGCGCCACACGGCCTGAAATCGAGGCAGTATATGCCACTTTGGTGCTACCACGGGCTCCTAACCGCCGACGAGGTTCCGGGAATTGGCGGACGGTGAATCAATTTAATCAACGCGCCATGCAGTTCAACAACGGACTCATTAAATTGTGTTCTCAAGGCGAAAACGTGTTCCACCTCCACCATTCCTTGGATGCCTTTCCCGCTACCAAAGTTCTGGCTGCGGATGGAGTGCACCCAAGTTTTGGAGGTGTTTCGGTGCTCGCCTGGAATATATTCAACCTCCTCCTCAGTGCTCAACGGCACTGCATGGCCCCATGGAAAGACCACCTGCCAACCTCAGATAAGACCCACCAACCCACCATGGAGCACAGCACCCGAATAGCTGCCAGCTGTTTTGAGGTCCCATCCCAAAACAGTGAAGATGCTGGTCCACCCGCAACACCGGATTTCCCAACCATTGAGGAAGCAGAGCATCTGATCAACCAAGGACGGACATCTGGGTTGAAATGCCGCCGTGCCACGCATAACCTACCACCAAGTGGTTCAGGCTACACTACACTCAAGAAAACGCCCCTTCGCCAAGCTCTGCTGCCAACTCCAAGATCACCACATTTCACTGCGCCTCCAGCCGCCGCCAAACCATCCAGAACAACACGAAATCCCACACCGAATAACCCCACCTGCCCATCATCAAACCGCCCGTCCCTACTACCGACGCCTGCTGTGCAAGGCGGTACATCCCCGGTCTCCACTTCGACGAGGCCCCGATCCCGGATGGATCCACTCTCCGCTGCAACACTTGGATCCCAGCAAGCTTCATCCACCATGCAGGACATCGGAAATGACGTCAACACGCCCACTCCAAGAGACCCAACGGGACACCAACAGCCTCCTTCCAATGAAAACGACCGTCCAGAGAGCGCCGCTACACCGAAACAAAGTGTTGCAGCACGAGACACCACACTCCGGCACCCAAGCTCTACATCGAACTGCCCGTCCCTACTGCCGACGCCCATGGGGAAGGGCGACACGTCGCCGGCTACCACGCCGAAAACCCCGGGACCACAGATGGCTCCAATGTCGGCACCAATGGAGCCGGCACTTGGATCCCAGCAAGCATCAGTCACCGTGCAGTGCTTCGGGGATGAAGCCACCACGCCAAAACAAAGGTATGACCTTATACGACGCTGTGGCTCAGCCCAACGGCTGAAGCAATACTGACAGGCCGACCAGGCTCACGCGCCCACCAATTCTCCTTCTGGCGATGACATACACTCTCGAAATTTTTTAAAGTTAAGAAAAATAATAGACAAAAGAATCAGGCACGAGCTCCACGTAAAATCCCTTCGAATATATCTGAAATCGAAAATTGTACCGAGAGGACTTACTCTATCTCTAACCCCATCGATGAATAACCTTTCGGAATCCCATCGACTAGCATGGACCAAAGAACTACTCGGGGAATCTTTTAAACTTTTGAAAATAACAATTGAGCACTTCGAACAAACGTTGGCATCATTGAACTTCGAGGAGAGGCGGACGCGTCACAACATGTTGCTTTCAACATCACAGGCAACCGAGCTTGAGGTCTTCCAGTCTTGCAAAATTGAGCAAATTTGGACAAAGAAACTTACAAAGTTCTCCCGGGATAACATAATTGTTGATGCAAACATAGACCCTACAAAAGAAATACAACCAGGGAGCCACATACACCCATCCAACGAGAACCTCAAAACCGTAACCGAACACCTAACCACATTAGACCAAACACCCGAGGAACCACACCTTCCAGAAATTATGATTAACCTCTCAAACTCTCAACTCACCTCCGATGAAAAGTCCCTTTTGTCACGCGGCCTAAAATTCTGTCCAAGTAATAGAAAGTATAATGAATTTCAATTATTCAAAGATCTGGATAACTTTTCTCGAAATCTTAGACTACGTGAATACTTTTTCGATAAACCAAACTCGAGTAATCCGCGCTTCCCCCGACCTCAGGAACCGTGGACGCCCAAACCTGGTAGGGAAAAATATCTTGACATGTATATAAAAGCAGTACAAGGGGATATTCTTCAGGCCTTTGGGACACGCAGATCTGGCCCACCTAACCTCACAAGGAAAGAACGTAATGCATTAGGCTCACTCGGCAAACGAACTGACATTGTTATTAAACCCGCCGACAAAGGTGGAGGTATAGTCATTTTAGACAAAGACGATTACATTCAGGAGGGCAACCGTCAACTCAATAACCCAAAATTCTATAAGAAACTCTCATCGAACCCCACCGCTGAACACCGGAGCATCATAGGAAAAACTCTGACTAAACTAACCGATGAAGGTGAATTACCCCTACGTGTAAGTAAGGCACTGACGCCAAAAAATGCCTCAGCGGGGCGCTTCTATATGCTCCCGAAAATACACAAAGAGAATTATCCAGGGCGACCTATTGTTTCCGGTATCGGCACACTCACAGAGCCAATTTCAGATTATATCGATTCCCTAATCAAACACATACCTCCGAAATATCCATCTTACATACGCGACACCAATCATTTCCTGAGAGAATTATCCAATATTACCTTCCCTCATGGCGCTTTTCTAGTCACCCTTGACGTGGTGTCACTTTACACTTACATCCCACATGATGACGGAATCCAGGCCATGATCAGAGCATACGAGAAATATAAAATTTTAGACTCTCCTAGTCCAAGTACCATCGAGACACTAGCCAATCTGGTCCTTAAACTTAACACTTTTGAATTCAACAACTCATACTATCTTCAAACTAGTGGTACAGCTATGGGCACCAAAATGGCTCCAAATTACGCAAACATATTTATGAGCAAAATTGAGTCCGACTTTCTGTCCTCATGTGCAATCAAACCAATTTTTTACAAACGCTTTCTGGATGACATATTCATGATTTGGACCAAAACAGAGGCCGAACTCGTAAAGTTTATCGCCTTATTCAACAACATACACCCTAGCATCTCTTTCACACACACCTACTCAACTAGTAAAATCAACTTCTTAGATGTTCTGGTTCGAGTTGAAGGGGGCGCATTAATCACTAGCGTTTACAAAAAACCCACAGACAGACAACAATACCTTCACTTCAAAAGCTGCCATCCACGCCACTGCAAGACTTCAATCCCATACTCGCAAGCTATCAGATTCAAACGTATTTGCTCAAAATCCATAGATTTTCAAGAAAATGCTAATCGCATGCGAGTAACACTAGAGAAACAACACTACCCGCCCTCTATCATCGAAGATGCCATAAAAAGGGCTGAAATAAGTAATCGTCATCACACCCTTGCGGAATCACAGCCAACACCACAACACTGTAATCTCATTCTAACCTTCGCAGACAATATCCCAAATATTAACAAAATCCTTAAAAAACATTTCAATATCATAGAACAAAGTCAACGACTTTCCAAAATATTCTCGACTGCTCCTCAGGTAACATACAGAAGACCAAAGAATTTACAAAACCACGTTGTCCACTCAACTGTCAATAAACCGAGACCTTTGGGTTGCACGTCATGCGGAAAAAGCCGATGTCAAATCTGTAAACACATGCAATCCACAGCACTAGCTAAAAGCACCCACTCAAATTTCAAACATTTTATACGAGAAGATTTAAATTGCGATTCTAGCAATGTTGTTTACATGCTCGAGTGTGGTGACTGTGGTATGCAATGCATTGGCCAAACAGATAATTCCTTCCGATTGAGATTTAATAACCACCGCTCGCACGCTCAAACCCTTCCCAACCTCCCCCTTTCGAAGCACCTTCGCAAGGAGGGACATGAGTTCGATAATCTTAAAGTCACAATATTACAGAGTGGCTTCAAAAACACTCGTGAGCGCGAACAACGAGAATCATATTTCATTTTTAAATTTAATACTCTACAACAGGGCTTAAACGAAAACCACGGGGTCCTGTCCTCTCTTCCGATGTCACGAACACAGGAAATGTGCACACCTGGCCAAGTCGTCTGAGGTCATCACCTTTTTTGAATACCAAAGTGTTGGTGTGTTCTGGTCTTGTCAGAGCCACTTACCTCCTACCGCCCTCCCCCCTTTTTGTTTTCTTTCGCTTGCTTCCGACACTTTTTTTTTTCTAAGCTAACAACTTTCCTTATCCACCTCCATCCCCCCAACTTTTTTCTTTTTATATTATTTTTTTATTTATTTATTCATTTATAATTTTTTTTCCCTACTCCCACTCTTCGGCCGTCGTGGCCAGGAAGAGTGAAAATAGCCCGCATTCTTTCGCAGCAGAGACTATGCATCCAGGCACCTGTGTCAGCGCAGTTCGACAGGCCTGTCCAGCACCTGCGATGGCACACCTGGACATCATCCTTCCCTACTGTATCTGTCTCTTTCCTCTGTCTCCCACGTTTTGTTTTCCTACCCAGGTGTGGTCTATGTCCAATTGCTTAAAAAGCCGCAACACTATCCAAGAAGATTCACTCTTGAGAAAGATCGGTCTCCGATCGAAACGTCGAGTCTAATAAAATGTTTCTTTAAATGAAGCGTACCCTTCGCTCTATTATATATATATATATATATATATATATATATATATATATATATATATATATATATATATATATATATATATATATATAAATAACCTTCTTTGAAACGACACATCTGAATTTTTTGTCTAAGTGGTGACTTTCTCGCAGCATCAGAAATATGCCTGAGATTCTGTACTCTCCTTTTTTCTCCGAGCACATAAAATATATTCATCAGGGCATGCATATCTCAATCAAAGGGAATTTCAAGGTTATAAAAAAAAGTGCGTGCACAGAAAAGCTTCTTATGCCACCATGTCGGTCCTACTTCTTTCGAAATACATGCAATAGCACAAAGTTAATTTCACTGCTGGTGTATTGAGCGATGTGTGTACAATATTAAGGCAACCAAACAACCCTGCACAAATAAAGACCTCTAATATCACTTTAGCTCGCAGCACAGCCGACATGACATTAAGGAAGTAAAATGAACTTTTCATTTGTGGTTGGAAACTTTACTATTGCATCATTTTAATGCTTCCACCAAAAGCCACGACATAAAGTATCAATGAATGCTACTACCCACTAAAAGCACAATTCCGCCTGTACTGTGAACAACACTAAGAGATGTGGAATTCATAAGAAATATAAAAAGCTATTTGATAATAATAGCAATCACTTTTGTGATGGACCTTTGGCTACGTGCGGTCACTCAAATAATTCTTTCGACTGCCAAACACCTAAGTACTAGACTAGTTTGTAGCTTGGCGTCAGCTTACCATATTGTATCGAGGTAGGAATATTTTTGAGCACACAAGCACAAAAAAACAAGGCAGCGACCACTGTGAAACATGCGCCATCGCAACAACCAGCAGTAAGCGCGCTGGTTCTAGTCATCGCATTAATGCACCAACCTTTTCGAAAAAAATGAGAGTTTTAAACAATACCTCAAATAAAAGATTTAGGTGGTCACTGGTTGTAATAAGAGATGATTAAATTACATTATCCATTCACACACATGCCTCGAAAAGGATCACAAAGGTCACAACACGTTCGTGGCACTGACCCAATCTAAAAGACACCCGCCACATTGATACCATAAAATATACACCATAACATTGTACTTATAGCGCAAAATGTTTTCGTGGTAGAGGCGAACTTTCATATGAAACGCGATGGCTTCCGAAGAGTGATTGACTCGGAAGGGAAAATGTTTGGGCGTGTTGGTTTTCCGGAGCATATATATATATATATACAGCGAAGTATCACAAGGAAAAGAAGGAAATACATGTCACGCGCCACCTAAGCCAATAAACCAAGCTCTGTTTTTGATAGAGCCACTGCCGGTTTGCTAACGCATTTCCTTCCCTGACCGTGCTATCTGCGATGCTTCCACTATCTGCCTAGTCAGGCTGGTGCGGTGGCGATACAAAGCGATTTTTTGGCCGAACAAAGGATAGCAAGGTGCCTCACTGCCACACTTTTTACAATGCGCAGCTAACTGGCCGTCCATGGCAATGTTGCCGATCTTTTTAGAGTGTTCTTGCAGCCCGACGTTCAGACATCTTCCAGTTTGGCCGATGTAGTGTCTACCACACGAAAGCGGGATTTTGTAAACAACATCCTTCTGGCAAGGTGCCAAGGTATCCCTGTGTTTGATATTGCACACTGGTTTTGATGTACGTGTGGGACAACTTAACCTACAAAGGCTCATAAGCCTCTTTGATTGGTTGGTTGGTTTGTGGGGTTTAACGTCCCAAAGCGACTCAGGCTATGAGAGACGCCGTAGTGGAGGACTCCGGAAATTTCGACCACCTGGGGTTCTTTTTTTTCGCCTCCATCGGAAAGCGGCCGCCGAGGGCGGGATTCGATCCCGCGTCCTTGGGAACAGTAGTCGAGCGCCGTAACCACTGCGCCACCCCGGCGGGGTTCATAAGCTTCTTTGACGCGGAAAACAAAACTTTTACTTCCGATCGTTGCCCGACTTTACTGAGATTTGCGAGAAACCATGCTCGTACGGGATGACAGCTATCTTCTCTTTATGACGTCTTTTTCTTCTATTTTCTGCTGTCTGCTCATAACTCAGGCTCGCCTCCGATTTCCGTTTGCGATTCAGGGCCTTCGCAACATAAACTATCACGTGACTAGGGTAACCTGCCGCCTCCAATCGAGACACCTGTGAGCAAAGGCTCTCATTAACGGTGTGTTGGCATGACTTACTGATAGCACTCGACAAGAAGGACAGCACGATATTCCTCTTAACCAGCTTAGAATGCTGGCTAAGAACTATACTACGAACTATACGGTAGGTGAGGCTTGTTGGCCCTTCGCTCATACACCCAACATGTGTGATCTTTAAAATCCCATCCTCGTTCATTGCGGTTTTTTGCGCTTTGCTTTGTTGATAATTGACTCGCCCTCACAATTAAACAAGAAGCTTAGTGAAGCCATCACGTCGAGTTAGTAGCTTGTATTACGAAGAAATTTTCAGACCACTGGCAACAGTAGAACGAGCGCGTACCGCATTCAATAGCAACATTAAACAAGAATAATTTCAAGCAGCGTACTCACATTTGCCAGCAACTACGCCAGTTCGTTTCCGTCTTTGATGATGATGCCGGTGTTGCCACGGCGCGGTGCAAGCGATGTACAACAAGGAATCTAGTTACCACTGCTTCCCGCACTTCAGAACGTCTATCGATGCGCACATGTCAGACATCGATTCCGCGGGATTTTCAAAGAACCACGGCCCAAAAAAAAGAAGAATAACGTAAGGAAATAGCGTTCACAATCACACCGCCCGACAATAAAGGCATCACGGTGCCTTCGTACCTCTCCGCAACTGATGACTTCGGATCGGTTGGCATTGACCTATCACTGGATTTTCTCGCTCTTACTGCCGCTTACTAGACAGATTTTTGGTTTCAGGAGCCAGTTTAGTCAATCTTACCTTCTTCCTTTCTTTCTTTTCTTATACCGCGGTAGAGTTAAGGAGCTCGTGTCGCAGAAAAGCCGGTGTCGTCGGCGGCGTTGGCCGTGAGCGATAAATCCCGGCATGCACTTCATAAATAAAAAGCAACTTCCAAGATGGGCTGAGTGGGAATCCAACCAGGGTCTCCGGAGTGTGAGACGGAGACGCTACCACTCAGCCACGAGTTCGATGCTTGAAAGCGGTACAAAAGCACTTCTAGTGAATGCGGTGTTGCCTTAGAAGCGTGCCGTAGAACGTTATACTGCGGTGTATATCGGTAATTATGAGCATGTTACTTACAGAAGTCGCAGTTACACGAGTAGCGAAGTACGTTTCCGCTACATTTCTTCTGCGCTCTGCGCACATGCAGAGCCATCTTGCGGCAAACACAGAAGAGCCCCTCCTCGCAATGTGCAGCGCTGCCCTGACACGTGGCGCGCCACTCACCCCTGACGTTTCGCCGTGCACCCTCACGGGTTGTAGAATCAAGCGTCTTTCCTTTCTTTAGATCAATATCTTCGCTTACCCGCTTCTCCCCTTCGGGCCGCGCGGGTACCGGTGTGAGGATGCCCCAATACCCTTGCGTTTAATAACTTTTCTCGCTCTCTCCCCTTCTAACATCCAGCGTGCGTCACTCGAACAGTGGTGTTTAGGCGACGCGGCTCCTCTTTCCGCTCACAGCGCGATTGCTAGGTGCAGCGTCTGATGCCGGACGCCTCTGACGTGATCGCTGCGCCATAGTGCTTCTGCTGGTTAAGCGTCCCCTGCGATGTGTGCCGAGCTACTTCCGAGGAATCATGCTTCTGCGTGGTGTTCCCAAGCGAGATATAGGACGATCCCATCAAGGCGTCAGCCCCATGATAGCGTCCGCCTTCATGGCGCGTCGCTGCCCGGCTTTCTCCCTCCGACATACTCAGTGCGTGTGAACGCTGAAGGAACACGGAAGCAGGAAACGTTGTAGTGCGCACAATACAGTGCGACAATGTAGATTGTGAGAAGCACTTGTTTGAACAAATAATCAAATAATTAGAAAATAGTTGTACAGTGCACTTAGAAGTGTTGAGCATGAAAACTATGTCTTTGTGTGACTCAAGAGCATACCGAGCGAATGAGTTGGCTGTGCGAACGAGGTGCAAAACGCTATCGCGTTCCACTCTTGAAGGCGAAGCTTAAGCGTCCTTCAAATTTTCTTTCTTTCTTTTTTATTTTTTGAAAAGCAGTGTACAGCCTGCTCGCAGTTCTCTATTTAGGCACAAAGGTGGCTGGCTGGGGGAAGTGGTTTCTGCATGCATCTTCCGCCGTCGTGAAGCCATTGTTTTGGTCATGTACTCTGTTTGAAGGGAGTGGTTAAGCAGAATAATGTCAGCCTTGATTATATGGCGTTAAATGGGTCTTTTAAACGTGTGCTTAGACAGCTCTGCGCAAAAAAAGGAAGAGAAAATCGAGTCATGAAGAAAAACAAAGGAATCCGTAGGTGCAGCATATGCACATTGGTATCTCAAAGAAAGAGATCAGCACTGGCATTTTTTTTTAAATCTTCTTATTCAATTGTCGGAAAATTGTTATTGTATTGCTTTTGTTTTCTATAAATTTCGCTTTTAGTTTTTTAGTTACATAACTCTACTCCCCTCTATAATGCCGATGCGATTGAGGGTATAGAAATCAATAAATAAAACAAATAAACGAATTAGGGTACCAACGTCATCAGGAGTGTTGCAGCTAGTGTATATTTGAATATTCCTATCGTGTATACTATCAGATATCTTCTGATCATGGTAGTAACAATAAAGGGAGATTTGCTACTCCAACTCCCAGTGAAGTAGTAATGAGGTCGCACTAAGGTAGTTGGAGTCAAACAACATAGTAACAGCAGGAGTTACTACCATTTACTACATCTTTTTTTTTTTAGGTAGAAACAACGTCGTAAGAAAGTAGCACAAATGTAGTACCAGTTAAAAAGGTAGTAACGGAAGCCGTTATTACCTTTTCACTACCTTTTTTCTAATGGTGAGGCAGTAAAAATTGGCAGTGGCTTGGCTCTGCTATGCCTGGATATACGTAGCGTTGTGATGGCTAAATTGCCTGTGCGGGAACATGGAATAGGGGTTGCGCGTGGTTCCGGGAGGAGGAGCTCATAAACATTTGTTATTTGAGGAAGTCAGGCAAGCAGGAGCTTCCGCGCTAGATGCCCAGGAGCCCTTGAGCTCTGTCGACCTGGGCTGCCCGCTCAATGGCCCGCAGTTGGATTACCGGGTCCGAGCTGAGCATAGCGGCCTACCACTGCTCACAGTAGAGACCAAATTGCCAACCTTCGCTGGATCATGGAAAAAGCAAGAGAGTTCCAGAAACCCATTTACTTCTGCTTAATTGATTATGCGAAAGCGTTTGACTGCGTAGATCACAGCAGATTGTGGCAAGCTCTCCAAGAGATGGGAGTTCCAATTCACCTCATCTGTCTCCTCAGGAACCTTTATGAAGGGCAAGAGGCCACAGTCAGAACTGGACATGGTCTTACTGATTGGTTTCCGATTGAGAAAGGGGTGAGGCAAGGATGCATACTGTCGCCCTGCCGATTTAACCTATATGCAGAGTGCATCATGAGGTAGGCCGGTCTGGACGAGTCTTCAGCTGGAGTGAAGATTGCTGGAAAACGTATCAACAACCTTAGATATGCGGATGATACCACTTTAATGGCAGAAAGTGAAGTGGAACTCAGGAGACTTCTGATGCGCGTACAAGAAGAGAGTGAGAAGTTTGGGCTTAAACTGAACATTAAAAAGACGAAGATCATGGCGTCTTGCCCTATCAAGTCCTGGAGCATCAACGGACAAGAAGTGGAAGCTGTGACAGATTTTCTGTTCTTGGGCGCCAAGATTACCTCGGAAGGAGACTGCAGCCATGAAATTAGGAGACGCCTGCTTCTGGGAAAGAGAGCAATGGTTAGCCTTGACCGCCTAGTAAAGAGCAGAGACATTAGTCTGCCAACCAAGATCCGTATAACCCGTGCTATGGTCTTTCCAGTTGTGATGTATGGATGCGAGAGTTGGACTGTGAAAAAGGCTGACCGCCGAAGAATTGACGCGTTTGAATTGTGGTGCTGGCGAAGACTCTTAAGAGTTCCTTGGACTGCCAGAAGATCAAATCAGTCGATATTGTCAACCATAAACCCTGACTGCTCATTCGAGGGTCAAATTCTAAAGTTAAAGCTCAGCTGCTTTGGTCATCTGATGAGAAGAGAGGAGTCGCTGGAGAAAGATTTGATGTTGGGAAAGGTTGAGGGTCGCCGGAGAAGGGGTAGGCAGCGAACGCGATGGTTAGATGGCATTCTCGAGGCATTGCAGATGAAGCTATGTGATGTTAAGAAGATAGTGAGAGACCGGAAAGCGTGGCGTGACATGGTCCATAGGGTCACGAAGAGTCGGACACGACTGAACGCCTGAACTGAACTGAACTGAACTGCTCACAGGGGGAGAGCTGCAAATCCCGCGTAAGGGGTCTCGTGGGCATGACAGTATGTGGTGTAAGTTGGCCCTCTAAGTTACAGTACGGTGTATAATGCAGGGTATACATAAAACCAACCTCTCCACAATTTTGCCTGCTCGTGTCGCGTTTTGTCCCTAAAACCGGATACGAGAAGGTTCGCTGACGCGCTGAAATGCGGATACGACGCTCTAATGACGGCTAGACGTGCGCTGTTGCGGGGATGGAGAGGGTTCCGGGAGCAGGAACAAAGGATCCGAGGTGACAAGAAAAGCAACAAAAGGACGATGGGGCAGAGAGGAACGAGAGACGCTCTAGAGCCGGTCAACGCAGTCTCTTACCCCAGGGAAGACTGCCTGAAGATACGAACCTAGTCCTGGCGGCGCGCATATTAAGGCGAAAAGCTTTAATGGCTCATGCTATCGTGGACAGTGTGTCCCGCTCTTGAGGCGTTCTGATTGGCCCAGGCGGGATGCGTCCGTGCCGTCTGCAATGCCACATTTGAACGCGCGCCAAGGAATGCCACGCGACAGGAGCGATGGTGTAATATCCATACTCACACTTCTTGTTGTGGCTGTAGGAAGAAAGAAAAGAAAATGCCCGGGCCTGCTACTGGCTCTGTAGCTGACAAGGTCAGTTGTTGGGCGAGTTGGTGACGATGTTCCATATCTACAGCGCGATAAACGGGACAAGAGAACACAATAACGACAAAAACAGCGCTGTGTTTGTCGTTATTGTGTTCTCTTGTCCCGTTTATCGCGCTGTAGATATGGAACTCTGTAGCTGAGCCACCTCCGCTGCCTCGTGTGGACAGAAGAGAAAGTAGACAAGAAAGGAAAAAAGAAGAGGGAGAGCAAGACGCGCGCCGCAACAACAGACGTCGACCACCCCCACCGAAGCTGTGGCGGGTGCAATGACGACCTACAACAGATAAATATTCAGCGGAAGGCTAGCCCTCGCCGCAAGTGGCGGTGACCTACCTGTCCCAGTCCAATCAGGGCTAGGATCAGCCACCCTTCCCCAAACTCACACTTGCCGGAGAAAGTGTGATAGATACTGCGCCTTACCTTTCCTGTAAACCAATTATAATTATATGTAGCACTGCAACGAACGCCGACAAGAGGTTAACGATGGGAGGAAAATTATAGGATAGGAAGGTAGGCTTTCGCCATTCTCCTCTTAAGATACATCTAAGAGATCCTCTAATTATTGAGCTCGCCGTGTAAACCGTCCCCATCAGAGCTGCCTGCAGCTGAGGCCATCATCTCCCACCTCAAGCTTCGGATCAACGCAGTGGCGTCTAGACGCAGCCTCAAAACCGTGGGATTAGCGGGGGTTGCAGCTCTGATTAAATCTGTTGCTGGCCCTATTTCGTGTGTGATTCCTGCTCTCCACCCCGAAAAAGCCCTATAACCGGGATATCACAGCGTAATGCGTAAAGCAACTGCGGCAGTGCGCTCTTGGAGGATTCAGGCTTCCGGGCCTCTGAAGCGGCTGCTATGGGAAAGCGTCTTGTGACGGTACATCGCGCGCCCCTTGCCGAACACAGCCAACAGTTCATTGAACGCATTAAAGTTCACCGGCGTCCTATAATTCGTCTACAAGACAGGAAAGGCGCAGTATCTGTCACGCCTAATTTCGCTATCATTCCCACTGTAGACAAGGAGAATTATGAATAGCGCTTCATAATCCGGGACGTGGCTCAGTGGTGGAGCACTGGGTTGGGTAAGGAAGGATTAGAAGTCCGATTCCCCGGTGGAAGACAAGGTTTATTAATTTATTTTTTAGGTTATGCCACAAGGCACATTATAATTGGGCGTGGCAAAGGAAACAACTTTATTTAACGCAATACATTAAGCTTTAAGAATGTCCTGGGCCAGGGTCACCAAGGCCAACTGATCTTGCAGCTGGTCAGAGGCTAACCAAGCCCGCCACTTTGGGGGAGGAGGGTGTGGAAAGTGAGGAGATTGGAGGGCGACAGGGCATGAAAAGATGCAATGCTCCAAGTTTGCATAGTGTTCTGGGCAATTTGGGCATGCAGGGGAATGTATGATTCTGTATAGAAAAGATCGGGCAGGAGTAAGCAGTATATTTAGTTGTATGCGTCTAAGAATGCGGATTTGCGTGGTAGTGAGAGCTTTATCAGGAAGAGGAAGTGTACGGAGAGTTTCTGTAATGTTGCCGTAGTGGTCATTGATTTCTTTTTTGTAGTGAAGAGTAGTGTCCCACGTTGGTGGATAAGGCCAAGGAATCCCAGGCGCCCGGTGTTGATGTTCGCGGGCGAGGCGATGCACTGCCTCATTGCCTGGGATTCCAGCGTGACCAGGAATCCACCTCAGTGTTACAGTGTGGGGACGTAGTTTGGTAAGAGCTCTGTGTAGATCATCGTGTAGTTCTTCAGGAATGCGACCCGTGTGAATGGCGCGTATATATTGTATTGAATCAGTGTTTATGGTATATCCTGAAGGGTTAGGGGGTGTTTGTGCGAGGTCTTGAATACTGGTAAATATTGGTAGGGTCTCGAGAGTCGCTGTAGGAGGAAGACCTATGTAAGGACCGAGGGTATGCGTCACTACATCGCTACAGCTCTGAATTGAGTAAGCAGCCGCTCCGACGTTAGTTCGTGATGCATCTGTGTAGATGATCGTGGAATCTGTTGGGTGAACATGGTTGGAAACACGAGCGTAACGTCTGCCTGTGTTAGTGTCGGGTGCAAGTTTTTTGGAATGGGGATTATTCTGAGGTTATCCGGGAGCGAAGAAGGAGGGGTAATTATAGGGAGGTCTATAGGTTTGAGTGCAACCTGCTGTAATATCCAATGTCCTTGTTTGGTGCTAGAAAGACGTGCCATTTGCCGGTCGCGATGTTGTTGTATATGAGGTCTCCAAGGGGCAAGAACAGCCCCGTAGAGTATAGGCGCTCCGTGGACGTATGTA
This sequence comes from Amblyomma maculatum, assembly GCF_055883805.1. Lineage (NCBI taxonomy): Eukaryota > Metazoa > Arthropoda > Arachnida > Ixodida > Ixodidae > Amblyomma > Amblyomma maculatum. The sequence continues at coordinate 31,297,492 of NC_139348.1, forward strand.
CAGGGACGTTAAGGGCGGCCTTGTACAATATGTGAAGCGCAACCTCAATCTGATGTCTTTGGCGACAAGTTAGCGTAAGGTAGGGAATCGTATATAAAATTTTGCTAAGTGCTAATGCGTGGACAAGCTGCCTGACTTGACCCTCGCGTAGCCCGGCGTGCTTATGACTGTGCGGCGAACTAGATGCGTAAGCTGATTGCAAACTTTAACGGTTGTAGATACATTGGCCTGATTGGTTGACTCATGGATATGAAGGCAGAGGATCCTGCAGGATGATACACAAGGGATAGGGTGACCTGCCATTGTGAGATTGATCAGCTGGTTATGTTGGCGTTGATAGCGACTTCTTGCAATCAGCAGCAATTCGGATTTTTCAGGTGCGGGAGATAGCCCTACTTTATCAAGGTAACTAACGACTGCATCGATACCTTGCTGTAGGGTCTCCTCTACGGCTCCAGGAGACCCAGAAGTGCACCAAAGAGTAAGGTTGTCTGCATAGAATGTGTGTTTTAGGCTTGGGATAGACGCTAAAATACGAGATAGAGGAGCCATCCCAAGGTTAAAAAGGGTGGGCGACAGAATAGCGCCCTGAGGAGTACCACGTGTGAGGGGGAAAGGATCAGATATCGAATCGGGGAGACGGAACTTGGCCGTACGCTCGCGGAGAAATGCTGTGAGGTAGCCATACATTTTTGGACCACAGCCAGTAGAGGCAAAGATGTTTAATAGAGGAACGTGGGCAAGGTTATCAAAAGCTTTTCGCACATCAAGGGCCACTATGGCTTGGATCTGGGAAGTGGGCGGAGGGTCAAATTCGTGCATGAGGAGAAAAAATAGGTCCTGAGTAGACACACCTTTTCGGAAGCCAATTTGTTGAGGGGGAAAGATATCTATGGATTCAAGATGAGTCTCGAGCCGATTGAGCACCATCCGCTCCATGGTTTTTCCCAGGCATGATGTTAAACAAACTGGGCGGAGGTTTTGAAGCGCAGTTTTTTTGCCTGGCTTTGGAAGTAGGGTTATATGTGATTGTTTCCAAGATGCTGGGAGTGTGCTTTCTTCCCAATGTAAGTTTATAATGCTCAGAAAATGATATTTGTCCTTGTCAGAGAGATTTCGAATGAGTGAGTATGTAATCTGGTCTTCACCTGGGACTGACTTCCGCTTTAGCTGTTCTAGAGCCCAGGCGAGATCCCAGAGGGTAAACGGCTGATCGAGTTCTACATTGGAAGCACCAGTGTAGGGAGTATAAAGGCTGGGTAGGGGAGGAGAAATGTAGAGATCGCGGAGTTGGGCTGTTAAGGCATCCGCGCCTAGTTGAGAATAGTGCTTCCCGAAAGTGGGAACAGGCGCCGGTTGAGGCCCGAGTAGTTCTCTGAGTATATGCCAGGTTCTTTTTTGATTTAGTGTGCCGTTAATGGTGTTACAAATTTTGTTCCATTGATTGGTGTCAAGTGTAACGCAGTGTTCTTTAACCTGTCGCGTCAATTTGGTGACTCGGTTGGAGAGGCGAGCATTGTTGGGCTGAGTGCGAAGAGTGCGCAAGAGTCGTTTCCGCCTCTTCCAGATGCGTACAAGGTAAGGGTCCGGATTATCTGACGGGGCTGAAGCGGAACTCTCCTGCGTAGCTTGTTTCTGAGCATGTTTGAGTGCTTTTGTTTAGCTCTGAAGACTGCCAGTAGTATGAGAGGTGTCGCGTATAGTGCGAAATGTATTCCAGTTTGTGTGGGAAATTTTACGTTTACGCGGACGGGTACGGCTAGGGACAGTGATGTTAATAATGTAATGGTCACTTAGCAATTTTTCATCTGTAACTTGCCAGGTGACCTCTCGCAGTCCGCGGCCCACTGTGAGGTCTGGCATGGTGGATTGTTGGTTCCTGTAACCTTCCCGGGTAATGGAGTTTGGGGTGTTATAAACAGTTAATTGAGCTCCGTTTAATACGTCGTTGAGTATACGGCCAGGTCGGAAGGTGTGTGGGTAACCCCAGATAACTTGCGGGGCATTAAAATCCCCACCTATCAAGAAGTCGGAGTATCCAAACAATCTTGAAGTGCATTAGCGGATTGAAAAGCGTGTACTCTGTAGGAGGGTTATAAAAATTTAGAATGGATAAAGGGCGAGATAAGTGATCAGAATACAGTGTAAGTGCAATAAGGTGACGTTCAAGACGACTGGGGACTTCAATGGCCTCAAATCGGATGTCCCGACGAATATAAGTGCTCACTAATGGGGCACAGTCGCTGTCATGCGCTGCATGCTTTGCACGGTAGCCCGGAATACCTTTAGGAGAACGCGATTCTTGAATGAGAATGACGTGGGGCTGCGAGGGTAAAGTCAGGAGCCATTGCATAAAGAGTGTTCGATTGGTACGCAGATTTCTGCTATTCCACTGTACAATGTGTATGTGATTGTTCCCTGCCATTCTTAAGCTACGTTAGCGCGCTTCTCGGGAGGGACAGAAGAGGATGCAGCAGTTGCTTCAGGGGATGTAGATGGACGGGGCCGTTTAAGAGAATGATTTAGGAAATACATGCGTTCGTCATCCTGCGGGAGATTACTAAGGAGGGTATGCATGAGTTCGAATGCTTGGCGAATGGCGGAAATTTCTTCTGCAAGGTACCAGATAATGGGGTCATTTCGATCTTTTATGTGGCGCATATAATTCTCAGATGTGATAACTGGTGTGGAATCGGAAGATGTATAAGTTAAAGGTTTGGGAGGGGAGATGGGAAGTGGCGGGCTGGGCTTACCCGGTGGTGGGAGCGTAGCTGGCTTGAGAAGCGGACGTGGGGCAGCTGGCAGTTCTTGAACTTCTTGATGCCAGACATTGGTCCGAGGGGGTGGTGCCGTCTCTTGATTTGCCTGTGACAGAGGGGGGACGTCTTCGCGAGTCGGAGTATGATGGGGTGGCGTATTCTTCTTGCCAGGGTGACGAGACATTGTTTGTCACGTAGTCAATAGTCGCTTTGTAGTGGGACGCTGAGAATTAGATGGCTTTTTCTGTTCTTGGACAAAAGGTTCCCGCTGTTCCCTGAGACTCTTCCTTCGGTCATATGCAGCCTTGTGGCGCTTTTGGTCTTACAGGTGAGGTCAAAAGTTGGGTGGGTTCCACCGCAGTGGAAGCAATAGGCGGAGCAACGATGTGGTTCATCTTGTTGGCTGAGCTGGGCTGAGCAGGTGGGGCAGCGTTGATATGTTGGAGGGTTAGGGCAGTTCAACAGCCGATGACCATATTCACGGCACCTGCTGCACTTCAAAGCATTTGGTCTTTCAGGCTTGCATCTGTACAAGACGCGGCGGAACAGAATTTGTCGAGGTACATGGGTGCCTTCAAAAGTTATTAATACAGACTCGGTCTGTCCCATCATACGAGCGGACAGGATCGTCGCATGCCACAATTCAAGGCTTTCTAAAAGTTCGGCTTCTGAAAGACCTTTCTCAATTCCATGAATTACGCCAAGGCACGATGCCACCGGGGCCGTCATGTAAGATTGGATGTTATGAGTTTTGGCTCGGATGGATAACGAGGAAAGTGCTGCTACCTTTCGGGCGGTCAATTGGTTGGTGGTCTTCAGAAGGATGACATTCTGGTGGTATTTGATTTGTAGAGGCAGAGCCTGTCGCTCATGTGGCGCCAAGTCTGCTGCTGAGGAAATTTCTTGAAGAATTTCGTAGGGTTTAACCTGGGAGATATTGAGCGTACTTGGTGACCTGATAATGACAGTTTTCGACGTTGAGAAATGTGTCGCCGGAATCTTTTGTTTGCCTTTCCTCTTTGGGGTAAATCAGTCAGACGTATCGAAATCTTCAGAGGTATGAGCGCGTTCTTCTCTGGCGTCTGAGGCATTGGCGCGTGCTTCGGCAGCGTGGGCACGTGTTTCTCCAGGAAATTCATCGACGGCACGTGGCGGCGGCGGTGCCGTTACCATGGTAACACAATCGAGATCCGTCGCAAGGCTTAGCGAGCCTCGGGCATCATCGGAACCTATATATGGTCTGTTCTTAGCCAAAAAGCTATCAAATTCAGCACATGAGGAGTCAGAATGATCCCAGGTACTTGCCGAATGACGTGAGTTGGGCGATGGAGGTCCCAGGGTTGATGGTCTGGCAGAAAGACGGTAAATTCCATAGCTCGATGTTCCGCCGTCTGTTCTAGGCGACTCCACCTGGTGTTCTTCGGCGTGGCAAAGGAGTTGACTCTTGTAATTAACTTGAAAGGTTTTGCGATCAGTGCCATTATATAGCCACCTTTTACGAACATCGCGTCAACAACTAATAGTAAACGTCAATGTGTGAGCTAAAAGCAATATACACTTTTGTCCGTCCAGCAAATGTTCTTCAGAATTGCTGCTAGCGCAGAAGAGAAAACCATAAATGGAAGCTAATGCAAACCAGGCGTGAGTAAATCTGCCTTTGGCCCTGAAAAATGATAATTATGTGCTTACCGAGAAGACTTCTAATGGTGAACAATAATCCCATTGTACCGGGTTTGCACTAGCTCTTACCAGGATCCGTTGACGCAAGGTCCAATGCTGAAAAAAGTGAGCAATATTTCACAATAAAAGAGAAAAGATTAAAGTCCAATCTTTCGGCGTCAGCATGAGCGGACTTAGTCCTGCCAGTAGTTACTCGTGGCATACTTCACACTTTGTCCTAAGAAAATTCAGCATGAAAGTGCGCACAAGATGCTTTATTATGCCTTCTCATGACTGTCTAAGTGATGGGCTTTTTCTTGCCTGTACACGATATCAATGTTTGCTTTGACCAAATCACCCCCGCGAGGAAGCAGTGCGCGGCCAGTATTTCACTTGTCATGTACCACCTGCCAGAGGAATTTTTCTACACGGCGAACTTTCAAACGGAGGGTGGAAAGGTGGTCACGGTGTGCTCGATTGCCATTTAATCCTTACAATGGAAGCAGTTGCTAACCACCTCATGATATCGCAGAATCCGCCGGCCAATCAATGTCCGGCCATAAAAAGTGCTCATGATTTCTTGAGGCTGCGAGGTTGTTAACGGTCGCTCCGGACGTCGCTGGATTTTTTTTCAACATCAGTGTGATAACACCATCGCGTTATGCGCCCGCTGAGTCTTGTGCGTGATCCTCGGAGCACCCAGGCTTCAAACAATTGACACCGCCGACGCCGGCGGAAAATATTTCTAGAAATGAGGGTACTCTCCCATTTTCACTGGATCCGATTCAAGTGTTACATAGCTCGTCAATAATAATAAACCCAATTTTCTCTGATGTTCTAGCAGGGCGGAGATAATAAAAATTAGTTGTGATTTAACTCTAGTAAACCCTAGTTGTATTGCGATAGCAAAGGCGGAAGCTTCTTTTGCCTGCCCCTATCACGCCCTATCAGTTTAAGATGCTACACTATTGAGCATACTTCATCTCATCTTTAAGAATATGACGCCAGAGCGTACGTTACCGGTCTTCATTTTCTTTTCTTCTTATTCTTCTGCTCCTCCTCCTCCTCGGCTGTTCAACGTCAAGCGTGGCCGCCGCCACGACCACGCGACGGCTCGAAACCTGGCGCAGTATTGCTATCGAAATAAAATATCCTGAAAGGGGACGCGTTGCAGTAGCTCCTGATAAATAGTTCCTTATGCCTGTTGTGTTTAAACCATTCGCCAGTTAATTAGCTCCCAGTACACTGCGTGGCAAACCATTATCACTACAATTTTCCATTTGTAGGCGCATGGCAGTTGTTCTCCCTAATGGATGTATCCTTATTAGGAAAACAGATTTGTCGCTTATAGAGTTCCAAGTATGCGCGATCTGGCCAGCCCTGATGTTAGACGCGGGCATTGACGCATACAGAGAAAAAAAAAAGCGCACTTGCAAACTGCTGCAAGAAGCCATAATGCAAAGATAACTTGACCGAAGCCATATTTATTTCAGTTCTTTTCTGGCGCAGAATGCTCCCGAAGAAAGCAAAACTGAGCCTTACAAGAGCGCAGAATAATGTGCTTTGATGAGCTTTACAATATTTGCGCTCTTCCGCAAATCATATCCGCAATTCGCTGTCTCAGTGACAGTGTTACAGTAGGACCGGCTTCCGCATAAGTACCAGTTTTCGGATTTCTAACGCATGTCAGTCGACCGAGAACATCATTACAAATCTGTTAAGAAATTGCCACGAAACAAAATGATAAACCGAACATGCACACTACTACTAATCTAATCAGACAAAGGCTTACGTTACACAAGATGGAAGCTAGCCTATAAGTTATGCGCTCAGTAAAGGGGAACCAGACGACCGTGAGCCAGTTGAAGACAGAATGAACCGTCTTTTTGTACCGAGAAGCAACGATGCGACCGCACGTGATGTGATGTACACGGCAAAGACGCAGAAATGCGGTATTTAACATTGCGCACCTTTTAGCTTTTCAGAATGAGGCCCAGAAAGTAATCATAGACAAAAAATATCAAGATAAGCAAAGCATCATGACATGCGTAACAAGGTACCTCTTCTAAGCAATCGCAAGGTCTTTGTTTCACTAGGGGACAATCGGCGAAGAAAGAAAACAACCACTATATTTTAAGCAATAGAATAAACGTTTTAAGTATATTAACGCAAACAAATCAACTCTTCACTTGCTCTTTTTTCAGCCGCCTGCATGCGGCCTTATCACTCTTATTCTGGAGCGCGAATAAATTCATTACATTGTTCATGCTCGTTGTCGCGATACGCTGCATTCTCAGTTAATTTTTTGCGCAAGATGCGCCGAGGTGTGTCTCGAATATTCTGTCTACTTGCGTATGTTTCTGATATGATCTAGATTGTCACCGTTTGTGGCTTTATCTAGCGTTTCTTCGCCGCCTTTAAATTGGACGTTTATCGATGTGACAGTATTCAGTTGTAAAGGTGGTGCGTTGTAAAAAAGGAGCCAACACTCTGCGACCGCGGTAGCTGTCTTCCCGCTGCCTGGCTCTCGTCAGCTACAAGAATGAGCGATCAAGAACTCGACGTGGAAGTGGAAAGCTTCGCTGACAAGAAGGCTCACCGCAATGCTCTGGAGAAGAAGCGAAGGGACGACATGAAGTTAGGCTTCACCAGTCTACGTGACGCCGTGCCGACTCTACATGGCGAGGAGTCATCGCGGCTTCAGATCCTGAAGAAGGCTACCAACTACATCCAGTGCACGGGGCTTAGGAACGCTGCACATCAGCAGGATATTGAGGACCTGAGGCAGCAGAACAAGCTTCTCGAGGAACAAATTCTTGCGCTGGAGAAACCCAGAATGACCATTGACGGTGGCCACTCGACCGGTTCGGTGCTCGACGCCATGAACATCAAGGTTGACTCCGTACCTGCTTCTCACCGGGGTTCTGGCTCCAAGGGCTCCGAAGATACCGACAACTCTTCCAGGGGCTACCTGGAAAAAGACGTCCAGTCCCGGCTGTACACCCATGGACCTCTAGAGGAATCCAGTACTGTTCCTTCGGAGTTGGCTCTTTTGCACTCGGCAAGCGTCGAGCAGCAAGCTCTGGCCTGGATGCAACTGCGATGATGTGGAGCCGAAGACCCTCCCGCTTGCCCGCATCCTTCGGTCCTTTTTTATTTTGAACTGTCTAGTTCCTCGCCTTCTCGAAGACTGGGTGCCGAGTTGGCATTCTGTATGTGTGTGGACGCCTTTGGAGGAGTTTTGTCAATGTTTTAGATGTTATTTATATCTTTCCACCTTTTTTTCCGGCTCCCTTGGTTCCTATCGTGTCCATGCTGTATGATTTTTCATAGGTGTACCTTTATGAGCAGACAGGTACGATATTTTGGTGGCCTAGCGCCTACCTTCCGCTGCTGCTCAAATGACAGTGGGCTCAGCCTAACTCGTGCCCTAGCGTACTAGAAATGTCTGACTGGTCAGCTCGAAAATGGTGTGCGGAATTTCCTGGTCTTTTTTGTGACACTGTGAAGTGAATGGGAGAGGGCCTGTAAATTGATCTCTCATCCTCCGGTACGGATATTCTGGGCTAAGCGGTGCACCAGAAACGTCCCCTGGATAGCTGTCACGATCCCTGGTGCAGATGAGGCAGAGCACGCAGATGGACATGTCGTTTTTCCATAAGCGAGAGATGCAGCGTGAGCCAAATTCTGAGACATAAAGGTTAAACGGGCGGTGGCGCAAATTTGTGCGCGTGCTGTCTTTATCTCTGTGTATTTAATTTTGGCTACTTACCTTTGCGCCTCTCGCTTCTTGTGGTTGCAGCTTTGATGTGTAGTGCTGCTGTTGAGATGCTTGCGAACTACTCAGGGAGTAAGGTGTCTGTTATTCTGGCTCACCCTTTTAGTGTTGTAGTCTTTTGACACGTGGACAACCTTTCTATGTTTATTTTGCGAGAATTGAGTCGATGCCTTCTTAAAGGGGGAGTAATGCCGCAAACCATTCAAATCCTTATTTCTTATTTTTCCGCAGCCGCCGGTATGCGGTCTAATCACTGTGATTCTGGAGCGCGTGTCAATTCCTTATTCTCTGTTTGTTCATACACGTTGTTGCGAGACGCAGCTTTATCACATTATTTGTCGCACAAGATTCGCCGAGATGCGTGTTGAAGATTCCGGCCACTGGCGTATATTTCTGGAATATTCTAGGTTGTGCTAGTCACCGTTTGCTGCTTTATCTAGATATTTACTCGCCGCCTTTAATTTGAGCGTTTGCCGTTGTGACAGTATTCGGAGATGAACGCCCACTGATCACGATTGTTGCTATCGCCGCCGCCGAGTAGTTGTTCTTTTGCGGGTGCAAGTCAGCCCATTAAACAGTTCGTTCCTTTGAAGATCGTCTGCTCATTTTCTGCCGACGACATTACCACCACTGCTACCACCGCGTGACAATATGGATGATTTCTTTAGGTCTTTGCACGTTGTTGATAAGGCGCGTTTTGTCTGGTGCTGTTAAGAATAGTCATCCTGAACCCGTTTGTCGTTAACTCCCCTCCCTTCCCTCTTTTTATTTATTATATACTACCGTATATAAAGCGTATTTAATGAACGTGGAACAAAATACACCTTAAAGGGGTCTTGAAACGTTTTCCCGAAATTTTGCATGGCTCGTGTAAATGAAATCCTTATCCTTCATCATATAATATATCTCAATTCGCTTTATCACCCGCGTTGATTTAATAGCAACAAAAACAGAATTTCAGTTTCCTAGTGCGCGTACTACTCAACTCAACGGATCTTCATAGCGCTACATCAATGAGAAGCTCCTGTTGTCGGAGCCTGTTGAGCCCTAGTTGACCAAGCTCGGCGCATTTCTAGGGGTTCTAATCGTGCTCTACTGCAATATACGGTTTCATAAAAAATGGCCCACCTCCCCGAGTTCCAGCGTAACCTTTTAAGGCACGCTCACATTAGCGGGAAAACGCGCAACGCTGGACGTCCTCCGCGCGCCGCTTCCCGCAGAAGGCGGTTTTTTTTCCCGCGTCTGACTTGTTTGACGTTCCGCGCAGCTATGGGGTCGGGAGCTATTTTTCCCGTCCCGCAGAACGGAGTAGCCAATCGGAGCGGATTGATTGATTGATTAAAACTTTAATTTCCACCGATTTAGGAGGCCCCCTACTCTCCGCTCCTGGCACGCAGGCCTGAGGAACGGGGGCTGGAACCTCCGCGACTAAGGACTGGCGAATATACATTGGTTATTCGCGGCCTCAGCCGCCAGGCGGACGGCTTTCTGCTGGTCAGCGGGGACGTCGCTTCGCAGCAGGGTTACCAAGGCTTCTCTACTTTTAATGTTGTCCCTAGCGCCCGGAGACTTAGGGCATTCCCAAATTATATGGTTGAGGGTCCCCCTCGCTTCGCAGGCTTTACATTTATTGTTTTTTTCTCCACTATCTGGGTGTGAAACAACCAGACAGGGTTCGGGAAATTTCCGGCTTGTAATCGCCGCCAGGCTATTGCCTCTATTATTTAAGCTAGGATCCGCTGGCGGCATCGGACGTCTTTCTAATCTATAATTTTCGAATATTTCTTTATAGGTTTTCAAACGTTCGTCCATCGCCTGGCAGTCGGGCGGCTCTGCGTTTGCCCGGAAGTAGAGAGCGCAGACCGTGACGTCAGTCCATGTTCAATGGACACCCGCTCACGCTGCCGTCCCTGGTAACGAGGCGGCTCACGAGCTAGCCCGAGCTCTCTACTTCCGGGTAGCCGTCGAGCCCCCCGAACACTGGGCATACGACGAGCGTCTGCAAAATTATGGGGAAATCATCGACCATTATAAATTGGGACGTAGACTGGTACCCCCGCCAGATGTTAGACTAAATAATAGAGAAGCTGTCGCGTGGAGGCGGCTACAAACTAATACGTTCATGAACCCGGTCTGGGCGTTTCACGCGCTACCAGACTTTAGGGACAATGATCTCTGCAAACACTGTGGGGCGAGAGGGACCCTCGACCACATAATTTGGGAGTGCCCACAATCTCCAGGGATAGGGCAAAATATTACAAGTAGAGAAGCCTGGGATACCCTGCTGCGAAGCGCGGACCCTGCGATCCAGCACCGCACCGTCCATCTGGCGGAAGAGGCCGCAAGAAGCCAAGGGCTACCTGCCAGCCTCTAATCCGCGGGCGCACGACTCCCCGTTTCCGATGGAAATAAAAGTTGTACAACCAACCAATGGCTCCCTGCGGCTGCTGCGCGGGCGACGGGAGCATCGCCGGTGTCGCTTGAGTAGCCTGCTCACTTGTGCACGAGAAAAGCGCGTGCTTTTCCTTCTCTCTTGTCGCGTGACTACTCTTTCTCGCTCCGCTCGCCTTCGCCTCCTCAGAATTCCACGACAAACGCAGCGGGAAAACGGGCGTAGTGTGAGCGTCCTTTCTACGAGCTGCGACGCAGCGGCGCCATGAACGTTGCGCCGCTGCGGGAAGTTTCCCGCTAGTGTGAGCCGGGCTTCACAAAGGAGTCGGCGCTTGAGTTTTGAGCCTTATGCCTATGACTTTTACGGGCTCGAGATCGGGAAGGTTCGGACGACAACGACGACGACAACTGCGAAGGCGAAGACGTGGCCGGCGTCGGGTAAGCAGCAGTCGTGCCGAGAGGCCGCGGCAACATTTCGCCTTGCAGAAGCCCCGATCGTCAGCCTCCCGAACCCTACCGTCTCGGGAGGACGTATTGGTATGTGATGTTCAAGCCTTGTAGCCTAGCCTACTTTCAGACATTGAAGAAAAGTGCAATCGCTAACCGATAGATTCGAACAAGTGCAGTTGCGGGCGGTGCGTGCCGATGCCATCGGCCCTGAGAGCATCTGTTGCCGCGAGATCCCGGCGGCCACGAGGAAGCAGCCGTCTGGATGCCTTACGGAGCACCCCCATTTTTTTACGCTGTGCCTCGAATAAGTGGTATTGACCGTGGCACTTGAATTGCTCATTGACCATGAGAAGCCCGTCGAGGCCACAAACCGTGCTCAAAGGGCGGCAGCGTGAAAAAGCGACTGCCCGTTTTTCGTTTTCTAACGCGGGAAACGCTGTACGGAAAAAGCTGATATAAAAAAGATCTAGAACTCCGGTGTTACCTTCTTGCGATCATCGACACTGTCCCATAGGAAAATGCAAAAAAAAAAGGCGTCTGTGTTCGCGCTGTGTGTCAGTGAGTGTCGACATCGCGGCACGTTAGCGCCAACACAGCATCGTTAGTTTTATGCTTTTATCCGCAGCAGGTGCGCATCATCGCGACGTTTTACTATGCAGGTTACAGGTTTGCTTTATTCCACGTATCAGTAAACAAGGAAATGTAACATGTATCATTTGAACATGCGATCATGGGTTGAAGAGCATGCACACAGTTTTGAGGTAATCGCAAAAAAAAAGTTGCTGTTCACACATTTTGCTTGTTTTATTAGTTGGGTATGCATCTCAACAGCTGCAGAACTCGAACAGACGATTACATATGAATGGTCATAATACACAATAAAATAGGTACAGATAGTACTTTATTTCAAAGAAGCCTTTTTAGAGTGAAATTCACATGGCAAGGTAACCTGTCCCCCCTATGGTCAACATCTAGCGCTGTTTTATTGCTACTGTTTTCAATTTTTTTGCCAACTTTCAATAGGTGACAATGTGCTATAGTATACGAGACACAATTTGAATTCATTGCAACCTTTATCACCCCATCCACTGATCTGTGGATGCTCAGAGCAGAGCATAATACATACAATTTGGATCTGTGTAGATGCACAGTAAACTCTCTCAAATGGTTTGATGCATCTTACATGTGCTGAAGCACACTAAACAAGGTTCACTGAAAAAAAATTATTCCTCCGAGTGTAACAACCTCAGGAAACTTCCACAGCGGGAGTAAGCAGTGGAAATTTTAAAGTTAACAAATGAAGTTGACAAAAAGATTACATCATATAGTACCCCCGCCGGGGTGGCGCAGTCGTTACGGCGCTTGACTACTGTTTCCAAGGACGCGGGATCGAATCCTGGCCTCGGCGGCCGCTTTTCAATGGAGGCGAAAGGCAAGGCACCCGTGTGCTGTGCGATGTCAGTGCACGTTAAAGAACCCTAGGTGGTCGAAATTTCCGGAGTCCTCCACAACGCCGTCTCTCATAGCCTGAGTCGCTTTGGGACTTTAAACCCTACAAAACCAAACCAAACATCACATAGTAGTCTTGGAACACTTGCTATTGCTGGCAAGTGCGAACATTTGCCACCGAAAACAATTTCACTGCTGCCTCTACGCGTTGGTCATAAGTTCCTTCAGTGTGGCATATGTTGTCGGCAAACACAGCCGTGACAGGAATGGACATAACGTTTATTACTCCTTCAAGCAGAGCAACTCTATGCACGTTCCTGCTTCACACATAGGTCACACGCTAAACATCTTTGTGCTGCACTGATGTTGGCGTCGCCTACCTTGATATAAGACACAATACCTCTCCCCTCTAAGAGAGTAACTTCATATTTCTGTGATGGTCACCTTGTACGCTTCGATCTGCGTGGTACTTGTTCCCCTGATGTGTTGGAAGCAACAGAACATTCATTGCGCTCAATTTTTCATGCAAGGGTTGCTATTGTTCCTCGTCTTTCGTCTTTCCTTATCTGGCCCAGATGATGCCGCACAACCTTTCCAGAGCACTGAACCAGCTAAGAATGTCGGTCCAACAGCTTCACTATAATTCAAGACATCCATTTTATTTCTAGAAGGAATTATCAGACATTTCCTTCCTCCTGCACCCATTTGGCAGTTCTTGTGCAAATTCTCTTCAATGCCAGGCGACTCCGGTGTGGTTACTATGTGGTCCAATTGTGTTGGCATTTCACAGCTAAACAACATTTACCGCACTGATGCCTGTTGTTTAATGGACTGTGCAGTGCTGCCACTACAATGTTCCCTGGTACTTGTGAATGTCATATCATAGGTTTCTTCACTTTCCCCACACCCCATTCTGCTTGTCCATTAGTAACGGGGTTGGTATGGATGTGGGGTTATGTATTGAATGCCATTCATCATGAAGAAGTCTCCTGAACCATTAACCACTAACAGCGGAAGCTTGCATGTTCCATGTCTTTAGCAGACAGTAACTGTTGCTGTTTCCACTACTTGCAGTGCCTGTCCAAACCAGGTGTGCAAGAGCATGTCATCGTTTGCCAACTTGGGTTGGTCTGCGGTCCAAATGGATCAAAACGTGTCACTATTGATCATTATGCAAGAAGACACTGATTTCACTTCAGAAGTCACATGCTTGCCATGAAAAGCGAGAAACACAGTTTTTTGCAATGTGTAGATCCAACAAAGTGCAAACCATGAAGCGTTGAAGCTTTGTGTTTGACATTCTTTGCTGGCTGAGGTCCTTGACGTGTCCCCAAGTAGTTTATTTACTGATAGACTTTTCTAGTTGTTCTCTGCTTCGAAATGCTGGCTTTCTCAGGGTGACTTCGAATTTTAGCAGTAATGGCATCTTGCTCTCTTGAACCTGCATGATTTTGTACTGTGGGCATCACCACAGTGCGAACAGTGTTGTGCTTGCTTCTTGTTATTCTTGCCATTACTTCTGATGCCTGTGCTGGTTGCTGCTTTGTTGAAGTTCAAATGCTTGGTCCTCATCCTTCGCGTCTACTGTATGGCAGTTTTTACACGAATGGCGAAGTCAAGAGCCTTGAAGCCCGTCAGGTCATGCTGTGCAAAGAGCTAATCCTGGAGGTTCTCGTCACCTAGGCCAGACACAAACCTGTCAAGCAGCATTGCATCTGCCTGTAACAAGGAAAAGTTCATTACAGTAGTTGTAGCAGTAGTAGCTGTAGACGTAGTGCATTGCGTGGTTACTGCCGTTGCTGTTGACAAAACAACTCGAAGCTAAATTGCGTAGTGCAGTTGTGTAATAAATTCACCAGGCAGTTGGCGTCGATGTTGAAACATAGCATGGCTAAATGTCGTATAGGTGAAGGCCAAAGTGCATCTTCAGTGCCTGTGTGACATTGACACAGTTTACTTGGTCTGGCATTTTTGGCTGCAGAAGTGCAGAAATGAAATTGTAAGTCTCAGCTCCACATAACGTAAGAAGGTATACATGTTGCTTGACTGGGTCAGTCATGCCACTGCACTTGAAAAAAAAAAAACTTGAACCAGCACTACCATGTCGTCCGAGATGCACCAGTTAAACTTTTGAACTCCTCCATCTGCCTTGAGAAGTCGCTTAGTTGGGTTGCTATGCTCACGTTTGTTGCGCTGCTACTGAGTGTGCCTACAGACCGTAGCCTTCCTCAGCGCCAAAATGTCAGTTTGGCATATTCCGGGGAAACATCTGAATTGACAGGAACAGACCTAGTGTTCTTTGGTTCTTTAATCAGAATGACTCCACCTGCACACACTAAACTTCTTTCTGTGCTGATGATGGCGGCATCCACATTTATCTCAGACACAACACTAATACACAAAGTGCAAGATGACTGCCATGTTCTGTCTGGCAAAAACTGCATTGCCTTGAGGCATTACTTTTCTTACCTCACATTTTCTCTCAGTTACCTGCAGCGAAATTCAGAGTTCACAGTGCTGCCAGGAAGAATAAATCCACGGTGAGAATTGCACTCGTCCTGCCGCCGTGGCTGAAGGGTTAGGGGGCTTTAACTGCTGAGCCTAGGGATGTGGCAACGAACCCCGGCGGCGGTAGTCTGCTTTTTGATGGAGGCGAAAAGCAAAGGGCCTGTGTGCTGTGCGATGTCAGTGCACGTGAAAGAACCTCAGGTGGTCAAAATCCCCAGGACCTTCATTGCCGCATCTGTCTTAGCGTGGGCCGCTTATAGATGTTAAACCCTACAAACCAAATCAAGCCACAGAATTGCATTTTGCAGCATACAATCTGTCAGAATGCCAGAAACATGAGTAACTCAATGGTAAAAGCCCCAAACCAGACTTTTGTTTTGCTATGGTGAAAAAAAATAATATTGCTCATTCTCTTGTCAACAGGAGGTACCGCTACACAGGCACACTGGCTTTGGGGACGCTTAGGCAGAAATCACCGGAAGGTCCTCCCTGCCTGTGCTGTATACCAAATAAGGCACAGATTGCCGTCCGAAGGTTACACTGGTTTCCAGTATGCACAAGGTTTGTGACGTGATCACCACCGCCAGCCTCACTAGACCCACTGCAGGGTAAAGAAGGCCTCACCCATAAGCCTCCAAGTTGCCCATTCCTGTGCCACTGGTATCCAGTTTACCCCACAAACTTTCTGTTCTCATCTGCCCACCTTTCTGCTGCCCTTTGCTATGCTTGCCTTCCCTTGGAATACAATGTATTATGGATGGCACACTGGTTATCTTGACTTTGCATTACAGGATATGCCATTGTCATTGACATGGTCAGACACAAGTCAGTGACCATTCCCTTGTCCATTCGGCACGTTTCTTATTACGCCTACCATTTTTCGTTCCATGGATATGTGGGGTCCTCAATTTAATTTGAACTTTTCGTTAACCTCCACATTTCTGCCCCATAAGCAAGTACTGGTAAGACGGCAGGTTCTGCATAATTTCCTCTTGAGGGACATAGGTAACCTCCATTCATCATTTGATAGTTGCTGCTGAATGCATTTTAGCCCAGTCCGATTCTTCCTTTTTCCCTTTCATAATCCAGATCTGCTGACATTACTTATCCTAAGCAGACATATTCCCTTACCACTTCCAGTGTCTTGCTACCTGTTGCGAAAAATTTCCTTTCCGAGATTGTTGTACTTTAGTCTCCTGCATAATAATTTTAGCCCTACAGTTTTGTTTCGCCTATGTCAATAATCGTTCTTTGTAATTCTTCACCTAAGCTACTCAACAAGGCAATGTCATCAACTAACTCAGATTGCTGAAAGAGCCTCCATTAACAATTATCCCTAACTGTTGTTCCCAATCCAACCCCTTGAAAACTCCATCTAAGCAAGCTATGAGTAGCACTGGGGAGATCGTGTTTCTTTGTCGAACACCTGTCTTTATGAAAATTTTATAACTTTCTTCATGGAGATCTGTGGTTGCTGCGCCGCCACTATAGCCCTTTCCGACCCAGCGACCAGTACACTGGACATACAAAAAAAACATTGAAAAAAGCGAACAAAGCCTAAATCGAAACCGAAACCTTTGCCACGGCTTCAGGGTAGAAACAAGGAATATCTCGATGAAGATAGTTCCTCTTTCTGCCGCATATTGTTAGGAGGGCAACACAGAGCAATGGCGTCCTCCGCGAGCAAATCGCCGCGTGCAACCTGCTCATAAGTATTTTTTTAATCTTTTCTCTTCATGCAATTCAAACAAATAAATTCGTGCGAGCTAATTAAACTCTATTTGAAGCAATGTGGTTAAATGTTTGCCTTAGTTTTTAGTAGTTTTTACGTTACGCGATAAGGTTTTTATGTCCAGTGTACTGTCAGCAGGATTCAATTGGCACGTATTTTTCGATTTCCCCCGCAAGCAGGTAATGCATAATTTTCAGTGTATTTTGGCGGCAAAATAATATATCTCTTGCTGTCGTGGCAGAAGTATCCTACATAGATTTGTTGTGTAAGTGAGTAGATTTTGAGCTCCATTTGGTTGTTTTATTTGCAGAAAAGACGCTAACTAATGAAGAAATTCAGGAACTTTTGTTTGGGGACCAGTCGGACCTTGATGTCGATTCGGACTCTGGCGATGAAGCGGAAAAATTAGAGCCAGAGTCTGTTGTTCACAGCGAGGAAAGCACGACGACTCTTCCCGTGAAGATGAAAACGACGAAAACGAAAAGTTTTCCAAAATATCTCTACCGCAACGTTCACGCGAGAAAGTAACACAGTCGTGGACGGCACAAGTGTTTTCAGCGCCAATTGGCATTCAAAGAACTGCCCCTGTGCAATCCTCTCAAGAACCCCAGACGCCTTTGACGTACTTTAAAGATTATTTTGAAGACGACGTCTGGGGGTTTTTAGCGACCAGAAGGAATTTGTACTGGGTTCAGACGAATGGAACCTCTCTATGTATGACAGCCAAAGAAACCAAAGCTCTGTTTGGCATGCACATCGCGATGGGCAACATGAAGTTCCCTCAGGCCCGCATGTATTGGGCAGCAGCAACTCGTGTGTCATTAATTCTGGATGCCATGCCAAGAGATTGATTCTTGCGCCTAAGAAACGCTTTGCACGTCTGCAACAACGATACGGACTATCATGAAAACAACCGTTGCTGGAAGGTTCAGGCCCTTCTAGACCGTGTGAGGAAAGGCTGCCTGAAATTTTTCCTGGTCTAATGCAGCCTGTGTGGATGAACAAATGATTCCATTTACAGGCCGAACACAACTGCGTCAGTACGTTCGAGGAAAGCCAAACCAGAAAGGACTCAAGAACTTCGTCCTTGCTGACTCTCTCGGTAGGGTACTGGACTTTGAAATCTATCAAGGTGCCACAACACCAATTCCCTCAAAGCACAAAGATCTCGGAATTGGGGGAGGGAGTGTCAGGCGACTTGCAGACACAATGCCTCGAGGAGATGATTACATTTTGTGATTTGATAGATTTTTTACGTCCGTGCCACTAATCGAGCGCATTCTAGAGCAGGGAATGTTCGGCCACGGCACTGTGATGACAGAGTCAAGACAACTCTCAAATCCGATAAAGAGTTGCTGAAGGACGAGGATCAAGTCATGAGAAGGTGAGCGCTGACGGAAGGCTGGTTGTGGTGAAATGGATGGACACGCGATCAGTTACCCTGCTGTCTTCATGTTGTGGAGCTGAGCCCGTGGACTCTACCAAGCGCTACGACAAGAAACAGAAAAAATGCGTTGAAGTTGAAAGGCCTGCAAGCGTCCGTTTCTACAACAGTCACAAGGGAGGAGTAGACCTGTACGACTTTCTCATCAGTCTGTATCGCATACGAATGAAAACTAAGAAATGGTCTGTGAAAGCCATTTTTCATTTTACGGATCTCGCCTTGGTTAACAGCTGGCTGAATTAGACACCAAAGAGGTAGGCTACACGAAGATTCAGGTGCTTCACCTGTTAGACTTCAGAATGCAGGTAGCAGAAGTTCTAATCAGGGGCTCCCAAGAAAGAAAACGGCGCGGTAGGCCATCTACAGATGCTACTGTTCAATCTGAACACCACCACAGGGCTGCCGTGCAAATCCTCGGCCCTGATCTCCGTTTTGATCAAGAAGGCCATTGGCCAGATCCGCAAGTGATGGCTAATTCCCCCAGGTGCAGACTCTTCGGATGCAAGGCAAAGTCGAAAGTTCAGTGCACAAAGTGCAAAGTCTTTCTTTGCTTGAAGGCAGACAAAAATTGCTTCCGCGATTTCCACAAGTAAGCGCCAGAGATGACCCTCAGTTTCAATGTTTCAGCGAGCACAAAGACGATTTTGCAAGCCCATGTTGTTTTTAGTGCAAGTTTCTTCTATTTCTAAAGTCAGAGAAAACTGTCCTTGTGATTTTAAACACAACTATGTTCTTGAAATGACGTACAGTATTGCTGATTCAACGAGCAAAGCAGATTATTTCTTACTAATATCGCAGCAAATAAATCTCCGTGTCCAGTATACTGGACGTGGTTGTTCCTTGAAAACTATTGTACAAGCTGCCTTCTAATTTCTTTTGCTTCTGAACCAGAAAAAAGCAACAGAAATTTTATCGCTCGCCCACAAAAAATTCGGGATGCACAGGGATAGATACCTTCCAGTACTTCCACATATGACGTGTCTACTGCTGCAGTGTATAGTGAATTAAACGCTTTATCATAATTTACGAGCTATGTATAAGTTTTGGTTATATTTGACCGTTTTTTGTCCCCTGGTTGATAGTTATGGCTATGATCTATAGCAGAATAGCCTTTACTAAAGCAGCTTGCAAGGGTGGAAGAACGGGCTAGTTGGTAAATCATCTTGGAAAGCAAAATAGCGCACTTCAAAACCCAGACGCAGGAAGGGAACGACAGATTTTGGTACAATCGAGGTCCTGAGGCATTGCAAATGCAGGTGGTTTGTTTTTATAGCATTATGTTCCCACCATCCTTCAATAAATCTATAGTTTCCTGATCTTTTGCAGCTGGTTTCCCCCTTTTCATAAGTGTTGAAGCATTCTTTACTTTGTTCTTCGTTTATTGCCCTGCACTACTGCCAGTCTCATTATTGTCGTGATTACTTTGTATATGGTATACTTCAGTCAGAACTTCTGGGCTAATTTGTTTGTAGGGCTGATCTTTGCCCATTCATTCTGCTACACTAATTATTGCCTAGATATAATCGACTTATTTGCTTCCTAAAAGAAAGACATGCGATTTGACTGAATTTGAACCCCTTTTCTCATTCTGTAATTTCGCTTTTCTAAACAAAGATTAACTTCTAAAATTGCATATTACTGCTCTGCAGGTAGTGCTGCTATGGAGACTATGTTAACTAATGCTGCTGCATAGATCACATGAAGTGCGGCTAAATATAGTGCCGCGAAATCTTCAAAACTGTATTTGTTGTTTTTTTTAACAGCCGCCGGCATACAGGCTTATCACTCTGATTCTGGACCGCGTATCAGTTCCGTAATCTTTGTTTATTAATGCTCGATGTCGCGAGTCACACCTTTAAAAGTTTTGATGTAGCGCAAGATGCACCGAATCCGCCTCGAAGGTTCCGGCCACTCAGGTGTCTTTCCACAATGTTCCAGCCCATGCTGGTAGCTGTTTGCGACGTTATCTAGATTGTTCTGTGCAGCCTTTAAATTGAACGTTGCCGAGTGTGACGGGCATTCTTTGTTCCACGATCGACGAGCACGTTTGTTTCTATTTCCGCCGCCGAGTTGCTTAGTCCTTTTGCGGGCGCAAGTCAGCCCAAATAAAGAGTTTCTTTAGTGCAGTCATCGACCCCCTTCATTTGTGTCGTCGACCTCGTCACCACTACGTGACAATAGCTTCCAAAAATTGCTGTTCCACCAGTAGTGGGTAACACAGTGTTGAGGCGAATCTGACTTAACATTTATGAAACAGGTCCTTTGTGGACACAGATTTAGTAAACAAGGCTGACAAAGGCAAAAAACGAAAGTAAGGAAATAGCAGAATGAAATCGGCTGCATCCGTTTTGATTACTTCCTTTCCTGAGGGGCAGACAACTAAACGAACATTGGCGTGGTAGGTAGGCAGGTGGTTGATAAAAAATAAGTAATGGATACACAGGTCATGGTTGCCTGTCGCGCATGTGGCAAGACAATATGCTTCCTAGGTAATAGGAGGCAGTAGACCACAAAGTGGAATTGAACTAAGGTGGTGAGAGCTGTAAAAGTCAAGTTCAGTTTCAGCTTAAGTAAAGAAAGATTAAAAAATATAAAAGGCCCAGTCAGTGATTATTCATGTTGTTTGCTACGTAACCAAGTGAAACAAAGAGCGCCCCAATAATTTCGGAGGTGCAAAGCTTCATGAGACTTAAATGTATTTCAGTCACTGGACTAAAAAGCAGGGTTTGAAGTATCAGTCCTCACATAAATTGCTTGTTTTGTTGCAGTAAATATACCAGTCAGATTAATTTTTTTCTGGATAGAACTATCCAATTAGCCAGATATCAGTGTATTATACAGATCGAGATAAGTGGGAGGCTTAGCGCGGAACAGACAAGGACAAGAGAGGCACACAGGACGAGCGCTAACTTACAACTGGGATTTCAGTTGTAAGTTAGCGCTCGTCCTGTGTGCCTCTCTTGTCCTTGTCTGTTCCACGCTAAGCCTCCCACTTATCATGTATTACCAACTAGCCCAGAACTCTACTTTGCTCAAGTTCATATACAGATCGAGGAGTGCACAAGAGGGTCAATGCACAATTAGGACAAGTGACTGCAAAGCGAGCAAGGCATTTCAACGAAGCAACAACACATAGGAGGTCTTCTTCCCTTTTCTTTTTCTTTCTTTTTTTTCAGAATTGTTGTTCTTAAACATGCGATATTTCAGCCTATTCATTTCTGGTAGATAAGTATGTAAAGTTGCATTTGCACCCACTTTGTTAATGTTATAGTTTTGCTTTCAATGTGCTGATATTGCATATGAGGGACAGAAGGCTCACTTAGAATGTACTTTGTGCACTCTACTCCACCTACAGTTTCTGTAAGGTGGAGTTTTTTATGGGTGAGTAATGACCTCAAATACATCATGATAACTGTGCAGCTGTATATACTTGTTTGCATATTTAGGTGTAAGGCACCAAAGCATAAATAAAGATGTTCTGTTGCAAGTGAACTGCCTTGTAACCTGAAACTTTTTAACTTTTTCCATGCTTCATGGTAGACAACGAACCTGTGGCCAGCCATTAAAGTATTCTGAAACTAAAATTTCTTTCTTTCAACACTTCTCGCTTGGTAGTATTAGAGAATGCCCACCTGTATTACAGGGTGGTGCTCCCCGTGGGACTGGCATAACTATACCTTCTAGCTGCCAGAAGTTCACCTTTGGAAGGTCTCGGGAAAGAATGGCGGGGGTGGTGCAGTCGAAGGGTTTTTGCGAAAGCAACCTTATAAGATGGCCACTGTTCGCAGCAGCGTGCCGTCTCATCCAGAAGGAGGCCAACATAATCTGCAAATCAGAAGGAGTGCATATATGAGTGTTATCCTTTCTTTATATTTAAAGGTGCAAAAAATGAAAACAGGACAACCGCAGAAAATAAAACGTGATGAAGCGTTAGCATTATTCTTTCAAATATATCACACATTAACCTGTGTCACAACAGTATGCTGAAAACGCATGTATAGCAAAGACGTCTTATTGGTGATCGTACGGCAGCCATAGTTAGAATGAAAACTCCTGTACTAGAACCCTTAGATGACACGAAATTATTTCTGATTTCTGGTTGAATATGGCACGAAAACACTGGTGAAGCCTCATTGTAAAGCCGATATTGGGAGTTAAATGAAAGATTGCAGTTAACATTGTGATGCAGGTATATAAAGCAAGGCCTGTAATGTACTATATGAAGCAGTGTGGCCAAAGACCATTTTCATGTCAGGGCTTGCTGTCAGTGTTCCATAGTGCTTGGCGACGCCAAATTATATATTTTATTGTATTCATGCCACTAGGGGGCTGAGAAATTTCATGTCACAGATATGGACATCCTCGGCCACGTTGCACTTTTAAACTAGAGTGTACAGACTGAAAAATAAATGGTTCTTTGAACATACCATATAAAAGATGTAACAAATTTTGCCATTACATATCTGAGATCTCGAACCTTAAAATTTTACTTTTCTTTTTCCTAGTGCTAACCATACTACCTATCATATGTAGGTTCAGCTTTCACAGGACAGGCAACGGCTGTACCCTTCCTTGCTTTTGAGTTCTTTATTTTCCATTTAGACAGGCCTTCAACTGTGGTGGCTTGTCCTTTGCTGGCATTCTTATTATAATGGAATATTACCAGCTGTGTTTTGAAAACAGACAATCCGACAGTTCTTCAAATGTAAATTTTCGACAGGTCTCATTCACCACCTACCTTGCAGGTATGCATTCAGATGAGAAACATATGGACTTTGGTGCTAAGCCTATAAGCCCGCTGTGAAAGGCCTCCAATCTGAAATTGCGCGTTCTGGGTGCCATTTTCCTAATGTCTTTAATGAGACGGGGTGCCTGAAAACCTCGACAAATCTGTTGTGTGCAGGTGTCCCTATGGTCAAAAAAATTCTGGATAAGTCATCTTCACTTCGCACCGCAATGAAGTACAATTATATACTTTTAGTGCGCATAATTTTTATATTTATTATATAGTTTTGTAGGTATTGAGGTAACAAATAGTAGCTTGGGAAAGGTTGACCACTAGCTGAAATCAGGCACCTCAGCTTTTTGGCAAAACTTTAAATTTAAGCATTTTGCAAGCCATGCTTGATTACAAGAAGATACATTCAACATGGAAGGCACATTGAAGTTTCTGCAAAAACTTATTTTGATTTCAAAACGCAACATACTGACCTGAAAGAAGCCATTGTCTATCTCCAAGATCATCATTGGCACAATGTGTGTAGAGCCCTGTGTGATCTCAACGCACATCGTTGACATGCCGTTTCATGCTTTTCCACATGTCTCGCAGCATATCGACGTTGCCATCGCTAATGGCGCCGTGCGCATGAACTGGTGAATTAAATTCAATTATAGAGCACTTAAATCGTAGGTAGGTGGCACAACTCGCCTGAACGCCATCTAAAAGAGTCAGCTTTGTCTATTACAATGATGATTATTGTATCTTGTGTGAATATATTCTATGACGGTGCTGCATTCTAGGCTTCTAAAGACGTGTTTACAAAATTGTACTAAGAACAAATCATCACAGTTCCTTTACAAAAGCCGTCAGGCATCCTTAGTCTACACTGGGAGGAGGTAAAATATTAATTCGGGCATCGGATCTTTAGTAAAGTAGTTCACTAACTGTTAGACTGCCAAACTAGCCTCTAAAGCTCAGTATTGTGCTTATCTGTGATTGTAAATACTTCATAATTTTGTACATTAAAGCCCCGCTCCACATAAAGTTTAAATCTGTAGTACATACAGTGACAATTTTTCAGTTAAACACTTTCTAGTACCTCATGTACCCCACACATTGCAGCTGATAGTTTTAAGCTTGTTTTCTTAACTTAAAAATGATTTATGGTGACGAGCAGACTTCATGCGTCTTTATACAAGCCCATCAGTTTATTGCCAACCTCTTCCATATTTCATATATTGTTCAGATAATTAGCTCAATTCCTTCAATCTTTTTGCTGTTGGTTTTGTTAAGCCCAGCGAATTCGTTCGCTTGATTTACACTGTATTTCATACTCTTGAGATTTCTTTGTGCTTGAATTTTCACGAGTGTTGCATGGCTACTGTTGATGGAGAATAGTGTTCATTTGTAAAACAGTATTTCGGTAAGGGCAGTGATACTTCGTCAGCTAATATGTATGTTATTGTTGTGCAGTAGGGATTCTGCAGGTCTGCCACTCACAAACAGATGCATGCATCCAGCACCTGCCTAAGCAACTTCCTCTATGACTTCTTCCTCCATTCCTTCCTCTTCCTGAATTCTTCTATAAATGAGGACATGGCCACTTCATGTGTTTGTTTTAGCTGTTAAAAGATTAGGACACAGAAGTACAGTGCAAAGCTGTTAGGAAGAAAACTAGTGTACATTCACTGGTTTGTAATAAAAATAATTCATGTATAATGTATGACTGTGCGTTCTCACGAGAAAACAACACAGTTCCTGCTCACGGCAAGCGGATCCCAGCAGTGCTGAAGTCGTAGTAGAAAACACTGCTCTAAAAATGAAACACTGATAGATGATACTCATGTGTCAACCCCAAGTGAAAGCATCAAGTGTGGCCTCAGTGGCTGCGGAAACACTATGTTCCAGGCAAAGGCTGTGCTGATTACCTTGACTGTATGTGGTAAGTAGTTTTTCCTTTCATGTAACCTGCACTGCAGAGCAGCTAATAATGCGTACTTATGTTTTATGTTACATGGCTGCCATATCTTATGTTCTTTTTTATCTGATACCCATTTATAGTTCCACTTAACAATGCCACACTTGTTGCTGTTGCCTACTTGGCTTCAGAAGGTGTAAAGTGGGAAAAGTGAGAAAGGTGCAGAAAGCAATACTTTTCAAGAGAACTCTATATGTCGAGCGCAAGCACGTATTCAGTTACAGTATGTCGCTACTATTCAGACATTGATGCATTAGTGCTTTGTTAACACAAGCGTGCAGTTTACTGAAAAAAGTTTGTGACACCTTCCTGAGTTAACTTGTTGCCTAGACTGAGTGGTTTATTTAACGTTTAGGAGGATACAAGAGTATGCGCGGCTGGGTATAAACGTTAGAAATGCTCTGCTGCAAAGATAACAAGAAATAAGATATCAAGTGCAGGAGGCACACGGCAAATAATGCTTGTGTCAGGTGATGTGCCTTTAACCTTGTATGTACAGTGTGAAAATAGAGCATTGGAAAAGTGACAAATGGAAGTCTTGGTCATCTAGTATCAAAGAAAAACAAACAAGGGTTGAGCGGCAGCCTAGTTCGGAAGCAAACATTTCAACAAGACTTCTCTTTAGCCCAGGTGAAGACATATCTTCTTGTTGACATGTTTGCTTCCGAACTTACGCCGAGTCAACTGCGAACTGAATAAACTGAATATTTTCCTTAATGCTCTCACAGGGCCTTTAAGGAAAATAAATGAAATGAAATGAAATGAAAGCCTGCCGCAGAGCATCTTTTTTGTCCCCGCTCCCTGCATGTTTCTGATAAAATACTGAATAAACATTGAATTGAATGCTGTTTGCAACCCTTACCCGGTTTTCTTTAATTCTGTGTGTACATGTTCCCCTTATTCTAACACCGGTTATGTAGTGAATGCTTATGCACATTTACAATACTCTCGTGCACTGCATAGGTAGAAAACATTCTCAAGAAGCTGTAGAATTAAATAAATATAAGCTGCTATGCAGAAAGCCATTACCTTTAATAGCGTGTTATCAAACACGAAAAACTGATTATTATGTTGGCTTTCTCATACAGCTGATGGGCCTCATCCTATCAAGCTCCACTTGACAGCTGTCTTACGAGTCTCGGCCTTTAGAGCAGCCGCAAATAATTTCTTGCAATTAATCGCCAGGTGTCCAAGATAGCACACTTTACGTGTGTGCAAGGAAGGTTGTGTGCATCAGTTCTTTACGGCCAATCTGCATTCACTCACTTATTCACGGGGGTCATTTATGCTGCAGTTGACAAGTTGACCCAATCCAGTATTTTCTGCCCTATGGCCAGTCACAATATATGGATGCGAGAGTTGGACTGTGAAGAAGGCTGACCGCCGAAGAATTGACATGTTTGAATTGTGGTGCTGGCGGAGACTCTTGAGAGTTCCTTGGACTGCCAGAAGATCAAATCAGTCGATATTGGCGACCATAAACCATGACTGCTCATTGGAGGGTCAAATTCTAAAGTTAAAGCTCAGCTACTTTGGTCATCTGATGAGAAGAGAAAAGTCGCTGGAGAAAGCTTTGATGTTGGGAAAGGTTGAGGGTCACCGGAGAAGGGGTAGGCCGTGAACGCGATGGTTAGATGGCATCCTCGAGGCGCTGCAGATGACGTTATGTGGTGTTAGGAAGATAGTGACAGACCGGAAAGCGTGGCATGATATGGTCCATAGGGTCACGAAGAGTCGGACACGACTGAACTGAACTGCACTGAGAAGGTGATGTTTGGATATATCTGGAAAATCATTCATTTGTTTTACTGATATCCTTTTGTTACTGTGAAATGTTTACTCTACTTTTACTTTATCATATATCACATGTTTGAAATATTCTAGACCTAAACTTGACTTTGAAAAGATAGATGAAAGGCACGTGTGTATACGTAGGGCCATCAAGAACTTGAGTTCAAAAGACCGTGCGAGATCATCTAAGTTTCATTTTGAGCACTGGCATAGATATGCTTTGATTTCAGTATATTCTTGAGTTAATTGAACGACCCCTAATTATTTGAATAATATATTGGTAAATAAGCTAATTTTGGATTTTACGTGTTATGTACAGTCATGGTCAGCAGTCCTGAAGCCAAATTTTTTTTTGTCTCAACCGCAAAATGATGCCGTACGGTGTCATTAAGGAATGAATTTCCGTGAAATGCTATCAGACCGTTTCTGGCTGTGGTAATAAATCATTTCGAGGCATTTTAAATACATTTAGGCCTTGATGGCGTAACGGGTTCGTTTTGCGGCTGAGACGATAATCCTTAGGATTCAGGACTTTTGATCACTGCATGCTGCTCTGATAAATGGCGAGGTGTGATACGCATTCAAGCTCTTCACCAAATGAGCGCCCTGCAAGTGAGCTTTGTCGCCAGGGAATTAGAGCTTTATTTTAGAATATATTAAAAAAAAGGTGCCAGCTTGATCAGTTCTCCGCGCAGTTCTCAGAGACCTGTCGCCGACAAAACTAAACCGATTCTGTGATATCAGTCAAGGGTGACAAGCTGCAACGCTAAAAGTGAGCGGCCGCATAGGCGAGCACGATCACACAACGGACCCAATTTCCGTAACATGTGCGGTACAATATCGAGGGCACTCACGCGCTGCGTGGCCAGCAGGTCTCGAGCCGCCTGCCTGACGCGGCGAAGAATTAAGTCGATCGTCGTAGAGTGCTCCCTTACGCGCATGTGATGACGTTCATAGCAGAACTAGCTTAAAAAGCGCTATGATCAAGCTGTCACAAACTAGGAGTTGTTTATACGTGCGCCGATCGAATTTTGTACGTGACGCGAGAAGTCGAGCTGCGCACTACGCATTGTTGTTCGCTCGTACTTATCCGTAGGTGTTCCGTCCCTTGGAAAGGTTAGTAGAAGGGAGCTTATACCAGGAAAGCCATCGTACGACAAAAACTGACGAGAATATATATGTAGACGGCACTTTAGTGCGGTCAGCGGTGATTGAAAATGCATCGATTCTCTGGCGCCGATCACTGGATCACGAAGTAAATAGAAACAATGTGCCACTGTACTACAGAACGGCTGCAGAATCGGTTTGCTGTTTGTTTTGTCCTTTTTCGCGGTGCTACGAGTGCTTTGCTAGCGGGTTTCCACAGCGCGAGCAAGGGGCGTCTGCTACTGGACCTCTTTGGCACGTTTGCATGGTTTTGCCGCCAGGTGCCGCATGGATTGCTGGAATCGCGAATTGTGATGTAGGTGCGCCTTATAGTCACATGAAAAACTAATATATAAAATAGCCTTCTTATAGACTTGTGACACATCTAATTTCTTTTGTTTATTTGGTGACTTTCTCGCAGCATCAGAAATATGCCCGAGATTCTGCATTCTGCTCCGAGCATATAAAATATACTTATCAGGGCTGCATATCGCAATTCAAGGTGAGTTCAAAGTTGCAAAAAAGTGCATGCACAGAAAAGCTGCTTATGCCTCTATGTCGGATAACTTTTCTTCAGAAATACTAGCCACCGCACAAAACTAATCTCACTGCTAGTGTATTGAGCAATGTGTGTACAATATTAGGGCAACCAAATAACTCTGCACAAATGAAGACCTCTAATATCACATTAGCTGGAAGCACAGCGGAGATATGACATTAAGGAAGTGAAATGACTTTTTCATCTCTGGTTCGAAACTGTTTACTTTGCATCATTTCAATGCTCCCACCAAAAGCCATGACACAAAGTATCAACGAATGCAGCTTCCCACCAAAAGCATACCTGCGCCTGTGCCGTGAACAACACTAAGACATGTGTAATTTATCAAAAATATAAAATTTCATTTGATAATAAAAGCAATCCTTCCTGTGATGTACCTCTGACCACGTGTGTTCCCTCAAATAATTCCTTCGTACCGTCATTCTACTGCCAAACACCTAATGACTATGTAGAATACCAGTTTGTACTTTGGCGTCAGCTGACCATGTTTTTCACAGATAGGAATTTTTTTTGTACATGCACACAAGCACCAAAAATAAAGGCAGCAACCACTGTCAAACATGCGCCACCGCAACAAGTAGCTTTTCGATCACTGGTTCTTCAAAGCATTAATGCACCCATCTGCTAGAAAAAAAAGGTGAGTTTTAAACAATATCTCACATAAAATATTGCGAAGCACAATGGTTATACTAAGTCGTGGCTGAGTGGTTTGGACGCCCGTCTCGGCTGCGGGAGGTGGTCAGTTCGAAACCCGCCGCCGGACACCCATCGGTAAAATTGGGTGCAAGAGTTCTCCGGCCCGGCGCCCGGCTCTTTCAGGGGTGTGCGTTTGGAAGAGGCTCTGCTAACCCTGCTGTGTTCCTTCGAGGGCTTAGTTTCGAACAACAATGCCCTGCAAAGGCCGTGCTGAAAAAAAAAGGGCCACATAATGGGCTTTTGCCGCGCGAGGAGGACTTATTGTTGTTCGATGGCGGAACGGATCACTGTCACATCGGCGCAACTACTATTTGGGCCGTGACCGCTTTTCCCAAGCATTTCACTCCAGAAGAGCCTAGCACCGGGGGAAAGCTTGTACCCATTGAAAAATCGGTGGGTAACCGGCGGCACCAGGGATCGAACCCGGTACCTCCCGAATGCGAGGCGGATGCTCTACCACAAAGTCATCGATAATTTTTTTTTCTTTATTTCCTGACTGGGGACGTACAGAAAAAAGACACATGTGACATCAATAACATGACAAAATAAAAGTGCAAGCATTGACTTAAAGCTTCAGCCTTCCTTAGCTGAAGTTGTCGGATTAAAAATCCCTCATATGTGACAACCCTTCAAAACTAACCAACCATTCTGGCTCTAGTTTTAAAGCTTTCTGTTCGTCCACATATGCCCGTATGCTCTCTCTAAAGAGCTGTCTCGTTGAACGTGTGTCACAACAGTTTGGGGCATTCACCAATACACACCCTCCATACTTATACCATGAAATATACTCCATAAACTACTTAAATCGCAAGCTGTTATCGCGGTAGGGAGGAACGTGCATATTACAAACGATTGCTTCCCAAGGATGATTGAC
This sequence comes from Amblyomma maculatum, assembly GCF_055883805.1. Lineage (NCBI taxonomy): Eukaryota > Metazoa > Arthropoda > Arachnida > Ixodida > Ixodidae > Amblyomma > Amblyomma maculatum. Next base: position 31,327,426 of record NC_139348.1, read on the forward strand.
TCGCCCCCACAATAAAACAGGAAGCATAGTAAAGAAATCACGTCGAGTTCGCAGCTTGTATTACGAAGACATTTTGAGACAACAGGCAACAGTATAAAGAGCGCGTACCGCATTCAATAGCAACAATAAACAAGAATCATTTCAAGCAGCGTACTCATATTTGCAAAACCACGCCAGTCATTTCCTTCTTCCGTGTTGAAGCCAGCGTTGCCACGGTGCGGTGCAAACTGTGTACGATACTGAATCTATTTACCACTGCTTCGCGCGCTTCAGAACGTCTATCGAAGCTCAAATGTCACAAATAAATTCCGCGATCTTTGCAGAGAACCACAGCACAAAAAAAGCAGCACAATGTATGGAAGCAGCGTTCACAATCGCACTTCACGACAACAAATGCATCTGTGGCACCTCTCAGCAACTGATGACTTCGGATCGGTTCGCATTAACCTGTCGATGGCTTTACTGGCTTTTACTGTCGCTTCGTAGACAGATTTTCGGTTTAAGAAACCAGGTTCGTCGGTACTTCCCTTCTTTCTTTCTTATTTTTTTTTTTGGAAAGAAAGTGTACTGCCTGCGTTATTACTTTTGTAGTTGTTATTTTAATTTTATACAAAAGAAAGCAAAAGATGTTTGCCAGCCCCGGTATCTGCTATGTGATATCTGAAGCACCTGAACTGGGGCGGCCGAAATAAAGGGATAGCGCAGAAATAGAGAAAATCAAAGAGGCGAGCGATAGAAGGAAAAGTGTAGGTAAAAATAAAATATATATATATACAATATAGAACTATATACAGTATTTTGCTTGAGGCTAGGTGCAGCCGAGTGGTTAACGCCGGACGCCTCGGAGCAAGAGATAATGTGTACAGCCTGCGTCCAGTTCTCTAATTAAGCAAAAGGCTGGCAGGCTTAGGGAAAGTGGTTTTGCACTTATCTTCCGCCATCGTGAAGCCATTGTCTGGTCGTGTACTGCCTTTGAAGGGAATGGTTAAGCGGATTATCCTCAGTCTTGATTATATGGCTTTTAATGGAGCTTTTAAACGTGTGCTTGGATTTCTCTTCCCCCCCCCCCCCACTAAAAAAAAAAGGAAAAAAATTACCGACGATTACGTTACTTCCTAATGCGAAATTTGAGCGCAGCAAATAAGCTGTTTCACCTTTTCGATAGATTGAGGCAAAGAAATCGAGCAACACATGTATGCGCTATCACAGAATTTTTTTTTTGTGCACTATACAGATCCACCGCCACCGATCTGGCTCTCTGATTGCCACCGCACAGGGGTTGCATTGGAGGAGGAGCGAAGAAAGGAATTAAGTTCGAGCCGGCGCTTTGACAACCGGAGACTCGCAGGAAGAGGGGGGAGGGGGGCGGCTTGTACACCCTGCGGCGAACGATGGGGGCAGAAGCGCGCGCAGCAAGCGGACAACGCGATAAAGGGAGGAGGGAAGAGATAGCAGCGACTGAATGATGCTGCTGACGCCGATAGTGAGTCAACCCCAGCTGCGGAGTAGGTTTCAGGGACAACACCGCCGATGCCGACGAAAACAATATGATACCCTCGCTTCCGCAGCACCAAGAACCAGGTCTAGCCGTGGGAAGGTGGTCACGTATTCGTCGACGTGCCGGGGCCTACGTGAAATAACCGGCGCGTCGGCAACTGAAGAGCACCCTATCCGCCACACAGGAACAGGGGAGGGGGGGGGGGACCCTCCCCTCCTCTTTCTGCATGGCGGCGACCGTGTTCTATGCAGTCACGTTATCTTGACTCTCTAGCGGCGTCAGCGGCATCCAGCGGTATCAGTCGGTCGCTGCTAGCGCTGGGGGGATGAAGGGGGGGGGGGGGGGGGGGGCGGAGCTTGTTACGAGGCCGACGACGACGCCGACGCGAAACCCAGGAACGGACGCCAAAGAGCTGCGCTCTAAAAGAAAACGATCGACGTATGAAGACTATGGAAACCGTGGATGCCGCGTATGCACTTTGGTATCTCAAACAAAGAAATCAGCACAGCATTGCGAAGCCAAAAGCTTCACTACAACGGTCGGAGCCGAGCTTCGCGTATGCCGTATGCGGTATGCCACGACCGAGGGACGTCACAGCCAAGGAGGCTAGCTGCGCAGCCCCCTCGCCAAACTCTGCCGGCGTTGCAGATGCCTTAGGAACCCATGCATTTGGAGGTCATCGTAACTATCACTAACCGTCACTTACTAGTTAAGGGCTGTTTAACACTAATCCGACATTATCTAGTACTCAGGAAGTGCAAGTCATGGTTAACCAGCACTAACCAATAGTAAGGGTTAGACGCTCCGAGACATCCATAGCCGTCGCATGCTGACGTATTCGGCCATGACGTCATGACTGGATATGATATCACCAAGACTCATCATCCGGTCATGTATAACAACCGGAAGTGATAATAATGTCACATCAGTGATTACTGGTGGTGACGTCACTAGGAGATTCACGCATATACGAAGCTGACCCCGCCGGGAATTCCACCTCTGTGTCCGTGCGGCGCCTTTCATTTGTCGCTTCCTCGAACGCTGCACTATAGAGCATATATAGAAATAGACTAAAAAAATAGTTAACTCAGTCAATTACACTGACGTCAAGCTATGAGGACCAAGTGGGAACAAGTGCGCTTCTCGCCTTCCGGAGGTCGATGCAGGCACAGTCACTCTTCCTGAAGCTCTGAGGTTTAGAGATACCAGTCGCCGGGTGAATAATCCGGCGATGGAAGCAAGCAAAAAAAAAAAAGGATTGAAATATTGGTGGCTTAAAAGCAGAAAAGTGACATAATGTTAGTAATGCAGAAACAAAAATTCAATAAATAGGATGATGGTATAGTTAACCAATCTAAAACAAAAATTAAGATACAGGGAGAAAAATGACCATAATAGCTACTGCTACCACCCCGTTTAAAAGGGGACGCTCCTATATTCCATCCATCCATTCATTCATCCATCGAATGACAGAGCCTGAGTCTTTCTTTCCTGTAAATGAATTATAGAACGCCGATAAAATTAGACGTGCTTAAAATGAAAGCAGAGGAGAGAATAGTTGCTGGCGAACGACGCAGAACGACGCAGAGAAATTAACTTCTTCTGATCCCGAGCTAATCACTGCTTTTCGCTACGTATATCCAGGCATAGCAGAGCTAAGCCATTTTTAATTTTTTTTATTTTATTTTGCTGCATTTAATTCTAGCTCACTTGTTGGAAATCTTTTGTTGTAATTTGTTTGTGTTCTAAAAATTCCGCTTTTTGTTTGTGTGATTTGCGTAACTCCACTACTCTCTAGAATGCCTAGGCGGTTGAGGGTATGGCAAAAAATAAATAAACGAAGTATATTACCAACCTCATCAGGAGCGTTGCAGCTGGCGTATACTTGAATATTCCTATCTTGTATACTACCAGATATCATCTCATCATCGTAGTAACAGTTAAGGTACATTGGATTCCCTGTTACCAGTGCGGTAATAGTAAGGTCGTAGAAAGGTAGTTGAAAAAAAAAACGTAGTAACAGTAGGAGCTACTACAAGTTCCTACTTCGTTCTCCTTTGAGGTAGCAACAAAGTCGTAAGAAGGTAGCAAAAAAGTCTCTCTTCAGTCGTTCAGTCGTGTCCGACTCTTCGTGACCCTATGGACCATGTCACGCCACGCTTTCCGGTCTCTCACTATCTTCCTAACATCACATAACGTCATCTGCAGTGCCTCGAGGATGCCATCTAACCATCGCGTTCGCTGCCTACCCCTTCTCCGGCGACCCTCAACCTTTCCCAACATCTTTCTCCAGCGACTCCTCTCTTCTCATCAGATGACCAAAGTAGCTGAGCTTTAACTTTAGAATTTGACCCTCCAATGAGCAGTCAGGGTTTATGGTCGACAATATCGACTGAGTTGATCTTCTGGCAGTCCAAGGAACTCTCAAGAATCTTCGCCAGCACCGCAATTCAAACGCGTCAATTCTTCGGCGGTCAGCGTTTTTCACAGTCCAACTCTCGCATCCATACATCACAACTGGAAAGACCGTAGCACGAGTTATACGGATCTTGGTTGGCAGACTAACGTCTCCGCTCTTTACTAGGTGGTCAAGGCTAACCATTGCTCTCTTTCCCAGAAGCAGGCGTCTCCTAATTTCATGGCTGCAGTCTCCTTCCGAGGTAATCTTGAAGCCCAAGAACAAAAAATCTGCCGCAGCTTCCACTTCTTGTCCATTGATGCTCCAGGACATGATAGGGCAAGACGCCATGATCTTTGTCTTTTTAATGTTCAGTTTAAGCCCAAACTTCTCACTCTCTTCTTGTACGCGCATCAGAAGTCTCCTGAGTTCCACTTCACTTTCTGCCATTAAAGTGGTATCATCCGCATATCTAAGGTTGTTGATACGTTTTCCAGCAATCTTCACTCCAGCTGAAGACTCGTCCAGACCGGCCTACCTCATGATGCACTCTGCATATAGGTTAAATCGGCAGGGCGACAGTATGCATCCTTGCCTCACCCCTTTCTCAATCGGAAACCAATCAGTAAGACCATGTCCAGTTCTGACTGTGGCCTCTTGCCCTTCATAAAGGTTCCTGAGGAGACAGATGAGGTGAATTGGAACTCCCATCTCTTGGAGAGCTTGCCACAATCTGCTGTGATCTACGCAGTCAAATGCTTTCGCATAATTAATAAAGCAGAAATCGATGGGTTTCTGGAACTCTCTTGCTTTTTTCATGATCCAGCGAATTTTGGCAATTTGGTCTAGCAAAAAGTAGTAACGATAAAAAAGGTAGTAATGGAACCCGTTACCACCTTTTTACTACATTTATTTTCTAAGAGCTGTGGCGGAAAAGTGGCCTGCACAGTTTCTCACCCTTTTTAGCCGCAAGACATTTTGTAATTGGGTGCGGCAAAAGAGTTGGCTCTAATAATTAACTTGGAAGAATTGTGACAGTGCTTTTATATTGCCACCTCTTACGAACTTCGCGTAAATAACGAATTGTAACCGTCAATTTGTGAGCTAACATTAAAAACCACTCAGTCCGCTCAAAAAAAAATTCTTCATAGTTGCTGCTAGCGCAGAAAATAAAACCATAAATGGACACAAATGCAAACAAAGCGTGAGTAAATTTCCCTCTGGACCTGAAAAATTATAATTATGTGATTATCGAGAAGAATTCTAATCCTGCGAAACAATCACATCGCATCGGGGCTGCACTCTTACCAGGAACCGTTGACGCAAGGTCCGGTGCTGAAAAAAGACGAGAAATATTTCACAATAAAAGAAACCAGATATACGTCCATTCTTTCGGCTTCAGCCTGAGCGTACGGAGATACGTGAAACAATGCAATGTACTTACTCGTGGCATACTTTACACTTTGTCTTAAAAAAAATTAGCATAAAAGTGCGGACAAGATGCTTTATTTGTCCCTTCCCATGACTGCCTCGGTGATGGGCTTTTTCTTACCAGTGCCCGATATCATTGGTTACTTCCTTGAAATATTTTAATTAAATTGAAAATCCCATGCATAAAGACCGTTTAGATTTCTCGTCTGCCTTGCAGAGGGCTAAAGAAAAATATTCGCTTGCGATCATGCTGATTATGTGTCATTATATAGATGTCAGCTTTGTTTTTCTGAAATATTATATTATTCGGGTATTCCTTAAATTGCAGAGAACTAATGACCGTTTCTGTATTCATTGTGCTGTGGCCATTTCTTCTTGAGCAAATCACCCACGTGATCAAGCAGTGTGCGGCCACTATTACTTGTTGCCATCTGCTACCTGCCAGATGAATTTTTAGACACGGCGATGCTTCAAACGGAGGGTGGAAAGGTGGTCACGGTGGGCTCGATTTCCATTTAACCCTTTCACATTGAAACAGCCGCAAACTCGGGCAGCTGCTACCACCTCGTCATATCGCAAAATCCGCCGGCCAAATAACCACCTGCCACCAGCCCCAAGCGTGCTCATGATGTTTTGAGGGTGCGAGGTTTTTAACGGTCGCTCCCGAAGTCGGTGGATTTTTTTTTGAACATCAGTGTGATAACACCCTCTCGTTATTAGCCCGCCGAAGCTTGTGCGTAATCTTCGAAGCAGCCAGGCTTCAAATGGTTTACGCCGCCAGTAAATATTTCTAGACATGAGGGTACTCCTTCACTATGAATGTATCCGATATCAAGTGTTACATAGCTCATCTTTAGTTATAAACCCAATTTCCTCTTTTGTTCTAGCAGGATGGAGATACTAAATATCCTGAAAGGGGACGAGCTACAGTACCTCCTGATAGTTAGTTCCTTAAGCCTGTTGTGTTTAAACCAGTCGCAAATTAATTAGTTCCAAGCACACTTCGTGGGAAACCACTTTCACTGCAATATTTCATTTGTAGGCGCTTGGCGGTTGTTCCCCCCAAGGGATGTAACCCTAATAGGAAAACCGATTTGTTGCTTAGAGCAGTTCCACGTTTCCGCGATCTGGCCAGCACTGATGTTAGACGCGGGCATTGACGCACACAGAGAAAAAAAAAGCACACTTGCAAACTGCTGCAAAACGCCATATTCCAAGAATAACTTAGCCGAAGCCATAATATTTCAGTTCTTTTGTGGCGCATCATGCTCCCGAAGAAAGCAAAACTGAGCCTTTTAAAAGCGCAGAATAAATTGGTTAGATGAGAACACCTTTCTTTACTAAAGTCGCGGTCTTCCGCAAAACAAATCCGCAATTCGCTGTCTCAGTGACAGTGTTCAGGTCAGTAGCACCGGCTTCCGCGTAAGTACCAACTTTCGGATTTATAACGCACGTCATCCAACCGAGAACATCGCTAAAAATCTTTTGAAAAATTACCACGAAACCAAATGATAAACCGAACATGCTTAATGTACTGCTAATCTAACCAGACAACGGCTTACGTTAGAGAAGATGCAAGCTAGCTTACACATTATGCGGTCAGCAGAGAGGAATCAGACGATCGTGAGTCAGTTGGACATGGAATGAACCTTCTTTTTCTACTGAGAAGCAAAGATGCGGCGGCACGGAATGTGATGTACACGGCAAAGAAGCAGAAATGCGGTATTCAATAATGCGCACCGTTTAGCTTGCAAGCATGAGGCCCAGAAAATATTACCATAGACAAAATATCAAGATAAGCAAAGCATAATGACATGCATGCAAGGTACCTCTTCTAAGCGAAAACAAGTATTTTCTTTTTTTTTTTTCACTTGGAGATAATTGGCGAAGACAGAAAACGACCTCTATATTTTAAGGCGTAGATTACACTGTTTAACTATGATGCCGCAGGCCATTCAAATCTTTATTTCTTATTCTTTCGGCCGCCTGCACGCGGTCGTATCACTCTGATTCTGGCACGAGAAGAAATTCTGTATTTCATATTTCATGCTTGTTGTTGCAAGACGCAGCTTTATCAGTGTCTTTGTCGCGCAAGATACGCCGAGATGTGTATCGAATATTCCGGCCGCTCGTCTAATTTTCCGCAATGTTCTAGGTGATGCCAGTCACCGTTTGTGACTTTATCTAGATGATTCCCAGCCGCCTATAAATTGAGCGTTTATCGATGTGACGACATTCAGTTGTAAAGGCGGTGCGTTGTAAAGACGGGAGACTACTCTCTGCGACCACGGACGCTGTCTTTCCGTTGCCCGGCTCTTGTCAGCAATAAGAATGGGCGATGAAACGCGCAACGGGAAAGGAGAAATCGACCCTGAGGAGCGGGCTCACCCCAATGATCTGCAGCAGAGGCGAAGGGACGACATGCAGTTCGGCTTCAACAGTCTACGTGATGCCGTGCCGACTCTGCATGGCGAGGCATCGCAGCTTCAGATCCTGAAGAAGGCCTCCGACTACATCCAGTCTACGAGGCGTAGGAACACTGCACATCAGCAGGACATTGAGGACCTGAGACAGCAGAACAAGCTTCTGGAGGAACAAATTCTAGCGCTGAAGAAAACCAGAATTACCACTGGTGGTAGCCACTCGAACGGTTCGGTGCTCAACGACATGAACATCAAGGGCGACTCCGTACCTGCTTCTGACGGAGGTTCTGGCTCCGAGAGCTCTGAAGACACCGACAACTTTTCCAAAGGTTCCCAGAAAAAGTCCAGTCCCAATTCTACGCCCGTGGACCTCTAGAGGAAGCCACTGCGGTTCCTTTGGAGTTGGCTGTTCTTTCGCACTGAGCAAGCATCGAGGAACAAGTTCTGGCTTCAATGCAACTGCGATGATGCGGTGTACAGGACCCGCTTGCTCGCATGCCTTCTAATATTTTTTTATTTTAAATCGTCTTGTTCCTCGCTTTATCAAAGACTGGGCGCCGATTATGCGCTATGTATGCATGTGTACGCCTTTGGGGGAGTTTTCGCAAATTACTTAGACGTTATTTATAACTTCCTCACAGTTATTATCCTGGCCCCCCATCGTGTCTACGTTGTGCAGTTTTTCATACGTGTACCTTTGTAAGCAGACAGGAACGATTGTTTGATGGCCGAGCACCTACCTTCCGCTGCTGCACAAACGGCAGTGAGCTCAGCCTACATCGTGCCCTAGCTTACTAGTAACGCCTGGCTGTGGTCTGCTCGAAGAGGCTGTGCAGAATCTCCCGATTTTTTTTTTGACACTTTGAAATAAATGGTGAAGACCTGCACCTTGATTTGGCTTCCTCCGGCACAGGTTCTCTGGCCTGAACGGTGCACCAGAAGCTTCCGCGGGATAGCTGTCCCGGTCCCTGGTGCAGATAAGGCAGCGCACGAAGGTTGGCTTGTCGTTTTTCCAAGAAGCGAGGGGTGCAGCGTGAGCCAGATTCAAGCACGCAAAAGGTAGATGAGACGGCTGCTGGCGAAAGTTTGTGCCCGTGCTGTCTTCCTTTCCGTATATTTTATTTTGGCTTCTTGCCTTTGCTGCGCGCGCTTCTTGTGGTTGCAGCATTGGTGGGTCGTGCTGCTGTTGAGACGCTTGCAAACTACTCGTGAAGTACGGTGTCTGTGATCCTGGCTCATCATTTTGCTGTTGTAGCTTTTTGATACGTGCGTTACCTTTCTGTGTTTATTTTGTGAGCATTGAGTCGATGCCTTTTTAAGGGGGCATAATGCCGCAAACCACTCGAACATTTTTTTTCGTCTTTTTTCGGCGACAGCCAGCAAGCTTTCTAATCACTGCAATTCTGGCGCCTGTATCAATTCTCTGTTCTTTGTTTGTTCATGCTCGTTGTCGCGACACTCACCTTTATCAACTTCTTTGTCGCACAAGACGCGCAGAGATGCGTGTCGACGACGGCGGCCACTCGCGTATGTTTCTACAATGTTCTATGTTGTGTTAGTTATGGTTTGCGGCTTTATATGTTTCATTGCCGCCTTTTAATTGAGCGCTTGACGGTGTAAAAGCATGCGTAGATCGACCCGATGAGCACTATTGTTGCTATCGCAGCCACCGAGTTCGGTTCTTTTGCTGGCGCGTTGATTCCTGTGAAGATCAGGTCTACTCATTTGTTGCCGACAGCATTGTCACCACTATGTGATAATATGAATGGTTTCTCGAGTTCTCTGCACATTGTTGATAAGGCACCTTTTTTCTAGCCCTGTTAAGAATAGTAATCCTGAAGTTGTTTGTCGTTAACATCTTTCTTTCTTATTCTCTTTCTTTTTATTATCTGCTACACGAATTCATAGCTCTTTTAGAGGATCAGATTATTTATTGAATTTTGAACAAAATACACAGTAAGCGTGTACGCAGATTAGTTCTGAGAAAGTTGAAATCGTAATGAAACTAAATAGCTATTAGTAGTCGCCCTGAAGTTCCCTGAATTAGCTGCGACGAACGGAAAAGTTTAACATAAGATAAATTGTGTAAACCGCCGTTTCCTAAAGGCGCGGGTACACTCCGACGTAGCGCGAGCGCGCGCGGCTCGGTGACGTCACTTCGGCCAAAACGCAACCTGCTACACTCCAACGGCGCTCGACGACGGTATACGCCACGCGCAGCGCCTATGGATGGATGGATGGAATATAGGAGCGTACCCTTTGAAACGGAGCGGTAGCAGTAGCTATCACGCTCATTTTTCTCCCTAAATCTTATTTATTTAGAATAGTTGACTAAACCATCATTCAATTTATTAAACTTTTTGTTCCTACATTACTAACATTATGTCACTTCTCTGCTTTTAAGCCACCAATCTTCCAGTCGTTTTTTGCTTGTTTCCACCGCCGGTTTATCACCCGGCCACTGGTATCTCTAACCTCAGAGCTTCAGGAACAGTGATTGCGCCTGCATCAACTTCCGGATGGATAGCATTACGTTCGAGTATAATATGGTCAAGTGTTTCACTGGAGTTTCCACATACAGCAGATGCGTCATCTCCATTGTTAAACTTCTTTTTGTAGCTGCGTGTTCCAAGGCACCATGATCTAGCTTCAAAAAGTAGGGCACTGCCTCTTGAGTTATCAAAGAAATCTTCCTTCCTGATCTGCATTTTCCACTTTCGGTATAATTCCACACTCTGTTTCTTTTCCATCGAATATATCCAATTTTTACCTTCTGTGTTTTTCACCTGTTGCTTAATGCTCTTTATTTCTCCGTCCTTGTTACTAGCATACTTACTAGTTAGTTTCCTAGTTCTTTTCTTCCATTGTGAGTCCACGCTTATTAAGTACAGGTATTTAATTACTTTAGCTGCCCATCTGTTACTGTCCAATTTCCTCAGGCGTTCCTCATATAATATTTTACTCTGAGCTTCCCGTACTTCGAAAGATGCCCAGTCCATATCTCCCTGTACCGCCTCATTTGAAGTTTTGCTGTGGGCACCTAGTGCTAATCGTCCAACGGATCTCTGATTTATTTCTAATGTCGACTGTACCTCTGATTTTAGGCACAAAATCGCTTTTCCGAAAGTAAGTCCGGGCACCGTAATTCCTTTCCAAATACCCCTCAAAACGTCATACCTATTGTATCCCCACAATGCCTTATGCTTCATTATACCGGCATTCCTTCGCCCTTTGGCCTTAAGTGATTGCGCATGCTTTCCAATGTATGCCAATCCTTCGTTTACCCATACCTGCCAATATTTATATTCTGCTACTCTAGGTATTTCAAGGCATTGTATTTTAAGACCCTGATCAGTTGAGCCGTTGAAAATCATCAGACCCGACTTAACTGTGCTGAAACTGAAGCCTAGAGCATCCCCTTCGTCTCCGCAATACTTATCTAGAGTTTTCAATTCTTCCAGACTCTCTGCTAGCAGCACAATATCGTCTGCATACATCAAACCGGGGAGGCGCTGCTCTACCGCCTTTCCACCTAATCTATATGACACGTTAAAATCTAGGCTACTGTCTTGTATCCTCCGTTCCAGGTTTATCATATAAAGCATGAACAGCACCGGTGATAGAGGACTGCCTTGTCTTAATCCTTTGCATACTTTGACATCCTCCGTACTTCTTATCCCTTCCCACGTAATTTCTACTTTGTTATCCCGGTATATTTCCTGTAGGAACTCTATTATCTCATAACCGATACCTTCTTCTTTTAATATGTTCCACAGGAGTTCCCTGCTTACGTTGTCGTACGCCCCGTTTATGTCCAGGAAGGCCAAATACAAAGGTCTATTTTCCACTCTAGATATTTCGATGCATTGGGTAAGCAAGAACAGGCTATCATCTAAGCGCCTACCATTTCTAAAGCCGTTCTGAAGTTCTCCGAGTATCTTGTTACTTTCTACCCATGCTTGCACCTTTAATTTCACCGCCTGCATGGCTAACCTGTACATAACAGATGTTATGGCAATCGGCCTGTAGGATTTTGTGTGCATCCTTTCTCCTTTCCCTTTATAAATCGAATTCATTTTACTCTGCCGCCAGCCGTCCGGAATTTGCTTATTCGTTATGACTGTTTCCAAAGCTTTTAACAGCGTTTCCTTACTTTTTGGACCGAGTTCATTAATCAGCTTGATCGGAATTCCATCTATTCCTGTAGATGTGTTTTTAGGAATATTTTTTTCTGCCTTTTTCCAGTTTAGATTGGTCAGTTCTAAGGTGGTTTGTATTCTGCAACCTTGTGTTGCTTCCTGATTTGCGGAGATTACCCTATTGTCGCTCTTAAATGACTCGGATGTAACTGATGTAATGTAGTTCACTGTGTTGTCTCCCTTTAATCAATTTCCCTCGTTATCTTGAATCCGATCCTGCTTTCTTTGATTCTTCTTCCCTAGCCAGCTTATATGGTTCCAAAAATTTCTTGCTCCGCCTCTAGAGGCATCGTCTATGTCAGCCATCTAGCGATCGGTGGACTGTCTTATTTTATTTTGGACGAGGGCCTGCACTTGAAGTTTCTTTTGTCGATATGATTCCCATATTTGGTCGATTTCATCCTGAGATACCTGTGCTTTCTTTGCCACTTGGTGTTCCCTTGAAGCAGCCCGTCGTTGTTCAATAGCTTCCCTGATTTCGTTATTCCACCAGCTCCGTGGCTTCCTCTTTCCATTCCAGCGGTTTGCTACTGTAACCTTCTGAATTTTCCTCTTTATGAGTAGTTCTACCTGTTGATAATCCCAGTCTTTCATGGGGCTTTTCTCTATTGCTTCCTCTATGTCTGCTGCTATCTGCGTTATTTGATCGTCGTTTAATTTTCCGTTTACGTTTTGTCTAAGTTCCATTTCTCTTTTCATCAAGGGCCCCATCTCAAGACTAATACGTTTATGATCCCTTCCCAGACTACATTCCCCTTCTTCGTCTATTTCCATTTTTGTAACCTTGCTATAAATTTCCTGCGACATTAGACAATAGTCAATGGTCGTCGGCCTGTTGCGGAACTCCCACGTGATTTGGCCTTCACATTTTGTTTCTATATTTACTCTAACTAGATCGCGTCGCTGATAGAAATCTAGCCTATAGGTGCGCCACTGAAAGCCGCGTAGCGGCGGCCGTCGGAACCCGAGGCGGGACTCATGCGGCAAGCGCGGCCGTGGTGCGCGCGTGTGATCTGCCGTTTCTGCGCGTCTCGCGGGCATTTCCGCGTTGACAGTGTGCGCAAGGGGAACGTATACTGTATAAACGTGGACATTTGTTGGATATCACGGCCGTCTGGGACTACATCCCCATCCATATGCATCAAGTGTTTGCTGCAGACGAGCGTCGAGAAGGTTGCGTACAAAGTGGAGTTCATTTTGAGTGGCCCGCTTTCATTACAACGCCACGCTAATTAGTTCAATACTTGACCTATGAACCAATGTTCTTTCTTTGCTTAATGGTACACGCTTGCCTCGTTTACATGCAATATATTGCTACAGTTAACTACTGCGAGCTTTCGTAACGGTGTGACCGCAGGAAAAGCCAGCGAGCTTGCAAACCAGCATTCTGAGCATTAGAAAAATAGCGCATATTGGGCTCCTGTATCAAGAGTTCAGGTTTTTCATGCTTGCGCTTTACCACTGCCTGTACAGCACGGATTTCACGTATCCAGCCGTCAAAAAGGCAGAGCAGCTAGATAATTTCATGGAAGAGAGCACAGGCGATATCTGAAAAGCTGCATCACAGGTTAGCCAAGAGCATATTACATGTAAATTTTGTATCCTATGTTATTATTGTAGTATCATCTTCATTTCATTTGTATCACCATCGCGCCAAACTGCACAACTACAGCGCGCTTTATAACCAGCTCTAGACCCCTAGTCTGAATAGCAAGTGCAGCGACATGTTATGTTTTCGTAATCTTGCCAGACAACAGAAACAATGGCTCTTGTCTTCAAAGAAATTGCAAGGCGAATTTCAAAACGCATATTGGCAAATGTCTTCTCAATAACCCGCCGCAGTGGCTCAGGCTACTGAGGAGGATCGAGTTATCAGGACTGAAGTCGACCGCACCCACAGCGTTTAGGTGGAGGCGAAACGCTAAATGCCACCGTGTGCTCTGCGATCTCAATGCACGCTAAATATCATCTGGCTAAGCGTTTCACAAATCTAATGCGTATTGTATCTTCCCTGCTAGCGGAGGCGACCAAGTTTAAACAAAAAGTGTTCACCGAAGGTGCAAAAAAAAGCGGAAAACACTGAAAACATAGTTATCACTCAGTCCCGCCACACGGCAAATTTAATGCCAATTCCATCGACATTCGTTCAAAATGATATTTGTTTGCTGCTACACGAGAAAATATACTGACATTCGATGAAAACAAAATTAGGTATCGAATGAGTTTGTGGTACTCTACCAAATGCGATCAACGAGGAAATGTGTTATCTCGACAGCACGGAATTGGTGAGAAGATACACCCAAAATAAACTACAAAAGTGCCATTTGCATTAAATATACTATACTGTGCTCCTATAATTTTGCACCCAGTCACCTATGTGAGAAATGCCAAATAGCATCGTAAAAAAAAAAAGAAAAAGAAACTGGCACCCATTGCTGCCAGCCAACCCTTAGCCAACGCACTCAGCGCGGGCGGAACAGGTCGCTTCGTCTGCCACGGTCCGTCGGCGCCGAGCCGCCGACACCGCGGATTTCTTTCGCCACCTTCAGAAAAGCATGTCGGTCGATCTTAAATAATTAGCGCTTAATTTGAGGAAGGAATCTAAAAATTGTTTTTCTTTACTGAGGATCGCTGTTATGTAACGAGATTTTGGAAGAAGTGATAAACGCAATACAAAAATATTGCTGCTCACATTAGCAGCTGCCGCCGTTGTGACGCAGCTCATCCGATTATGTTCTCTAGCTCCGCTGCTAAGGCGTCGCCGAAGTTATGCCTTCCTTTGTGACAATTGGTGAGACAATTTAACTGATACTATAGGGCAGTTTTATGAATATTGTTACGAGGAGGCATGACAAGCGATGGAACACGGCGACACAACAGAAACAGAACGACGTGATGACATAACGATGAAATATGCTTTAATGGCCAGCGGGCCTGGAGCAAGCGCTCCGCCCCGCGCCACTACCCGCTTCGTCATCTTCGTAGCATTACCCGGGGCCACCGAGCGATCGTCCTGATCGATTGCTAGAAATTCAATGCATGACGTGACGATGAACACAGACACAAGATTGGTGACATGAAACGCTGGACGCCACAATCAATGCGAAGATGGGAAGAATGCTTGCACCGGAGCATCAAGTCCAATCTTCACCGTTTGCCGAAGGCCAAGGCTCATGGACACGTCGAACGGCTTGGGCGGGGGTGCTGTCTTCGCTTGAGTGGTCGTGAGGTCGCTTCGTCGTGGGGTTGGTAGGGTCGGTAGGGTCGGCTTTTGGCTCTTCGTGTGTTGTGGTCAGGGCTGGGGACGAGGCTGGAGACAGCGGCTGGTCGGGTCTCAGCAAAAAGGGCTGGGGCAGAGCTGGGCGGCGATCTCCATGGGCTTTCGGCAGATGGACTCGGCGTACGGTTGGCTTCGACGGTGCAAAGCGAGGATGGGGATGAACCGCAGCTCCAACCAAATGTTACGAGGAGGCATGACAAGCGATGGAACACGGCGACAAAACAGAAACAGAACGGCGTGATGATATGATGATGAAATATGCTTTAATGGCCAGCGGGCCTGGCGCGAGTGCTCCGCCCCACGCCACTGCCCGCTTCGTCATCTTCGTAGCAATATAAAACTTACTATTTCCAAAGCGCTTCCAGCTACGGCTTTGATGCGAAACCGTTTAGACGTTTAGGCATAGCGGCAACTAAGGCCTAGCACACGGCCAGAGCGCCGTCGTCGGCCGCTTTCGCGGGCAGCGTCGTTACGGTAAGCTCGCGGTATCCGATGTGGCAAGCGTTACGAATTTGCCGTATGCTCTCTTGATGAGGCCAAGCTCGGGCATTTTTCGACGGGTCTTAATCGCCGAGCGAATGATGTGGCGATAACGTACGGGAGTCAACGGGGCTGTAGCATGCTGCGCCGTAGGGGGATACTCGAAGTTTCTATAAAAGCGCCGTCGGACAGTACACTAGATACTGCCTATTTTATGGGTTGTTCTTGACACTTGCTTTAGTGCGCAAGTTTATGTTATTGAAACTCATACGCTCTTCGCATTCGAGCGCAGACGTACACACCTTCCGTGTCCTTTCGTAAACAAACGCCGCCGACACTGTCGCTAACTTCGTAATTGGTAGTCCTAATCAACAGGTTGTTTACAAGGGATGCAAGACATGAATGTCAATTTAAAGGCTGCCTTCGTTTACAGCGCGGTCATCTTCGCAACATATTGAAGGCGCACCAACATTTGCATTTCAATCGCAGTTGCCATAATTTGGAAATGGCATTAGCTTTGTCGTGTAGCAGCGCGTCGAAAAAATGACATTAGCCTGAGCAAATATCATCCGGTGGGATTGCTGGCTTTTTGCGTCGAACAGCCGCGATTCACGGCCGCCGTCGTTCTCGTGAAGCATAACTGGAAACTGATACAAACGTGTTAACTGGCAAGGTTTTATGTGAGTTCGAAAAACTAACTACGCAGCAATTCTTTCCGGACATCGCTAAATGTTGACAACGGCGTTAAATCTGTTAAACCGCAACCAAAGACGAAGCCACGACGCGCACGCATAGACGCTGATATGAACAGCGCCCGACCGAGCCCGCCTATGTTTAGCGGCTTTGGCGACAGGCGGCGTTGTCGGCGTTTTCCGCATCGCGTATAGTGCTCTAGAATATTGGGCAGCGTGACGACCAGCGCCGGAGAGTGGGCAGCTTTTGCGATGACAGGAACCGACTACCGCGAGAGGGCGCGACGTCCATTCTTTAGCTATCTTGTTTAGATAAATATTTTTCTTTCTAGGCTATAGGCATTCGCAGAATTGGTTTTTAACGCGTGTTTTGCTAGTCATTTCTTGTGTCTTCTTTTGGCAATTTGTATATTCTAAGAATTCGTAATAGTTATAGTTCAGTCGATGAGCGGTTAAGATGTGCAATCAAAAGAAGGTAAAGTGTACTCAGTGTGAGGCGCAGGTTAATCTCAAAGAAACGCGTTTTCACTCTGTAGGTGAAGCGGAAGGCAGCGACTTTTTGTGTCGGTGTTGCGTACTGAATGCACGTCTAGAAAGATTTGATCAAGAAAGGGGCAGTTTAGTGTCTCGGGTGGAGGATTTAGAAAGTGAAGTACGTTTGCTAAGGACGGAAAATCAGAAACTGCTTGGACAGCTTACTCAAATTGAAAAAAAAGAAAGGGCCGACTTTGTCCTTGGAACCAACAAGGACGAACATTCCAATGCTGGCCACGTGGCTGGGGCCAGCACTGGCATGGAAGGCATAAGCAAAGTAGGTCAGGCGGATCCGAACCGTCAGAGTTATTTAGAAGCAGCTAAGACGACGGAAAAATGGAAGAAGTAAGGAAGAATGAAAATCCCAGAGATAAGGACACAGATAACCGAAAGCAGGAGCCAACAGTTGGGAGAGGGAGAGAGAAGGCCCAGGTGCTTATCGCCGGAGATTCTCACATGAAAAGGTGCAAGCGAGACATCTTGGAACGTGTAAGGGGTGATAAGAGAGTGTTGGTTGGAGCCTTCGCAGGGAGAACAATGAGGGCAGTGCTAAAAGAGAGTAAAAATAGGCTGTTGAAGATTTCCGCAGAGCGCAGTATGGTAATAGTAGCCGCGGGTCTAAACGATGTCCTAAATGGTGACGCTGCAGGAGTGATGGAAAGTTTAGCTAAGGGAGTTGACGAGATCAGGGAGATAGCACAGCAGACGCAGATAGTTGTATGCACAGTACCAGAGGTGCTAGGACTGAACGGAAAGATGGAAAAGGACGTGGTGACAGTTAATCAGGACATAAGAAAGTTAAGCCTGGAGAAGCGTTTCGAAGTGGTTGAGGTAAACAGGGAGGTACATAAAGCAGAATTTGTTAGGGCTTTTTAGTGAGATGGCATTCATTTTAACAGAAGGGTCGGAGCAGAGATCGGCTGGCGCTTGGCAGGCAGGGCTGTAGCTTTTTTAGGGGGTCCGCGAGGACTCCATGCAAAGAGGTAGTTAGAAGTGAAGCAAAAGAAAGTGTAATAATGGAGGCTGAGCCCCCCAAAATGGCAAAGAGTAGGTCGAGAAAGAAAAATACAAAAAAGAAATTTAACACTAGGATCAGCTACATAAACATACAAGGAGGTAGAAAAAGAGCGAAATGGCTAGAGATAGAACAGCAGTTGAAGGATGACAAAATAGGTTTGTACGCTCTTTGCGAGACTCATCTCAGGGATCTAGAAGATCCGCCGTTTATAGAAGAATACGTCTGGGAAGGGTGCAACAGAACGAGAACGGAAAGAGAGGGTGGAGGAGTAGGTATGTTGATACACCAGGGAACTAATTGGCAAAGAATTAAATCATCTCGTAAAGAACATATCTGGGTTTCAGGAACCATTGCCGGCATAAGGACATGGCTAGGGGTAGTTTATTTAGGAACAGGACATCAATGCAGGCAAGAAAACAGGGATCTTGTTGAATGTCTCAGTGGCGATATAAGCCAGTTTGGAAACGGGGCCAATATTATTCTACTGGGGGACATGAACGGCCACATCGACGATCTGGATGGATACACGGATTGTAACGGGAAGCTAATGCTAGATTTCTGTGAGCGACACGATTTGGTTATAGTAAATAGAGAAACAAACTGTGAAGGCCAAATCACGTGGGAATTCCGCAACAGGCAGACGACCATTGACTATTGTCTAATGTCGCAGGAAATTTATACCAAGGTCACAAAAATGGAAATAGACGAAGAAGAGGAGTGTAGTCTGGGAAGTGATCATAAACGCATTAGTCTGCAGATGGGGTCCTTGATGAAAAGAGAAATGGAACTTAGACAAAACGTAAACGCAAATTAAACGACGATCAAATAGCGCAGATAGCAGCAGACATAAAGGAAGCAGTAGAGAAAAGCTCCATGGAAGACTGGGATTATGAAAAGGTAGAACTACTCATAAGGAGGAAAATTCAGGAGGTTTAAGTATCAAACCGCTGGAATGGAAAGAGGAAGCCACGGAGCTGGTGGAATAAGGAAATCAGGGAAGCTATTGAACAACGACGGGCTGCTTCAAGGGAACACCGAATGGCAAAGAAAGCACAGGCTTCTCAGGAGGAAATCGACCAAAAATGGGAATCATATCGACAAAAGAAACTTCAAGTGCAGGCCCTCGTCCAAAGTAAATTAAGACTGTCCACCGATCGCTGGATGGCTGATATACACGATGCCTCTAGAGGCGGAGCAAGAAAATTCCGGAACCATATAAGCTGGCTAGGGAAGAAGCATCAAAGAAAGCAAGATCGGATTCAAGATAACGAGGGAAATTGTTTAAAGGGAGACAACGCAGTGAACTACATTACATCAGTCATAGCCGAGTCATTTAAGAGCGACGATAGGGTGACCTCCGCAAATCAGGAAGCAACACAAGGCAGCAGAATACAAACCACCTTAGAACTGACCAATCTAAACTGGAAAAAGCAGAAAAAAATTTTCCTAAAAACACATCTACAGGAATAGATGCAATTCCGATCAAGCTGATTAATGAACTCGGTCCAAAAAGTAAGGAAACGTTGTTAAAAGCTTTGGAAACAGTCATAACGAATAAGCAAATTCCGGACAGCTGGCGGCAGAGTAAATTGAATTCGATTTATGAAGGGAAAGGAGAAAGGATGCATATATAATCCTACAGGCCGATTACCATAACATCTGTAATGTACAGGTTAGCCATGCAGGCGGCGAAATTATAGGTGCAAGCATGGGTTGAATATAACAAGATACTCGGAGAACTTCAGAACGGCTTTAGAAATGGTAGGCGCTTAGATGATAGCCTGTTCGTGCTTACCCAATGCATCGAAATATCTAGAGTGGAAAATAGACCTTTGTATTTGGCCTTCCTGGACATAAACGGGGCGTACGACAACGTAAGCAGGGAACTCCTGTTGAACATATTAAAACAAGAAGGTATCGGTTATGAGATAATAGAAGAAATTACGTGGGAAAGGATAAGAAGCACGGAGGATGTCAAAGTATGCAAAGGATTAAGACTAGGCTGTCCTCTATCACCGGTGCTGTTCATGCTTTATATGATAAACCTGGAACGGAGGATACAAGACAGTAACCTAGGTTTTAACCTGTCATATAGATTAGGTGGAAAGGCGGTAGAGCAGCGACTCTCCGGTTTGATGTATGCAGACGATATTGTGCTGCTAGCTGAGAGTCTGGAAGAATTGCAAACACTAGTTAAGTATTGCGGAGACGAAGGGGACGCTCTAGGCTTCAGTTTCAGCGCAGTTAAGTCGGTTCTGATGATTTTCAACGGCTCAACTGATCAGGGTCTTAAAATACAAGGCCTTGAAATACCTAGAGTAGCAGAATATAAATATTTGGGGGTATGGCTAAACGAAGGATTGGCATACATTGGAAAGCATGAGCAATCACTTAAGGCCAAAAGGCGAAGGAATGCCGGGATAATGAAGCATAAGGCATTGTGGGAATACAATAGGTATGAGGTATTGAGGGGTATTTGGAAAGGAAATATGGTGCCCGGACTTACTTTCGGAAATGCAGTTTTATGCCTAAAATCAGAGGTACAGTCGACATTAGAAACAAATCAGAGATCCGTTGGACGATTAGCACTAGGTGCCCACGGCAAAACTACAAATGAGGCGGTACAAGGAGATATAGGCTGGGCATCTTTCGAAGTACGGGAAACTCAGAGTAAAATATTATATGAGCAACGCCTGAGGAAATTGGACAGTAACAGATGGGCAGCTAAGGTATTTAAATACCTGTACCTAAAAAGCGTTGACTCCCAATGGAGGAAAAGAACTAGGAAACTAACTAGTAAGTATGCTAGTAACAAGGACGGAGAAATAAAGAGCATTAAGCAACAGGTGAAAAACACAGAAGGTAAAGATTGGATAAATTCGATGGAAAAAAAAAACAGTGTGGAATTATACCGGAAGTGGAAAATGCAGATTCGGAAGGAAGATTTCTTTGATAACTCAAGAGGCAGTGCCCTACTTTTTGAAGCTAGATCAGGGTGCCTTAGAACACGCAGCTACAAAAAGAAGTTTAACAATGGAGATGACGCATGTGCTGTATGTGGAAACTCCAGTGAAACAACTGACCATATTATACTCGAATGCAATGGTATCCATCCGGAAGTTGATGCAGGCGCAATCACTGTTCCTGAAGCTCTGGGGTTTAGAGATACCAGTGGCCGTGTGAATAAACCGGTGGTGGAAACTAGCAAATAACGACTGGAAGATTGGTGGCTTAAAAGCAGAGAAGTGACATAATGTTAGTAATGTAGGAACAAAATTTATTAAATAGAATGATGGTTTAGTTAACCATTCTAAATCAATAATTAAGATATAGGGAGAAAAATGAGCACGATAGCTACTGCTACCACCCCGTTTCAAAGGGGACGCTCCTATATTTCATCCATCCGTCCATCCATCCATCCATCCATCCATCCATCCATCCATCCATCCATCCATCCATCCATCCATCCATCCATCCATCCATCCATCCATCCATCCATCCATCCATCCATCCATCCATCCATCCATCCATCCATCCATCCATCCATCCATCCATCCATCCATCCATCCATCCATCCATCCATCGGGCTGATTGTGCTGCTTCATCTTCATCCTGCTCCCTCTTGTAGATACCCATCGTCATCGCGGAGTGCGTTTGGCTGCAGTGCGCGACCAAGGCTTCAGGTCTGCAATAAAGCCTGATCCCCCAAGTCCGACCTTCGCGTTGCCTTACACGTGGTGGAAGTGCGCCTTGATTTCCCCGCTACTTCGTCACCTGCATCCACCTAGAGCTTCGTTCTGGCCGCCGTTTGACCCCGACCACCATCGTCATGATTCAAGAGGGCCACTCCGCTATTCCGGCTTCTACCAACTCGACTCCAGCTCCCCTTGCCACTTGGAGTGTCAGTAGCCGTCAGCGCGACCCGCAGATGTTGGCCGTTTTTCGCGGCGACGAGGCTGATGACTAGCTCGACAGCTACGACCGGGTCAGTGCATTCAACCGGTGGGACGATTCTCTTAAACTAATTAATGTGTCCTTTCATTTGACGGATGTGGCAAAAACATGGTTCCTAAATCATGAATCGACGATTCCGGACTGGGCTACCTTTAAACAAAAGTTACGCCAGATTTTCTGCGCTCCTACTGTTCGCACGGAGTCCGCCAAGAAGAAGCTAGAAGCCCGACTTCAGCGGTTCAATGAGACCTATACCTCTTATATAGAAGATGTCCTTGCACTTTGTCGGCGCATAAATTACACCATGCCAGAGGCCGAGCGGGTTCGGCACGTCCTCAAAGGTATTGTGCCACTCGCCTATAACGCCCTGGCCGTGCAGATTCCTACGACAATCGACGCCATCATATCGATTGTCAACGCCTTATCGAACTACAGTCAATACGCCTGCAGCCTGATCCTACTTCATTTGTTTTCACTGCCGACGCTGACCTCCGTGCGCTTATTCGCGGATTAATTCGTGAAGAGCTCTCGGCTCAAGGTAATTTGTGCCGCCCTGCACCTGAGCCACATCCTTCAAGTGCCGGCCTGCGTAGCATTATCAAAGAAGAGCTGGCCTCAATGACCTATTCCCCCCCAACATCGGTCGCTCCTACCATCTGTCAGGTACCAACGCACGCCCAGGTCGCGCCTTTCCTCCTACAGTAGGAGCGCCTATGCCACCGGCGCCTACCACTGCTCATGTCGCTGCATTGACACCACCAGCCGCGGCGCCGACATACTACCCAAACTGGCGCCCAGCCTGCCCTGTTTGTTATAATAGCGGGTACCGAGGCCATATTTCCCGCTTCTGTCGTCGCAGGCTCCAGAATGAACGCCGCGGCTACGACTCCTTTGAAGCAGACTGCCCTCCCCTCTTTTCCGGCTCTAACCACCGTTCATTCCCTGATTATCCCCGACGTTCATCACCCCCGCCAGAAAGCCCCGCTCCGCCTGCTGGTTACAGGCCTTCAAGACGCCGTTCTCCTTCGCCTTTTCGCCGCTCAACCTCGCCTCTCCGTCAAGCTTCACTAACGACCCCCCGCCAATCGGAAAACTGACCACTGCAGTTTTAGGAGGGAAAACTGCACTCTTCGGCCATCCCAAAAATCCTACGGAACGTCCCTGCAATATTATTTTAGTGTGGGTTGAAGGTTTATCTGTTGAGGCTTTGGTTGACACGGGCGTCGCTGTTTCTGTGATACACACTGACTTGTGCTCCCGCTTGCGAAAAGTGAAAACGCCTTATGATGGACCTGAACTCCGTGGAGCTAATGGTGCAATAATTCGGCCTTCTGCTAAGTGTACTGTGCGAGTTTTTGTTGATGGTGTCCGCCACCATGTACAATTTGCCGTGATGTCACCGTGCGCTCACCCAATTATTTTAGGCTGGGATTTTCTGTCTGCCGCATCAGCCAGCATTTCGTGTAGCGACAGGGTCATTTACATGAACGAGAGCGATCCGTCTTCTGAGCTTCCCGAGCCCCGTCATCGCCTGCTTCCCGCTACTAACTCATTGTTGCCCCCTGGATGCGAACAACTTGTCGCGCATACTTCTACTGACACTGATAACGGAGATGTGCTAATCGTGCCTTCTGATCGCCATCTGACCCGTGGAATCGCGCTACCACCAAGTCTTGTTCGGTTTGAGCATGGCACAGCGCTTGTCGCTGCTTCGAACACTTCCCCAGAGCCCATTGTGCTGACTAAATGGACATGTCTTCCTTACAGCCCCCGTACAGCCCCCTCTTCCTCACCAGCGGCTTCTTCCGATGCTTCTCTCTGTGTTCTCTTTGGCACCATCAGTCCTGACCTTCCTGCGACTCACCGCCAAGCTTTGGAGGAATTACTTCGAAAACACCAAGCCTCCTCTGATGTCACTTCTCCGACCTTGGGCCGAACGTCTTCTGCACAGCACCGCATTATTACAGAAGGTACTTCTATTGTTAGCCGCCGCCCTTACCTTGTTTCCTTATCAGAACGTAAAATCATAGAAGATAATGTGAATGATATGCTCCGGCGAGACATTATTCGGCCATCAGCTAGCCCCTGGTCGTCTCCGGTCGCCTTGGTCAAAAAAAAAAAAAAAGGATGGGTCCGTGCGTTTTTGCGTTGATTATCGCGCACTTAACAAAGTCCCTCGAAAAGATGTTTACCCTATGCCACGAATTTACGACTCCCTCGACTGTCTTCAGGGCGCCGAATATTTCTCCACTTTGAATTTGCGTTCCGGTTACTGGCAGATACCGATGCACGAAGCCGACAAAGAAAAAACCGCATTCGCTACTCCCGATGGGCTTTACGAATTCAATGTCATGCCTTTTGGACTCTGTAATGCCCCCGCTACGTTTGAGCGCATGATTGACACTGTTCTTATAGGACTTAAGTGGAAAACATGCTTGTGCTATCTGGACGACATAGTTATGTTCTCTGCGACGTTTTCTGATCATTTAAGCCGCCTTGATCAAGTATTAACGTGCCTGGCATCCGCCGGTCTCCAGCTGAACACAAAAAAGTGTAATTTCGCCAAGAAAGAAATCAAGATCCTGGGCCACCTCGTCAGCCGCGATGGCATTCGACCCGACCCTGACAAGCTTGCTGCAGTTTTGAACTTTGCACGCCCTCAGCGGACTAAGGAACTACGCAGTTTCCTTGGCCTGTCTTCGTACTTTCGCCGTTTCATTCGCAATTTCGCTACCATTGCTGCACCGCTGCACCGCCTCCTTACCGACCGTACTACTTTCAATTGGTCCGAAGAATGCGAAAACGCTTTCCAATCCCTAAAGAATGCCCTCACTTCGGACCCCGTTCGCGCTCACTTCGACGACACTGCTGCCACCATTCTCCACACCGATGCCAGCAGTCTCGGTATCGGCGCCGTACTTCTGCAACGTGATACAACTTCTCGGGAAAAGGTAATTGCGTTTGCCAGTCGAACTCTAACACCAGCGGAACGCAACTACACCATCACTCAGCAAGAGTGCCTCGCCGTCGTTTGGGCAGTTCAGAAATTCCGCCCCTACCTCTACGGCCGCCATTTCACGATCGTTACAGATCACCACGCTCTGTGCTGGTTATCAACCCTCAAAAATTTGACTGGACGCCTGGGCCGTTGGATTCTGCGTTTGCAGGAATACCACTTCGATGTCATATTCAAATCGGGTCGCAGACATCGAGATGCCGATGATCTTTCCCGCTGCCCGCTCCCAGAATCTCCACCTAGTGCTTCTTCGCGCCTTCCTGCGTGCACCCTCGACGTCCGAATGTCGTCCAGAGCTCCAAACACCACCTGTGCTACTCCTGCCGCTGCTCCAGATCGCTACGCCATTATTTCACACCAGCGAGCAGATCCCTACCGTATTTTCCCAATCTTCTCACCGGTGCTTCTCACCCTCCTACCGCTAGGATGCGCAGGCAACTCCAAAAGTTCAAACTTGACAACGGCCTGCTCTCCCGTTATATTTATTGCTCTGAAGGCACCCGTTGGGTCCCCGTTATTCCAAGAGCGCTTCGCACCCGTATCCTGGCGGCTTTCCACGATGATGCCACAGCCGGTCACTTAGGCTTTCATAAAACTTACCACCGCGTTAAAACCCGTTTCTTCTGGCCAGGACTCGCATAAAGTGTGGCAAAATACGTCGCCTCTTGTCTGCAATGTCAGCGCCGCAAACGGCCCACTTCTCCTCCTGCTGGCCTACTACAGCCGCTACCTTGCCCTGCTACTCCTTTTGCCGTTGTTGGCATAGACTTGTACGGGCCACTCCCATTGTCCGCACGAGGTAATCGCTGGATCACCTAACATGCTATGCTGAGACCGCTGCCCTGCCTAATGGCTCATCAGATGAGGTCGCGACCTTCTTTTTGGAATCGCTCGTACTGCGCCATGGGGCCCCTCAAGTGCATCTCAGCGATCATGGTCGGACATTTCTGTCGACGATTGTAGCCGAAGTTATTGAGGCCTCAACCACACATCACAAATTGACCTCCAGCTTTCGACCGCAGACGAACGGGTTGACTAAGCGGTTCCACCGCACGCTTTCTGACGTGTTGTCTATGTACGTCGACCAAGAACACCGAAACTGGGACGTAATACTTCCTTTTGTTGCGTTCGCCTACAATACGGCTGTACAGCGGACCACAGTTCTCTTTATAAATCAAATTCATTTTACTCTGCCGCCAGCTGTCCGGAATATGCTTATTCGTTATGACTGTTTCCTGAGCTTTTAACAACGTTTCCTTACTTTTTGGACCAAGTTCATTAATCAGCTTGATCGGAATTCCATCTATTCCTGTAGATGTGTTTTAAGGAATATTTTTTCTGCCTTTTTGCAGTTTAGATTGGTCAGTTGTAAGCTGCTTTGTATTCTGCTACCTAGTGTTGCTTCCTGATTTGCGGAGATTACCCTATCGTCGCTCTTAAATGACTCGGCTATAACTGAGGTAATATAGTTCACTGCGTTGTCTCCCTTTAAACAATTTCCCTTGTTATCTTGAATCCGATCCTGCTTTCTTTGATTCTTCTTCCCTAGCCAGCTTATATGGTTCCAGAATTTTCTTGCTCTGCCTCTAGAGGCATCGTGTATATCAGCCATCCAGCGATCGGTGGACTGTCTTATTTTACTTTGGACGAGGGCCTGCACTTGAAGTTTCTTTTGTCGATATGATTCCCATTTTTGGTCGATTTCCTCCTGAGATACCTATGCTTTCTTTGCCTCTCGGTGTTCGCTTAAAGCAGCCCGTCCTTGTTCCTTAGCTTCCCTGATTTCCTTATTCCATCAGCTCCGTGGCTTCCTCTTTCCATTCCAGCGGTTTGCTACTTTAACCTCCTTAATTTTTCATCCTTATGGGTAGTTCTACCTTTTCATAATCCCAGTCTTCCATGGGGCTTTTCTCTATTGCTTCCTCTATGTCTGCTGCTATCTGCGCTATTTGATCGTCGTTTAATTTGCGTTTACGTTTTGTCTAAGTTCCATTTCTCTTTTCGTCAAGGGCCCCATCTGGAGACTAATACGTTTATGATCACTTCCCAGACAACACACCCCTTCTTCGTCTATTTCCATTTTTGTGACCTTGCTATAAATTTCCTGTGACATTAGACAGTAGTCATTGGTCGTCTGCCTATTGAAGAATTCCCACGTGATTTGGCCTTCACATTGTGTTTCTCTATTTACTATAACTAGATCGTGTCGCTCACAGAAATCTAACATTAGCTTCCTGTTACAATCCATGTATCAATCCAGATCGTCGATGTGGCCGTTCATGTCGCCCAGCAGAATAATATTGGCCCCGTTTCCAAACAGGCTTATATCGTCACTGAGAAATTCAACAAGATCCTTGTTTTTTGCCTGCATTGATGTCCTGTTCCTAAATAAACTACCCCTAGCCATGTCTTTATGCCGGCAATTGTTCCTGAAACCCTGATATGTTATTTACAAGATGATTTAATTCTTTGCCGATTTGTTCTCTGGTGTATCAACATATATAACCCTCCACCCTTTTTTTCCGTTCTCGTTCTGTTGCACCCTTCGTAGTCGTAGCCTTCTATAAACGGCGGATCTTCTAGATCCCTGAGATGAGTCTCGCAAAGAGCGTACACACCTATTTTGTCATCCTTCAACTGCTGTTCTATCTCTAGCCATTTCGCTTTTTTTTTACCTCCTTGCATGTTTATGTAGCTGATCCTAGTGTTCAATTTTTTTTATACTTTTCTTTCTCGACCTCCTCCTTGACATTTTTTGGGGCTCAGCCTCCGTTATTACACTTCCTTCTACTTCACTTCTACCTACCTCTGTGCACGGAATGCTCGCGGACCCCCTAAGAAAGCTACAGCCCTGCCTGCCAGGCGCCAGCCGATCTCTGGTCCCACCCTTCTGTTAAAATGAATGCCATCTCGCTGAAAAGCCCTATCAAAACCTGCTTTATGCACCTCTCTGTTTATCTCAACCACTCCGAAACGCTTCTCCAGGCTTAACTTTCTTATGTCCTGATTAACTGTCACCACGTCCTTTTCCAGCTTTCCGTTCAATCCTAGCACCTCCGGCACTGTGCATACAACTATCTGCGCTTGCTGTGCTATCTCCCTGATCTCGTCAACTCCCTTAGCTAAACTTTCCACCACTCCTGCAGCGTCACCATTTAGGACATCGCTTAGTCCCGCGGCTACTATCACCGTACTGCGCTCTGCGGAATTTTTCAACAGCCTATTTTTACTCTCTTTCTGCACTGTCCTCATTGTGCTCCCTGGGAAGGCTCCAACTAACACTCTCCTATCACCCTTTACACGTTCTAAGATATCTCGCTTGCACCTGCTCATGTTAGAATCTCCGGCGATAAGCACCTGGGCCTTCTCTCTCCCTCTCCCAACTGCTGGCTCCTGCATTCGGTTATCTGTGTGCTTATCTCTGGGATTTTCATTCTTCCTTACTTCCTTTTTTTTCCGGCTTCTTATAGCTGCTTCTAAATAACTGTCGGTTCGGATCCTCCTGACCTACTTTGATTATGCCTTCCATGCCAGTGCTGGACCCAGCCACGTGCCCCGCACTGGAATGTTCGTCCTCGTTGGTTCCATACTGTCCAAGCAGTTTCTGATTTTCTGCCCTTAAAAAGCGTACTTGATTTTCTAAATCATCCACGCGAGACACTAAACTGCCCCTTTCTTGATCAAATCTATCTAGACGCGCACTCAGCACGCAACACCGACACAAAAAGTCGCGGCCTTCCTCTTCCCCTACAGAGTCAAAACGCTTTTCCTTGAGATTAACCTGAGCCTCACACTGAGTACAGTTTACCTTCTTTTGATTGCACATCTGAAGCATGTATCGACTGAACTATATCTATTACGAATTCTCAGAATATACAAATTGCCAAAAGAAGACACAAGAAACGACTAGCAAACACCCGTTAAAATCAATTCTGTGAATGCCAATAGCCTAGAAAAAAGTATTTATCTAAACAAGACAGTTAAAGAATGAATGCCGAGAAAATCTAGCTGCCGGCACGAAAAACCAGGCCGCTAGGATAAAGAGCTAAAATCTATTCTTCAGGCTGCGCCTAACCTAACTAGCTGAAAACGAAGTAAAGTTAACAAAATAAAGCACTGATGTTTTTGACGCTTCGGAAGGTCCCGCTGTCGCCAGTCCGTCCGTTTCCGGTAGCCACGTGCTGTCGGAGGAGCGATGGAACACGCGTCCGCACCACACGGCTGTCAACTATCAACTGTGGATGGATGGATGGATAGATGGATGGATGGATGGATGGATGGATGGATGGATGGATGGATGGATGGATGGATGGATAGATGGATGGATGGATGGATGGATGGGTGGATGGATGGATGGATGGATGGATGGATGGATGGATGGATGGATGGATGGATGGATGGATGGATGGATGGATGGATGGATGGATGGATGGATGGATGGATGGATGGATGGATGGAATATAGGAGCGTCCCCTTTGAAACGGAATGGTAGCAGTAGCTATCATGCTCATTTTTCTCCCTGTATCTTAATTATTGATTTAGAATAGTTAACTAAACCATCATTCTATTTATTAAATTTTGTTCCTACATTACTAACATTATGTCACTTCTCTGCTTTTAAGCCACCAATCTTCCAGTCGTTTTTTGCTAGTTTCCACCACCAGTTTATTCACCCGGCCACTGTTATCTCTAAACCCCAGAGCTTCAAGAACAGGGATTGCGCCTGCACCAACTTCCGGATGGATACCGTTACATTCGATTATAATATGGTCAATTGTTTCACTGGAGTTTCCACATACAGCATATGCGTCATCTCCATTGTTAAAATTCTTTTTGTAGTTGCGTGTTGTAAGGCACCCTGATCTAGCTTCACTGCCTCTTGAGTTATCAAGGAAATCTTCCTTCCTTATCTGCATTTTCCACATTCGGTATAACTCCACACTCTGTTTCTTTTCCATCGAATTTATCCAATTTTTACCTTCTGTGTTTTTCACCTGTTGCTTAATGCTCCTTATTTCTCCGTCCTTGTTACTAGCATACTTACTAGTTAGTTTCGTAGTTCTTTTCCTCCATTGTGAGTCAAGGAATTTTAGGTACAGGTATTTAAATACTGTACCTGACGCCATCTTGCGGCACGTGATTGAAGAAAACGATCGCGGACATGATCGCCATGTACGTCGACGCTGAACAGAAGACCTGGGACGCCATCTTGCCGTAAGTGATCTTCACATGTAACGCGGCAGTCCAGGAGACGACCAAAGCGACCCCGTTCATTTCTGTGTACGGCACTGAGCCTACGACGACACTCGGCGCGATGCTGCCGCACGTGACAGAAGGCAACCCCGACGTCGCCGCCTACCTCCAGCGTGCAGAGGAAGCCAGATTCGCCCGGCTGCGCATCAAAGACCAGCAACACACGGACGCCCTGAGATACCACTTGTGACAACGCGACGCAGAGTGCATATCGGGAGACGAAGTGTGGGTTTGGACGCCGATGCGCCGCCGCGAACTGAGTGACAAGCTCTTGCGGCGGTACTTCGGCGGTACTTCGGCAAGTCCTTCGGCGCATCGGACCGCCTAATTATGACGTCATCCACAACGGCGCGACCACATCTCAGCGGCGCAGGTCGCGCCCAGAAATCATCCACGTTACGCGCCTAAAGCCTTATTACGCGCGGTAATGGCCCTAGCTATTTGTATTTCTCGTATTTTGTTCACTTGTGTTTGTTTTGTAAGCATCGTGGTGATGCCTTTTTGAGGGGGGAACAATGCGGCGAATCATTCTAATATTTTTTTTTTTATCTTTTCAGACAGCCGCTGTAACGCGGCCTTATCTATGTGAATCTATCGTGCGTACCGATTCTGTGTTTTGTTTATTCATTCCTGTTGTCCCGAGACGATGCTGTATCATTTCCTTTATGGCGCAAGATGCACTGAGATGTTTCTCGAAGATTCAGGCCACTCGCGTGTGTTTCTGCAATGTTCCAGGTTGTGCTAGTCACTGCGTGTTTTCTCGATGGTTTTTCACAGCTTTTAATTGAGCGTTGACGGGTCCGACAGGCATTCGTAAATCGACGACCGCCATAGCACGATTGTTGTTATCGTTGAGTTGTTGGGTTCTTTTGCGGGCGCAAATCAGCCCAATAAAGAGTTCATTCGAGTGAAGATTAAACCTCCTCTATTGTTGCAAAGGCATTGTCACCACAACGTGACAATATTCAGTACCAACAAACATGACGATCCTGGGCAAACAACGATGAAAAAGTGCTAGACTTCAACCTCAATACAATATATTGCGTTTGCCCAAGGTAACCCGCCTGCATGGTTTACCGCTCGCTCGTATAGAAGACCCTTCGCAGTTTCCCTAAAGAAGAAAATATCGTGGAAGGCCGTTAAGGTTTTACCTTGCCATTAGAACTGGGATGTGACATAAGCGCGTCACAATCTGGATGGGAGGCAAACCTCGAAGGCTGATTTCTAGAAAAGTTTAAAATACTATAAATCTCAGATGAAGCTTTTTTAATCATATTTTTTCTATGACTGTAAGGTATACCTACCTTAAATTAGAGAGTGGATAAATTAACTGGTGCTCAAAAATTGTATCCATATTTCTGTTATGAAAAAAATGAAAGCACATAAAACATTTTCCCAATATTATATTATGTTTGAACAGAGTAGTGTTTTTTTCAAGACTAAAAAAAATTTCCCCATCGCCAAATAAATTACTCAAACTATCATAAAGTTTCAGGAGCTAGTCTCTTGGAGGAGAATGATAAAGAGTTCAGGAGAACATTTTGCCTTATTCTATTTCCAACAATGTTACCTAAGATGAAACATGCAACTTCTCAATCGTCACAACTGTTTGAACAAAGGTGCAAAATTAGCAAACACAGTTCCTGTTGTCAAACGTTTACTCTTATTTAAGGCTGAGACATGCACTGCGAAGAGGGCGCATATGCGAATAAATAATTATGAACAATTGATGGCTTGTTACATAAGCCAAAGATATCGGCACGGTCATTTGTGGGTGCAAGTAGCAGCTTGAAGTAACGCCCATATGAATGCATGTACAAAACTGTTTAGAAATTTCCTAACTTCAGACTGCAGCTATGGCACGTCTATGGCAATTTTTTACATTTATCATAACTAAGTGCATTCTAAAGAGAGGAAAAGGTCGTGTAAGATGTCATTTCCAAACTAGAATTTTTAAATCACTCCAACATGACCTTGTCACATACACTTCGTACGTCCGCAATTTTTTAACCTCTATTCAAATTTTTTAACCAATTCAACTTAGTTTCCTTAGCCTGTAGTACTTATGATGAACAAAACTTATCACGAAACTAAGAAATAGTGTGAAAATACCTTCTGCAGCAAGGCTACGCAGAAACAAATAAATTTAACTAATGGCAACAAAAACATCCACAAGGTGTGCCTCATTGGTGAATACCCCCCATTACAAACAAAAAGAAATTAAATAAAGCAACTATGTCAACAACAGAAGCACAATGCAACGATTTGAGGATGCAGAAGTTATCCCAGATGCACTGTGAAACATATTATACTGGAAACTGTCATTTACAACTAAAGTGCTAAGGGAGGTGTCACGAGCGGCCATCCACATCCACGGAGAGTGGCACCCCCACAGCCTGCGTACGTGACAGCTCAGCATTAGCTTATATTAGTGTCATCAGGTAAGTGTTCCGTTTATGGTAGAGGTTGCAGAGTTAGTGTATGCGGAATATTCTGAGGAGCAGAGAGTCTATTTTTTTATTTTGTGCCTTCAGTTTAGGCCCTTCTTCCAATTTTCGAAAAAACAAGTTTCAGCTTTGATAACGTTTCTCGAAACAAAACAATGCAACATGTTCTCATTCCTTCTCATCCCCTAGAAACTTGTTCCATAATTTCAAGAAAAATTAGGAATGTTTTTTTCCCTTTACTGAATAAGACGCAAACCGCATGCTAGGGTACCTTCGGAGAAATTTCTCTCGTTCATCCAATTCTTTAAAATTATTGCTTTATAAAACTCTGGTACGCTCTAAATTAGAATATTCTGCATCTGTCTGGAGCCCTGGTACTGATTCACTCGTTACCGATTTGGAAGCTGTGCAGAAGCGCCTGTCGCTTCATACTGTCAAACTATCACAGAACAAGTAATGTAACTGCCATGAATTCAAGTTTGACCCTTCCACTTCTATCTCACCGCAGATCAGTAGCATCATTATCCCTTTTTCATAAAATTTACCACTGCAGCTACCTGAAAGAAAGATTACTAACAAGACCATCTTACATATCAGTGCGCATTGATCACCGCCATAAAGATGGGGTTCTATCTAGTCACACAAAATTCTTCCATGACTCATTCATACCTAGAACTTGTGTCAGTTGGAATCACTTTCCCCATGATATCGCATGTATAACAGATAACGACGCATTTCGCAAAGCCATTGTTTTTCTTTGAATGTAGCTATGCTTGTTACGATGTTGTTTGCTCTTTACTTCCTGACATAGTTTTTATTTATCCCCACTGCATTGCGAAGTTTGGTTTCCTTTTTCTTTTTGCGCATGTTTTTTGTGTACTTGTACTGTATTTTTTCTGTAACTTTGCTGTACTTTCATATACTTTTATGTATCCCACTCCTCTCTGTAATGCCTCCGGGCCCTGAAGGTAAATAAATAAATAAAACAAGACTACTATGCTCAAATGCGCCGAATTTTGTACAATGTAATGCGCTGCCATTTTGTACATGAAAAAAATACATTCGTAAATATTTGACAACATAAGTGGCTATCCATTTTGCACTTCTGGTGTAGGTGTGCCTTATAGCTTTATACGTATATATATATATATATATATATATATATATATATATATATATATATATATATATATATATATATTGTGAAAGAAGGCCAGGTCCAGACGGCAAGGTCGTGAAGGCAAGGCAAGGTATGCCGTGTCAGCGTTTAATCTGATGGAGAAAAACCCAAGCGCGCGCCCGAGCCGGCGCCGCGGGACGATGATGATGGTATGTACAAGAGGAAGACGAAGATCATGGTATGTACAAATGAAAGAAGATCCGTGGAGGGCTCACAAAATCTGCCCGGGGGGTCGGAAGCGGCCAGCCTGGCCGCTCCTAACCTACCGATGTACCGCGGCGCACAAACGGCTTCAAGCGAGATACATGAACAATTTGAGTTCCACGGTGGCGTCGATCAGCTGGGGGATCAACAGGTGTGACTTGGTAGTTTACTGGGGAAGTTTGGTTGATTACCTTGTAGGGACCAAGATAGCGGTGCTGATATATATCACTAAGGCCAGGGGTGCGTAGTGGTGTATACAGCAGTACTTCGTCACCAGGACGAAAAGAGACCACGCGATGTTTCGAATCGTAGCGACTCTTGCGGTCCTGCTGGCACGCTTCTGTGTTGAGGCGGGCAAGATGACGGCATCTGGCTACACGGGATAAGAACTGGGCTGGTAATGATGAGTAGTAGCCGGGCGTAGAGAAGAAGGAAGTGTCGAGGATTGTAGTGGGAGGACGGCCGAAGAAGAGGAAAAATGGGGAGTAACCGGTAGTCCGTTGTACTGCAGTATTATAGGCGAATATGTGACGAATGGTAGAACAGTATCCCAATTTTGATGATCCGGTGTGATGTACATGGATAGCATGTCCGATAGGGTGCGGTGAAATCGCTCAGTCAGACCATTAGTCTGGGGATGGTAGCTTGAGGTTGTCTTATGGAGGGTGGAGGACACACGAAGAACTTCGGATACGACTGTCGATAAGAAGGCCGTCCCGCGGTCACTTAGAAGCACCCGAGGAGCGCCATGACGCAATACAATTGACCGCAAAAAGAAATTAGCTACCTCTTCAGCGGAACCGGTCGGTACAGGGGCGGTCTCAGCATAGCGTGTAAGGTGGTCGACAGCTGTTATAATCCAATGGTTACCCCCATTGGAGAGAGGTAGGGGACCATATAAGTCGATGCGGACTACGTCGAATGGTGTGGCGGGACAGGGAAGGGGTTGTAGGAGACCAGCGGGGGAAGAGGTCGGCCGCTTGCGACGTTGGCACAGGTGGCAGGAAGCAACGTATTTAGCTACGGTGGTAGACAGGCCAGGCCAGAAGAATCGTCTTTTCACGCGGTCGTATGTTTTGTTAAAACCAAGGTGACCTGCGGTAGGGTCATCGAGGAAAGCTGCTAGTATACGTGGGCGAAGCACACGCGGTACGACTGGGAGCCAGCGAGTTCCATCAGGATAATACACGTAGCGGCGTAGTATGCCATCTTCAAGCTTGAAATTGCGAAGCTGTCGGAGAAGCCTAGCGTTGGGTGGGCTCGAAGCGCCGATGAGGCGGTCGATGATGGGCCGACAGTAGGCATCAGCTAATTGCTGTGAACGGAGAGCGTGCTTGTTCTCAGAGCCGTCAAAAGAAACTGCAGTGATATGCGTCGGTGGAAGCGATGATCGGCTGTGGTCAGAGGTGGAAATGCATTGTGAAGAAAAACAGCAGGCTGATTCCGAAACCGGGCAGCGAGAAAGAGCGTCGGCGTCTTGGTGTTGGTGGCCCGATTTATAAATGACGTCGATATGGTATTCTTGCAGGCGTAGAATCCAACGGCCAAGTCTGCCTGTCAAATTTTTCAGTGAAGATAACCAGCAAAGAGCATGATGATCGGTCACAACTGTGAAATGCCGACCATACAGGTAAGGGCGAAACTTTTGAACAGCCCAGACGACGCCGAGACATTCCTGCTCGGTAATGGTGTAGTTTTTCTCAGCTGGAGTCATGGTCCGACTGGCGAAGGCAATCACTTTCTCACGTGAAGTTGCATCGCGCTGCAGAAGTACAGCGCCAAGACCGTGACCACTGGCATCAGTGTGCAGGACGGAGGAGCGCTGTCGCTGAAGTGGCCAAGAACTGGATCTGATGTGAGGGCGTGCTTTAGGTCGTTAAAAGCAGTGTTGCACTGTTCTGTCCACACGAAAGGGCTGCGCGCTTTAAGTAGTTCATGAAGTGGCGCAGCAATAGTTGCAAAATGTCTTATAAATCGCCGGAAATAGGACGCCAGGCCGAGGAAACTCCGCAAATCTGTAGTCCGTTGCGGACGAGGAAAATTCAAGACCGCGGTTATTTTTTCAAGGTCTGGGCGAATGCCGTCATGGCTAACCAGATGTCCTAATATTTTAATTTCCTTCTCTGCGCAGTGGCACTTCTTTGTGTTGAGCTGAAGGCCCGCTGAAGCAAGACACGTGAGGACTTCATTCAGGCTCGTGAGATGGTCGGTAAAAGTTGACGAAAAGATAACAATGTCATCCAAGTAACATAAACAGGTTCTCCATTTGAGGCCACGGAGTACAGTATCGATCATTCTTTCAAATGTTGCGGGTGCGTTACAAAGGCCGAAGGGCATAACATTAAACTCGTAAAGTCCGTCAGGAGTTGCGAAAGCGGTTTTTTCTTTGTTGTCCTCATGCATAGGTATTTGCCAATAACCTGAGCGGAGGTCCAAGGTCGAGAAATATTCGGCACCTTGGAGAGAGTCAAGGGCGTCATCAATACGCGGCATCGGGTAGACGTCTTTGCGGGTAATTTTGTTGAGTGCGCGATAATCAACACAAAATCGTACCGATCCGTCCTTTTTTTTAACTAATACTACTGGGGAGGACCATGGGCTTGTTGATGGACGAATAATATCGCGACGGAGCATGTCATTGACATTTTCTTCAATTACTTTTCGTTCCGAGAGAGACACCCGATAAGATCGTCGGCGTACAATTGAGTTACCTTCGGTAAGGATGCGGTGATGTGCAACACTAGTCCGTCCCTGTGATGGGGAAGTGGCATCAAAAATGGCTTGGTGGGCTTGAATCAATTGCAGCAATTCTTGATGTTGGTTTGGCTTGAGGTTCGGATTGATTGTCTTCGACAGCATGGAAAGAGACTTGCGATGAATCGCGTTGCGGAGGTAGCGGGGCAGTGGATACCATCATGGATATAGGGTGAGCATCCACTATGCATGGCAGGGAAGTTCCTTTAGTCAACACGAGGGATTCACGGGAAGTGTTCGGGGGAGCTACTATTGCAGAGCTGCTGCGGAATCGTACAAGGCTTGATGGGAAGGCGATTCCACGGGCAAGATGACGATGATATGGTGCGATGAGTACATCCCCGTCACTGATGTGTTCGGAAGAAACGGTAATAAGTGTTTCGCACTGTGGAGGCAATACAGTATCAGCTGCGGCAATGAGGAAATGATGCCGTGCAGAAATGTCAGATGAACAATCACTGTCTGTCATATAGATGACACGGTCGCCACAAGAAATTAACGCTGAAGTTGTTGACAAAAAATCCCATCCAAAAATCATCAAATGCGCACACGGTGAAAGCACAGCAAACTGCACATGGTGGCGGACGCCGTCTATAACAACTCGAACTGTGCACTTTGCTGAAGGGTGCAGAGGGACGCCATTTGCTCCACGAAGTTCAGGTCCATCATATGGTGTCGTTACTTTCCGCAAACGGTGGCACAAATCAGCATGAAGAACAGAAAGTGCAGCTCCTGTGTCAATCAAAGCTTCGACCGGTAATCCTTCAGCTAAAACGGAAATCATATTATACGGGCGACGAGGAGGACTTTTTGTAAGTTCGCAAAGTGCAGTTTCTCCTCCGGAAACTGCATCGCTTAGTTTTCCGAATTACGGACAGGAACAGTTGTTGCTGGTCGAAGTGGCGAAATAGTGCGGCGGTATGGGGAAGGGGACCGGCGTCGGGATACATGAGCCCCACTTGATTCAGACGAGGATACCGGATAGAATCGACGAGGTTGACTAGGAATTGGTCGTCGCTGATAATATGCAGGTGTGTCACTTTCGAAGGCGTCATAACCACGTCGCTCATTCTGAATGCGTCGGCGACAAAAGCGAGATATATGTCCTCGAATTCCACAATAGCACACTGGGCGAGAGGGGCGCCAAGGTGCGTAATAGGGTGGCGTCGGTTGAGCCGTCGTCATGGCATAGATGTGGTTGTAGGGTGGTGCTTGGGGTGGGGGAACAAAAGGAGGAGGGGATGCAGTGACGTGAGCGTAAGTCGGTGCAGGACGAGGCGCAGGAGGATCAGGCGTGACAGGGTGGTTGATAGTAGCCAGCTCTTCTTTAATGATGTGGCGGAGGCCGGCGTCATTAGGAGGAGACGAATGATCGCACCCGTGCCGGCAGAAAGGGCTGAGAGCTTGGAGCTCCTCGCGGATTATTGCTCGAATCATGGCTCGTAGATCGAGGTCAGTATAGAGGTCGGGGCAGTAGTGAAGCTGGGCTGCAATCGGGAGGACTGTAGCAGGTCGACGCGTTGGCAGGTCGTTATAATAGAATCAACACTTGATGGATTTTGGGCAACTAGGGTGTTATATGCCATTGAATTGATTCCCTTCAAGACATGGTGTACACGTTCAGATTCCAGCATAGTTGGACTGATACGCCGACAGAGTGACAGCACGGCCTCTATGTATGACGCATAGGACTTATCGGGACCTTGACGGCGGGTAGCGAGCTTGTTCCTTGCGATCTCCGTCCGAACAGCCGGGTCAGCGAAGTACTGTCGGAACTGCTGCTTGAAAGTGGGCCAGTTTGTGCTGTGGGGCTCGCGGTTAATAAACCAGTTTCTGGCGACCTCAATAAGGTAGAAAGATACGTTCAGAAATTTCAAAGCATCATCCCACCGGTTGTAGGCACTGCAGCGTTCATAAGTGTCAAGCCAGTCATCGACGTCTTCGTCGCGACTACCAGCGAACAGCGGCGGGTCGCGTTGTCGTGTGGGCACCATCGGAGGCGGCGGTGTAGCCGAGGTAGAGGGTCCGGCCGGGTCGGGACTGCTGTCGGTTGACATGACGATGGTGAGCGATGTGAGCGGACGCTCTTCGCTTCGGCTCCAATTTAGATAATCTTCTGACCGGATACCATTGCCCCTTTCTGCATATGTTGGTGCATTCTGCAAGATCTCCCTGAGCAGGATCTGTGGAGGCAAGTCTGTTGTCCGTGAGTGCCTTCTTTGGCCGCCCGTGGATTGTGAACTGCCAAGTGGACATCGCGGAGCTAACCCTAGCTCCGGGTTATGAGCCTCACGGCGCTTAGTCATGACCACGATGACCAAGAGTGTGATGAAGGGGAGCACGGAGGTCGGCGCCAGCCACGCTGTCGCGTCCGGCGTCATGCCATGCTTCTTCGCAAGCAGCTATCGGAAGGCACTGACGAGGAAGGGCAGTCAACGCAGATGAATAAGGGCCCATCCAGTCACGGTCGCGGCGGTAGTGACGAGGCGGAAGGTGACCGTGGCCAGACATCGTCCACTGTCGCCAGCGGAAGGCCGTCGGACAATTATGCGGAACACCTGGAAATAGAACTCGACGTAGGCGGAGAACAACATCAAATCAAGAAGGCTTCGGGCGTCGATGATTTTTTGATCCCTGACGGGGGGTTCTTCACCGACGCCGAAGAGGCAAATACCAACCAGACAGAGGACTTAGACGACTGTCCATCGACGTCCTCGCACTCCGAAGGATCGGTTAGACCCAGGAGTGGACCTAATCAGACATCGGCTCAAGGTCTGGCGAATATTCAAGAGACGAACGAATTTCTTGCCGCGTCGCCGGTCAATATGAGCCCCGGACTAGGGGAGGCAGTGAACGAAGCCATGGAGACCTCACCACCGCAGCGGGACTGCGAGGCCGATATCTACCCACTGCTAGACGAAAATGCGGAGCGTTGGACGCTTGTTTCTTCCAAACGGCGCCCAAAAAAGAAAGGCTCGAAGTTCGCTGTGCCGCATAGCGACGTCATTTTGCAGCCAGGTGAGCCCTGGAAAGAAACAAGAAACAAGATAGCGCCGAAAGCCGCAGCTGGCAGAGCAGTGGCGCACGCGAATGGTGTGACGCGCTCTATATCAAAACATCTGGCGGGAGCGCAGCGGCAAATAAGGCCACGTCCGCCGCCGCTGCCGAAGGATGATATCAAGATCATCTACCGTCCCAAGGGAGGTATAAAAATCAGCGAAATCCGTGTCGACCAGGCAACGCAAGCCCTCGTCGCGGCCAGCGGAGGAAAGATCAAGGAACAAGACTTCATCATGAGACTCCGGCCCGGTTCGAACATCATGATTGCGAGCACGCCCGACCTGGACATCGCCGACGTGCTCAGGAAGATCGAAAAGCTCACTATAAATGACCAAATCTATGAAACCAACACCTATCCAGCCCTACCGGATGACCTCAAGCGTGCCGTCATCCACGGTGTTATGCCGGGGCAATCACCGGCCCTACTGAAATCTAGGCTCCGGCTTCGATCCCAAGGAGTAGAGATTCGCGAAGCGAGAATGCTGGGCAGGTCGGAAACGGCGCTCATCACTTTCGATGGCCCGTATATCCCGCAGTGGGTCATTTACCGTTCTGGAGAATTCAAGACCTACCCATATCGTCCTACGAGGCAGATCTGCTACGTATGCGGAAAGCAAGGCCACCGTTCGGACGTCTGTCCAACGCCGAACACCAAGCTCTGTAGGACGTGCGGCACACACGACCCACCAGAAGGGCACCAGTGCAAGGCGAAATGCATGGTGTGCCAAGGCGACCACGTCACCAGAGAGTGCCGTCGACGCCTCAAAACTACTGACGAGCTCCGGGGCAGCACGAGCGGCGTCCGGCAGTCCAGGCAACAACACTGGCAGCGGCAGCAGCAGCAGCAACAACAACTCCAGCAGCTGCAGTGGGAGCCCCAGCAGCAATTCCAGCAGCAGCAGCAGCAGCAGCAGCAGCAGCAGCAGCAGCAGCAGCAGCAGCGGAACCGGAACCTGAGTCAAGAGCGCCGAACCAGGTGGCTGAGCTCGGAGCGGGACCATGGCCGCTCCTCGTGCCAAGGCCGTAGCATAGTGCAAGATCGCAGCCAGAGCCGATCCAGGGAGGACTCTTTCCCGCCGCTAAACCGGTCAACGGCCAAGCTGGAGCAGCTACAGCAGCAGTCGCAGAAGCAACAACAGAAGAAGGGCGGCGTTAAGGTGAGCTGGGGAGCGGGCCCTCCAAACTCACTGTTTACGCACTCGGATCAAAAGAATATTACGCGTAACTCGGAAGAGGTTAAAGCTCTAAGAGAGGAGAATGCATATCTCCGTAAAAAAGTCAATGACCTCATTAAAGAGATGCAGGCTCAAAGAACAGGGCAGGTACCGTGGCCCCCGATCCCGCCGGCAGAAGTGCAACGACCCTCGTCCGCCTTAGACGTGAGCCCCGAGGAATTAAGAGCTTTCATGCAGCACGTGGAGAATTTCACGGTTCGCATCAAAGAAGAGTTTCGCCAAACTCATGCAAGATTAGATGCTATGTATGTCAAAACCAACCTATTAGAACAGAAAGTCACGTTAATAGAGCAAAACGTTGCGTGGCAGGACCACGTCAAAAGCCAAAATACGCGACGAATAACAAACGAGGCCCGGGACAGGCTCATACAAGAGCACTGTTTCGTCAATGAAGGCTCCAATCCGAACAACGCCCAAAGCCATGGCTAAACAAACACCACTAGAAATCTGGCAATGGAACTGCAGGGGGTACCGCCAAAAACAGGGACTCCTAATGCAGTTTCTACTCACGCAAGACTCCACACCCGATATAATAGCTTTACAGGAAACTAACACGACACCGACACTCAGGGGATATACGTGCTACGATACCGGACGCACGGCAACCCTGGTGAGCAAAAAGTTGGTAACCATAGCCCATGACCCGATTCCCAACACGAAAATTGAGCACTTAGTAACGGAAATTATTCCCAAAAAGAAGCACAAGGAAAAGAGTGTCTTTCTCGTAAACCTTTATAGCCCGCCTCGCCAGCGGGGCGCGAATTTTCATAAACTCTTTCTAGGGGCCAGCAAACTTGCTAAAAGCAACACGCTGCTAATTGTAGGTGACTTTAACGCTCGCGGACAGCAGTGGGGATACCCCACAAATAATCAGAAAGGTATAGAGGTCGAGGATGCGGCGGAAGCGATCCAATGTACCCTCTTAACGGACGAAACTCAACCCACGCGCCTTGGCAATTCTGTCTGCCAGGATACGTGTCCGGACTTAACTTTTGCCAGGGGGGCCAAACATGCAACGTGGGAGAATCTGCTGGAGAATCTAGGCAGTGACCATTATATCTTGAAGATCACAATAACAGCCACCAACATCAAGCGCAAGCTCGGCACGGCCAAGATCACCAACTGGCCGGCCTTCCGCAAGGCATGCGCGGACCTGGAAGGGAGGATTACTTCCATAGATGATTGGTGTCAACAACTCAAAGACATCCAGAAGCAGTACACTCAGGAAGTGGATCGCACCGAGCAAACACCAGAGGTGGACCCTCGGCTCCTCAGGCTATGGGAGGCACGCCGAGGGCTCACCAAGCGCTGGAAGAAGCAGCGCTTTAACAGGAAACTCAAGCTGAAGATTGCAGAAGTCACCAAGATAGCGGAGGAGTACGCAGCCCAACTGGCCAGGCAGAGCTGGCAGCAGTTCAGTAGCTCGCTGGACGGCACCCTCAGCACGGCCAAAACGTGGCGTATACTCAAGACCCTTCTCGACCCTATCCAAACCAGGGCCGAAAGCGGGAAAGCTATTCGCAGACTCATCCACACCTTCGAGGGTACGGAGAAGGAACTGTTAGATAAACTAAAAGAGAAATGCTACGGCACGACCTTGCCTGCAGCATGCCCGAAACCATACTTGGGAAGACCGCACACCCACCTGGACAGACCGATCACCAGGGAAGAAGTGTTCGCTGCCATAAAGGTATGCACGCGCAACACGGCGGCGGGTGCAGACAAGATCCATAATGCACTCATACGCAACCTCAGCGACGGGGCAGTCGACTAATTGACAACCTTCCTCAACGGGCACTGGGCCGCAGGAACGGTTCCTGAAGAGTGGAAGCATGCAGAGGTCGTAATGATCCCAAAACCGGGTAAGAAACTCCAGATCGAAAACCTCCGACCTATCTCACTCACCTCCTGCCTAGGCAAGCTCTACGAGCGTGTCGTTACTCGGAGGCTCCAAAATTACATGGAGGATGAAGACCTGTACCCCCACAGCATGTTCGGCTTCCGAGCTCACCTCTCCACGCAGGACGTCCTCATACAACTCAAAGAGGAAGTCCTCACCAATGTCCCGAGCGCTGGCGAGAACGCGGTCATGGCCCTTGATATTAAAGGGGCCTTTGACAACGTTAGCCATGCGGCTGTAATGGAAGGACTCGACAACCTCCACTGTGGCGAGAAGATTCACAGCTACGTGAAGGCCTTTCTTTCCAACCGAACTGCAACGGTTGGGCTCGGAGACCTTCGCAGCGATAAATTCTCGACCCCCAACAAAGGCACACCTCAAGGGTCCGTCATCTCGCCACTACTTTTTAATGTGGCTATGATCGGACTCGCTAGACAACTTGAGAAGATCGAAGGCATACAGCACGCCATGTACGCTGACGACTTCACGGTTTGGGTTACCTCCGGATCGCTCGGCCAGAAAGAAGAACGGCTGCAAGCAGCGGCTACCTGCGTAGAAGAATATGTCCATGCACGAGGTCTCGCCTGCTCCACAGAAAAATCCGAACTCTTGCGAGTTCACAAAGGGAAACACAAAGAAGGGACCCTCAATGTCTCCCTCGAAGGAAAGCTACTTCCCGAACGAGACAACATACGAGTCTTAGGAATGTGGCTTCAGAACAATCAGCGATGCAGCCATACGCTCGGCCTTCTCAAGCAATCGACCCCTCAGGTCGCCAGGATGATCACGCGTGTGTCGCAGAAGCGGAGCGGTATGCGAGAGGGGGATACCCTGTGCCTGGTTCAGAGCCTGATACTCAGTCGCGTAGGCTACGCCCTCCCGTATTTCAACCTCAACAAAGGAGAAGTGGAAAGTGCAGATATCATCATCCGCAAAGCTTACAAGACAGCCCTGCACCTACCAATGAACACCTCTAACGCAAAACTGCTAGCTCTTGGCGTTCACAACACCTTCGAAGAGATCAAAGAAGCCCAACTGGTCACGCAGATAGCCAGGCTCCAGCAGACTCCTACGGGGCGCTCGCTTCTTAGGCGACTGGGGCTAGGTGCAACTGCGGAAATCGAGAACCGTACTGCGAGCATACCGGACGCAATTAGCCAGACGCTAAAGGTTAGCTCCCTTCCCCGGAACATGGACCCCAACTTCCATGTGGCCCGTAGATCAGCCCGGGCGAAGTATGTACAACTAAATTTAGCTACAAGATCCACCACGGTATACACGGACGCGGCTTCGTATACAGGAAGCTCACATAATAGCGCCGTGGCGGTAGCTATTGATTCCAACCTAAAGGAACTAGCTAGCGCCTCAGTCAGGGAATGCACGGTAACCGAAGGGGAGGAGCTGGCCGTTGCTCTTGCGGTGGTAGCCGGGTATCGATGCAACACGTCCCTTACCATTCTTACAGATTCTAGAGAAGCGTGCCGTAACTACATGAACGGCCGCATAGGTCGCGCCGCCCTCAGGCTCCTCCATAGCACGACCCCATCAAAAGTCAAACACAACATCTACTGGGTGCCAGGACACACCGGCATAGCGGGGAACGAATGCGCCGATCAGGTAGCTCGAGGGTACACGAG
Source organism: Amblyomma maculatum (assembly GCF_055883805.1). NCBI lineage: Eukaryota > Metazoa > Arthropoda > Arachnida > Ixodida > Ixodidae > Amblyomma > Amblyomma maculatum. The sequence continues at coordinate 31,372,019 of NC_139348.1, forward strand.
CCGAGCTTCCTCCCAATCGGACGATCTACCCGAGCGAGTCGGCCCTACGTACTCCGACATTCTTAACTACTATAAGGGGGTACGGATCCGCTATCCGCCGCCTCATCGGGATCTAAAACAACAAGAGGCCGTGTACTGGCGAAGACTGCAGACAGGAACATTCCCTAACCTGCATACCCTGAGCAAAATTTACCCGTCACAATATCGAGACACCTGCCCATGGTGTGGTAGCAAACCTTCGCTATACCACATCACGTGGCAATGTAAAAATAACGACAGCTTTCGTAAAGACCCGAGTGCGGAACAGTGGGAGAGCCGGCTCTCCAGCGGCGATTTGGATTGCCAACTAGGTTTAATCCAGCACGCCAAGCGAGCAGCGAAGCTCAGCGGAGCCCTGGAATAGGGGCACCGACCCTGTGAGAAGACGGAAGATGGAACTCTTCCGCTACTAGCACAAGACCCTCGTAGAGAAACTAACGTATTTCCTATCTATCCTATCCTATGGGGATCTAATTTCACCTCCACCACTTGTGAAAGAAGGCCAGGTCCAGACGGCAAGGTCGTGAAGGCAAGGCAAGGTATGCTGTGTCAGTGTTTAATCTGATGGAGAAAAACCCAAGCGCGCGCCCGAGCCGGCGCCGCGGGACGATGATGATGGTATGTACAAGAGGAAGACGAAGATCATGGTATGTACAAATGAAAGAAGATCCGCGGAGGGCTCACAATATATATATATATATATATATATATATATATATATATATATATATATATATATATATATATATATATATATATATATAAATAACCTTCTTTGAAACTTGACACATCTGAATTTTTTGTCTAAGTGGTGACTTTCTCGCAGCATCAGAAATATGCCTGAGATTCTGTACTCTCCTTTTTTCTCCGAGCACATAAAATATATTCATCAGGGCATGCATATCTCAATCCAAGGGAATTTCAAGGTTATAAAAAAAAGTGCGTGCACAGAAAAGCTTCTTATGCCACCATGTCGGTCCTACTTCTTTCGAAATACATGCAATAGCACAAAGTTAATTTCACTGCTGGTGTATTGAGCGATGTGTGTACAATATTAAGGCAACCAAACAACCCTGCACAAATAAAGACCTCTAATATCACTTTAGCTCGCAGCACAGCCGACATGACATTAAGGAAGTAAAATGAACTTTTCATTTGTGGTTGGAAACTTTACTATTGCATCATTTTAATGCTTCCACCAAAAGCCACGACATAAAGTATCAATGAATGCTACTACCCACTAAAAGCACAATTCCGCCTGTACTGTGAACAACACTAAGAGATGTGGAATTCATAAGAAATATAAAAAGCTATTTGATAATAATAGCAATCACTTTTGTGATGGACCTTTGGCTACGTGCGGTCACTCAAATAATTCTTTCGACTGCCAAACACCTAAGTACTAGACTAGTTTGTAGCTTGGCGTCAACTTACCATATTGTATCGAGGTAGGAATATTTTTTGGAGCACACAAGCACAAAAAAACAAGGCAGCGACCACTGTGAAACATGCGCCATGGCAACAACCAGCAGTAGGCGCGCTGGTTCTAGTCATCACATTAATGCACCCACCTTTTCGAAAAAAGGAGAGTTTTAAACAATACCTCAAATAAAAGATTTAGGTGGTCACTGGTTGTAATAAGAGATGATTAAATTACATTATCCATTCACACACATGCCTGGAAAAGGATCACAAAGGTCACAACACGTTCGTGGCACTGACCCCATCTAAAAGACACCCGCCACATTGATACCATAAAATATACACCATAACATTATACTTATTGCGCAAGATGTTTTTATGGTAGAGACGAACTTTCATATGAAACGCGATGGCTTCCGAAGAGTGATTGACTCGGAAGGGAAAATGTTTGGGCGTGTTGGTTTTCCGGAGCATATATATATATATGTACAGCGAAGTATCACAAGGAAAAGAAGGAAATACATGTCACGTGCCACCTAAGCCAATAAACCAAGCTGTTTTTGATAGAGCCACTGCCGGTTTGCTAACGCATTTCCTTCCCTGACCGTGCTATCTGCGATGCTTCCACTATCTGCCTAGTCAGGCTGGTGCGGTGGCGATACAAAGCGATTTTTTTGTCCGAACAAAGGATAGCAAGGTGCCTCACTGCCACACCTTTTACAATGCGCAGCTAACTGGCCGTCCATGGCAATGTTGCCGATCTTTTTAGAGTGTTCTTGCAGCCCGACGTTCAGACATCTTCCAGTTTGGCCGATGTAGTGTCTACCACACGAAAGCGGGATTTTGTAAACAACATCCTTCTGGCAAGGTGCCAAGGTATCCCTGTGTTTGATATTGCACACTGGTTTTGATGTACGTGTGGGACAACTTAACCTACAAAGGCTCATAAGCCTCTTTGATTGGTTGGTTGGTTTGTGGGGTTTAACGTCCCAAAGCGACTCAGGCTATGAGAGACGCCGTAGTGGAGGACTCCGGAAATTTCGACCACCTGGGGTTCTTTTTTTTCGCCTCCATCGGAAAGCGGCCGCCGAGGCCGGGATTCGATCCCGCGTCCTTGGGAACAGTAGTCGAGCGCCGTAACCACTGCGCCACCCCGGCGGGGTTGATAAGCTTCTTTGACGCGGAAAACAAAACTTTTACGATCGTTGCCCGACTTTACTGAGATTTGCGAGAAACCATGCTCGTACGGGATGACAGCTATCTTCTCTTTATGACGTCTTTCTCTTCTATTTTCTGCTGTCTGCTCATAACTCAGGCTCGCCTCCGATTTCCGTTTGCGATTCAGGGCCTTCGCAACATAAACTATCACGTGACTAGGGTAACCTGCCGCCGCCAATCGAGACACCTGTGAGCAAAGGCTCTCATTAACGGTGTGTTGGCATGACTTACTGATAGCACTCGACAAGAAGGACAGCACGATATTCCTCTTAACCAGCTTAGAATGCTGGTTAAGAACTATACTACGAACTATACGGTAGGTGAGGCTTGTTGGCCCTTGGCTCATACACCCAACATGTGTGATCTTTAAAATCCCATCCTCGTTCATTGCGGTTTTTTGCGCTTTGCTTTGTTGATGATTGACTCGCCCTCACAATTAAACAAGAAGCTTAGTGAAGCCATGACGTCGAGTTCGTAGCTTGTATTACGAATAAATTTTCAGACCACTGGCAACAGTAGAACCAGCGCGTACCGCATTCAATAGCAACATTAAACAAGAATAATTTCAAGCAGCGTACTCACATTTGCCAGCAACTACGCCAGTTCGTTTCCGTCTTTGATGATGATGCCGGCGTTGCCACGGCGCGGTGCAAGCGATGTACAACAAGGAATCTAGTTACCACTGCTTCCCGCACTGCAGAACGTCTATCGATGCGCACATGTCAGACATCGATTCCGCGGGATTTTCAAAGAACCACGGCCCAAAAAACAGAAGAATAACGTAAGGAAATAGCGTTCACAATCACACCGCCCGAAAACAAAGGCATCACGGTGCCTTCGTACCTCTCCGCAACTGATGACTTCGGATCGGTTGGCATTGACCTATCACTGGATTTCTGGCTCTTACTGCCGCTTACTAGACAGATTTTTGGTTTCAGGAGCCAGTTTAGTCGATCTTTCCTTCTTCCTTTCTTTCTTTTCTTATAACGCGGTAGAGTTAAGGAGCTCGTGTCGCAGAAAAGCCGGTGTCGTCGGCGGCGTTGGCCGTGAGCGATAAATCCCGGCATTCACTTCATAAATAAAAAGCAACTTCCAAGATGGGCTGAGTAGGAATCCAACTATGGTCTCCGGAGTGTGAGACGGAGACGCTACCACTCAGCCACGAGTTCGATGCTTGAAAGCGGTACAAAAGCACTTCTAGTGAATGCGGTGTTGCCTTAGAAACGTGCCGTAGAACGTTATACTGCGTTGTATATCGGTAATTATGAGCATGTTACTTACAGAAGTCGCAGTTACACGAGTAGCGAAGTACGTTTCCGCTACATTTCTTCTGCGCTCTGCGCACATGCAGAGCCATCTTGCGGCAAACACAGAAAAGCCCCTCCTCGCAATGTGCAGCGCTGCCCTGACACGTGGCGCGCCACTCACCCCTGATGTTTCGCCGTGCACCCTCACGGGTTGTAGAATCAAGCGTCTTTCCTTTCTTTAGATCAATATCTTCGCTTACCCGCTTCTCCCCTTGGGGCCGCGCGGGTACCGGTGCGAGGATGCCCCAATACCCTTGCGTTTAATAACTTTTCTCGCTCTCTCCCCTTCCAACATCCAGCGTGCGTCACTCGAACAGTGGTGTTTAGGCGACGCGGCTCCTCTTTCCGCTCACAGCGCGATTACTAGGTGCAGCGTCTGATGCCGGACGCCTCTGACGTGATCGCTGCGCCGTAGTGCTTCTGCTGGTTAAGCGTCCCCTGCGATGTGTGCCGAGCTACTTCCGATTAATCATGCTTCTGCGTGGTGTACCCAAGCGAGATAGAGGACGATCCCATCAAGGCGTCAGCCCCATGATCGCGTCCGCCTTCATGGCGCGTCGCTGCCCGGCTTTCTCCCTCCGACATACTCAATGCGTGTGAACGCTAAAGGAACACGGAAGCAGGAAACGTTGTAGTGCGCACAACACAGTGCGATAATGTAGATTGTGAGAAGCACTTGTTTGAACAAATAATCAAATAATTAGAAAATAGTTGTACAGTGCACTTAGAAGTGTTGAGTATGAAAACTATGTCTTTGTGTGACTCAAGAGCATACCGAGCGAATGAGTTGGCGGTGCGAACGAGGTGCAAAACGCTATCGCGTTCCACTCTTGAAGGCGAAGCTTAAGCGTCCTTCAAATTTTCTTTCTTTCTTTTTTATTTTTTGAAAAGCAGTGTACAGCCTGCTCGCAGTTCTCTAATTAGGCACAAAGGTGGCTGGCTGGGGGAAGTGGTTTCTGCATGCATCTTCCGCCGTCGTGAAGCCATTGTTTTGGTCATGTACTCTGTTTGAAGGAAGTGGTTAAGCAGAATAATGTCAGCCTTGATTATATGGCGTTAAATGGGTCTTTTAAACATGTGCTTAGACAGGTCTGCGCAAAAAAAAAAGAGAAATCGAGTCATGAAGAAAGACAAAGGAATCCGTAGGTGCAGCATATGCACATTGGTATCTCAAAGAAAGAGATCAGCACTGGCATTTTTTTTAGATCTTCTTCTTCAATTGTCGGAAAATTGTTATTGTATTGCTTTTGTTTTCTATAAATTCCGCTTTTGGTTTTGTTAGTTACATAACTCTACTCCCCTCTATAATGCCGATGCGATTGAGGGTATAGAAATCAATAAATAAAACAAATAAACGAATTAGGGTACCAACGTCATCAGGAGTGTTGCAGCTAGTGTATATTTGAATATTCCTATCGTGTATACTATCAGATATCTTCTGATCATGGTAGTAACAGTAAAGGGAGATTTGCTACTCCAACTCCCAGTGAAGTAGTAATGAGGTCGCACTAAGGTAGTTGGAGTCAAACAACATAGTAACAGCAGGAGTTCCTACCATTTACTACATCTTTTTTTTTTTTAGGTAGAAACAAGGTCGTAAGAAGGTAGCACAAATGTAGTACCAGTTAAAAAGGTAGTAACGGAAGCCGTTATTACCTTTTCACTACCTTTTTTCTAATGGTGAGGCAGTAAAAATTGGCAGTGGCTTGGCTCTGCTATGCCTGGATATACGTACCGTTGTGATGGCTAAATTGCCTGTGCGGGAACATGGAATAGGGGTTGCGCGTGGTTCCGGGAGGAGGAGCTCATAAACATTTGTTATTTGAGGAAGTGAGGCAGGCAGGAGCTTCCGCGCTAGATGCCCAGGAGCCCTTGAGCTCTGTCGACCTGGGCTGCCCGCTCGATGGCCCGCAGTTGGATTACCGGGTCCGAGCTGAGCATAGCGGCCTACCACTGCTCACAGGGGGAGAGCTGCAGATCCCGAGTAAGGGGTCTCGTGGGCATGACAGTATGTGGTGCAAGTTGGCCCTCTAAGTTACAGTACGGTGTATAATGCAGGGTATGCATAAAACCAACCTCTCCACAATTTTGCCTGCTCGTGTCGCGTTTTGTCCCTAAAACCGGATATGAGAAGGTTCGCTGACGCGCTGAAATGCGGGGGCGACGCGCTAATGACGGCTAGACGTGCGCTGTTGCGTGGATGGAGAGGGTTCCGGGAGCAGGAACAAAGGACCCGAGGTGACAAGAAAAGCAACAAAAGGACGATGGGGCAGAGAGGAACGAGAGACGCTCTAGAGCCGGTCAACGCAGCCTCTTAACCCGAGGGAAGACTGCCTTAAGATACGAACCTAGTCCTGGCGGCGCGCATATTAAGGCGAAAAGCTTTAATGGCTCATCCTATCGTGGACAGTGTGTCCCGCTCTTGAGGCGTTCTGATTGGCCCAGGCGGGATGCGTCCCTGCCGTCTGCAATGCCACATTTGAACGCGCGCCAAGGAATGCCACGCGACAGGAGCGATGGTGTAATATCCAAACTCACACTTCTTGTTGTGGCTGTAGGAATAAAGAAAAGAAAATGCCCGGGCCTGCTACTGGCTCTGTAGCTGAGCCACCTCCGCTGCCTCGTGTGGACAGAAGAGAAAGTAGACAAGAAAGAAAAAAAGAAGAGGGAGAGCAAGACGCGCGCCGCAACAACAGACGTCGTCCACCCCCACCGAAGCTGTGGCGGGTGCAATCACGAGCTACAACAGATAAATATTCAGTGGAAGGCTATCCCCCGCCGCAAGTGGCGGTGACCTACCTGTCCCAGTCCAATCAGGGCTAGGATCAGCCACCCTTCCCTAAACTCACACTTGCCGGAGAAAGTGTGATAGACACTGCGCCTTACCTTTCCTGTAAACCAATTATAATTATATGTAGCACTGCAACGAACGCCGACAAGAGGTTAACGATGGGAGGAAAATTATAGGATAGGAAGGTAGGCTTTCGCCATTCTCCTCTTAAGATACATCTAAGAGATCCTCTAATTATTGAGCTCGCCGTGTAAACCGTCCCCATCAGAGCTGCCTGCAGCTGAGGCCATCATCTCCCACCTCAAGCTTCGGATCAACGCAGTGGCGTCAAGACGCAGCCTCAAAACCGTCGGATTAGCGGGGGTTGCAGCTCTGATTAAATCTGTTGCTGGCCCTATTTCGTGTGTGATTCCTGCTCTGCACCCCGAAAAAGCCCTATAACCGGGATATCACAGCGTAATGCGTAAAGCACCTGCGGCAGTTCGCTCTTGGAGGATTCAGGCTTCCGGGCCTCTGAAGCGGCTGCTATGGGAAAGCGTCTTGTGACGGTACATCGCGCGCCCCTTGCCGAACACAGCCAGCAGTTCATTGAACGCATTAAAGTTCACCGGCGTCCTATAATTCGTCTACAAGACAGGAAAGGCGCAGTATATGTCACTCGCCTAATCTCGCTATCATTCCCACTGTAGACAAGGAGAATTATGAAGAGCGCTTCATAATCCGGGACGTGACTCAGTGGTGGAGCACTGGGTTGGGTAAGGAAGGATTAGAAGTCCGATTCCCCGGTGGAAGACAAGGTTTATTAATTTATTTTTTAGGTTATGCCACAAGGCACAGTATAATTGGGCGTGGCAAAGGAAACAACTTTATTTAACGCAATACATTAAGCTTTAAGAATGTCCTGGGCCGGGGTCACCAAGGCCAACTGATCTTGCAGCTGGTCAGAGGCTAACCAAGCCCGCCACGTTGGGGGAGGAGGGTGTGGAAAGTGAGGAGATTGGAGGGCGACAGGGCATGAAAAGATGCAATGCTCCAAGTTTGCATAGTGTTCTGGGCAATTTGGGCAGGCAGGGGAATGTATGATTCTGTATAGAAAAGATCGGGCAGGAGTAAGCAGTGTAATTAGTTGTATGCGTCTAAGAATGCGGATTTGCGTGGTAGTGAGAGTTTTATCAGGAAGAGGAAGTGTACGGAGAGTTTCTCTAATGTTGCCGTAGTGGTCGTTGATTTCTTTTTTGTACTGAAGAGTAGTGTCCCACGTTGGTGGATAAGGCCAGGGAATCCCAGCCGCCCGGTGTTGATGTTCGCGGGCGAGGCGATGCACTACCTCATGGCCTGGGATTCCAGAGTGACCAGGAATCCACCTCAGTGTTACAGTGTGGAGACGTAGTTTGGTAAGAGATCTGTGTAGATCATCGTGTAATTCTTCAGGAATGCGACCCGTGTGAATGGCGCGTTTATCTTGTATTGAATCTGTGTATATGGTATATCCTGAAGGGTTAGGGGGTGTTTGTGCGAGGTCTTGAATACTGGTAACTATTGGTAGGGTCTCGAGAGTCGCTGTAGGAGAAGGACCTATGTAAGGACCGATGGTATGCGTCACTACATCGCTACAGCTCTGAATTGAGTAAGCAGCCGCTCCGACGTTAGTTCGTGATGCATCTGTGTAGATGATCGTGGAATCTGTTGGGTGAACATGGTTGGAAACGCGAGCGTAACGTCTGCCTGTGTTAGTGTCGGGTGCAAGTTTTTTGGAATGGGGATTATTCTGAGGTTATCCGGGAGCGAAGAAGGAGGGGTAATTATAGGGAGGTCTATAGGTTTGAGTGCAACCTGCTGTAATATCCAATGTCCTTGTTTGGTGCTAGAAAGACGTGCCATTTGCCGGTCGCGATGTTGTTGTATGAGGTCTCCAAGGGGCAAGAACAGCCCCGTAGAGTATAGGCGCTCCGTGGACGTATGTACAGGGACGTTAAGGGCGGCCTTGTACAATATGTGAAGCGCAACCTCAATCTGATGTCTTTGGCGACAAGTTAGCGTAAGGTAAGGAATCGTATATAAAATTTTGCTAAGTGCTAATGCGTGGACAAGTTGCCTGACTTGACCCTCGCGTAGCCCGGCGTGCGTATTGACTATGCGGCGAACTAGATCCGTAAGCTGATTGCAAACTTTAACGGTTGTAGATACATTGGCCTGATTGGCTGACTCATGGATATGAAGGCAGAGGATCCGGCAGGATGATACACAAGGGATAGGGTGACCTGCCATTGTGAGATTGATCAGCTGGTTATGTTGGCGTTGATAGCGACTTTTTGCAATCAGGAGCAATTCGGATTTTTCAGGTGCGGAAGATAGCCCTACTTTATCAAGGTAACTAACGACTGCATCGATACCTTGCTGTAGGGTCTCCCCTACGGCTCCAGGAGACCCAGAAGTGCACCAAAGAGTAAGGTCGTCTGCATAGAATGTGTGTTTTAGGTTTGGGATAGACGCTAAAATACGAGATAGAGGAGCCATCCCAAGGTTAAAAAGGGTGGGCGACCGAATAGCGCCCTGAGGAGTACCACGTGTGAGGGGGAAAGGATCAGATATCGAATCGGGGAGACGGAACTTGGCCGTACGCTCGCGGAGAAATGCTGTGAGGTAGCCATACATCTTTGGACCACAGCCAGTAGAGGCAAGGATGTTTAATAGAGGAACGTGGGCAAGGTTATCAAAAGCTTTTCGCACATCAAGGGCCACTATGGCTTGGATCTGGGAAGTGGGCGTAGGGTCAAATTCGTGCATGAGGGGAAAAAATAGGTCCTGAGTAGACACACCTTTTCGGAAGCCAATTTGTTGAGGGGGAAAGAAATCTATGGATTCAAGAAGAGTCTCGAGCCGATTGAGCACCATCCGCACCATGGTTTTTCCCAGGCATGATGTTAAAGAAACTGGGCGGAGGTTTTGAAGCGCAGTTTTTTTGCCTGGCTTTGGAAGTAGGGTTATAAGTGATTGTTTCCAAGATGCTGGGAGTGTGCCTTCTTCCCAATGTAAGTTTATAATGCTCAGAAAATGTTATTTGTCCTTGTCAGAGAGATTTCGAATGAGTGAGTATGTAATCTGGTCTTCACCTGTGACTGACTTCCGCTTTAGCTGTTCTAGAGCCCAGGCGAGATCCCAGAGGGTAAACGGCTGATCGAGTTCTACATTGGAAGCACCAGTGTAGGGAGTATAAAGGCTGGGTAGGGGAGGAGAAATGTAGAGATCGCGGAGTTGGGCTGTTAAGGCATCCGCGCTTAGTTGAGAATAGTGCTTCCCGAGAGTGGGAACAGGCGCCGGTTGAGGACCGAGTAGTTCTCTGAGTAAATGCCAGGTTCTTTTTTGATTTAGTGTGCCGTTAATGGTGTTACAAATTTTGTTCCATTGATTGGTGTCAAGTGTAACGCAGTGTTCTTTAACCTGTCGCGTCAATTTGGTGACTCGGTCGGAGAGGCGAGCATTGTTGGGCTGAGTGCGAAGAGTGCGCAAGAGTCGTTTCCGCCTCTTCCAGATGCGTGCAAGGTAAGGGTCCGGATTATCTGACGGGGCTGAAGCGGAACTCTCCTGCGTAGCTTGTTTCTGAGCATGTTTGAATGCTTTTGTCCAGCTCTGAAGACTGCCAGTAGTATGGGAGGTGTCGCGTATAGTGCGAAATGTATTCCAGTTTGTGTGGGAAATTTTACGTTTACGCGGACGGGTACGGCTAGGGACAGTGATGTTAATAATGTAATGGTCGCTGAGCAATTTTTCATCTGTAACTTGCCAGGTGACCTCTCGCAGTCCGCGGCCCACTGTGATGTCTGGCATGGTGGATTGTTGGTTCCTGTTTCCTGTAACCTTCCCGGGTAATGGAGTTTGGGGTGTTATAAACAGTTAATTGAGCTCCGTTTAATGAGTCGTTGAGTATACGGCCAGGTCGGAAGGTGTGTGTGTAACCCCAGATAACGTGCGGGGCATTAAAATCCCCACCTATCAAGAAGTCGGAGTATCGAAACAATCTTGAAGTGCATTAGCGGTTTGAAAAGCGTGTACTCTGTAGGAGGGTTATAAAAATTTAGAATGGATAAAGGGCGAGATAAGTGATCAGAATACAGTGTAAATGCAATAAGGTGACGTTCAAGACGACTGGGGACTTCAATGGCCTCAAATCGGATGTCCTGACGAATATAAGTGCTCACTAATGGGGCACAGTCGCTGTCATGCGCTGCATGCTGGGCACGGTAGCCCGGAATACCTTTCAGAGAACGCGATTCTTGAATGAGAATGACGTGGGGCTCCGAGGGTAAAGTCAGGAGCCATTGGATAAAGAGTGTTCGATTGGTACGCAGATTTCTGATATTCCACTGTACAATGTGTATGTGATTGTTCCCTGCCATTCTTAAGCTACGTTAGCGCACTTCTCGGGAGGGACAGAAGAGGATGCAGCAGTTGCTTCAGGGGATGTAGATGGACGGGGCCGTTTAAGAGGATGATTTAGGAAATACATGCGTTCGTCATCCTGCGGGAGATTACTAAGGAGGGTATGCATGAGTTCGAATGCGTGGCGAATGGCGGAAATTTCTTCTGCAAGGTACCAGATAATAGGGTCATTTCGATCTTTTATGTGGCGCATATAATTCTCAGATGTGATAACTGGTGTGGAATCGGAAGATGTATAAGAGAAAGGTTTGGGAGGGGAAATGGGAAGTGGCGGGCTGGGCTTACCCGGTGGTGGGAGCGTAGCTGGCTTGAGAAGCGGACGTGGGGCAGCTGGCAGTTCTTGAACTTCTTGATGCCAGACATTGGTCCGAGGGGGTGGTGCCGTCTCTTGATTTGCCTGTGACAGAGGGGGGAAGTCCTCGCGAGTCGGAGGATGATGGGGTGGCGTATTCTTCTTGCCAGGGTGACGAGACATTGTTTGTCGCGTAGTCAATAGTCGCTTTGTAGTGGGACGCTGGGAACTAGATGGTTTTTTCTGTTCTTGGACAAAAGGTTCCAGCTGTTCCCTGAGACTCTTCCTACGGTCATATGCAGCCTTGTGGCGCTTTTGGTCTTGTTTCTGTACAGGGCAGGTGAGGTCAAAAGTTGGGTGGGTTCCACTGCAGTGGAAGCAATAGGCGGAGCAACGATGTGGTTCATCTTGTTGGCTGAGCTGGGCTGAGCAGGTGGTGCAGCGTTGATATGTCGGAGGGTTAGGGCAGTTCAACAGCCGATGACCATATTCACGGCACCTGCTGCACTTCAAAGCATTTGGTCTTTCAGGCTTGCATCTGTTCAAGACGCGGCGGAACAGAATTTGTCGAGGTACATGGGTGCCTTCAAAAGTAATTAATACAGACTCGGTCTGTCCTATCATACGAGCGGACAGGATCGTCGCATGCCACGATTCAAGGCTTTCTAAAAGTTCGGCTTCTGAAAGACCTTTCTCAATTCCATGAATTACGCCCCGGCACGATGCCACCGGGGCCGTCATGTAAGATTGGATGTTATGAGTTCTGGCTCGGATGGATAACGAGGAAAGTGCTGCTACCTTTCGGGCGGTCAATTGGTTGGTGGTCTTCAGAAGGATGACATTCTGGTGGTATTTGATTTGTAGAGGCAGAGCCTGTCGCTCATGTGGCGCCAAGTCTGCTGCTGAGGAAATTTCTTGAAGAATTTCGTAGGGTTTAACCTGGGAGATATTGAGCGTACTTGGTGACCTGATAATGACAGTTTTCAACGTTGAGAAATGTGTCGCCGGAACCTTTTGTTTGCCTTTCCTCTTTGGGGTAATCCAGTGAGACGCATCGAAATCTTCAGAGGTATGAGCGCGTTCTTCTCTGGCGTCTGAGGCATTGGCGCGTGCTTCGCCAGCGTAGGCACGTGTTTCTCCAGGAAATTCATCGACGGCACGTGGCGGCGGCGGTGCCGTTGCCATGGTAACAGAATCGAGATCCGTCGCAAGGCTTAGCGAGCCTCGGGCATCATCGGAACCTATATATGGTCGGTTCTTAGCCAAAAAGCTATCACATTCAGCACATGAGGAGTCAGAATGATCCCAGGTACTTGCCGAATGACGTGAGTTGGACGATGGAGGTCCCAGGGTTGATGGTCTGGCAGAAAGACGGTAAATTCCATAGCTCGATGTTCCGCCGTCTGTTCTAGGCGACTCCACCTGGTGTTCTTCGGCGTGGCAAAAGAGTTGACTCTTGTAATTAACTTGGAAGGTTTTGCGATCAGTGCCATTATATAGCCACCTTTTACGAACATCGCGTCAACAACTAATAGTAAACGTCAATGTGTGAGCTAAAAGCAATATTCACTTTTCTCCGTCCAGCAAATGTTCTTCAGAATTGCTGCTAGCGCAGAAGAGAAAACCATAAATGGACGCTAATGCAAACCAAGCGTGAGTAAATCTGCCTTTGGCCCTGAAAAATGATAATTATGTGCTTACCGAGAATACTTCTAATGGTGAACAATAATCCCATTGTACCGGGTTTGCACTAGCTCTTACCAGAATCCGTTGACGCAAGGTCCAATGCTGAAAAAAGTGAGCAATATTTCACAATAAAAGAAAAAAGATTAAAGTCCAATCTTTCGGCGTCAGCATGAGCGGACTTTGTCTTGCCAGTAGTTACTCGTGGCATACTTCACACTTTGTCCTAAGAAAATTCAGCATGAAAGTGCGCACAAGATGCTTTATTATGCCTTCTCATGACTGTCTAAGTGATGGGCTTTTTCTTGCCTGTACACGATATCAATGTTTGCTTTGACCAAATCACCCCCGCGAGGAAGCAGTGCGCGGCCAGTATTTCACTTGTCATATACCACCTGCCAGAGGAATTTTTCTACACGGCGAACCTTCAAACGGAGGGTGGAAAGGTGGTCACGGTGTGCTCGATTGCCATTTAATCCTTACAATGGAAGTAGTTGCTAACCACCTCATGATATCGCAGAATCCGCCGGCCAATCAATGTCCGGCCATAAAAAGTGCTCATGATTTCTTGAGCCTGCGAGGTTGTTAACGGTCGCTCCGGACGTCGCTGGATTTTTTTTCAACATCAGTGTGATAACACCATCGCGTTATGCGCCCGCTGAGTCTTGTGCGTAATCCTCGAAGCACCCAGGCTTCAAATAATTGACACCGCCGACGCCGGCGGAAAATATTTCTAGAAATGAGGGTACTCTCCCATTTTCACTGGATCCGATTCAAGTGTTACATAGCTCGTCAATAATAATAAACCCAATTTTCTCTGATGTTCTAGCAGGGCGGAGATAATAAAAATTAGTTGTGATTTAACTCTAGTAAACCCTAGTTGTATTGCGATAGCAAAGGCGGAAGCTTCTTTTGCCTGCCCCTATCACGCCCTATCAGTGTAAGATGCTACATTATTGAGCATACTTCATCTCATCTTTAAGAATATGACGCCAGAGCGTACGTTACCGGTCTTCATTTTCTTTTCTTCTTATTCTTCTGCTCCTCCTCCTCCTCGGCTGTTCAAGGTCTAGCGTGGCAGCCGCCGCGACCACGCGACGGCTCGAAACCTGGCGCAGTATTGCTATCGAAATAAAATATCCTGAAAGGGGACGCGTTGCAGTAGCTCCTGATAAATAGTTCCTTATGCCTGTTGTGTTTAAACCATTCGCCAGTTAATTAGCTTCCAGTACACTGCGTGGAAAACCATTATCACTACAATTTTCCATTTGTAGGCGCATGGCAGTTGTTCTCCCCAATGGATGTATCCTTATTAGGAAAACAGATTTTGTCGCTTATAGAGTTCCACGTATGCGCGATCTCGCCAGCCCTGATGTTAGACGCGGGCATTGACGCATACAGAGAAAAAAAAAAGCGCACTTGCAAACTGCTGCAAGAAGCCATAATACAAAGATAACTTGACCGAAGCCATATTTATTTCAGTTCTTTTCTGGCGCAGAATGCTCCCGAAGAAAGCAAAACTGAGCCTTACAAGAGCGCAGAATAATGTGCTTTGATGAGCTTTACAATATTTGCGCTCTTCCGCAAATCATATCCGCAATTCGCTGTCTCAGTGACAGTGTTACAGTAGGACCGGCTTCCGCATAAGTACCAGTTTTCGGATTTCTAACGCATGTTAGTCGACCGAGAACATCATTACAAATCTGTTAAGAAATTGCCACGAAACAAAATGATAAACCGAACATGCACACTACTACCAATCTAATGAGACAAAGGCTTACGTTACACAAGATGGAAGCTAGCCTATAAGTTTTGCGCTCAGTAAAGGGGAACCAGACGACCGTGAGCCAGTTGAAGACAGAATGAACCGTCTTTTTGTACCGAGAAGCAACGATGCGACCGCGCGTGATGTGATGTACACGGCAAAGACGCAGAAATGCGGTATTCAACAGTGCGCACCTTTTAGCTTTTCAGAATGAGGCCCAGAAAGTATTATCATAGACAAAAAATATCAAGATAAGCAAAGCATCATGACATGCGTAACAAGGTACCTCTTCTAAGCAATAGCAAGGTCTTTGTTTCACTAGGGGACAATCGGCGAAGACAGAAAACAACCACTATATTTTAAGCAATAGAGTAAACGTTTTAAGTATATTAACGCAAACAAATCAACTCTTCACTTGCTCTTTTTTCAGCCGCCTGCATGCGGCCTTATCACTCTTACTCTGGAGCGCGAATAAATTCATTACATTATTCATGCTCGTTGTCGCGATACGCTGCTTTCTCAGTTAATTTTTCGCGCAAGATGCGCCGAGGTGTGTCTCGAATATTCTGTCTACTTGCGTATGTTTCTGATATGACCTAGATTGTCACCGTTTGTGGCTTTATCTAGCGTTTCTTCGCCGCCTTTAAATTGGACGTTTATCGATGTGACAGTATTCAGTTGTAAAGGTGGTGCGTTGTAAAAAAGGAGCCAACACTCTGCGACCGCGGAAACTGTCTTCCCGCTGCCTGGCTCTCGTCAGCTACAAGAATGAGCGATCAAGAACTCGACGTGGAAGTGGAAAGCTTCGCTGACAAGAGGGCTCACCGCAATGCTCTGGAGAAGAAGCGAAGGGACGACATGAAGTTAGGCTTCACCAGTCTACGTGACGCCGTGCCGACTCTACATGGCGAGGAGTCATCGCGGCTTCAGATCCTGAAGAAGGCTACCAACTACATCCAGGCCACGGGGCTTAGGAACGCTGCACATCAGCAGGATATTGAGGACCTGAGGCAGCAGAACAAGCTTCTCGAGGAACAAATTCTTGCGCTGGAGAAACACAGAATGACCATTGACGGTGGCCACTCGACCGGTTCGGTGCTCGACGCCATGAACATCAAGGTTGACTCCGTACCGGCTTCTCACCGGGGTTCTGGCTCCAAGGGCTCCGAAGATACCGACAACTCTTCCAGGGGCTACCTGGAAAAAGACGTCCAGTCCCGGCTGTACACCCATGGACCTCTAGAGGAATCCAGTACTGTTCCTTCGGAGTTGGCTCTTTTGCACTCGGCAAGCTTCGAGCAACAAGCTCTGTCCTGGATGCAACTGCGATGATGTGGAGCCGAAGACCCTCGCGCTTGCCCGCATCCTTCTGTCCTTTTTTATTTTGAACTGTCTAGTTCCTCGCCTTCTCGAAGACTGGGTGCCGAGTTGGCATTCTGTATGTGCGTGGACGCCTTTGGAGGAGTTTTGTCAATGTTTTTAGATGTTATTTATATCTTTCCACCTTTTTTTCCTGGCTCCCTTGGTCCCTATCGTATCCATGCTGTATGATTTTTCATATGTGTAGCTTTATGAGCAGACAGGTACGATATTTTGGTGGCCTAGCGCCTACCTTCCGCTGCTGCTCAAATGACAGTGGGCTCAGCCTAACTCGTGCCCTAGCGTACTAGAAATATGTTTGTGGTCAGCTCGAAGATGGTGTGAGGAATTTCCTGGTCTTTTTTGTGACACTGTGAAGTGAATGGGAGAGGGCCTGTAAATTGATCTCTCATCCTCCGGTGCGGATATTCTGGGCTAAGCGGTGCACCAGAAACGTCCCCTGGATAGCTGTCACGATCCCTGGTGCAGATGAGGCAGAGCACGCAGATGGACATGTCGTTTTTCCATAAGCGAGAGATGCAGCGTGAGCCAAATTCTGAGACATAAAGGTTAAACGGGCGGTGGCGCAAGTTTGTGCGCGTGCTGTCTTTATCTCTGTGTATTTGATTTTGGCTACTTACCTTTGCTCCTCTCGCTTCTTGTGGTTGCAGCTTTGATGTGTCGTGCTGCTGTTGAGATGCTTGCGAACTACTCAGGGAGTAAGGTGTCTGTGATTCTGGCTCACCCTTTGAGTGTTGTAGTCTTTTGACACGTGGACAACCTTTCTATGTTTATTTTGGGAGAATTGAGTCGATGCCTTCTTAAAGGGGGAGTAATGCCGCAAACCATTCAAATCCTTATTTCTTATTTTTCCGCAGCCGCCGGCATGCGGTCTAATCACTGTGATTCTGGAGCGCATGTCAATTCCTTATTCTCTGTTTGTTCATACACGTTGTTGCGAGACGCAGCTTTATCACATTATTTGTCGCACAAGATTCGCCGAGATGCGTGTTGAAGATTCCGGCCACTGGCGTATATTTCTGGAATATTCTAGGTTGTGCTAGTCACCGTTTGCTGCTTTATCTAGATATTTACTCGCCGCCTTTAATTTGAGCGTTTGCCGTTGTGACAGCATTCGGAGATGAACGCCCACTGATCACGATTGTTGCTATCGCCGCCGCCGAGTAGTTGTTCTTTTGCGGGTGCAAGTCAGCCCATTAAACAGTTCGTTTACTTGAAGATCGTCTGCTCATTTTCTGCTGACGACATTACCACCACTGCTACCACCGCGTGACAATATGGATGATTTCTTTAGGTCTTTGCACGTTGTTGATAAGGCGCGTTTTGTCTGGTGCTGTTAAGAATAGTCATCCTGAACCCGTTTGTCGTTAACGCCTATCCCTTCCCTCTTTTTATTTATTATATACTACCGTATATAAAGCGTATTTAATGAACGTGGAACAAAATACACCTTAAAGGGGTCTTGAAACGTTTTCCCGAAATTTTGCATGGCTCGTGTAAATGAAATCCTTATCCTTCATCATATAATATATCTCAATTCACTTTATCACCCGCGTTGATTTAATAGCAACAAAAACAGAATTTCAGTTTCCTAGTGCGCGTCCTCCTCAACTCAACGGATCTTCATAGCGCTACATCAATGAGAAGCTCCTGTTTTCGAAGCCTGTTGAGCCCTAGTTGACCAAGCTCGGCGCATTTCTAGGGGTTCTAATCGTGCTCTACGGCAATATACGGTTTCATAAAAAATGGCCCACCTCCCCGAGTTCCAGCGTAACCTTTTAAGGCACGCTCACATTAGCGGGAAAACGCGCAACGCTGGACGTCCTCCACGCGCCGCTTAACGCAGAAGCCGGTTTTTTTCCCGCGTCTGACTTGTTTGACGTTCCGCGCAGCTATGGGGTCGGGAGCTATTTTTCCCGTCCCGCAGAACGGAGTAGCCAATCGGAGCGGATTGATTGATTGATTAAAACTTTAATTTCCACCGATTTAGGAGGCCCCCTACTCTCCGCTCCTGGCACGCAGGCCTGAGGAACGGGGGCTGGAACCTCCGCGACTAAGGACTGGCGAATATACATTGGTTATTCGCGGCCTCAGCCGCCAGGCGGACGGCTTTCTGCTGGTCAGCGGTGACGTCGCTTCGCAGCAGGGTTACCCAGGCTTCTCTACTTTTAATGTTGTCCCTAGCACCCGGAGACTTAGGGCATTCCCAAATTATATGGTCGAGGGTCCCCCTCGCTTCGCAGGCTTTACATTTATCGTTTTTTCTCTCCTCTATCTGGGTGTGAAACAACCAGACAGGGTTCGGGAAATTTCCAGCTTGTAATCGCCGCCAGGCTATGGCCTCTATTATTTAAGCTAGGATCCGGTGGCGGCATCGGACGTCTTTCTAATCTATAATTTTCGATTATTTCTTTATAGGTTTGCAAACGTTCGTCCATCGCCTGGCAGTCGGGCGGCTCTGCGTTTGCCCGGAAGTAGAGAGCGCAGACCGCGACGTCAGGCTCTGCGTTTGCCCGGAAGTAGAGAGCGCAGACCGCGACGTCAGTCCATGTTCAATGACTCCCGGCGGCTGCTGCGCGGGCGACGGGAGCATCGCCGGTGTCGCTTGAGTAGCCTGCTCACTTGTGGACGAGAAAAGCGCGTGCTTTTCCTTCTCTCTTGTCACGTGACTACTCTTTCTCGCTCCGCTCGCCTTCGCCTCCTCAAAATTCCACGACAAACGCAGCGGGAAAACGGGCGTAGTGTGAGCGTCCTTTCGACGAGCTGCGACGCAGCGGCGCCATGAACGTTGCGCCGCTGCGGGAAGTTTCCCGCTAGTGTGAGCCGGGCTTTACAAAGGAGTCGGCGCTTGAGTCTTGAGCCTTATGCCTATGACTTTTACGGGCTCGAGATCGGGAAGGTTCGGACGACAACGACGACGACAACTGCGAAGGCGAAGACGTGGCCGGCGTCGGGTCAGCAGCAGTCGTGCCGAGAGGCCGCGGCATCATTTCGCCTTGCAGAAGCCCCGATCGTCAGCCTCCCGAACCCGACCGTCTCGGGAGGACGTATTGGTATGTGATGTTCAAGCCTTGTAGCCTAGCCTACTTTCAGACATTGAAGAAAAGTGCAATCGCTAACCGATAGATTCGAACAAGTGCAGTTGCGGGCGGTGCGTGCCGATGCCGTCGGCCCTGAGAGCATCTGTTGCCGCGAGATCCCGGCGGCCACGAGGAAGCAGCCATCTGGATGCATTACGGAGCACCCCCATTTTTTTACGCTCTGCCTCGAAGAAGTGGTACTGACCGTGGCACTTGAATTGCTCATTGACCATGAGAAGCCCGTCGAGGCCACAAACCGTGCTCAAGGGGCGGCAGCGTGAAAAAGCGACTGCCCGTTTTTCGTTTTCTAACGCGGGAAACGCTGTACGGAAAAAGCTGATATAAAAAAGATCTAGAACTCCGGTGTTACCTTCTTGCGATCATCGACACTGTCCCATAGGAAAACGCAAAAAAAAAGGCGTCTGTGTTCGCGCTGTGTGTCAGTGAGTGTCGACATCGCGGCACGTTAGCGCCAACACAGCATCGTTAGTTTTATGCTTTTATCCGCAGCAGGTGCGCATCAGCGCGACGTTTTACTATGCAGGTTACAGGTTCGCCTTATTCCACGTATCAGTAAACAAGGAAATGTAACATGTATCATTTGAACATGCGATCACGGGTTGAAGAGCATGCACACAGTTTTGAGGTAATCGCAAAAAAAAGTTGCTGTTCACACATTTTGCTTGTTTTATTAGTTGGGTATGCATCTCAACAGCTGCAGAACTCGAACAGACGATTACATATGAATGGTCATAAGACACAATAAAATAGGTACAGATAGTACTTTATTTCAAAGAAGCCTTTTTAGAGTGAAATTCACATGGCAAGGTAACCGTCCCCCCTATGGTCAACATCTAGCGCTGTTTTATTGCTACTGTTTTCAGTTTTTTTGCCAACTTTCAATAGGTGACAATGTGCTATAGTGTACAAGACACAATTTGAATTCATTGCAACCTTCATCACCCCATCCACTGATCTGTGGATGCTCAGAGCAGAGCATGGTACATACAATTTGGATCTGTGTAGATGCACAGTAAACTCTCTCAAATGGTTTGATGCATCTTACATGTGCTGACTGGCCATAGGGTTTTCTTGGCAGGAAATACTGGAGTGGGTTGCCATTACCTTCTCCAGTGAATCACATTTTGTCAGAACTCTCTGCCGTGACCTGTCTATCTTGGGTGGCCCTACACAGCAGAGCTCACGACTTCATCGAGTTTCGCAAGCCCCTCCGCCACGACAAGGCAGTGATCCATGAAGGGGTAGGCAGCGAACGCGATGGTTAGATGGCATTCTCGAGGCATTGCAGATGAAGCAATGTGATGTTAAGAAGATAGTGAGAGACCGGAAAGCGTGGCGTGACATGGTCCATAGGGTCACGAAGAGTCGGACACGACTGAACGCCTGAACTGAACTGACATGTGCTGAAGCACACTAAAAAAGGTTCACTGAAAAAAAAAATATTCCTCCGAGTGTAACAACCTCAGGAAACTTCCACAGCGGGAGTAAGCGGTGGAAATTTTAAAGTTAACAAATGAAGTTGACTAAAAGATTACATCATATAGTACCCCCGCCGGGGTGGCGCAGTCGTTACGGCGCTTGACTACTGTTTCCAAGGACGCGGGATCGAATCCTGGCCTCGGCGGCCGCTTTTCAATGGAGGCGAAAGGCAAGGCACCCGTGTGCTGTGCGATGTCAGTGCACGTTAAAGAACCCTAGGTGGTCGAAATTTCCGGAGTCCTCCACAACGGCGTCTCTCATAGCCTGAGTCGCTTTGGGACTTTAAACCCCACAAAACCAAACCAAACATCACATAGTAGGCTTGGAACACTTGCTATTGCTGGCAAGTGCGAACATTTGCCACCGAAAACAATTTCACTGCTGCCTCTACGCGTTGGTCATAAGTTCTGTCAGTGTGGCATATGTTGTCGGCAAACATAGCCGTGACAGGAATGGACATAACGTTTATTACTCCTTCAAGCAGAGCAACTCTATGCACGTTCCTGCTTCACACATAGGTCACACGCTAAACATCTTTGTGCTGCACTGATGTTGGCGTCGCCTACCTTGATATAAGACACAATATCTCTCCCCTCTAGGATAGTAACTTCATATTTCTGTGATGGTCACCTTGTACGCTTCGATCTGCGTGGTACTTGTTCCCCTGATGTGTTGGAAGCAACAGCACATTCATTGTGCTCAATTCTTCATGCAAGGGTTGCTATTGTTCCTCGTCTTTCGTCTTTCCTTATCTGGCCCAGATGATGCCGCACAACCTTTCCAGAGCACTGAACCAGCTAAGAATGTCGGTCCAACAGCTTCACTATAATTCAAGACATCCATTTCACTCCTAGGAGGAATTATCTGACATTTCCTTCCTCCTGCACCCATTTGGCAGTTCTTGTGCAAATTCTCTTCAATGCCAGGCGACTCCGGTGTGGTTACTATGTGGTCCAATTGTGTTGGCATTTCACAGCTAAACAACATTTACCGCACTGATGCCTGTTGTTTAATGGACTGTGCAGTGCTGCCACTACAATGTTCCCTGGTACTTGTGAATGTCATATCATAGGTTTCTTCACTTTCCCCACACCCCATTCAGCTTGTCCATTAGTAACGGGGTTGGTATGGATGTGGGGTTATGTATTGAATGCCATTCATCATGAAGAAGTCTCCTGAACCATTAACCACTAACAGCGGAAGCTTGCATGTTCCATGTCTTTAGCAGACAGTAACTGTTGCTGTTTCCACTACTTGCAGTGCCTGTCCAAACCAGGTGTGCAAGAGCATGTCATCGTTTGCCAACTTGGGTTGGTCTGCGGTCCAAATGGATCAAAACGTGTCACTATTGATCATTATGCAAGAAGACACTGAGTTCACTTCAGAAGTCACATGCTTGCCATGAAAAGCGAGAAACACAGTTTTTTGCAATGTGTAGATCCAACAAAGTGCAAACCATGAAGCGTTGAAGCTTCGTGTTTGACATTCTTTGCTGGCTGAGGTCCTTGACGTGTCCCCAAGTAGTTTATTTACTGATAGACTTTTCTAGTTGTTCTCTGCTTCGAAATGCTGGCTTTCTCAGGGTGACTTCGAATTTTAGCAGTAATGGCATCTTGCTCTCTTGAACCTGCATGATTTTGTACTGTGGGCATCACCACAGTGCGAACAGTGTTGTGCTTGCTTCTTGTTATTCTTGCCATTACTTCTGATGCCTGTGCTGGTTGCTGCTTTGTTGAAGTTCAAATGCTTGGTCCTCATCCTTCGCGTCTACTGTATGGCAGTTTTTACACGAATGGCGAAGTCAAGAGCCTTGAAGCCCGTCACGTCATGCTGTGCAAAGAGCTAATCCTGGAGGTTCTCGTCACCTAGGCCAGACACAAACCTGTCAAGCAGCATTGCATCTGCCTGTAACAAGGAAAAGTTCATTACAGTAGTTGTAGCAGTAGTAGCTGTAGACGTAGTGCATTGCGTGGTTACTGCCGTTGCTGTTGACAAAACAACTCGAAGCTAAATTGCGTAGTGCAGTTGTGTAATAAATTCACCAGGCAGTTGGCGTCGATGTTGAAACATAGCATGGCTAAATGTCGTATAGGTGAAGGCCAAAGTGCATCTTCAGTGCCTGTGTGACATTGACACAGTTTACTTGGTCTGGCATTTTTGGCTGCAGAAGTGCAGAAATGAAATTATAAGTCTCAGCTCCACATAACGTAAGAAGGTATACATGTTGCTTGACTGGGTCAGTCATGCCACTGCACTTGAAAAAAAAAAAACTTGAACCAGCACTACCATGTCGTCCGAGATGCACCAGTTAAACTTTTGAACTCCTCCATCTGCCTTGAGAAGTCGCTTAGTTGGGTTGCTATGCTCACGTTTGTTGCGCTGCTACTGAGTGTGCCTACAGACCGTAGCCTTCCTCAGCGCCAAAATGTCAGTTTGGCATATTCCGGGGAAACATCTGAATTGACAGGAACAGACCTAGTGTTCTTTGGTTCTTTAATCAGAATGACTCCACCTGCACACACTAAACTTCTTTCTGTGCTGATGATGGCGGCATCCACATTTATCTCAGACACAACACTAATACACAAAGTGCAAGATGACTGCCATGTTCTGTCTGGCAAAAACTGCATTGCCTTGAGGCATTACTTTTCTTACCTCACATTTTCTCTCAGTTACCTGCAGCGAAATTCAGAGTTCACAATGCTGCCAGGAAGAATAAATCCACGGTGAGAATTGCACTCGTCCTGCCGCCGTGGCTGAAGGGTTAGGGGGCTTTAACTGCTGAGCCTAGGGATGTGGCAACGAACCCCGGCGGCGGTAGTCTGCTTTTTGATGGAGGCGAAAAGCAAAGGGCCTGTGTGCTGTGCGATGTCAGTGCACGTGAAAGAACCTCAGGTGGTCAAAATCCCCAGGACCTTCATTGCCGCATCTGTCTTAGCGTGGGCCGCTTATAGATGTTAAACCCTACAAACCAAATCAAGCCACAGAATTGCATTTTGCAGCATACAATCTGACAGAATGCCAGAAACATGAGTAACTCAATGGTAAAAGCCCCAAACCAGACTTTTGTTTTGCTATGGTGAAAAAAAATAATATTGCTCATTCTCTTGTCAACAGGAGGTACCGCTACACAGGCACACTGGCTTTGGGGACGCTTAGGCAGAAATCACCGGAAGGTCCTCCCTGCCTGTGCTGTATACCAAATAAGGCACAGATTGCCGTCCGAAGGTTACACTGGTTTCCAGTATGCACAAGGTTTGTGACGTTATCACCACCACCAGCCTCACTACACCCACTGCAGGGTAAAGAAGGCCTCACCCATAAGCCTCCAAGTTGCCCATTCCTGTGCTACTGGTATCCAGTTTACCCCACAAACTTTCTGTTCTCATCTGCCCACCTTTCTGCTGCCCTTTGCTATGCTTGCCTTCCCTTGGAATACAATGTATTATGGATGGCACACTGGTTATCTTGACTTTGCATTACAGGATATGCCATTGTCATTGCCATGGTCAGACACAAATCAGTGACCATTCCCTTGTCCATTCGGCACGTTTCTTATTACGCCTACCATTTTTCGTTCCATGGATGTGTGGGGTCCTCAATTTAATTTGAACTTTTCGTTAACCTCCACATTTCTGCCCCATAGGCAAGTACTGGTAAGACAGCAGGTTCCGTATAATTTCCTCTTGAGGGACATAGGTAACCTCCATTCATCATTTGATAGTTGCTGCTGAATGCATTTTAGCCCAGTCCGATTCTTCCTTTTTCCCTTTCATAATCCAGATCTGCTGACATTACTTATCCTAAGCAGACATATTCCCTCACCACTTCCAGTGTCTTGCTACCTGTTGCAAAAAATTTCCTTTCCGAGATTGTTGTACTTTAGTCTCCTGCATAATAATTTTAGCCCTACAGTTTTGTTTCGCCTATGTCAATAATCGTTCTTTGTAATTCTTCACCTAAGCTACTCAACAAGGCAATGTCATCAACTAACTCAGATTGCTGAAAGAGCCTCAATTAACAATTATCCCTAACTGTTGTTCCCAATCCAACCCCTTGAAAACTCCATCTAAGCAAGCTGTTAGTAGCACTGGGGAGATCGTGTTTCTTTGTCGAACACCTGTCTTTACGAAAATTTTATAACTTTCTTCATGGAGATCTGTGGTTGCTGCGCCGCCACTATAGCCCTTTCCGACCCAGCGACTAGTACACTGGACATACAAAAAAAAACTTTGAAAAAAGCGAACAAAGCCTAAATCGAAACTGAAACCTTTGCCACGGCTTCAGGGTAGAAACAAGGAATATCTCGATGAAGATAGTTCCTCTTTCTGCCGCATATTGTTAGGAGGGCAACACAGAGCAACGGCGTCCTCCGCGAGCAAATCGCCGCGTGCAACCTGCTCATAAGTATTTTTTTAATCTTTTCTCTTCATGCAATTCAAACAAATAAATTCGTGCGAGCTAATTAAACTCTATTTGAAGCAATGTGGTTAAATGTTTGCCTTAGTTTTTAGTAGTTTTTAGGTTACGCGATAATGTTTTTATGTCCAGTGTATTGTCAGCAGGATTCAATTGGCGCGTATTTTTCGATTTCCCGCGCAAGCAGGTAATGCATAATTTTCAGTGTATTTTGGCGGCAAAATAATATATCTCTTGCTGTCGTGGCAGAAGCATCCTACATAGATTTGTTGTGTAAGTGAGTAGATTTTGAGCTCCATTTGGTTGTTTTATTTGTAGAAAAGACGCTAACTAATGAAGAAATTCAGGAACTTTTGTTTGGGGACCAGTCGGACCTTGATGTCGATTCGGACTCTGGCGATGAAGCGGAAAAATTAGAGCCAGAGTCTGTTGTTCACAGCGAGGAAAGCACGACGACTCTTCCGGTGAAGATGAAAACGACGAAAACGAAAAGTTTTCCAAAAGATCTCTACCGCAACGTTCACGCCAGAAAGTAACACAGTCGTGGACGGCACAAGCGTTTTCAGCGCCAATTGGCATTCAAAGAACTGCCCCTGTACAATCCTCTCAAGAACCCCAGACGCCTTTGACGTACTTTAAAGATTATTTTGAAGACGACGTCTGGGGGTTTTTAGCGACCTGAAGGAATTTGTACTGGGTTCAGACGAATGGAACCTCTCTATGTATGATAGCCAAAGAAACCAAAGCTCTGTTTGGCATGCACATCGCGATGGGCAACATGAAGTTCCCTCAGGCCCGCATGTATTGGGCAGCAGCAACTCGTGTGTCATTAATTGTGGATGCCATGCCAAGAGATTGATTCTTGCGCCTGAGAAACGCTTTGCACGTCTGCAACAACGATACGGACTATGATGAAAACAACCGTTGCTGGAAGGTTCAGGCCCTTCTAGACCGTGTGAGGAAAGGCTGCCTGAAATTTTTCCTGGTCTAATGCAGCCTGTGTGGATGAACAAATGATTCCATTTACAGGCCGAACACAACTGCGTCAGTACGTTCGAGGAAAGCCAAACCCGACAGGACTCAAGAACTTCGTCCTTGCTGACTCTCTCGGTAGGGTACTGGACTTTGAAATCTATCAAGGTGCCACAACACCAATTCCCTCTGAGCACAAATGTCTTGGAATTGGGGGAGGGAGTGTCATGCGACTTGCAGACACAATGCCTCGAGGGGATGATTACGTTTTGTGTTTTGATAGATTTTTTACGTCCGTGCCACTAATCGAGCGCCTTCTAGAGCAGGGAATGTTCGGCCACGGCACTGGGATGACAGAGTCAAGACAACTCTCCAATCCAATAGAGTTTCTGAAGGACGAGGATCAAGTCATAAGAAGGTGAGCGCTGACGGAAGGCTGGTTGTGGTGAAATGGATGGACACGCGATCAGTTACCCTGCTGTCTTCATGTTGTGGAGCTGAGCCCGTGGACTCTACCAAGCGCTACGACAAGAAACAGAAAAAATACGTTGAAGTTGAAAGGCTTGCAAGCGTCCGTTTCCACAACAGTCACAAAAGAGGAGTAGAACTGTCCGGCTTTTTCATCAGCCTGTATCGCATACGAATGAAAACTAAGAGATGGTCTGTGAAAGCCATTTTTCATTTCACGGATCTCGCCTTGGTTAACAGCTGGCTGAATTAGACATCAAAGAAGTAGGCTACATGAAGATTCAGGTGCTTCACCTGTTAGACTTCAGAATGCAGGTAGCAGAAGCTCTAATCAGGGGCTCCCAAGAAAGAAAACGGCGCGGTAGGCCATCTACAGGTGCTACTGTTCAATCTGAACACCACCACAGGGCTGCCGTGCAAATCCCCGGCCCTGATGTCCGTTTTGATCAAGAAGGCCATTGGCCAGATCCGCAAGTGATGGCTAATTCCCCCAGGTGCAGACTCTTCGGATACAAAGCAAAGTCGCAAGTTCAGTGCAAAAAGTGCAAAGTCTTTCTTTGCTTGAAGGCAGGCAAAAATTGTTTCCGTGATTTCCACAATTAAGTGCTAGAGTTTGCCCTCAGTTTCAATGTTTCAGCGAGCACAAAGACGATTTTGCCAGCCCATGTTGTTTTTAGTGCAAGTTTCTTCTATTTCTAAAGTCAGAGAAAATTGTCCTTGTGATTTTAAACACAACTATGTTCTTGAAATGACGTACAGTATTGTTGATTCAACGAGCAAAGCAGATTATTTGTTACTGATATCGCAGCAAATAAATCCCCGTGTCCAGTATACTGGACATGGTTTTTCCTTGAAAACTATTGTACTTGCTGCCTTCTAATTTCTTTTGCTTCTGTACCAGAAAAAGCAATAGAAATTTTTTCGCTCGCGCACAGGATGAAAAGGGATAGATACCTTCCAGTACTTCCAGATTTGACGTGTCTACTGCTGCAGTGTCAATTGAATTAAACGCTTTATCATAATTTACGAGCTATGTATAAGTTTTGGTTATATTTGAGCGTTTTTTGTCCCCTGGTTGATAGTTATGGCTATGATCTGTAGCAGAATAGCTTTTGCTAAAGCAGCTAGTAAGGGTGGAAGAACGGGCTAGCTGGTAAATCATCTTGGAAAGCAAAATAGCGCACTTCAAAACACACACGCAGGAAGGGAACGACATATTTTGGTACAATCGATGTCCTGGGGCATTGCAAATGCAGGGTGGTTTGTTTTTATAGCATTATGTCCCCACCATCCTTCAATAAATCTATAGTTTCCGGATCTTTTGCAGCTGGTTTCCCCTTTTCATAGGTGTTGAAGCATTCTTTACTTCGTTCTTCGTTTATTGCCCTGCACTACTGCCAGTCTCATTATTGTCGTGATTACTTTGTATATGGTGTACTTCAGCCAGAACTTCTGGGCTAATTTGTTTGTAGGACTGATCTTTGCCCATTCATTGTGGTGCACTAATTATTGCCTTGATATAATCGACTTATTTGCTTGCTAAAGAAAGACAAGCAATTTGACTGAATTTGAACCTCTTTTCTCATTCTGTAATTTCGCTTTTCTAAACAAAGATAAACTTCTAAAATTGCATATTACTGCTCTGCAGGTAGTGCTGCTATGAAGACTATGTTAACTAATGCTGCTGCATAGATCACATGAAGTGCGGCTATAATATAGTGCCGCGAAACCTTCAAAACTGTATTTGTTGTTTTTTTAACAGCCGCCGGCATACAGGCTTATCACTCTGATTCTGGACCGCGTATCAGTTCCGTAATCTTTGCTTGTTAATGCTCGATGTCGCGAGTCACACCTTTATCAGTTTTGATGTAGCGCAAGATGCACAGAGATCTGTCTCGAAGGTTCCGGCCACTCGGGAGTCTTTCCACAATGTTCCAGCCCATGCTGGTAGCTGTTTGCGACGTTATCTAGATTGTTCTGTGCAGCCTTTAAATTGAACGTTGCCGAGTGTGACGGGCATTCTTTGTTCGACGATCGACAAGCACGTTTGTTTCTATCGCCGCCGCCGAGTTGCTTAGTGCTTTTGCGGGCGCAAGTCAGCCCAAATAAAGAGTTTCTTTAGTGCAATCATCGTACCGACCCCCTTCATTTGTGTCGTCGACCTCGTCACCACTATGTGACAATAGCTTCTAAAATTTGCTGTTCCACCAGTAGTGGGTAACGCAGTGTTGAGGCGAATCTAACTTAACATTTATGAAACAGGTCCTTTGTGGACACAGATTTAGTAAACAAGGCTGACAAAGGCAAAAAACGAAAGTAAGGAAATAGCAGAATGAAATCGGGTGCATGCTTTTTGATTACTTCCTTTCATGAGGGGCAGACAACTATACGAACATTGGCGTGGTGGGTAGGCAGGTGGTTGATAACAAATAAGTAATGGATACACTTGTTATGGTTGCCTTTTGCGCATGTGGCAAGACAATATGCTTCCTAGGTAATAGGAGGCAGTAGACCCCAAAGTGGAATTGAACTAAGGTGGTGAAAGCTGTAAAAGTCAAGTTCAGCTTCAGCTTAAGTAAAGAAAGATTCAAAAATATAAAAGGCCCAGTCAGTGATTATTCATGTTGTTTGCTACGTAATCAAGTGAAACAAAGAGCGCTTCAATAATTTCGGAGGTGCAAAGCTTCATAAGACCTAAATGTATTTCAGTCACTGGAATAAAAAGCAGGTTTTGAAATATCAGCCCTCACATAAATTGCTTGTTTTGTTGCAGTAAATATA
The DNA here is from genome assembly GCF_055883805.1 of Amblyomma maculatum. NCBI lineage: Eukaryota > Metazoa > Arthropoda > Arachnida > Ixodida > Ixodidae > Amblyomma > Amblyomma maculatum. Next base: position 31,401,576 of record NC_139348.1, read on the forward strand.
CCGGTCACATTAATCTTTTTCTGGATAGAACTGTCCAATTAGCCAGATATCAGTGTATTATACAGATCGAGATAAGTGGGAGGCTTAGCGCGGAACAGACAAGGACAAGAGAGGCACACAGGACGAGCCCTAACTTACAACTGAAAATTGGATTTCAGTTGTAAGTTAGCGCTCGGCCTGTGTGCCTCTCTTGTCCTTGTCTGTACTGCGCTAAGCCTCCCACTTATCACGTATTACCAACTAGCCCAGAACTCTACTTTGCTCAAGTTCATATACAGATCAAGGAGTGCACAAGAGGGTCAATGCACAATTAGGACAAGTGACTGCAAAGCGAGCAAGGCATTTCAACGCAGCAACAACACATAGGAGGTCTTCTTCCCTTTTCTTTTTCTTTCTTTTTTTTCAGAATTGTTGTTCTTAAACATGCGATATTTCAGCCTATTCATTTCTGGTAGATAAGTATGTAAAGTTGCATTTGCACCCGCTTCGTTAATGTTATAGTTTTGCTTTCAATATGCTGATATTGCATATGAGGGAAAGAAGGTTGGTTGGTTGGTTGGTTGGTTGGTTGGATGGTTTGTGGGGTTTAACGGCCCAAAACGACTCAGGCTATGAGAGACGCCGTAGTGGAGGACTCCGGAAATTTCGACCACCTGGGGTTCTTTAACGTGCACTGACATCGCACAGCACACAGGGAAAGAAGGCTCACTTATAATGTACTTTGTGCACTCTACTCCACCTACAGTTTTTGTAAGGTGGAGTTTTTTATGGGTGAGTAATGACCTCAAATACATCATAATAACTGTGCAGCTGTATATACTTGTTTGCATATTTAGGTGTAAGGCACCAAATCATAAATAAAGATGTTCTGTTCCAAGTGAACTGCCTTGTAACCTGAAACTTTTTAACTTCTCTCATGCTTCATGGTAGACAACGAACCTGTGGCCAGCCATTAAATTATTTTGAAACTAAAATTTCTTTCTTTCAACACTTCTCGCTTGGTAGTATTACAGAATGCCCACCTGTATCACAGGGTGGTGCTCCCCGTGGCACTGGCATAACTAGACCTTCTAGCTGCCAGAAGTTCACCTTTGGAAGGTCTCGGGAACGAATGGCTCATGGGGGTGGTGCAGTCGAAGGGTTTCTGCGAAAGCAACCTTATAAGATGGCCACTGTTCGCAGCAGCGTGCCGTCTCATCCAGAAGGAGGCCAACATAATCTGCAAATCAGAAGGAGTGCATATAGGAGTGTTATAGTTTCTTAAAGGTGCAAAAAATGAAAACAGGACAACCACAGAAAATAAAACGTGATGAAGCGTTAGCATTATTCTTTCAAATATATCACACATTAACCTGTGTCACAGCAGTATGCTGAAAACGCATGTATACCAAAGACCTCTTATTGGTGATCGTACGGCAGCCATAGTTTGAATGAAAACTCCTGTACTAGAACCCTTAGATGACACGAAGTTTGAAGCCTCATTGTAAAGCCGATATTGGGAGTTGAATGAAAGGTTACAGTTAACATTGTAATGCAGGTATATAGAGCAAGGCCTGCAATGTACTATATGAAGCAGTGTGGCCAAAGACCATTTTCATGTCAGGGCTTGCTGTCAGTGTTCCATAGTGCTTGGCGACGCCAAATTATATATTTTATTGTATTGATGCCACTAGGGGGCTGAGAAATTTCATGTCACAGATATGGACATCCTCGGCCACGTTGCATATTTAAACTGGAGTGTACAGACTGAAAAATAAATGGTTCTTTGAACATACTATATAAAAGATGTAACAAATTTTTCCATTACATATCTGAGATCTCGAACCTTAAAATTTTACTTTTCTTTTTTCCTAGTGCTAACCATACTACCTACCATATGTAGGCTCAGCTTTCACAGGACAGGCAACGGCTGTACCCTTCCTTGCTTCTGGGTTCTTTATTTTCCATTTAGACTGGCCTTCAACTGTGGTGGCTTGTCCTTTGCTGGCATTGTCATTAAAATGGAGTATTACCAGCTGTGTTTTGAAAACAGACAATCCGACAGTTCTTCAAATGTAAATTTTCGAGAGGTCACATTCACCACCTACCTTGCACGTATGCATTCAGATGAGAAAGATATGGACTTTGGTGCGAAGCCTATAAGCCCGCTGTGAAAGGCCTCCAATCTGAAAGTGCGTGTGCTGGGTGCCATTTTCTAATGTCTTTAACGAGACGGGGTTCCTGAAAACCTCGACAAATCTGTTGTGTGCAGGTGTCCCTATGGTCAAAAAAATTCTGGATAAGTCATCTTCATTTCGCACCGCAATGAAGTACAATTATATACTTTTAGTGCGCATAATTTTTATTTTTATTAATATAGTTTTATAGGTATTGAGGTAACAAATAGTAGCTTGGGAAAGGTTGACCACTAGCTGAAATCAGGCACCTCAGCGTTTTGGCAAAACTTTAAATTTAAGCATTTTGCAAGTCATGCTTGATTAAAAGAAGGTACATTCAACATGTAAGGCACATTGAAGTTTCTGCAAAAACTTATTTTGATTTCAAATAGCAACATACTGACCTGGAACAAGCCATTGTCTATCTCCAAGATCATCATTGGCACAATGTGTGTAGAGCCCTGTGTGACCTCAACGCACATCGGTGACATGCCGTTTCATGGTTTTCCATATGTCTCGCAGCATATCGACGTTGCCATAGCTAATGGCACCGTGCGCATGAACTGGTGAATTAAATTTAATTATAGAGCACTTGAATGGTAGGTAGGTGGCACAACTCGCCTGAACGCCATCTAAAAGAGTCAGCTTTGTATTTTGCAATGATGATTATTGTATCTTGTGTGAATATATTCTATGACGGTTCTGCATTCTAGGCACCTAAAGACGTGTTTGTAAAATTGTACTAAAAACAAATCATCACAGTTCCTTTACAAAAGCCGTCAGGCATTCTTAGTCGACACTGGGAGGAGGTAAAATATTTATTCGGGCATTGGATCTTTAGTGAAGTAGTTCACTAACTGTTAGACTGCCAAGCTAGCATCTAAAGCTCAGTATTGTGCTTATCTGTGATTGTAAATACTTCATAATTTTGTACATTAAAGCCCCGCTCCACATAAAGTTTAAATCTGTAGTACATACAATCACAATTTTTCAGTTAAACACTTTCTAGTACCTCATGTACCCCACACATTCTAGCTGATAGTTTTAAGCTTGGTTTCTTAACTTAAAAATGATTTATGGGGACGAGCAGACTTCATGCGTCTTTATACAAGCCCATCAGTTTATTGCCAACCTCTTCCGTATTTCATATATTGTTCAGATAATTAGCTCAATTCCTTCAATCTTTTTGCTGTTGGTTTTGTTAAGCCCAGCGAAGGTTCGCTTGATCGAAATTCTTACAGTGTATTTCATACTCTTGAGATTTCTTTGTGCTTGGATTTTCACGAGTGTTGCATGGCTACTGTTGATGGAGAATAGTGTTCATTTGTAAAACAGTACTTCGGTAAGTGCAGTGATACTTTGTCAGTTAATATGTATGTTATTGTTGTGCAGTAGGGATTCTGCAGGTCTGCCGCTCACAAACAGATGCATGCCTCCAGCGCCTGCCTAAGCAACTTCCTCTATGACCTCTTCCTCCATTCCTTCCTCTTCCTGAATTCTTCTATAAATGAGGACATGGCCACTTCATGTGTTTGTTATAGCTGTTAAAAGATTGAGACACAGAAGTACAGTGCAAAGCTGTTAGGAAGAAAACTAGTGTACATTCACTGGTTTGTAATAAATATAATTCATGTATAATGTGTGACTGTGCGTTCTCACAAGAAAACAACACAGTTCCTGCTCACGGCAAGCGGATCCCAGCAGTGCTGAAGTCGTAGTAGGAAAACACTGCTCTAAAAATTAAGCACTGATCGATGATACTCATGTGTCAACCCCAAGTGAAAGCATCAAGTGTGGCCTCTGTGGCTGCGGAAACACTATGTTCCAGGCAAAGGCTGTGCTGATTACCTTGTCTGTATGTGGTAAGTAGTTTTGCCTTTCATGTAAGCTGCACTGCATAGCAGCTAAAAATGCATACTTATGTTTTATGTTACATGGCTGCCATATCTTATGTTCTTTTTTTACCTGATACCCATTTATAGTCCCACTTAACTCGAACAATTCCAAACTTGTTGCTGTTGCCTACTTGGCTTCAGAAGGTGTAAAGTGGAAAAGTGAGAAAGGTGCAGAAAGCAATACTTTTCAAGAGAACTCTATATGTCGAGCGCAAGCACGTATTCAGTTACAGTATGTCGCTACTATTCAGACATTGATGCATTAGTGCTTTGTTAACACAAGCGTGCAGTTTACTGAAAAACGTTTGTGACACCTTCCTGAGTTAACTTGTTGCCTAGACTGAGTGGTTTATTTTACGTTTAGGAGGATGCAAGAGTATGCGCGGCTGGGTATAAACGTTAGAAATGCTCTGCTGCAAAGATAACAAGAAATAAGATATCAAGTGCAGGAGGCATACGGCAAATAATGTTTGTGTCAGGTGATGTGCCTTTAACCTTGTATGTACAGTGTGAAAATAGAGCATTGGAAAAGTGACAAATGGAAGTCTTGGTCATCTAGTATCAAAGAAGAACAAACAAGGGTTGAGCGGCAGCCTAGTTCGGAAGCAAACATTTCAACAAGACTTCTCTTCAGCCCAGGTGAAGACATATCTTCTTGTTGACATGTTTGCTTGCGAACTTACGCCGAGTCAACTGCAAACTGAGTCAAGCTTGCCGCAGAGCATCTTTTTTGTCCCCGCTCCCTGCATGTTTCTGATAAAATACTGAATAAACATTGAATTGAATGCTCATTGCAACCCTTACCTGGTTTTCTTTAATTCTGTGTGTACATGTTCCCCTTATTCTAACCCGGTTATGTAGTGAATGCTTATGCACATTTACAAAACTCTCGTGCACTGCACAGGTAGAAAACATTCTCAAGAAGCTGTAGAATTAAATAAATATAAGCTGCTATGCAGAATGCCATTACCTTTAATAGTGTGTTATCAAACACGAAAAACTGATTATTATGTTGGCTTTTTCATACAGCTGATGGGCCTCATCCTATCAAGCTCCACTTGACAGCTGTCTTATGAGTCTCGGTCTTTAGAGCAGCCGCAAATAATTTCTTGCAATTAATCGCCAAGTGTCCAAGATAGCACACTTTACGTATGTGCAAGGAAGGTTGTGTGCATCAGTTCTGTACGGCCAATCTGCATTCACTCACTTATTCACGGGGGTCATTTATGCTGCATTTGACAAGTTGACCCAATCCAGTATTTTCTGCCAAGAAAACCCTATGGCCAGTCACAATATATGAATGCGAGAGTTGGACTGTGAAGAAGGCTGACCGCCGAAGAATTGACGTGTTTGAATTGAGGTGCTGGCGGAGACTCTTGAGAGTTCCTTGGACGGCCAGAAGATCAAATCAGTCGATATTGTCGACCATAAACCCTGACTGCTCATTGGAGGGTCAAATTCTAAAGTTAAAGCTTAGCTACTTTGGTCATCTGATGAGAAGAAATGAGTCGCTGGAGAAAGCTTTGATGTTGGGAAAGGTTGAGGGTCACCGGAGAAGGGGTAGGCCGTGAACGCGATGGTTAGATGGCATCCTCGAGGCGCTGCAGATGAAGTTATGTGGTGTTAGGAGGATAGTGACAGACCGGAAAGCGTGGCATGATACGGTCCATAGGGTCACGAAGAGTCGGACACGACTGAACTGAATTGCACTGAGAAGGTGACGTTTGGATATATCTGGAAAATCATTCATTTGTTTTACTGATATCCTTTTCTTACTGTGAAATGTTTACTCTACTTTTACTTCATCATATATCACATGTTTGAAATATTCTAGACCTAAACTTGACTGAAAAGATGGATGAAAGGCACATGTGTATACGTAGGGCCATCAAGAACTTGAGTTCAAAAGACCGTGCGAGATCATCTAAGTTTCATTTTGAGCACTGGCATAGATATGCTTTGATTTCAGTATATTCTTGAGTTCATTGAACGACCCCTAATTATTTGACTAATATATTGGTAAATAAGCTAATTTTGGATTTGACGTGTTATGTACAGCAATGTTCAGAAGTCCTGAAGCCAAATTATTTTTGTCTCAACCGCAAAATGAAGCGGTACGGTGTCATTGAGGAATGAATTTCCATGAAATGCTATCAGACCGTTTCTGGCTGTGGTAATCAATCATTTCGAGGCATTTTAAATACATTTAGGCCTTGATCGCGTAACGGGTTCGTTTTGCGGCTGAGACGATAATCCTTAGGATTCAGGACTTTTGATCACTGCATGCTGCTCTGATAATTGGCGAGGTGTGATACGCATTCAAGCCCTTCACCAAATGAGCGCCCTGCAAGTGAGCTTTGTCGCCAGGGAATTACAGCTTTATTTTAGAATATATTAAAAAAAAGGTGCCAGCTTGATCAGTTCGCGCAGTTCTCAGAGACCTGGCGCCGACAAAACTATACCGAATCTGTGATATTAGTCAAGGGTGACAAGCTGCAACGCTAAAAGTGAGCGGCCGCATAGGCGAGCACGATCACACAACGGACCCAATTTCCGTAACACGTGCGGTACAATATCGAGGTCACTCACGCGCTGCGTGGCCAGCAGGTCTCGAGCCGCCTGCCTGACGCGGCGAAGAATTAAGCCGATCGTCGTAGAGTGCTCCCTTACGCGCATTTGATGACGTTCTTAGCAGAACTAGCTTAAAAAGCGCTATGATCAAGCTGTCACAAACTAGGAGTTGTTTATACGTGCGCCGATCTAATTTTGTACGTGACGCGAGAAGTCGAGCTGCGCACTACGCATTGTTGTTCGCTCGTACTTATCCGTAGGTGTTCCGTCCCTTGGGAAGGTTAGTAGAAGGCAGTTTATACCAGGAAAGCCATCGTACGACAAAAACTGACGAGAATATATATGTAGACGGCACTTTAATGCGTTCCGCGGTGATTGAAAATGCATCGATTCTCTAACGCCGATCGCTGGATCACGAAGTAAATAGAAACAATGTGCCACTGTACTACGGAACGGCTGCAGAATCGGTTTGCTGTTTGTTTTGTCCTTTTTCGCGGTGCTACGAGCGCTTTGCTAGCGGGTTTACATAGCGCGAGCAAGGGGCGTCTGCTACTGGACCTCTTTGGCGCGTTTGCATGGTTTTGCCGCCAGGTGCCGCATGAATTGCTGGATTCGCGAATTGTGATGTAGGTGCGCCTTATAGCTGCATGAAAAAAAAACTAATATATAAAATAGCCTTCTTTCAGACTTGTGACACATCTATTTTCGTTTGTCTATGTGGTGACTTTCTCGCAGCATCAGAAATATGCCCGAGATTCTGCATTCTGCTCCGAGCATATAAAATATATTTATCAGGGCTGGCATATCGCAATTCAAGGCGAGTTCAAAGTTGCAAAAAAGTGCATGCACAGAAAAGCTGCTTATGCCCCTATGTCGGATAACTTTTCTTCACAAATACTAGCAACCGCACAAAACTAATCTCACTGCTAGTGTATTGAGCAATGTGTGTACAATATTAGGGCAACCAAATAACTCTGCACAAATGAAGACCTCTAATATCACATTAGCTGGAAGCACAGCGGACATATGACATTAAGGAAGTGAAATGACTTTTTCATCTCTGGTTCGAAACTGTTTACTTTGCATCATTTCAATGCTCCCACCAAAAGCCATGACACAAAGTATCAACGAATGCAGCTTCCCACCAAAAGCATATCTGCGCCTGTGCCGTGAACACCACTAAGACTTGTGTAATTCATCAAAAATATAAAATTTCATTTGATAATAAAAGCAATCCTTCCTGTGATGTACCTATGACCACGTGTCTTCCCTCAAATAATTCCTTCGTACCGTCATTCTACTGCCAAACACCTAATGACTAAGTAGAATACCAGTTTGTACTTTGGCGTCAGCTGACCATGTTTTTCACAGATAGAAATTTTTTTGTACATGCACACAAGCACCAAAAATAAAGGCAGCAACCACTGTCAAACATGCGCCACCGCAACAACTAGCTTTTCGATCACTGGTTCTTCACAGCATTAATGCACCCAACTGCTAGAAAAAAAAGATGAGTTTTAAACAATATCTCACATAAAATATTGCGAAGCACAATGGTTATACTAAGTCGTGGCCGAGTGGTTTGGGCGCCCGTCTCGGCTGCGGGAGGTGGTCAGTTCGAAACCCGCCGCCGGATACCCATCGGTAAAATTGGGTACAAGCGTTCTCCGGCCCGGCGCCCGGCTCTTTCAGGGGTGTGCGTTGGGAAGAGACTCTGCTAACCCTGCTGTGCTCCTTCGAGGGCTTAGTTTCGAACAACAATGCCCTGCAAAGGCCGTGCTGAAAAAAAAAAGAAGGGCCACATAATAGGCTTTTGCGCGCGAGGATGACTTATTGTTGTCCGATGGCGGAACGGATCACTGCCACATCGGCGCAACTATTTGGGCCGTGACCCCTTTTCCCAAGCATTTCACCCCAGAAGAGCCGAGCACCGGGGGAAAGCTTGTACCCATTAAAAAATCGGTGGGTAACCGGCGGCACCAGGGATCGAACCCGGTACCTCCCGAATGCGAGGCGGATGCTCTACCACAAAGCCATCGATAATACACACCCTCCATACTTATACCATGAAATATACTCCATAAACTACTTAAATCGCAAGCTTTTATCGCGGTAGGGAGGAACGTGCATATTACAAACGATTGCTTCCCAAGGATGATTGACTCGCCCCCACAATAAAACAGGAAGCATAGTAAAGAAAGCACGTCGAGTTCGCAGCTTGTATTACGAAGACATTTTGAGACAACAGGCAACAATATTAAGAGCGCGTACCGCATTCAATAGCAACATTAAACAAGAATCATTTCAAGCAGCGTACTCATATTTGCAAAACCACGCCAGTCATTTCCTTCTTCCGTATTGAAGCCAGCGTTGCCACGGTGCGGTGCAAACTCTGTACGACACTGAATCTATTTACCACTGCTTCGCGCACTTCAGAACGTCTATCGAAGCTCACATGTCACAAATAAATTCCGCGATCTTTGCAAAGAACCACAGCACAAAAAAAGCAGCACAATGTATGGAAGCAGCGTTCACAATCGCACTTCACGACAACAAATGCATCTGTGGCACCTCTCAGCAGCTGATGACTTCGGATCGGTTCGCATTAACCTGTCGATGGCTTTTCTGGCTTTTACTGCCGCTTCGTAGACAGATTTTCGGTTTAAGAAACCAGGTTCGTCGATACTTCCCTTCTTTCTTTCTTATTTTTATTTTTTTTTGGAAAGAAAGTGTATTGCCTGAGTTATTACTGTTGTAGTTGTTATTTTAATTTTATACAAAAGAAAGCAAAAGATGTTTGCCAGCCCCGGTATCTGCTATGTGATATCTGAAGCACCTGAACTGGGGCGGCCGAAATAAAGGGATAGCGCGGAAATAGAGGAAATCAAAGAGGCGAGCGATAGAAGGGAAAGTGCAGGTAAAAATAAAAAATATATATATACAATATAGAACTATATACAGTATTTTGCTTGAGGCTAGGTGCAGCCGAGTGGTTAACGCAGGACGCCTCGGAGCAAGAGATAATGTGTACAGCCTGCGTCCAGTTCTCTAATTAAGCAAAAGGCTGGCAGACTTAGGGAAAGTGGTTTTGCACTTATCTTCCGCCGTCGTAAAGCCATTGTCTGGTCGTGTACTGTCTTTGAAGGGAGTGGTTAAGCGGATTATCCTCAGTCTTGATTATATGGCTTTTAATGGAGCTTTTAAACGTGTGCTTGGATTTCTCTTCCCCCACCCCCCACTAAAAAAAAAAGGAAAAAGAAAACGATCGACGCATGAAGACCAAGGAAACCGTAGATGCCGCGTACGCACTTTGGTATCTCAACCAAAGAAATCAGCACAGCATTTTGAAGCCAAAAGCTTCACTAAAACGGTCGGAGCCGAGCTTCGCGTATGCCGTATGCGGTATGCCACGATCGAGGGACGTCACAGCCAAAGAGGCTAGCTGCGCAGCCCCCTCGCCAAGCTCTGCCGGCGTTGCAGATGCCTTAGGAACCCATGCATTTCGAGGTCATCGTAACTATCACTAACCGTCACTTACTAGTTAAGGGCCGTTTAACACTAATCCGACATTAGCTAGTACTCAGGAAGTGCAAGTCATGGTTAACCAGCACTAACCAATAGTAAGGGTTAGACGCTCCGAGACATCCATAGCCGTCGCATGCTGACGTATTCGGCCATGACGTCAAGACTGGATGTGATATCACCAAGACGCAACATCCGATAATGTATAACAACCGGAAGTGATAATAATGTCACATCAGTGATTACTGGCGGTGACGTCACTAGGAGGTTCATGCATATACGAAGCTGACCCCGCCGGGAATTCCGCCCCTGTGTCCATGCGGCGCCTTTTATTTGGCGCTTCCTCGAACGCTGCACTATAGAGCATATATAGAAATAGGCTAAAAAAATAGTTAACTCAGTCAATTACACTGACGTCAAGCTATGAGGACCAAGTGGGAACAAGTGCGCTTCTTGCCTTCAGGAAGTCGATGCAGGCGCAGTCACTCTTCCTGAAGCTCTGAGGGTTAGAGATACCAGTCGCCGGGTGAATAAACCGGCGATGGAACCTAGCAAAAAAAAATGGTTGAAATACTGGTGGCTTAAAAGCAGAAAAGTGACATAATGTTAGTAACGCAGAAACAAAAATTCAATAAATAGGATGATGGTATAGTTAACCAATCTAAAACAAAAATTAATATATAGGGAGAAAAATGAGCATGATAGCTACTGCTACCACCCCGTTTAAAAGGGGACGCTCCTACATTCCATCCATCCATTGATTCATCCATCGAATGACAGAGCCTGAGTCTTTCTTTCCTGTAAATGAATTATAGAACGCCGATAAAATTAGATGTGCTTAAAATGAAAGCAGAGGAGAGAATAGTTGCTGGCGAACGACGCAGAACGACGCAGAGAAATTAACTTCTTCTGATCCCGAGCTAATCACTGCTTTTCGCTACGTATATCCAGGCATAGCAGAGCTAAGCCATTTATAATTTTTTTTTTAAATTTTGCTGCATTTAGTTCTAGCTCACTTGTTGGAAATCTTTTGTTGTAATTTGTTTGTGTTCTAAAAATTCCGCTTTTTGTTCGTGTGATTTGCGTAACTCCACTACTCTCTAGAATGCGTAGGCGGTTGAGGGTATGGCAAAAAATAAATAAACGAAGTATATTACCAACCTCATCAGGAGCGTTGCAGCTGGCGTATACTTGAATATTCCTATCTTGTATACTGCCAGATATCATCTCATCATCGTAGTAACAGTTAAGGTACATTGGATTCACTGTTACCAGTGCGGTAATAATAAGGTCGTAGAAAGGTAGTTGCAAAAAAAACGTAGTAACAGTAGGAGCTACTACAAGTTCCTACTTCGTTCTCCTTTGAGGTAGCAACAAAGTCGTAAGAAGGTAGCAAAAAAGTCTCTCTTCAGTCGTTCAGTCGTGTCCGACTCTTCGTGACCCTATGGACCATGTCACGCCACGCTTTCCGGTCTCTCACTATCTTCCTAACATCACATAACTTCATCTGCAGTGCCTCGAGGATGCCATCTAACCATCGCGTTCGCTGCCTACCCCTTCTCCGGCGACCCTCAACCTTTCCCAACATCAAATCTTTCTCCAGCGACTCCTCTCTTCTCACCAGATGACCAAAGTAGCTGAGCTTTAACATTAGAATTTGACCCTCCAATGAGCAGTCAGGGTTTATGGTCGACAATATCGACTGAGTTGATCTTCTGGCAGTTCAAGGAACTCTCAAGAATCTTCGCCAGCACCACAATTCAAACGCGTCAATTCTTCGGTGGTCAGCGTTTTTCACAGTCCAACTCTCGCATCCATACATCACAACTGGAAAGACCATAGCACGAGTTATACGGATCTTTGTTGGCAGACTAATGTCTCCGCTCTTTACTAGGTGGTCAAGGCTAACCATTGCTCTCTTTCCCAGAAGCAGGCGTCTCCTAATTTCATGGCTGCACTCTCCTTCCGAGGTAATCTTGGAGCCCAAGAACAAAAAATCTGCCGCAGCTTCCACTTCTTGTCCATTGATGCTCCAGGACTTGATAGGGCAAGACGCCATGATCTTTGTCTTTTTAATGTTCAGTTTAAGCCCAAACTTCTCACTCTATTCTTGATACGCGCATCAGAAGTCTCTTGAGTTCCACTTCACTTTCTGCCATTAAAGTGGTATCATCCGCATATCTAAGGTTGTTGATATGTTTTCCAGCAATCTTCACTCCAGCTGAAGACTCGTCCAGACCGGCCTTCCTCATGATGCACTCTGCATATAGGTTAAACAGGCAGGGCGACAGTATGCAGCCTTGCCTCACTCCTTTCTCGATCAGAAACCAATCAGTAAGACCATGTCCACTTCTGACTGTGGCCTCTTGCCTTTCATACAGGTTCCTGAGGAAAGAGATGAGGTGAATTGGAACTCCCATCTCTTGGAGAGCTTGCCACAATCTGCTGTGATCTACGCAGTCAAACGCTTTCGCATAATTAATAAAGCAGAAATAGATTGGTTTCTGGAACTCTCTTGCTTTTTTCATGATCCAGCGAATTTTGGCAATTTGGTCTAGCAAAAAAGTAGTAACGATAAAAAGGTAGTAATGGAACCCGTTACCACCTTTTTACTACATTTATTTTCTAAGAGCTGTGGCGGAAAAGTGGCCTGCACAGTTTCTCACCCTTTTTAGCCGCAAGACATTTAGTAATTGGGTGCGGCAAAAGAGTTGGCTCTAATAATTAACTTGGAAGATTTGTGACAGTGCTTTTATATTGCCACCTCTTACGAACTTCGCGTAAATAACGAATTGTAACCGTCAATTTGTGAGCTAACAGCAAAAACCACTCAGTCCGCTCAAAAAAAAAATTCTTCATAGTTGCTGCTAGCGCAGAAAATAAAACCCTAAATGGACACAAATGCAAACAAAGCGTGAGTAAATTTCTCTCTGGACCTGAAAAATTATAATTATGTGATTATCGAGAAGAATTCTAATCCTGCGAAACAATCACATCGCATCGGGGCTGCACTCTTACCAGGAACCGTTGACGCAAGGTCCGGTGCTGAAAAAAGACGAGAAATATTTCACAATAAAAGAAACCAGATATACGTCCATTCTTTCGGCTTCAGCCTGAGCGTACGGAGATACGTGAAACAATGCAATGTACTTACTCGTGGCATACTCCACACTTTGTCCTAATAAATATTAGCATGAAAGTGCGGACAAGATGCTTTATTTGTCCCTTCCCATGACTGCCTCGGTGATGGGCTTTTTCTTACCAGTGCCCGATATCATTGGTTACTTCCTTGAAATAGGTTAATTAAATTGAAAATCCCATGCATAAAGACCCTTTAGACTCCTCGTCTGCCTTGCAGAGGGCTTCAGCATATCGGAAAGAAAAATATTCGCTTGCGATCACGCTGATTATGTGCCATTATATACATGTCAGCATTGTTTTTCTGAAACATTATATTATTCGGGTATTCCTTAAATTACAGAGAACTAATGACCGTTTCTGTATTCTTCATTGTGCTGTGGCCATTTCTTCTTGAGCAAATCACCCATGTGATCAAGCAGTGTGCGGCCAGTATTACTTGTTGCCATCTGCCACCTGCCAGATGAATTTTTAGACACGGCGATGCTTCAAACGGAGGGTGGAAAGGTGGTCACGGTGGGCTCGATTTCCATTTAACCCTTTCACATTGAAACAGCTGCAAACTCGGAAAGCTGCTACCACCTCGTCTTATCGCAAAATCCGCCGGCCAAATAACCACCTGCCACCAGCCCCAAGCGTGCTCATGATGTTTTGAGGGTGCGAGGTTTTTAACGGTCGCTCCCGAAGTCGGTGGATTTTTTTTTGAACATCAGTGTGATAACACCCTCTCGTGATTAGCCCGCCGAAGCTTGTGCGTAATCTTCGAAGCAGCCAGGCTTCAAATGGTTTACGCCGCCAGTAAATATTTCTAGACATGAGGGTACTCCTTCACTATGAATGTATCCGATATCAAGTGTTACATAGCTCATCTTTAGTTATAAACCCAATTTCCTCTTTTGTTCTAGCAGGATGGAGATACTAAATATCCTGAAAGGGGACGAGCTACAGTACCTCCTGATAGTTAGTTCCTTAAGCCTGTTGTGTTTAAACCAGTCGCAAATTAATTAGTTCCAAGCACACTTCGTGGGAAACCATTATCACTATAAATTTCCAATTGTAGGCGCATGGCGGTTGTTCCCCCCAAGGGATGTAACCCTAATAGGAAAACCGATTTGTTGCTTAGAGCAGTTCCACGTTTGCGCGATATGGCCAACACTGATGTTAGAGGCGGGCATTGACGCATACAGAGAAAAAAAAAAGCACACTTGCAAACTGCTGCAAAACGCCATATTCCAAGAATAACTTGGCCGAAGCCATGATATAATTCAGTTATTTTGTGGCGCATCATGCTCCCGAAGAAAGCAAAACTGAGCCTTTTAAGAGCGCAGAATAAATTGGTTAGATGAGAACAGCTTGGTTTACTAAAGTCGCGGTCTTCTGCAGAACAAATCCGCAATTCGCTATCTCAGTGACAGAGTTCAGGTAGTAGGACCGGCTTCCGCCTAAGTACCAACTTTCGGATTTATAACGCACGTCATTCAACCGAGAATATCGCTAAAAATTTGTTGAAAAATTACCACGAAACAAAATGATAAACCGAACATGCACACTAGTGCTAATCTAACCAGACAACGGCTTACGTTAGAGAACATGCAAGCTAGCTTCCACATTATGCGGTCAGCAGAGAGGAACCAGACGATCGTGAGCCAGTTGGACATGGAATGAGCCTTCTTTTACTACTGAGAAGCAAAGATGCGGCGGCACGCAATGTGATGTACACGGCAACGAAGCAGAAATGCGGTATTCAATAATGCGCACCGTTTAGCTTGCCAGCATGAGGCCCAGAAAATATTACCATAGACAAAGAATATCAAGATAAGCAAAGCATAATGACATGCATAGCAAGGTACCTCTTCTAAGCGAAAACTAGTATTTTCTTTTTTTTTTTTCACTTGGAGATAATTGGCGAAGACAGAAAACGACCTCTATATTTTAAGGCGTAGATTACACTGTTTAACTATGATGCCGCAGGCCATTCAAATCTTTATTTCTTATTCTTTCGGCCGCCTGCATGCGGTCGTATCACTCTGATTCTGGAACGAGAAGAAATTCTGTATTTCATATTTCATGCTTGTTGTTGCAAGACGCAGCTTTATCAGTGTCTTTGTCGCGCAAGATACGCCGAGATGTGTATCGAATATTCCGGCCGCTCGTCTAATTTTCCGCAATGTTCAAGGTGATGCCAGTCACCGTTTGTGACTTTATCTAGATGATTCCTAGCCGCCTATAAATTGAGCGTTTATCGATGTGAAGACATTCAGTTGTAAAGGCGGTGCGTTGTAAAGACGGGAGACTACTCTCTGCGACCACGGACGCTGTCTTTCCGTTGCCCGGCTCTCGTCAGCAATAAGAATGGGCGATGAAACACGCAACGGGAAAGGCGAAATCGACCCTGAGGAGCGGGCTCACCCCAATGATCTGCAGCAGAGGCGAAGAGACGACATGCAGTTCGGCTTCAACAGTCTACGTGATGCCGTGCCGACTCTGCATGGCGAGGCATCGCAGCTTCAGATCCTGAAGAAGGCCGCCGACTACATCCAGTCTACGAGGCGTAGGAACACTGCACATCAGCAGGACATTGAGGACCTGAGACAGCAGAACAAGCTTCTGGAGGAACAAATTCTTGCGCTGAAGAAAACCAGAATGACCACTGGTGGTGGCCACTCGACCGGTTCGGTGCTCAACGCCATGAACATCAAGGGCGACTCCGTACCTGCCTCTGACGGAGGTTTTGGCTCCGAAAGCTCTGAAGACACCGACAGCTCTTCCAGGGGCTCCCAGAAAAAGAAGTCCAGTCCCGATTCTACGCCTGTGGACCTCTAGAGGAAGCCACTGCGGTTCCTTTGGAGTTGGCTGTTCTTTCGCACTGAGCAAGCGTCGAGGAACAAGCTCTGGCTTCAATGCAACTGCGATGATGCGGTGTACAGGACCTGCTTGCTCGCATGCCTTCTAATATTTTTTTATTTTAAATCGTCTTGTTCCTCGCTTTATCAAAACTGGGCGCCGATTATGCGCTATGTATGCATGTGTACGCCTTTAGAGAGTTTTCGCAAATTACTTAGACGTTATTTATAACTTCCTCACAGTTTTTATCCTGGCCCCCCATCGTGTCTACGTTGTGTAGTTTTTCATACGTGTACCTTTGTAAGCAGACAGGAACGATTGTTTGATGGCCGAGCACCTACCTTCCGCTGCTGCACAAACGGCAGTGAGCTCAGCCTACTTCGTGCCCTAGCTTACTAGTAATTCCTGGCTGTGGTCTGCTCGAAGAGGCTGTGCAGAATTTACCGATTTTTTTTTGACACTTTGAAATAAATGGTGAAGACCTGCACCTTGATCTGGCTTCCTCCGGCACAGGTTCTCTGGCCTGAACGGTGCACTAGAATCTTCCGCGGGATAGCTGTCCCGGTCCCTGGTGCTGATAAGGCAGCGCACGAAGGTTGGCTTGTCGTTTTTCCAAGAAGCGAGGGGTGCAGCGTGAGCCAAATTCAAGCACGCAAAAGGTAGATGAGACGGGTGCTGGCGAAAGTTTGTGCCCGTGCTGCCTTCCTTTCAGTATATTTTATTTTGGCTTCTTGCCTTTGCTGCGCGCGCTTCTTGTGGTTGCAGCATTGGTGTGTCGTGCTGCTGTTGAGACGCTTGCAAACTACTCGTGAAGTACGGTGTCTGTGATCCTGGCTCATCATTTTGCTGTTGTAGCTTTTTGATACGTGCGTTACCTTTCTGTGTTTATTTTGTGAGCGTTGAGTCGATGCCTTTTTAAGGGGGCGTAATGCCGCAAACCATTCGAACCTTTTTTTTTCGTCTTTTTTCGGCGACAGACGGCAAGCTTTCTAATAACTGCAATTCTGGAGCCTGTATCAATTCTCTATTCTTTGTTTGTTCATGCTCGTTGTCGCGACACTCAGCTTTATCAACTTCTTTGTCGCACAAGACGCGCAGAGATGCGTGTCGACGACGGCGGCCACTCGCGTATGTTTCTACAATGTTCTATGTTGTGTTAGTTACGGTTTGCGGCTTTATATGTTTCATTGCCGCCTTTTAATTGAGCGCTTGACGGTGTAAAAGCATGCGTAGATCGACCCGCTGAGCACTATTGTTGCTATCGCCGCCACCGAGTTCGGTTCTTTTGCTGGCGCGTTGATTCCTGTGAAGATCAAGTCTACTCATTTGTTGCCGACAGCATTGTCACCACTATATGATAATATGAATGGTTTCTCGAGTTCTCTGCACATTGTTGATAAGGCACCTTTTTTCTAGCCCTGTTAAGAATAGTAATCCTGAAGTCGTTTGTCGTTAACGTCTTTCTTTCTTATTCTCTTTCTTTTTATTATCTGCTACACGAATTCATAACTCTTTTAGAGGATCAGATTATTTATTGAATTTTGAACAAAATACATACTAAGCGTGTACGCAGATCAGTTCTGAGAAAGTTGAAATCGTAATGAAACTAAATAGCTATTAGTAGTCGCCCTGAGCTTCCCTGTATTAGCTGCGACGAACGGAAAGGTTTAACATAAGATAAATTGATTAAACCGCCGTTTCCTAAAGGCGCGGGTATACTCCGACGTAGCGCGAACGCGCGCGGCTCGGCGACGTCACTTCGGCCAAAACGCAACCTGCTACACTCCAACGGCGCTCGACGCCGGTATACGCCATGCGCAGCTCCTATGGATGGATGGACGGACGGACGGTCGGACGGATGGATGGATGGATGGAATATAGGAGAGTCCCCTTTGAAACGGAGTGGTAGCAGTAGCTATCATGCTCATTTTTCTCCATATATCTTAATTATATATTTAGAATAGTTAACTAAACCATCCTTCTATTTATTAAATTTTTGTTCCTACACTACTAACATTATGTCACTTCTCTGCTTTTAAGCCACCAATCTTCCAGTCGTTTTTTGCTTGTTTCCACCGCCGGATTATTCACCCGGCCACTGGTATCTCTAACCTAAGAGCTTCAGGAACACTCATTGCGCCCGCATCCACTTCCGGATGGATACCATTACGTTCGAGTATAATATGGTCAATTGTTTCACTTGAGTTTCCACATACAGCACATGCGTCATCTCCATTGTTAAATTTCTTTCTGTAGCTGCGTGTTCTTGCTTCAAAAAGAAGGGCACTGCCTCTTGAGTTATTAAAGAAATCTTCCTTCCTGATCTGCACTTTCCACTTTCGGTATAATTCCACTCTTTTTCTTTTCCATCGAATTTATCCAATTTTTACCTTCTCTGTTTTTCACCTATTGCTTAATGCTCTTTATTTCTCCGTCCTTGTGACTAGCCTACTTACTAGTTAGTTTCCTACTTCTTTTCCTCCATTGTGAGTCCACGCTTTTCAAGTACAGGTATTTAAATACTTTAGCTGCCCATCTGTTACTGTCCAATTTTCTCAGGCGTTTCTCATATAATATTTTACTCTGAGCTTCCCGTACTTCGAAAGATGCCCAGTCCATATCTCCCTGTACCGCCTCATTTGAAGTTTTGCCGTGGGAACCTTGTGCTAATCTTCCAACAGATCTCTGATGTATTTCTAATGTCGACTGTACCTCTGATTTTAGGCACAAAACCGCTTTTCCGAAAGTAAGTCCGGGCACCGTAATTCCTTTCCAAATACCCCTAAAAACCTCATACCTATTGTATCCCCACAATGCCTTATGCTTCATTATCCCGGCATTCCTTCGCCCTTTAGCTTTAAGTAATTGCTTATGCTTTCCAATGTATGCCAATCCTTCGTTTACCCATACCCCCAGATATTTAAATTCTGCTACTCTAGGTATTTCATGGCCTTGTATTTTAAGACTCTGATCAGTTGAACCGTTGAAAATCATCAGACCCGACTTAACTGCGCTGAAACTGAAGCCTAGCGCATCCCCTTCGTCTCCGCAATACTTAACTACAGTTTGCAATTCTTCCAGACTCTTTGCTAGCAGCACAATATCGTCTGCATACATCAAACCGGGGAGGTGCTGCTCTACCGCCTTTCCACCTAATCTATATGACAGGTTAAAATCTAGGCTACTGTCTTGTACCCTCCGTTCCAGGTTTATCATATAAAGCATGAACAGCAACGGTGATAGAGGACAGCTTTGGCTTAATCCTTTGCATACTTTGAGATCCTCCGTACTTCTTATCCCTTCCCACGTAATTTCTACTTTGTTATCCCGGTATATTTCCTATAGGAACTCTATTATCTCATAACCGATACCTTCTTCTTTTAATATGTTCCACAGGAGTTCCCTGCTTAGGTTGTCGTACGCCCCGTTTATGTCCAGGAAGGCCAAATACAAAGGTCTATTTTCCACTCTAGATATTTCGATGAATTGGGTAAGCACGAACAGGCTATCATCTAAGCTCCTACCATTTCTAAAGCCGTTCTGAAGTTCTCCGAGTATCTTGTTACTTTCTACCCATGCTTGCACCTTTAATTTCACCGCCTGCATGGCTAACCTGTACATAACAGATGTTATGGTAACCGGCCTGTAGGATTTTATGTGCATCCTGTCTCCTTTCCCTTTATAAATCAAATTCATTTTACTCTGCTGCCAGCTGTCCGGAATTTGCTTATTCGTTATGACTGCTTCCAGAGCTTTTAACAACGTTTCCTTACTTTTTGGACCGAGTTCATTAATCTGCTTGATCGGAATTCCATCTATTCCTGTAGATGTGTTTTTAGGAATATTTTTTCTGCCTTTTTCTAGTTTAGATGGGTCAGTTCTATGCTGCTTTGTATTCTGCTACCTTGTGTTGCTTCCTGATTTGCGGAGATTGCCCTATTGTCGCTCTTAAATGACTCGGATATAACTGATGTAATGTAGTTCACTGTGTTGTCTCCCTTTAATCAATTTCCCTCGTTATCTTGAATCCGATCCTGCTTTCTTTGATTCTTCTTCCCTAGCCAGCTGATATGGTTCCAGAATTTTCTTGCTCCGCCTCTAGAGGCATCGTCTATGTCAGCCATCCAGCGATCGGTGGAGTGCTTTATTTTACTTTGGACGAGGGCTTGTACCTGAAGTTTCTTTTGTCGATATGATTCCCATATTTGGTCGATTTCCTCCTGAGATACCTGTGCTTTCTTTGCCACTCGGTGTTCCCTTGAAGCAGCCCGTCGTTGTTCAATAGCTTCCCTGATTTTATTATTCGACCAGCTCCGTGGCTTCCTCTTTCCATTACAGCGGTTTGCTACTGTAACCTCCTGAATTTTCCTCCTTATGAGTAGTTCTACCTGTTCATAATCCCAGTCTTCCATGGGGCTTTTCTCTATTGCTTCCTCTATGTTTGCTGCTATCTGCGCTATTTGATCGTCGTTTAATTTTGCGTTTACGTTTTGTCTAAGTTCTTTTTCTCTTTTCATCAAGGGCCCCATCTCAAGACTAACAGGTTTATGATCACTTCCCAGACTACATTCCCCTTCTTCGTCTATTTCCATTTTTGTGACCTTGCTATAAATTTCCTGCAACATTAGACAATAGTCCATGATCGTCTGCCTGTTGCGGAACTACCACGTGATTTGGCCTTCACATTTTGCTTCTCTATTTACTATAACTAGATCGTGTCGCTCACAGAAATCTAGCCTATAGGTGCGCCACTGAAAGCCGCGTAGCGGCGGCCGTCGGAACCCGAGGCGGGCCTCATGTGGCAAGCCCGGCCGTGGTGCGCGCGTGCGATCTGCAGTTTCTGCGCGTCTCGCCGGCATTTCCGCGTTGACAGTGTGCGCAAGGGGAACGTATACTGTATAATAGTGGACATGTGTTCGTTATCACGGCCGTCTGGGACTACATCCCCTCCATATGCATCAAGTGTTTGCTGCAGACGAGCGTCAACAAGGTTGCGTACGAAGTGGAGTTCATTTTGAGTGCCCCGCTTTCATTACAACGCCACGCTAATTAGTTCAATCCTTGATCTATGAACCAATGTTCTTTCTTTGCTTAATGGTACCCGCTTGCCTCGTTTACATGCAATATATTGCTACAGTAAACTACAGTAAACTGCGAGCTTTCGTACCGGTGTGACCGCAGGAGAAGCCAGCGATCTTGCAAACCAGCATCCTGAGCATCAGAAAAATAGCGCATATTTGACTCCTGTAGCAAGAGTTCAGATTTTTCATGCTTGCGCTTTATCACTAATGTACAGCATGGATTTCACGTATCCAGCCGTCAAAAAGGCAGAGCAGCTAGATAATTTCATGGAAGAGTGAGATATCAGCACAGGCGATATCTGAAAAGCTGCATCACAGGTTAGCCAAGAGTATATTAGATGTAAATTTTGTATCCTATGTTATTATTGTAGTATCATCTTCATTTCATTTGTATCACCATCGCGCCAAACTGCACAACTACAGCGCGCTTTATAACCAGCTGTAGAGCCCTAGTCTAAATATCAAGTGCAGCGACATGTTATGTTTTCGTAATCTTGCTACAAAACAGAAACACTGGCTCTGGTCTTCAAAGTAATTGCATGGCGAATTTCAAAACGCATATTGGCAAATGTCTTCTTAATAACCCGCCGCAGTGGCTCAGGCTACTGAGGAGGATCGAGTTATCGGGACTGAAGTCGACCGCACCCACAGCGTTCAGGTGGAGGCGAAACGCTAAATGCCACCGTGTGCTCTGCGATCTCAATGCACGCTAAATATCATCTGGCTAAGCGTTTCACAAATCTAATGCGTATTGTATCTTCCCTGCTAGCGGAGGCGACCAAGTTTAAACAAAAAGTGTTCACCGAAGGTGCAAAGACTAGCGGAAAACACTGAAAACATAGTTATCACTCAGTCCCGCCACACGGCAAATTTAATGCCAATTCCATCGACATTCGTTCAAAATGATATTTGTTTGCTGCTACACGAGAAAATATACTGACATTCGATGAAAACAAAATTAGGTATCGAATGGGTTTGTGGTACTCTACCAAATGCGATCAAGGAGGAAATGTGTTATCTCGACTGCACAGAATTGGTGAGAAGATACACCCAAAATAAACTACAAAAGTGCCATTTGCATTTAATATACTATACTGTGCTCCTATAATTTTGCACCCAGTCGTCTATGTGAAAAATGCCAAATAGCATCGTAAAAAAACAAACAGAAAAAGAAACTGGCATCCATCGCTGCCAGCCAACCCGTAGCCAACGCACTCAGTGCGGGCGGAACAGGTCGCATCGTCTGCCGCGGTCCGTCGGCGCCGAGCCGCCGGCACCGCGGATTCCTTTCGCCACCTTCAGAAAAGCATGCATGTCGATCTTAAATAATTAGCGCTTAATTTGAGGAAGGAATCTAAAAATTGTTTTTCTTTACTGAGGATCGCTGTTATGTAACGAGATTTTGGAAGAAGTGATAAACGCAATACAAAAAAATTGCTGCTCACATTAGCAGCTGCCGCCGGTGTGACGCAGCTCATCCGATTATGTTCTCTAGCTCCGCTGCTAAGGCGTCGCCGAAGTTATGCCTTCCTTTGTGACAATTTGTGAGACAATTGAACTGACACTATAGGGCAGTTTTATGAATATTGTTACGAGAGAGCATGACAAGCGATGGAACACGGCGACACAACAGAAACAGAACGACGTGATGACATAACGATGAAATATGCTTTAATGACCAGCGGGCCTGGAGCAAGCGCTCCGCCCCGTGCCACTACCCGCTTCGTCATCTTCGTAGCATTACCCGGGGCCACCGAGCGATCGTCCCGATCGATTGCTAGAAATTAAATGCATGACGTGACGATGAACACAGACACAAGATTGGTGACATGAAACGCTGGACGCCACAATCAATGCGAAGATGGGAAGAATGCTTGCACCGGAGCATCAAGTCCAATCTTCACCGTTTGCCGAAGGCCAAGGCTCATGGACACGTCGAACGGCTTGGGCGGGGGTGCTGTCTTCGCTTGAGTGGTCGTGAGGTCGCTTCGTCGTGGGGTTGGTAGAGTCGGTAGGGTCGGCTTTTGGCTCTTCCTGGTCATCGTGTGTTGTGGTCAGGGCTGGGGACGAGGCTGGAGACAGCGGCTGGTCGGGTCTGAGCAAAAAGGGCTGAGGCAGAGCTGGGCGGCGATCTCCATGGGCTTTCGGCAGATGGACTCGGCGTACGGTTGGCTTCGACGGTGCAAAGCGAGGATGGGGATGAACCGCAGCTCCAACCAAATGTTACGAGGGGGCATGACAAGCGATGGAACACGGCGACAAAACAGAAACGGAGTGGCGTGATGATTTGATGATGAAATATGATTTAATGGCCAGCAGGCCTGGCGCGAGCGCTCCGGCCCACGCCACTGCCCGCTTCGTCATCTTCGTAGCAATATAAAACTTACTATTTCCAAAGCGCTTCCAGCTACGGCTTTGATGCGAAACCGTTTAGACGTTTAGGCATAGCGGCAACTAAGGCCTAGAACGCGGCCAGAGCGCCGTCGTCGGCCGCTTTCGCGGGCAGCGTCGTTACGGTAAGCACGCGGTATCCGATGTGGCAAGCGTTACGAATTTGCCGTATGCTCTCTTGATGAGGCCAAGCTCAGGCATTTTACGACGGGTCTTAATCGCCGAGCGAATGATCTGGCGAAAACGTACGGGAGTCAACGGGGCTGTAGCATGCTGCGCCGTAGGGGGATACTCGAAGTTTCTATAAAAGCGCCGTCGGACAGTGCACTAGATACTGCCTATTTTATGTGTTGCTCTTGACACTTGCTTTAGTGCGCAAGTTTATGTTATTGAAACTCATACGCTGTCCGCATTCGAGCGCAGACGTACACACCTTCAGTGTCCTTTTGTAAACAAACGCCGCCGACACTGCCGCTAACTTCGTAACTGATTGTCCTAATTAACAGGTTGTTTACAAGAGATGCAAGACATGAATGTCAATTTAAAGGCTGCCTTCGTTTACAGCGCGGTCATCTTCACAACATATTGAAGGCGCACCAACATTTGCATTTCAATCGCAGTTACCATAATTTGGAAATGGCATTAGCTTTGTCGTGTAGCAGCGCGTCGAAAAAATGACATTAGCCTGAACAAATATCATTCGGTGGGATTGCTTGCTTTCTGCGTCGAACAGCCGCGATTCACGGCCGCCGTCGTTCTCGTGATGCATAACTGGAAACTGATACAAGCGTGTCACCTGGCAAGGTTTTATGTGAGTTCGAAAAACTAACTATGCAGCAATTCTTCCCGGACATTGCTAAATGTTGACAACGGCGTTATATCTGTTAAACCGCGACCAAAGACGAAGCCACGACGCGCGCGCATAGACGCTGATATGAACAGCGCCCGACCGAGCGCCGCCTACGCTTTGCGGCTTTGGCGACAGGCGGCGTTGTCGGCGTTTTCCGCATCGTGTATAGTGCTCTAGAATATTTGGCAGCGTGACGACCGGCGCCGGAGAGCGGACAGCTTTTGCGATCACAGGAACCGACTACCGCGAGAGGGCGCGACGTTCATTGTTTAGCTATCTTGTTTAGATAAATATTTTTCTTTCTAGGCGATTGGCATTCGAAGAATTGGTTTTTAACGCGTGTTTTGCTAGTCGTTTCTTGTCTCTTCTTTTGGCAATTTGTATATTTTTAGAATTCGTAATAGCTATAGTTCAGTCGATGAGCGCTTAAGATGTGCAATCAAAAGAAGGTAAAATGTACTCAGTGTGAGGCACAGGTTAATCTCAAAGAAACGCGTTTTGACTCTGTAGGTCAAGCGGAAGGCAGCGACTTTTTGTGTCGGTGTTGCGTACTGAATGCACGTCTAGATAGATTTGATCAAGAAATGGGCAGTTTAGTGTCTCGTGTGGAGGATTTAGAAAGTGAAGTACGTTTGCTAAGGACGGAAAATCAGAAACTGCTTGGACAGCTTACTCAAATTGAAAAAAAAGGGGCCGACTTTGTCCTTGGTACCAAAAAGGACGAACATTCCAATGCGGGCCACGTGGATGGGGCCAGCACTGGCATGGAAGGCATAAGCAAAGTATGTCAGGCGGATCCGAACCATCAAAGTTATTTAGAAGCAGCTAAGACGCCGGAAAAAAGGAAGTAAGGAAGAATAAAAATCCCAGAGATAAGGACACAGATAACCGAAAGCAGGAGCCAACAGTTGGGAGAGGGAGAGAAAAGGCCCAGGTGCTTATCGCCGGAGATTCTAACATGAACAGGTGCAAGCGAGATATCTTGGAACGCGTAAGGAGTGATAAGAGAGTGTTGGTTGGAGCCTTACCAGGGAGAACAATGAGGGCAGTGCTAAAAGAGAGTAATAATAGGCTGTTGAAGAGTTCCGCAGAGCACAGTATGGTAATAGTAGCCACGGGTCTAAACGATGTCCTAAATGGTGACGCTGCAGGAGTGGTGGAAAGTTTAGCTAAGGGAGTTGACGAGATGAGGGAGATAGCACAGCAGACGCAGATAGTTGTATGCACAGTACCAGAGGTGCTAGGATTGAACGGAAAGATGGAAAAGGACGTGGTGACTGTTCATCAGGACATAAGAAAGTTAAGCCTGGAGAAGCGTTTCGAAGTGGTTGAGGTAAACAGGGAGGTACATAAAGCAGGTTTTGGTAGGGCTTTTCAGCGAGATGGCATTCATTTTAACAGAAGGGTCGGAGCAGAGATCGGCTGGCGCTTGGCAGGCAGGGCTGTAGCTGTTTTAGGGGGTCCGCGAGGACTCCGTGCACAGAGGTAGTTAGAAGTGAAGCAGAAGAAAGTGTAATAATGGAGGCTGAGCCACCAAAAATGGCAAAGAGTAGGTCAAGAAAGAAAAATACAAAAAAGAAATTTAACACTAGGATCAGCTACATAAACATGCAAGGAGGTAGAAAAAGAGCGAAATGGCTAGAGATAGAACAGTAGTTGAAGAATGACAAAATAGGTGTGTACGCTCTTTGCGAGACTCATCTCAAGGATCTAGATCCGCAGTTTATAAAAGGCTACGTCTGGGAAGGGTGCAACAGAACGAGAACGGAAAGAAAGGGTGGAGGGGTAGGTATGTTGATACACCAGGGAACAAATTGGCAAAGAATTAAATCATCTTGTAAAGAACATATCTGGGTTTCAGGAACCATTGCCGGCATAAGGACATGGCTAGGGGTAGTTTATTTAGGAACAGGACATCAATGCAGGCAAGAAAACAGGAATCTTGTTGAATGTCTCAGTGACGATATAAGCCAGTTTGGAAACGGGGCCAATATTATTCTGCTGGGGGACATGAACGGCCACATCGACGATCTGGATGGATACACGGATTGTAACGGGAAGCTAATGCTAGATTTCTGCGAGCGACATGATCTAGTTATAGTAAATAGAGAAGCAAAATGTGAACTCCAAATCACGTGGGAATTCCGCAACAGGCAGACGACCAGTGACTATTGTCTAATGTCGCAGGAAATTTATAGCAAGGTCACAAAAATCGAAATAGACGAAGAAGGGGAGTGTAGTCTGGGAAGTGATCATAAACGTATTAGTCTGCAGATGGGGCCCTTGATGAAAGAAACTTAGACAAAACGTAAACGGAAAATTAAACGACGATCAAATAGCGCAGATAGCAGCAGACATAGAGGAAGCAATAGAGAAAAGCCCCATGGAAGACTGGGATTATGAACAGGTAGAACTACTCATAAGGAATAAAATTCAGGAGGTTAAAGTAGCAAACCGCTGGAATGGAAAGAGGAAGCCATGGAGCTGGTGGAATAAAGAAATCAGGGAAGCTATTGAACAACGACGGGCTGCTTCAAGGGAACATCGAATGGCAAAGAAAGCACAGGCTTCTCGGGAGGAAATCGACCAAAAATGGGAATCATATCGACAAAAGAAACTTCAAGTGCAGGCCCTCGTCCAAAGTAAAATAAGACAGTCCACCGATCGCTGGATGGCTGATGTACACATTGCCTCTAGAGGCGGAGCAAGAAAATTCTGGAACCATGTAAGCTGGCTAGGGAAGAAAAATCAAAGAAAGCAAGATCGGATTCAAGATAACGATGGAAATTGTTTAAAGGGAGACAACGCAGTGAACTACATTACATCAGTTATGTCCGAGTCATTTAAGAGCGACGATAGGGTAATCTCCGCAAATCAGGAAGCAACACAAGGTAGCTGAATACAAACCACCTTAGAACTGACCAATATAAACTGGAAAAAGGCAGAAAAAAGTATTCCTAAAAACACATCTACAGGAATAGTTGGAATTCCGATCAAGCTGATTAATGAACTCGGTCCAAAAAGTGAGGAAGCGTTGTTAAAAGCTTTGGAAACCGTCATAATGAATAAGCAAATTCCGGACAGCTGGCGGCAGAGTAAAATGAATTTGATTTATAAAGGGAAAGGAGAAAGGATGCACACAAAATCCTACAGGCCGATTACCATAACATCTGTAATGTACAGGTTAGCCATGCAGGTGGTGAAATTAAAGGTGCAAGCATGGGTTGAAAGTAAGAAGATTCTCGGAGAACTTCAGAACGGCTTTAGAAATGGTAGGCGCTTAGATGATAGCCTGTTCGTGCTTACCCAATGCATTGAAATATCTAGAGTGAAAAATAGACCTTTGTATTTGGCCTTCCTGGACGTAAACAGGGCGTACGACAACGTAAGCAGGGAACTCCTGTGGAACATATTAAAAGAAGAAGGTATCGGTTATGAGATAATAGAGTTCCTACAGGAAATATACCGGGATAACAAAGTAGAAATTACGTGGGAAGGGATAAGAAGTACGGAGGATCTCAAAGTATGCAAAGGATTAAGACAAGGCTGTCCTGTATCACCGGTGCTGTTCATGCTTTATATGATAAACCTGGAACGGAGGATACAAGACAGTAACCTAGGTTTTAATCTGTCATATAGATTAGGTGGAAAGGCGGTAGAGCAGCGCCTCCTCGGTTTGATGTATGCAGACGATATTGTGCTGCTAGCTGGGAGTCTAGAAGAATTGCAAACTCCAGTTAAGTATTGCGGAGACGAAGGGGACGCTCTAGGCTTCAGTTTCAGCGCAGTTAAGTCGGGTCTGATAGTTTGCAACGGCTCAACTGATCAGGGTCTTAAAATACAAGGCCTTGAAATACCTAGAGTAGCAGAATATAAATATTTGGGGGTATGGGTAAACGAAGGATTGGCATACATTGGAAAGCATGAGCAATCACTTAAGGCCAAAGGGCGACGGAATGCCAGGATAATTAAGCATAAGGCATTGTGGGGATACAATAGGTATGAGGTATTGAGGGGTATTTGGAAAGGAATTATGGTGCCAGGACTTACTTTCGGAAATGCGGTTTTGTGCCTAAAATCAGAGGTACAGTCGACATTAGAAACAAATCAGAGATCCGTTGGACGATTAGCACCAGTGCCCACGACAAAACTACAAATGAGGCGGTACAGGGAGATATGGGCTGGGCATCTTTCGAAGTACGGGAAGCTCAGAGAAAAATATTATATGAGGAACGCCTGAGGAAATTGGACAGTAACAGATGGCAGCTAAAGTATTTAAATACCTGTACTTGAAAAGCGTGGACTCACAATGGAGGAAAAGAAGTAGGAAACTAACTGGTAAGTATGCTAGTAACAAGGACGGAGAAATAAAGAACATTAAGGAACTGGTGAAAAACACAGAAGGTAAAAATTGGTTAAATTCGATGAAAAAAAAACTGAGTATGCAATTATACCGAAAGTGGAAAATGCAGATCAGGAAGGAAGATTTCTTTGATAACTCAAAAGGCAGTGCCCTATTTTTTGAAGCTAGATCAGGATGCCTTAGAACACGCCGCTACAAAGAGAAATTTAACAATGGAGATGACGCATGTGCTGTATGTGGAAACTCCAGAGAAACAATTGCCCATATTATAGTCGAATGTAATGGTATCCATCCGGAAGTTGGTGCAGGCGCAATCACTGTTCCTGAAGCTCTGGGGTTAAGAGATAACAGTGGCCGGGTGAATAAACCGGTGGTGGAAACTAGCAAAAACGGATGGAAGATTGGTGGCTTAAAAGCAGACAAGTGACATATTGTTAGTAATGTAGGAGCAAAATTTAATAAATAGAATGATGGTTTAGTTAACCATTCTAAATCAATAATTAAGATATATGGAGAAAAATGAGCATGATAGCTACTGCTACCACCCCGTTTCAAAGGGGACGCTCCTATATTCCATCCATCCATCCGTGCCACGTTCGCCGCTCGGCGCGCAGGGGCCGTTGTGATAGCGGGGGTACAGAGGAGGGGCGCGGTTCTCTTTGGAGCTATTTTGACACGCCACGCAAATGGTGCAAAATTTAATAAAGGGGCTACACTTATTACAAGTGCTTAAACTCATCCCTGCCATTCCATTACGTTAATCTGGAGACGCCGTGCTCGCTTGGGCAGTCCTACGGAGCCGCGCGCGATGTTTGAATCGCTATTTCAAACTCTTTCAACATTTATTCCTGCGGACAGCCATAAATCGCCGAGATGAGCTTGTACTTAATGTTTTCAACGAAGCGTGGTGTTTTGCATTCGATCTTCCAGTAAGGGAATAAAGGCTACTACCGAGGAGCGCTATTAACACGCGGAGAAAACCAGTACACATGCGAATCAAAGCTTGTGCTTCGTAAGGTCTCTTAGGAACAACCTATTTTTTACGAACCTTATTTACGAACACCTGCTTACATTTTGCTGCTTGTGCTTATTAGTACATCTCAACGTTTATCTTAAATCGTCAGCAATTTGTAATATATCTGTTTAATAGGTTTTCTTTATGTGCCCTAATAACCGCTTATAGAAATTACAAATACAGTGTGCGAGCAAAACACGTTTATTTATTACCGTTCTAATATAAAGCACTGCGGTATGTATAACGGCAAAAAGAAAAAAAAAGAAAATATACGCGACTCAAGCATTTATTCTCTGTTCGTGATTAACAAATACATATATCGCGGACATTTGTTTACGTGCCGCTGACGAAAGGGTGAACCAGCTGTTTAGATTTTAAAAAATGTCAAGTAAAGCTAGAACAATACTTCAGATAAGATATGAAAAATTAAATGTGTCACATACGTATACGAGGGAATACGTGCATAGTGGGCACTTGAGAGCGGACGCTTTACTGGCATCAAATGGTACCAGAGCAAAAAGAAAAAAAAAAAAAACCTTATAACTGCGTGTCGTATTGGCAGATATGAGGCAGTTATTGGCGCGCACCGCAAGAAAACGAAAAATGCGAAAACGATGACGGGCACCAAATGCACATGCAGTTAATATAAGGTCGATTCAGATGCGGGCACTAATGCGTGTTTATTCTTCGAGTGTGTGGTATGAAATGTGAGTAGTCGACTGGATATACTCGCCAAATACTGCTTGCCGGACTATAATCGGGCTACTTGCCGCGGGTACTCTTTGCAGAACTAATCGGGCTATAATTGTTAACAAGGTTGATATTACACGTGAAATACTTCCAAGGGAATTCAATTATTTTCCCTTTGAGAATTCTTGTCGTGGTTCGCTTACTTCGCAAAGAGCGAAGCCGCAAAAACACATGAAATTTCATTACTTCAAGTGTGAGCTTTCTGGTGCTCTAAGTAGGAAAAATGTTTGAACCGCCACATTTTCGATGATGGTTGCAAAATCTGAAGTGCAAAGGCGTCCAAAAGGATTGTACACCCGAGCCAAATTCTTAGGTAAATTGCGACTATAGCTTGGAGCCTATGGCGCAGTTTTTGTTCGTGGCGAAAAACCGTGCCGACCTCACAACTTCTCTTTCGCTGAAGAATTATGTAGCGGAAGCAAATTAGGCGTACACTATAGCCTCTGCGTCCTCTATTTTCAATCGTTCTTTTTTTTTTTTCATTTTATATGTACACCAAAACAGGACTAGAGAGATCTTCTGAGGTCAATGACTTACATATTCAAGAGAGCGTTTTGGCGGGCTAGTTGGTGCATAATAGAGGTGCCTGCGCAGAATAGAGCGCCTGTGTTGTGTGGTCTCGTCTTCGTTTTCGCGCTGTTTTTCTTCACCACGACTTACACATTACCGGTTGCTTCAGCACGCAGAATAAAAACTACCTAGAATGAAAACATTTTCTGGAACAATTAAGTCATTGTCAAACTATAATGCATTGAGATTAAATGTCTTAAGTATAGCGCGCATCTCTGGGTACTTAAAGCTAACCGTTACAACAATGTTCCTACTTATGGAAAGAAAATAAAATGGTTTGTTCTTATATCAGTGTACAGTTTTACAAAGTTGTTGACTTAAATTTCGACGCTTATATCTACGCGTTCGATTGCAGCCTTTTTGTGCACTGCTTTCTTCTTAATTCTCAGGCCTCCATTTGGTTCTTAAGCTCGATTGTTTCCATTTTTTTATTGCCTGTCATATTTCTCCATTTTTCTTCGTCTTTAGCTGCCTGCTTTCGTCTCGGTCGTGCGTAGTCCATATTTAATTCATTCGAACTGAATGCCGACTTTTCTTGTGGCTTCAGGTAGCTTACTGTAATCGGCATAGTCTGCGCGTGAAACAACGAAATATACCATTTTTGACTGTTTTGATATTGGGGTTACTGTGGCCAGCTTTAATTAGCGCTCGAACGCACATGTTGCATGTTTGACTTTTTCATACATTCTGTCTCCACACTGCCCTCTTTTCAAAACGAGTGCATTTCCGGACGTCAATTAGGTGCTTCAGGAATGCTAAAGCAAGCTGTACGGCGAGTGAAGCGTGATGTGCGAGTCTGAATTTGTACGCCCTCTCCAAGCTGTTTTCTTCGGAGCCCAGCTCCTGTCATGTTGCTTCCGAGAGGTGTTGCCGACGGCCAAAAGGGAAAATAAATTAGGTGATTGCTAACAGTACTGAGCCCCATTAATAGGCATATTTGTAAAGTCTTGTCGCAAACAGCTCGAGACGACGCACAAGCGAACAAGAACGTACAGTCCGCGCGGTATCCGCCCCGCCGCACAGCGCGCATACGTGGGCGCCCGGACGGCTGACACACCAGTTGCTAGTGGCGCCCTCTGCGCTGCGGCGCCTCCATCATCGCAAAAGCGGCCCCCCGCTCCCATGCATTTCACGGCGCGGTCGACACACTGAACGCCGGCGCGTTCGGCGGCTTCCAGCGTCGTCCGATGGCGCCCGGCGCTGAATGCAGCAGCAGTACGCATTTCAGGCTGGCCGCGCCGGGGTATCAACCAACACCTTATTTACAAACAAAGGAAGGGCTCGAGGCGCGGCAGCCCACTGTGGGTGGAAAGTAGTGTTAGCGCTCATAGGAATACATGGAACCAAAAGATTTCAGCAGTTTTCTCTTTTCACGGGGAATCTATAATGTCGTTATTCGACACACAGCAACCATGAACACATTAGAAATAATAGCAAAAAAAAATCTCATTACCGAGCCCAAGTATTTTTAAAATACCGCGAAACATGTGGGGGTGAGAGTTGGGAGGGCGACCCTTAGAAATACAAGTAAACACAACTTACCGGAATATTTTTCTCGTTTCGCAGAGCGTCAGAAGTGGTGGCTGGTCGTTAAATGTTGACCAGCGCTTTGAAGAAGTGTTTGATAAAGTAGGGTGATGGTGCGTCTTACGGAGGCAGTCTACTTTTAAAACTCACCGAATAACCTGTGTTATGAATCCAGACGCCACCAAAAGGCCAGCTGAGTGTAGCGAATCGCGCAGTTTTGCTTACAGTCTGATATGCTGCCGCACAGAGTAAATAACCTTGATAATACTGTCGCTCCAGTGATACGTCCTAGACAGAATTACATTTAAAAGCCAGTTGTCAAACGCCATAAAACAATATGGACAGAACGAGATCCGCGCATTGCAACAGACGACAGCGCGATACCCAACGCGGCCGCCTGCAGAGCTCCCGCTAGCGACAGCGCTGGTGGTGCATGGTCGTCTGCAAATGTGCGCGGTCAGTTTATCGTGTTGTGAACGGTCCCGCAAGTCTCTCAGACCTGCATTACTTGCAAGAGAATGTAGTGTGTCATGCAACATGACATCGGGGCATCGTACAAGACGTTCACCAAAAAATGAGAAGGGTTCAACGCTGCTGAACCGAGCAAAATGTTGTAAGTTCTGTTCCCGAGTGTTTCTATGGGATCGCCCTCTCAACTCGTACCCTCATACGTTTCGCGGTGTTTTCAAAATACTTCGCCTCGGTAATGAGATTTCACACTTCCACGATCTGTTCCAGGGCGTTCATGGTTGCTCTGTACCGAATAACGGCATCACAGATGACCCGTGAAATTACAAAACGTCTTTGGAATATTTCGCTTCCATGTATTATGGGCGCTAAGCCTACTTTTCACCCCCAGTCGGCCCACGCTGGCGATAGAAGCGCCACCGCATCGTGTTTACGTCACAGATCGGTGTTGCTCTATCAAGAGGGGGTTGGTCGCGGAAGGCCGCAAGTGTATTCTCTCCCCTCGTTGCTTCTTGCCTTTTGCGCATGCGCCTGTTCAGCTGCAGCCGTTTCTCCACGGCGGAAACGGTTTTTCTGTAGGTGACTAGTTTCGCGCGGGGAGCGGCGTCGGACTTCACGTATTCGACTTCGACCACCGCTCGCCTGCGCGCGGAAAACGTCGGAAGGGATTGGGTAAAGGGCGGACACTCGGCGAAATCTGGCCCCAGGAAATGACGCATGACTGATAACGTTAGCATAAGCCCCGGCACCACGAAATGGATGGCGCAATCAGCATTTGTAGCGCCGCGCGCCTGTGCTGCCAGCGCAGCATAGAGAAACATACTTAAGTAAAAAGCGGACCCTTCCATAGGGCCCTGCGGCCGAGCAGCGCCAGCGCCCCGAGCGGCTGGTCAGACCGCTAATATCGTCCTCCGAGATTTTCGGCACGTGAAGTGCTTTGTTTCAGTTTCACTTCCGATAGAAATGCTTTCAATTATGACTTACCTTAAGCTGTTAAAATATTCAACTACATCGTCTAGTGTTCCGCGCAAGTGCTTTAACGATGCCATGCATAGGACGTACTAAAGTCGCGGATCGCAACCTCTTTACTGAAAATACCAGCAAGGTTCTCGCAGAAAATAAGCGTGGCTGACTTAGTTCATGCAGGTTAGAATAATGCGGTCAGAGCTGTTATTGTAATTTTTTGTCGTTATTGAGCCGCTTTTCCCAGTGGCAGACAAGGAAGCAGTGGTTCCATACAAAAAAAGTTCGTTTCTTTGTTTACATATTGAATGGCAGAGAAAGAATACTGGATCACACACTTTTAAAATACATCTATTACAAAGAGCAACAAGATTGAAGGTATAGTGAAGCACGTGGAACAGTGTCACTATGAAGAACTTTCGCATACCGGCTGTGTGTTTCTTCTCTAAAACATCACCCGTGAGAACAACATAAAAGGAGTTGTGAACTGGTAGACACAAGTAAGGAGGAAAAAATGCAGGCACAGCCCGTGCGGAATTTCTATAAATCAGCCTTGATCAGTAGGCTCTTCAGAAATATAAACACATCACACTGAATACCTAAAAGTAACCCAATGTTATGCTTATACTCATGATCGCGGACAAAATTGCCCTCTGCCCGTATGACAAAGGTATAACAGGGAATATACTGTTAGCGACTAATAGCAGAATATATAGTCAAAATGCAGACCCCAAACAGGCAGCAGCGCTTTTTACACCCCAACGAGAATTCTTTAGCCATGGCAAGAAATTCGGCATGTAAAATTTGTGTTTACGAAGCGGCAAAATCCTATGCATTTTGCAAACACAGCGAAGTAAACACCATTCACAAAACGATCACAAATGCGCAACACGCAGTTCTTGTAGTGCCGAATAAAAGTTTGTGTTAAGATACATCTGAGCCACCGAAAAATTATTTGCCTTAAAGCTCTCTTAGAAATATATGCAATCGAAGGAATGCACATGTTCTTTAGAAAAACACGACCCAAAAACATACAGCAACTGCACAATAAAATTGTTTCAAGGCTCCTATTCTATGTTACACGTGCAAAATACGTTCACGTTGCGCAACAACAAACGACTTGCTAAAAGCGTTCTTAGCTTACAAAAGCGCGAAATTATTTCTGCAGACAAACGGAAACAAGTTACCAGCCAAACGCGGTGACGCATTGAAAAGCACGGTGGGGTGGGCGTACCGGCGGCACATGACCGGCCCAACATCAACGTTTATATGGAAAGATCAAGGAAAGCATACGATTTGATGCAAGCCGGTGTATGTCATGATCATCATCATCATCATCAGCCTGACTATACCCGCTGCAGGGCGAAGGCCTCTCCTATATTTCTCCACTTAACCCGGTTCTGTGCTAGCTGCATCCACTTGACACCTGCGAACTTCTTAATCTCATCCGCCCACCTAACTTTCTGCCGCCCCCTGCTACGCTTTCCTTCCCTTAAAATCCAGTTTGTTACCCTAAGCGACCATCGGTTATCCTCTCTTCGCACTACATGTCCTGCGCATGTGCATGTCTTCTTAATTTCCACTAGAATGTCGGTAACTTGAGTTATTTAGCTGACCCAATCTGCACGCTTCCTATCTCTTAATGTTACCCCTAACATTTTTCGTTCCATAGCCC
Organism: Amblyomma maculatum; assembly: GCF_055883805.1. Taxonomy (NCBI): domain Eukaryota; kingdom Metazoa; phylum Arthropoda; class Arachnida; order Ixodida; family Ixodidae; genus Amblyomma; species Amblyomma maculatum. Next base: position 31,437,355 of record NC_139348.1, read on the forward strand.
TCCGAGTTGTCCTCAACTTAAGTAGAACTCTCTTGGTTAGCCTCCACGTTTCAGCCCCATAGGTGAGTACAGGTAAGATGCAACTGTTGTACACTTTCCTCTTGAGCGATACCGGTAAGCTGCTAGTTATAATCTGCGAGTGCTTGCCAAATGCGCTCCATCCCAATCTTATTCTTCTTGTTATTTCCTTTTCATGGTCCGGGTCTGCGGTTACTACCTGTCCTAAGTAGACATATTCGCCTACTACTTCCAGTACTTCGCTACCTAATGTAAACTGCTGTTCCTTCCCGAGGCTGTTGAACATTACCGTAATCTTCTGCATATTAATTTTCAAGCCTACCTTTCTGCTTTTCCTGTCTATGTCATCAATCATTACTTGCAGTTCATCCCCAGAGTTGCTTAACAAGACAATGTCATCAGCAAATCGCAGATTACTGATCCATCTACCCTTATCCCTAACTGCTCCCCTTCCAAGTCTCTGAATACTTCCTCTCAGCAAGCTGTGAATAGTACTGGGGAGATTGTTTCTCCTTGCCTAACACCTTTCTTTATGGTAATTTTGTTACTTTCTTTATGCAGAACTCTGGTTGCTGTGCAGCCACTATATATATCTTCCAGCACTTCCACGTACGGCTCGTCTATCCCCTGAATTCGCAATGCCTGCATCACCACCGAGGATTGAACTGAGTCAAATGCTTTTTCGTAATCAATGAATGCTATGTATAAGAACTGGTTATATTCCGAGCATTTTTCTATCATCTGATTGATGGTGTGGATATGATCGATAGTAGAGTACCGTTTCCGAAACCCTGCTTGATCCTTTGCTTGATTGCAGTCTAAGGTCATCCTGATTTATTAGCGATTAGCTTGCTAATGTATATGTATGTATGTTAAGTGATAAGTATGTGATAAGTATAAGTATGAGGTGTATGTATGATAAGCTATCTACCTTTGAGGTAGAGTGGAAGCGAACTTCGCTACGCCGCCTCGCGGGTGGTCAGACCCTTACTTGCTCGGCCGCGAAAAGGCTCGAGCCACTCTTTACGTAAGTATGTTTCTCTATGAGCGCAGACCGGAGCAGACTGCTGAAGGGCAGGGCTGTCTACGCGGGCTGCGTGCCTGTTCGTGAGGACTGACTGCGGCTTCCTTGGCCTTCGAAGCGGAACTACTGCAGTTTGTCAGGACGGCAAGGCATGTAGAAAGACATTGGTAAAGAGTGGACACTCGGCGAAAACTCGATCCAGGAAATGACGCGCGACTTGTTGCGCTGCCGCCGATTGATGGATGAAGGCACCAGCGCGGACATGCGCGGATGCGCGCGCGACGGCACTCGCTGCAGCGGTAGCCTGCCGGAGCAGATGACAGAAAGATGCCCAAGAGAGCGTGTCTGTTCGTGCCTCGCCGCGCCTGTGCGGCACAGACCGCATATTTTTATCTCTCGTGGACTGCTACGGGGAACGACTGCGGTTTGGAACGACGTCAAGGTAAGCAACGTTTTTTGCTGAACTGTGCTGCAAGTGAAGCAGTTTAAATGCATGACCACGCCGGCCGGTGTCAATTAAGTTTCGCAGCTCATAAACAGGCTCGCCGGCTGTTCAGGCATAGAGAAGTTCAGGCGCAGTTCGTGACGCTCCGGCAGTTTCTAACCGCGCCGAGGTTTAATATGTAGTGTTCCTGCGAAACTGAGCTGCATTTCGAACAGTGTATCTCAGCACGCTGGACAAAGTGGCATGTGAATGAAGGCGTCAAGGCACGCCGTTGCGCCAACATGGCGTATTAGCCGGCCTGTGCGGCCAGGCCTGACGCGGTTCGCCGAACGGCTAGTTTTCCTAAGTGTCGAGTTTAACAGGGCGACGGTAAGGTGCGAAATGTTGCATTATTGACTTTCTTGTCAAACTGTGAAGTATTTCAGGCAGTTTAGCTCAGTACGACGGCGACTGCGCTTCACAAAGTCGCGCGTGAAGGGCAAGCTAACAGGCATGACAAGGCATGCTGGCAGCCGTGGGGACGTGACATGGCGTGAGGTGGTTTTGCGAACGGCTAGTTTTGCGTGGTGTCGCGTTTAACAGGGCAACCGCAAGGTGAGAAATGTTTCATTCTTGTCAAACTGCGAGGCATTTCGGGCAGTTTTGCTCAGCGCGGTGGTCTGCGCTTCAAAAAGTCGCGTATGAAAGGCAAGCCAACATGGCGTGCTCGCCGGCCGCGGTGAGGCCAGGCTGCGGTTTTGCGAACGGCTAGTTTTGCGGGGTGCCGCGTTGCATTTAACGGGACAATGTTAAAGTGAAAAATGTTTTATTATGCGGCAAGCTTCATTGTTTCAGCTGTTCAGTGCTCTTGAGGAATATTGTTAGTTTAGTGGCTGTTATTTCACGCTCTGTAGAAATGCATTTTCAGATAGGTTCGGTTAGCCTGCATTTCCTGACCTCTACGTTGCAAGAGTAGCTTCTGTATAAATTTTACGAATGACAGCTTTTCTGTTCTGGACCATAACTGCTGCTCACCAAGTTTTCAGTACCCACCCACATGCACAGATGTGTGCGCGGTGCAGTGGCCTTACATTTCATTACAACCCTCTGCATCATGTTCATTCCTTTTCCAACAGCACTGCATGGACCCACGGACTGCAGCCGAAGCACGGCAGATGCGACGAGTGAACGGTGTGGCCTTCCCTCAGGTGTCAGTACTCCTCTCTGCCCTGGACAATACAAGTTACCCTTGCTAAGGTAGCCGCGACTGGGACTGTGTAGTTTATGTATAATGCCTGTTTTGTTACATATCATTTGCAATAATTCGGAAATCAGTTATCCTATTTTTTGTCTCTACCTAAGTGCTGTTTCTCACCTTGTTTATTTTTCTGTATTGTGCACATCACCTAATCTGTGCCAAGTATTGTCAATGCATCCGTCTACATCTGTTGCATCTCTTGTGTTCTATATGCAGCAAAATAAATTCATTTCACAAAGCACTTGGCGTCTTTTCTGCAATACTGTTTTGCAAAGGCTGTGGCGCAGCTGCGTTGATGGCCAGTTTAGAGAAGTGGGAATCTATTTTTCCTGTTGTTATGCATATTGAAAATAAATAGAAACACTAGCAGACCATTTAAAACCAAAATAATGCGCCAAAAGGGCAGGGAAGGGCGCAGTGCATGGCTAGCATTCAAATCGCGCGCCTTTCAGCAAGACCGGAAGTAGTTGCCGCCGGCCTCTTGGTGCACTACAGTCAAATAGGCCGCTGGGCCCTATGGGAGTGTCCGCTCTTTGCCAATCTCTTTCTCTATGGCAAGGTGAGGAAAGTTATTCTGGCTTAAAACATTGCATTTCAAGCAGTTTATGCGGACCGCGCCGGCCGGTTTCTTGAACTGCGCAGCTCGTGAACAGGCGCCGGTGCACACGTCATGGGTCGGCCAGTTCGTGACACCTCGGCAGCTTCCAACAAAGGCACGGTGAGATATTGTTTCTGTTCGTAAACTACGCTGCATTTCTAGTAGTTTAGCTCAGCCCTCTTGGCTGGCGCGGTTGTGAAGAGAAGGCCTATATGTGCTCGGTAATGGCGCAACGAGGTCTCGCCGGTTACTGCGCAGTTAGATAAGAGCGAACCCACGCCTGACGTTATTTGCTTGCTTTGCCTAGTGGTTACTTTTGCGTGGTTTCCCGTTGCGTTTTACGTGGTGGGGTGTTTTTTATGGCCTTAAAAGTGTGCAATCTCTTTTAGGTGATGTGTTGGCCGGGTGAAATCTGAACATCGAGAGTAGGCTAATGTGTTAAATACGAGCGTTCTCGCGTGTATGTTAGGGACCGTTATTGTTAAGAGGGCAGGGAAGAAAAAAACGTACCGCACAAAATCTGGAGAACCAGAAACTTGGGTGTCGAGGATCGTCATCTACAACAAAGAATGCGTGAGGAATGCGCTTAAAAAAAAAACGACAATAGAAAAAGAAACGCCGAGGTGCTTCTAAACAGCTTGATACTAAACAAGTGGCGCGCCGATAATTCCGTCCTCTCCGTTTCTGAAAACATGCATTCCACCCGCGCATTTATTTTCAGTGCTCCTAAAGCGCACTGTGGTATCCCCTGTGTCATTGCCGCCGGGTATCAAATATTTTTATCGAGTGAAACGCGTAGTCGGCTGTCAATGCAGCTTTTAAAACCAAAGACTAACATCGCGAAATGAAGCAATGCTTGGAAATTAGTGGTAGGAATCTTCACCGTGTAGCTTGATTTGTGTATTTTACGTGGGTATGCACGCGAGGTTCGATAAATCATTGACCAATATTCGTAACTTTATCCCTTTAAAGATTTCTCGCATTTATTCTGTTTACACAGTGTCAGTAAAAGGTGTATCACGATGACATATATTTCTACTGTAAATGTTCCAGCTGATACCAGGATTCGGCAATCTCTGCTGTGTGCCCTGGTGAGACAATTGCAGGATACGTGCAAGAGGTCCGGACCAACCTCCCGCATTCCACGAGTCGATAGGTTTGAGCTTTCACTTTCGGCTAGCCATTTCACGTGATTCAATATGCTCATCAGGTATTTCTAAAACGATATAATTATGTTTAACATGAAAAATGTGTTAATAGGCATAAAATAAATGTCCGAATCTTTTCCTGAAGTACTAATATCGGTACATATTTTCACATTCCAACAAATTGACCATCTGAGAATGTTCCAAGCTAAGCTTGATTGCTTTCTATTTACCGTACCAAAGAGACCCAGGCTATAAAGACGCGCATAATAGACGAACCAATCTTATATTCACACTGTTGAGTATTCTGGCTATGAATTTAACGAGTGCTAGTTAGATTGCCATTGCAAAATGAACACAAGGCATTTTGTAGCATGAGTCAATGTTTCTCAGCTTTTTTCGAGCTTACAGAATAGTTTTGATTAGGAACCCTTAAAACTTTCTGAAAAAGGTAATGCTTTTGATGAAAGAAGTGACCGTCTCCTGGAATCTTGCTGCGAAGGTCGTATCCAAAAGCACATTGTATGGGGAAGGGTGCGCATTTAAGCTGAAAGCAATGTGTCGGTGGCATAATACCCAAGACTACTTGAAGTATATTTGTTTGAAATCTGTGTTTAAAATAAAATACATGGTATTGTGAGGGCGCCGCGAATATATTTTGAGCATAGTGTATGTATATTTTCTTGTGTATCATTTCCCATACCCCCCGCCTGGATGGCGCTGTGGTTACGGCGTTCGACTACTGTTTTCAAGGACGCGGAATCGAATCCCGGCCTAGGCGGCTGCTTTTTATTGGAGACGTAAAGCAAGGCGCCCGTGTGCTGTGCGATGTCAGAGCACGCAGGAACCCCAGGTGGTCGAAATTTTCATAGTCCTCCACTACGGTGTCTCTCATAGCCTGAGTTGCTTTGGGACGTTAAACCCCACAAACCAACCACAAACCAACTAATATTCCACCAGTTTCATTTCATATTTGAAAGTGTACTTATGCAGAGTATGTTGCAACTCATAATTGTTTACGTACGCGTAATGATGTGTTCTGTGAAGTAAGTTGGTTTTCGTATGTGGGCTCGGACATGGGGGACATCCATCGAGGTGTGCTGGCAGTAGATGGAGAAGAGTGCATTAGCACTGCGAGCATGGAAAAAGCAATGGCACTACTACTTGGAACGTTCTTTGTGTTCAATATATCCTATCCACATACGCCCTCTTATTCTTGTGTTTTAGCAGAGGTAAATGAGTTTCAAATGATGGATAAAATATCTTCATTAGTTTTAATTTCTGAGCAGGTTACATATTTAAGACATAAGCGTTACTAAAGATAAAGCATCTTGGCTGCTAGGAAACAAATAGAATTTCATCACTAATTTTTAAGCAATAAATTATTGCTGCGGCTTCGTATACATTGGGTTCCGTAGAACAATTTTCACAACTGAAATCTTTTATTTTGATGATTAGGGAAGGTGAGTCAACACTCTGCCCTTGGATTAAACATAACATCACGAAACTCTTTGATGGCATTGGCTGAAGAGACTTGAAGAGCAACTGCTGGTTTATTCTTTGGTTTTATCTGACTATCGCCAGTAAACAAATAAATCAGCAGGTAATTAGCATGGCGAGGTGACAATGTGAAATAATTTACAATAGTAAATATCATGCATATAAGAAATGTATATAAGAGATGTCCCGTAGTGGTGACAAGGCCGTACACGCCAAAAAAAGACACAGGCGTGATGGTACTGAAATAACTCTTTATTGGGGCTTTGGGGCTGACTTGCGCCCGCAAAAGAAATAAGCAACTTGGCGGCGGCGATAGCAACAAACGCGCTCGTCCGTCGTCGAACAAAGAATGCCCGTCTCAGTCCTCAAAGCTCAATTTAAAGGCTGCTCAGAACAATCTAGATAACGTCGCAAACAACTACCAGCACAGGCTGGAACATTGTAGAAAGACACACGAGTGGCCGGAATCTTCGGGACAGATCTCGGTGCATCTTACGCTACAACGAAAAGTGATAAAGCTGTGACTCGCGACATTGAGCATTAACAAACAAAGAATACGGAACTGCTACGCGATCCAGAATCGGAGTGCTAAGGCCGTATGCCCGCGGCTGTTAAAAACAACATACAGTTTTGAAGGTTTCGCGGCATTACTCCCCCCTTAAAAACAGCGCCTCGATGTTCCAAAACAAAGCAACCTAAACATAAACACTGCGAAGTTTCCACACCACAGATTCTTTAACGCGCGTAATAAGGCTTCAGTCGTACAACATTTACAATTTCTGGGCGTGCGCGTCGCCGTTGTGATGCTGACGTTCCGTCGGGAATGACTTCGTAGTCCAGTGGTCTGACGCGGCGAATGATTTTGTACGGCCCAAAATATCGACGCAACAACTTTTCACTAAGTCCGCGACGTCGAATTGGTGCCCAAATCCACACTTGGTCTCCTGGATTGTACTCTGCGTGGCGCCGTCGTAAATTGTATCGTCGGCTGTCGGTGCGCTGTTTGTCTTTAATACGCAGCCGTGCGAGTCGTGGGGCTTCCTCTGCACGCTGCAGGTAGGCGGCGACCTCGAGGTTGTCCTCGTTGGTTACGTGCGGTAGCATTACGTCGAGCGTCGTCGTGGGCTTCCTACCGTAAACAAGCTTGAACGGGGTCGCTCTGGTCGTCTCCTGGACTGCCGTGTTATACGCGAAGATCACGTACGGCAAGATAGCGTCCCAGGTCTTGTGTTCAGCGTCGACGAACATAGCGATCATGTCCGCGATCGTTTTGTTCAGGCGCTCCGTAAGGCCATTGGTCTGGGGATGGTACGCAGTTGTTCTTGGATGGCTTGTGTGACTGTATTCAAGGATGGCTTGCGTCAACTCTGCAGTAAAGGCCGTTCCCCTGTCAGTGATGAGCACTTCTGGGCCACCGTGTCGCAAGATAATTTGTTCGACAAAAAATTTGGCGACTTCTGCCGCGGTACCATTGGGTAGTTCTTTTGCTTCGGCGTAACGGGTAAGGTAGTAAGTGGCCACGACGATCCACTTGTTACCCATAGACGAAGATGGAAAGGGGCCAAGGAGATCCATCCCAATTTGTTGAAAGGGCATGACTGGGGGCGGAATCGGGTTTAATAGTCCTGCTGGTCTGATTGGTGGCGTCTTGCGTCGTTGGCACTTGCGACACGTCTTCACGTAGTGGGCAACTTCGGCAGGCAGTCGCGGCCAGTAGTACTTCTCCTGAATTCGACGCAACGTGCGTGCAAATCAGAGGTGGCCTGCTGTGGGCTCATCGTGCAATGCCTGCAGAATTTCTTGCCGGAAGGTTTTAGGCACTACGAGAAGCTGCGCGGTCTTGTTAGGTGCGAAGTTCTTCTTCACGAGGAGGCCATTGCTTAACGCGAACGATGATAAATGTCGCCTGAGCACACCAGGAGGGGAAGCGGTATTTCCTTCCAAGTAATCGGCTAGCGCTTTCAGCTCAGGGTCTGATCGCCGTTGTTCTGCGAAACTGCTGGCGCTTACCGGTCGCAAAAAGGCGTCGTCGTCATCGTCCATCGGGGGAACGTCGACGGGGGCGTGGGATAAGCAGTTTGCGTCGGAATGCTTCCGGTCCGACTTATAGACTACAGTCATGTGAAATTCTTGAAGTCGTAGGCTCCAACTGGCAAGGCGGCCGGAGGGATCTTTCAAATTAGCCAACGAGCAGAGCGCGTGATATGGTCGCTTACCACCTTGAATGGTCGGCCGTACAGGTATGGACGAAACTTAGAAGTGGCCCAGATGATTGCAACGCACTCCTTCTCGGTCGTCGAGTAATTGACTTCGGCTTTTGTGAGGGACCTGCTAGCGTAGGCGATCACTTTCTCCTGTCCGGCACTCTTCTAGACGAGAACGGCTCCTAGGCCCACACTGCTCGCGTCGGTGTGGATTTCGGTCTCGGCGTTTTCATCAAAGTGGCTAAGTACAGGAGGGCACTGCAGGCGGCGCTTGAGTTCGTCAAAGGTTTCTCCTTGCGGCGGATCCCATTTAAAAAGTACGTCAGCCTTTGTAAGCTGCGTCAACGTTTCGGCGATGCGCGAAAAGTTTCTGACAAATCGTCGATAATAAGCGCACAACCCAAGAAATCGGCGCACAGCTTTCTTGTTGACAGGCAGTGGGAATTGTGCGATTGCATCTGTTTTCCCCGGGTCTGGGCGAACACCATCCTTACTAACGATGTGACCTACGAACCGCAGTTCTTCGTAGGCGAAGTGGCACTTCTCTGCTTCTAGCGTTAGTCCCGAGGACTTGATGGCTTCCAGCACTGTCGGCAGTCGTTTTAGGTGGTCTTTAAAGTTGGACGAGAGGACAACAACGTCATCCAAATATACCAAACAAATTTTCCTCTTCAAGCCTGCCACGACTGTGTCCATTACTTGTTGAAACGTGGCTGGTGCGGAGCAGAGGCCAAATGGCATCATTTTAAACAAATAAAGGCCGTCCGGTGTGACGAATGCGGTCTTCTCGCGATCTCTTTCGTCGACCTCAATTTGCCAATATCCGCTCTTCAGGTCCATCGATGAGAAGTACCTTGCATTGCAGAGCCGGTCGAGATCGTCATCGATGCGGGGAAGCGGGCTGACATCCTTCTTCGTTATGCTATTCGAGCGGCGGTAATCAACGCAGAAGCGAAGTGTGCTGTCTTTCTTCTTGACCAAAACGACTGGTGCCGCCCAGGGGCTGTTCGATGGCTGTATTACGTCATCACGCAGCATTTCTCCAACTTGATCGCGAATGGCCTGCCGTTCTCGCGGCGATACACGATAAGGGCTTTGGCGCAGACGTCGGTCGTGTTCGCCCTTTATAATGCGGTACTTGGCCAGTGGTGTTTGTCGTAGCTTCGATGATGACGAGAAGCACTCCCTGTAGCTTCGAAGAAGACTGCGGATCTGGTTTTTCCTGCTGTGGGTCAATGCTGGGTTGATGCCAAATGTGGACTGACGGAATTAGTCCGGTGCATCTTCCAGTGGTTGGTCGTGGAGGGCGAATACGTCTTCGAGGTACGCTAATTCGTCGAGAAAAGCGATTGTCGTGCCCTTGTTGAGATGCCGGTATTCTTCAGTGAAGTTTGTTACCAGCACCTGAGCTTGTCCTCTCCGGAATTTCGCGATGCCTCTTGCGATGCTGACACCTCTCTCCAAGAGCAATTGGATATTTCCTTCGACGATGCCTTCAGCGATTTCGATGTCTGTGCTACCTACGTTGACTGCGACGCTTGATCGGGGCGGCACGGTCAATTCTCCGTCGAGGACGTTAAGAGCGACGTGTTGCGTCGAAGTCGTCATAGCAGGTATGGCTTTGTCTGCAGAGAGCTTGATGAGCTCGGATCGGAGGTCAATGATAGCCCTATGTTCAGTTAGGAAGTCCATGCCTAAAATCACGTCGCGGGATTACTGCTGCAAGACCACAAAGCTGGTGGGGTAAGTAGGCCCATTAACTGTTATTCTTGCAGTGCATCGTCCCGATGGAGTAATCAGGTTGCCACCTGCGGTGCGAATCAGCGAGCCATCCCAAGCGGTAGTAACTTTCCTGAGCTGAGAGGCCAACAGTCCACTAATGACTGAATAGTCAGCTCCGGTGTCTACTAGCGCAGTGACTCTGCGACCGTCGATATCAACTTCAAGGTCACTTGCTCGCATCCTCGCATTGCACGTGGGCCTTAGTGTCCGATCTCGGCTCCGTCGTTTCTTCAGGCCATGGCCGGGTAATACCGTTGTTACTTCGCTGGGCGGCGGTGTCGGCTTGCACTGTGGTCGTGTTGTCGTCGATGTTGTCGTGTGGAGCGGCGGTGAAATGGCTGCGTCGTCGTTAGTGGTCGTCGGCGGCGGAGGATGTTCGTGTTTTCGCCGTTGAGCAACCTCACCTCCAAAGGTTGCTCTATTTAGTTTCCCCTGCGCGGGCTTGGAGACCTTCCGCGCACACTTTCATCGAAGTTACGGCCTGGCAACGCAAAGCGGACCCTGTACGGCAATGGAGACCTGAACCGACGGCTTGGTGGCGCAATCTCACCGCTACGCAGATAGTTGTCGATTGCTTGCGGTCGTTCACCTGGGCGTGGTCGTGGAGCGTCGACTGCAAATCCGCGGAGACCGATTCGTCGGTACGGGCAGTGGCGCAGAATGTGGCCGGCCTCACCGCAGTGGAAGCATAATGGCCGGTTGTTTGTTGTCCTCTAGGCGTCGCACTACGTGGGGCTTGGGGGTTGTTGGTAGGCTTGGCGGGCGGGGGCCAAGGGGCGGTTTTCAGGAACAGGACGGTAGCAGCGAGGGCTCGGAATGTCATCCCGTTGGGGCGCAGGGCGAAGTAATGCACCAGCGTAGTTCATCGCTGTTACCTCTTGTGCTGGAACAGTCTCAACCGTCGCTTGAGGAACGCCCAGCGCCTGCTGGACTTCTTCACGGACGACGTCCGCAAGCGTCGCCACCTGCGGTTGTTGCGATGATGGTATCAATCGGCGGAGCTTCTCTCGTACGATCTCCCGGATGAGGTCCCGAAGGTTTTCTCCGCTTGCAGATGCGCTGGGTTAGTGGGTTGAGCAGTCCGGCTGAAGTGGTCGCTCGTAGTGGCGTATCCGGGTGGCCAACGTCTTCTCGACAGTAGACGACTCCGTTTCAAATTCCGCCACGGTTTTGGGCGGATTTTGGACAAGACTTGCAAAAAGCGATTCTTTAACGCCTCGCATTAAAAATTTGACTCTCTCACCTTCAGTCATGTTACGGTCGGCGCGGCGACAGAGACGCTTCCTCTCCTCAACGTACGCCAGGACATTCTCGTTAGAAAGCTGAAGTCTTGACTGAAGGAGGGCCTTGGCTTTTCCTTTCGGACGACGCTTGAAAAGGCAGTCAAAAACGCTTCCTTGAATATCTCCCAATCCTGCATAGTTGCCTCATGATTTTCGAACCGAACTCGCGCATGTCCTTGAAGAACAAAGTACATCTGCCTGAGTTTCGCAGCGTCGTTCCAGCCGTTGAATTCTGCCACACGGTTGAAAAGGTCCATCCAGTCTCCAGCATCTTTATCTGGTCGTCCATGGAAGCAGGGGGGCTCACGGGGTTGGACGAAAACAACCGCTGCTGTAGGCTGGGCCATTTCATCGTCGATGCCTTCCGAGATCGAATGGGGTCAGGCAGCAGACCGTGTTCGGGTTGTAGGCCTTGAAGTCGGCGACTGGCTCGGTGACCTGTAGGCTGGACTTCCAGGACGACAGGAACACGGCTTGGGTCTTCGCTTAAAGGATCAATGGCAGCACCTCCACCAGATGTCACTTAGTGGTGACAAGGCCGTACACGCCAAAAAAAAGACTCAGGCGTGATGGTACTGAAATAACTTTATTGGGGCTGACTTGCGCCCGCAAAAGAACTAAGCAACTCGGCGGCGGCGATAGCAACAAACGCGCTCGTCGGTCATCGAACTAAGAATGCCCGTCACAGTCCTCAACGCTCAATTTAAAGGCTGCTCAGAACAATCTAGATAACGTCGCAAACAGCTACCAGCACAGGCTGGAACATTGTAGAAAGACACATAAGTGGCCGGAATCTTCGGGATAGATCTCGGTGCATCTTGCGCTACAACGAAAACTGATAAAGGTGTGACTCGCGACATAGAGCATTAACAAACAAAGAATACGAAACTGCTATGCGATCCAGAATCAGAGTGATAAGGCCGTATGCCGGCGGTTGTTATAAACAACAAATGCAGTTTTGAAGGTTTCGCGGCAATATCATGTGCTTAATACATTTTTTACTTGCAAAACATTTCTGACAATGTACTCTCGCACTGAATATGTGCTGCAACGCGCAAGATGCGGTAGGAGCTAAGTTTATGGCACACATTGACTATAACCTTGATCACAATTTGTTCATTTAGTGGAAGAAAGAAAGAATAGAGTTCATTTATTATTTTTACAAGTTGCATGCTCTGTCTAAATGCTCATTGATTTATTATTGCGTGGATGCCCGCATTGATTCACGGGATGCGTTGCAAGACATATTGAGCTCGACAGTACATTCCATTTACTTTACTCAATAGGAAGCACACGATTTGCTAATGAGATCTAATAACCTCTTTTACCGAACTCTAGGTCAAGTCTACGTAACTACCTGGAGGATTTGAGTTTGCATCCTGTGTTTCGGGCTGATATTTAAGGCTTGCACGGTAATAATGTGAAAAGATTTTCATTGCTGTGCCTGATCGCCATATGTAGAGGCTGCTTCGATTTATTTAGCTGCATCTTGATGTACATTCGGGAGCAAAAGTTGTATACAAGACTCGGCCAGTGACAGAGCTCTAGAAAACTGAATAGAAATGCCATCTAGCGACTGTGTAAGGCACAGCGACATCGACACATGCATGTGGATAAAATGAGGCACCGCCTCCATTGTTTCCATCTTAGATAACTGTTGCTAGATAAAGTTGGAATGCAGATTCCCCGAGCTCCGTCACCGGCTGAGTGTTGCATACCATTTTTGCTCACGACGTACGTTTAGTCTTTTGCCCTCTCTGCAACCTGCTACTGTTCAAGAGTAACCTCTTTTCCTCGTAAAGCGTGTGTAGTAGAAAATAATTATGTATAGTTGAGCACAATACAAATGTGAGCATGTCTGCCTTCAGGATATCTCAAAAATGTTTCTCTTCACCCCTTGAGCATACTCGGCCTCACCGAAGGTTATGCAATATATACATTCAAGGCATTCCAGACAACTATGCCAAAATAGATGTCACAGTACAGGACTGGGAAAGAATTCTGTGCATGTCGAGAATTATTTTTAAACTCTGCTCTGTTAGTGTTGGACATATGAACTAATGTTTAAACCTGGCTTGCCATTATTTTGCTTTCACTTCTCATGGACACAACTTTCATATATTGTTATAAACTGAGCCAAATTCCCATAATCTGTTGTCTCCCTTTCCCACGTCTTTAATAGCCTGTATCTGTCACGTAATCAAACTTTAACCATTATTCTGCTCAACGAAAATATTTTGATTCATTTATACCATGCATTATTTCGATTAGTGTAGCATGTTACCTCAAATATCTCCATTACTGGCCGTGCCCGTTTTCGACAAATTATTGAGTATATGCTGTAACTACTTCATGCATATCTTTACTTTCTTGCTCCCCCCCCCCCTCTGCTTTCTAATGAACCATTGTTTTTGTAGCGTGACTAACCAAATCAATCGAATTTATTTTACTATTCATATTTTACAGATGCTTTGGACAAATAAATCCTTTCAAGGGCCGATGAAAAGGGCCAGCCAGCGGCATTTCACTGAGGTAGTTGAGCCATCTTCGGGTTCTTTTACATTGGTAAGTTGATCTTTGAATGGATCACACTTACTGTTATGTGGCTTATGCTACTATGACAGCTTATAGCAGTGGCTAGAGTTAATGTACATTTACGCAATAAATTCGGATTTCCATCACTTCTCTTGAATTCAAGGAACCTCAGTGCCACATAAAAGGCTGTTTAAAGAAAGTGTAGTTCATTGTGCCTTGATTGATGCATCATTAGACATGAAAAGCTAAGTAGCAAATTGTGTAGTGCCTTAAGAACGAATTCTTTTGTATTATAAATTTGTCTAAGAATAAACCAAGGAAATATTTTGTGGCAGCTGGCAGTTGCTGTGGTAGGTAAAGTAAATTGCAAAAAAAAACATTTACTGTGATTATTTCCTGCAGCTCCGAAAATTTTAATATCTGTAGTGGCTGAGACTTGAGGGAGGCTGTGTGCAAAACGACCAACTATGTGGTAGTCAAAGTCGAAAAATATTGACCTGTGATTTTTCTCACTCTCAATTATTTGCACATTTTCATGGAACCACAACAGTACTCATAGAACTAATGTTCGCAGTTTTTCAAGCCTTTCATATTCGTCGCAGTGCGGCTGCAAATAGCCAAACCACTATATAATATGCGTAGTGGGAAGTCACTGATTCAGAACTCAAGGGGGACGAAAATATGATCAGATAGAAAATTGTATCCAGAAAGGAACCTAATAGCAGAAGGCCTAATATCCTCAGTGATTCATTCAGTGCATACGAATGGCTTCGAGCTCTTACTGTTTTGAGACATTGTCCACTGCCAAAGCTGCACTGCTCAACGTTTGCAGTGCTCACCTGATGAAGTCACACATGATGAAGTCAATTTCATTTTTAGTCTCCCCGTTAGGACTTTTCCACGTCCATTCCCGGTTCTTCCGTTTGCTGAAGAAGGTATTCATGATTCTTTAGTTATTGCGCTCTGCAAACTAGTAACTCTCCCCTGCTATTGCTAGAACCAATGCCATAGCCAGCTACTGTCTGGTCTCCTGCCTGCTTTTTCTCTACCTTGGGATTGAAGTCGCCCATTAGTACAGCACAATGCGTCTTTGCTTTTCGCATTGCCGATTCTACATCTTCGTAGAATATTTCAACTGCTTGGTCATAACTACATGTAGGTGCATAAGTCTGTACAACCTTCAGTTTATACCGCTTATTAAGCCCAATTACGATGCCTGCCACCCTCTCATTAATACTATAGAATTCATCTATATTACCCGTTATATATTTATTGGCAAGGAAACCTACTCCTAGTTCTCGCCTCTCCGGTAAACCTCGATAACACAGTACGTGCCCATCCTTCAGTACAGTATATGCCTCATTCGTCCACCTAACCTCACTATAAGCCCTATGACATCCCATTTCATACCCTTTAGTTCCTCTAACAGCACTGCTAAACTAGATTCACTAGCTAGGGTTCTAGCGTTAAACATTGCCAGGATCAGTTTACATTGGCGGCCTGTCCAGCGGAGCCAGGAATTCTTAGCACCCCCTGCCGCGTCACAGGTTTGACCGACGCCATGATCATTTGTTCCGCGGCTGCTGGTGACTGAGGGCCGGGGTTTTACGGAACTTATCATGAGAGATTGCGGCCACTTACTGCACCAGGGTGGCCAACTCCTGTTCTGGCGAGGGAGTGCATTGCCGGAGGTGTTCACCGGCATCAGGTCGCAGCCCAAACCTGTTTTTGCAATTTCATCGACACGCGGATTTTTTTATTCCGTTGGAGAATTGCGCGGCACCGGGATGTGAACCCCGGTCCTCTTGCATGCGAGGCGGATGTTCTACCGCTATGCCACCGCTGCACTCCTAAGTGAAGTGGTGGCGTAGTGGTCATGTTGCACCTGATGGTGCAACAGGACCGAAACTGCTGCTCCTGTGTCAAGCTCCATTTGGAGGGTAGTTCCTTCTACATTCACTCCAACCATTATGGGTAACGTTCGGGACACGTCGACACTATTTAGCTTAGTTAGGGGGTGCTCAGCCTTGCACTGAAGCGTGCGCATGCACTGATTCTGGTTTTTCTGTTCTGTTCTAGCTTTGCACTTTCTTCGTATGTGCCCTTGTCGTTGCATTCGAAGCAAGTTGCTCAAACGTGCGGGCAGGCCTGTGCATCATACTTTAAAGAACCACAACGATAACACGGCTGACGTGGGTAATTTTTCAGAACTCGATAACGCGGTAGGCTGTGAAAGGAAGCTTCAGGAAAAATTTGTTTATTGCACTGAAAATGTTGCCTATCAAATTCTTCTGCCCTGTTGAAGAAAATATGCAGGAACAAATGAGCAGACGCCTGAATGATAAGCTTCGGGATTATGGGCTGGACATTAAGACAATGTGCGGGATCTGTTTGTCGACCAACATAGTAAGCACGCTTTGTCCATCTAGCCGGAAACACATTTTCTGCACCTGAAACGTGCGACGAGAGAGGCGGGAAGGGAGGGCAGTGATCAAGATAACAGTTCGTCTTCCCGTTCCTCCTTTTTTCTAGTTTTTTTTCGAGCCAGGACTAAACACTAATCCTCCAAATTTTCACACGGCACGCTTCTCGCCCCAATTGCTCCTCTCGCGAAGTAACGGCTGGATTTGAGGACCAAAGTTACTCCCCATTTCAGGCGGTTTTTTTAATAGAGTGTATCTTTGTGATATCAAACTGCACTGTTGGCCTAATATGCACTCTGAAGAATTATTGCAAGGCTGGTGCAATAAGCAGAAGCTAGGTAATCAGGGGCGGCCCTTACCTTATTTGCCGGTGGTGCGTCTGGCGGCAGGTAGTTTGACCAACCGGGGTGTCCGTTGAGAAGTGTTAGTGACGGTTTCCTGTTGCACGTCCATAGCCTGCTGTGCATCATTTAGCTCGGGTAGCTGCCAGAGTGTTGTCCTAGTATTCGAAGTAATGTTCTCGTTGCTCTGCGGCCAAGTGTTTCTCTGCGGCTCCAGGTAACGGCTCGTTACCACAGCCTGCCGTTGTACTTGCAGAAGTCACAGCGACTACCGGAAGGTCCACTGGCGTCCCCATGCTTGACATCGTATCAGCGCTGAGGCTCTGCGGAGCCCCAGTAGGCCTAGCAGCCAGACCGCGTCGGCATTTGGCAGCTCCTACCCGGAGGTCTGCACTCTTGGCGATCTTGCCACGCATGGGTTATTGGGCTTTTATGCTCTTCATCAAGAGTTTGATGCCCGCTATGTGGGCGCGGACTGCAGAAGAAGCTGGAACTCTTACTGGACACGATGAAGCCACGCTCCTCAGCGGAGTTAGCGAGCAGTGTTTTAATACGAAGCCATGGCTTTCCTCATGAGTGGCTTCTGCAGAAATTGTTTACAGAAGGTGTCATAGCAAGCATGTTTTCTTTGTCTGGCGTTGCTACTTTGTTATCGTCTTAATTTTAAAAATGGAATTGAGGTGTTTGCAACATTCTAGCCTTGGTGGTGGTGGTGAAAACATTTAATAAAACATAGAGTTACATGAAGGTTGCTCTGGGGTCAGGCTTAGTATCCTTCCCCTACAAACACTCGGTGGAGTCCCTAGTACGGGACCCCAGTGGCTTCCGCTGCCGCCATTGCGCATTTGACCAAGGCCTTTTGGGCTTTGAGGTCGGAGCAGGGGAGTAGGGTCGCCTCCCAGTCCTCCCGGGTGGTGTTTTGGTTAGTTACAAAGGCAGGGTTGGATGGGCACGCCCACACCATGTGAAAAAGGTCCGAGGACATTTCCCCGCAGTGCGGGCACTCCCCGAAGAAGGCACTGTCAATGTGTTTAAGTGACTCCGGGCACATCACGGTATTGGTAAGGAGGCGAAGAAACACGCGTTCCTCCGCTCTTGTTAACCCTTTACACGGGTGGGGGTAAATATTGTGTCTGTTTTGGTACAGCTGCGTAATTTCTCCGAAAGTGTAGGCTGGTGTGAATTCTTCTGAGGAGGAAGGAGACGAGGTTTCCCGGTTAGAAAGCGCGCGGGCGGCGGAATCTGCTGCCTCGTTTCCTCCTAGCCCAGAATGGGCCGGAGCCCAGACTGAAGCGGCGGGATGGACTTTACACGTACGAGCTGTTTTGCAGTAGTCGGTAGGCCAGGTTCGAGCTGTTTTTTAGTAGCCGGTAGGCCAGGCACGGGACCCAGCCGTGTTGAAAGTTCCTACACACCCCTCGCGAGTCCGTTATGATTGTTTTGGAATCAAAGTGTGTTGCTGCTAACGCCATGGCGACCTCCTCTACCTGTGTTACGCTTCAGGCTTTAAATGTGAGCCCGTTTACCGTTTTGGACTCGTGGATCACTGCCGCCGTGTACCACCCGCCTTAGTGCGGGCCGGTCGCGTCCACATAATACACTCCGGGTTTCCCTTCGTAGTGATGAGCTAAGGCCTCTGCCTTGGCCATGTGCCTACCCTCGTGGTCGTCGTTGGACATATTAGTGGGGAGTGGTTTTACGTGCAGGGCGTATCGCCACTCCTGGGGAAGCCTTACTCTGTCCTCGGTTACAGTCGTGTGTTGTATGTGTAGACGGGTTAATAGGCGACGCCCCGATGGTATCTGCGATAGTCGCGTGTATGGCTCGTGAGGTGGGCTTCTCTCAGCTCCTCGAACGAGTTCGTCATACCCACACCTTGGAGTCTCAGGTTCGACGTGGTTATAGGGAGGTCGAGGGCCTTCTTCGCTATTTTGCGCGTGATCACCTCGAGGATGTTCTCGTCGTGTTTCTTGCGGTGGAGATAGGGGGTCGAGTACAGGATTCTGCTTGTTACAAAGGCATTGGCCAGTCGTATAGCATCTTTGCTTCTCAGTCCCCCTTTCTTGTTTGAGACTCTGCGGACCCTTCGGCCCACCTTGTCTCCCACCTTTTTTAGCTTGTCGAGCGTGGTCGTCACTAGCATACGCTGGTGAATGAAAAGGCCCAGTACTCTAATTTCCTCTCTCTCGGGTATTGGTTCTGATCCAAGTCGCAGTTCTATCTTCTCTGTGCAGTTTTTGGAGGAACGACTGTAGACGAATTCGGATTTTTTTGGTGAGCACTGAAGGCCGCATTTTTTTCGCGTACTCATTCACATTGGTGGCTGCCTCCTACAAGCTGGCCCCCATTTCTCCGAGAGAGTCCCGCGTGGCCCATATGGAGATGTTGTCCGTGTACAGCGCGGACTGCACACCCGAGACTTTCTCCAGGTGGACTGGGAGATTCTTCAATGCCATGTTGAAAAGAAGCGGGGATAGCACCGCTCCCTGTGGTGTACCTCTCGTGCCTAATAGAAAGGAACCGTGGTCTGCGTTCTGGATCCTCACGTAGGCCTGTCTGTCTGAGAGGAAGCGTTTTATATACTCGAGTGCGTTCTTTCCACACCCCGTCTCCGAAAGGTGTGTCAGGATGGCCTCATGCGTCACATTATCGAAGGCTTCCTTCAGATCTAGGGCCAGCACTATCTTATCCCCGTTCGGATGTTCTATCGGATTTAATATTTCTCTGCTAAACTGTAGCAGGACGTCCTGAGCCGATTTATTTGGCCTGAAGCCATACATCGAGTCGGCGAAGACTCGCTCATTTTCAAGATACTCGGAAAGTCTGTCTCTGACCATTGCTTCCATCAATTTGCCCACGCACGACGTGAGAGAAAAGGGCCTGAGGTTGTGCGTATCTATGGCTTTGCCTGCCTTTGGGATGAAAGTTATGAGTGCCGTCTTCTATTCAGTGGAACTTCGGCCGTCCAGATCGAATTGAAGTGTTCAAGAAGGGATTGGTACGCGTGCTCTGGTAGGCTTGCTAGGAGTTTTACCCTGATCCCATCCCTTCCTGGCGCGGTCCCGCGTTTCATTCTCGCTAGGGCTGCCTTGAGCTCGTATAGTTTGAAAGGTTCATCTAGCTCAACATTTTCGTCTCCACCAGAGGCACATGTTTTTTTGGGTAGCCTAACCATAATATATGTACCTGTAAGCTTCTCCCCTTGGGTCTTGGGTCGTGCTCAAGTACTGGCCTCGGAGCTTCAGCGCTAGATGGGCCGTATTTCCTCGAAATGCGTGCATTGCTCTCTGCAGGTGTTTCTGCGACTCGGTGCGCGTCTGGTTTGGATCTATGAGAGCTCGGAAGAGACGCCATGTGTTTTTGCCAGACATCTGCCTAGCTGCCGCGTTGCACCTCTCTACCCAGTTAGCGTCCGCGAGTTGCGCCGCGTATTCTGCTGCCTCTTTTGTTATCGCCGCGATCCGGGTTTTTAGCTTGCGGTTATGTTTCTGCCTGCGCCATCTGTTAACCATGCTGCGTATAGCTTCCCAGAGGTGGAGAAGGGGACATCCGGCGATTAGAACTAATATTATATTCTTTTCTGAATTTTGCCCAGTCCGGCATCCTAGTCTGCCCCTTCGGTCTGGTAAGGAGTTTAGTGCGGATCGTTATGTTGATGAGACAGTGGTCGCTACCGAATGTTTCCTCTGTATTCGTGCACTCCACTCGCCTCGCGTTTTTTGAAAAAGTCTAGTTCGGACAAGTGTCCTTCTGCGCCGAGTTCCCAATTCGCGTGGGGTACGCCACGTCGGTGTGTAGGGTTAGGCCTAATGTGGACATTGCCTTCGCTAGCTTCCGTCCTCGTATGTTCTCCCGGTTGTAGCCCCATGAGAGGCTCTGCGCATTGAAATCTCCTAACACTAGTAACGGATCTCGTCCCGCTTCCCTGACAGCCCTACTCAGGAGTGTGGGGAAGGATACATTTTTTTGCTTTAGGTGGGTAGTACACGTTCAGGATGTGGAGCGGCGGATCATCCTTTTTTATGGGCAGGTGAGTCACCATCACGTATGAAAAGCTGGCTTGTAATTCCAGATCTGTCAAAGTTGCTGTGAAATGTTTGTGCACGAAGATGCATGTTAGGGGGTCGAGTTGGAACGTTTTGTAGGTTGTGAGGCTCGCGTTCCCGCCTGGCTCCTGTACGGCTACCACTGCCGGAGTATGCTCGTACGTGGAAAGGTGCATCCTAAGGTTCGCTCTCTTAGTCTTTGATTTAAAGCCTCGACTATTCCACTGTGTTAAAATTATAGGATCTCCTTAGTTCGTCCCGCCATGTTGTGCCTGGAGATTGTTATTCTGGAGGGGGAGCTGCTGCAGCTTCTCACCCTCACTGATCACCGTACGCATCTTGTGAATTACGGGATTCGTGGGTCTCCTTGCGTTAGCATACTTGTGAATCGCCATCGCTTTCGCTATCTGTCGTGATACTACGGAGGGAATGGATTCCTGTATCTTCCTCATCATAGCTTCTAGTTTGTTTTCCATGCTAGGTGGTGGTGGTGAAAAACTTTATTTGGTGGAGCCGCGAAATACTCGTTACAAGGGCTGGGCCGGCTCCTGATCACGGGTGGTGGCCAGCAGGCAGTGCCTGACGGCGACCGCTTCAGCCCAGTCGACCAGTCTCCTTTGTGGAGCCGGTTCTGAGCTGGAGACCGCGATCTACCAAGCCTCGTTGTCCGTAAGGCGCCATTCGGCCGGTGGTTGAAACTCCGGGCATCTGAATATAATATGTTCGAATGTAGCTCTCGGGGCCTCGCAGAGGGAACATTCGGACTGATGAGTAGAGGGCGAGAAGAGTGCCAGCAGTGCTGGGGAGGGAAATGTGCGGGCTTGAAGGTGTCTCCATGTTATTTGTGGTTTAGTTAAGGAGGGGTGTGGGGGAGGGTAGTGAAGTCTTTCAGACCGGTAGTGTAGTGTAATGTCGTTGTAGGTGATCAGCCGATCTCTTGCACTGCCTAGGTCCTCGGTATCTGTGCTCGGTCGACGTATGCTCAAGCAGCAGAATTGGCCGCTTCGTTACCGGGGTTTCCCGAATGGGCTGGTACCCAGACAAGGTCTATGGGTCGGGGTGTTTGAACGTTGGTAGTTAAACGTTTGTGAGAGGCAGCATGTAGCTGGCCTCGGGCGAAATTTTGTATGGCAGTTTTAGAATCGCTGAGGATAAAGGTGGCAGTGGAAGAGATTATCTCGATGGCTATAGTGGATTCTTCCGCTTCTACGGACGTTCGGGTAATGATAGAGGCTGATGTGATGTGTTCGAAGCGGCTGGATACCGCGCATATCGCATAAACTGAGCGATGTGGATATTCTGCGGCGTCCACGTAGACCGTGTCGGGTTCGTTCACATGTGCTCTGTGTAGGGCACGTGCTCTTGCCTCCCGTCTGGCCTGGTTATGAAGGGGATGCATGTTTTTCGGAAGTGGGTGGACAGTGAGGTGATCGCGGACTGTCTTTGGAACTGCATAAGTTTCTACTGGAGGGCACCTAACGGTCTAAGTTGGAGAAAGGAAAGAATGTGGCGACCAGTTGGGGTAGTGGAGAGCCGTCCTAGTTGGGCGATGCGGTGGGCTTCCACCAGTTCGCTGAGGGTGTTATGAACTCCCATGCCTAAAAGTCGATAGGTTGGGGTGCGCTTAGGTAAGCCGAGAGCTGCCTTATAAGCCTATCTAGTTTGGTTTGGTTTGTGGGGTTTAACGTCCCAAAACGACTCAGGCTATGAGAGACGCCGTAGTGGAGGACTCCGGAAATTTGGACCACCTGGGGTTCTTTAACGTGCACTGACATCGCACAGCACACGGGCGCCTTGCTTTTCGCCTCCATCGAAAAGCGGCCGCCGAGGCCGGGATTCGATCCCGCATCCTTGGGAACAGTAGTCGAGCGCCGTAACCACTGCGCCACCCCGGCTGATGAGAGCATCCACCTTGTCTGTCTCTCTTTCTGTTAGATATAAATACGGAATCGAGTAAAGAATGCGGCTTATAATAAATACCTGTACTAAGCGTCTGAGGTCATGCTCGCCCATTCCACAGTGCTTGTTGGCTATACGTTTGATTAGGCGGGTGATCTGATGTGTTGTGTTAGTCAGTCTGGAGAGTGTATCCGTGCTAAGGCCGTTGTCTTGTATGAACATACCTAGTATTCGAAGTTCGTGAACTTGTGGTACTGGCTGACCATATACGGTGATGAGCATAGGAGGTTGGTGGTGTTTCCGCAGGCTTGGGTGGAGTATCAAGAGCTCGGATTTGGTGGAGGAACTTGCAAGGCCTATTGAAGCTGCGCATCTTGACACCATGTCTGCCCCCTCCTGAAGAGTTTCTTCCATGCTACCTACATTCCCAGTGGTGGTCCACAGGGTGATATCATCTGCATATAGAGAATGGGAGAGGTTTAGGATCTGTGACAGCTTTTTAGTCATGGGGATGAGTGTGATGTTAAATAAAAAGGGGAAACGACTGATCCCTGCGGGGTGCCTCTATTACCGAGGGTAAAAGTGGGGGATTTTATGGGACCGAACCGAATTTCTGCTGTGCGATCCCGGAGAAATGCTGAAATGTAAGCATGTGTTCGGTTTCCCACATTCAGAGTGGATAGTGCATCCAATACAGAGGAGTGATAGACATTGTCAAATGCCTTTTGCAAGTCTAGAGCCAGCAATGCTCTTGTGCGTTTGCAGCGTCGGGGATGGAGATTTTTTCTGATATCTGTAGCATGACATCTTGGGTGCATAGGTGCCTGCGGAAACCCAGCATTGTGTGAGGAAAAAGGTCGCGGGTTTGCATGTGTGTATGTAGCCGATTCAAGATAACGTGTTCAAAAAGTTTACCAAGACATGAAGTTAGCGAAATGGGCCTAAGGTTTGAAAGAGTGAGCGGTTTGCCGGGTTTAGGTATAAAGGTAACCTGAGCGTGCGTCCACTCTGAGGGAAGCGTTTCCTCTTGCCAGTGTTTGCTAAAAAGTTCCGTTATTGCCTGGATGGAGTTTTCATCGAGGTTTCTAAGTGTTTTGTTCGTGACCTGATCGGAGCCTGGAGCAGACGTCGTGCGGAGTTGGAGCATGGCTGCTCTGACTTCATACTTTGTGATGTCTTCGTCTAGCTCATGGTTTTGGGTTCCAAGGTACTGTGGTAAGGGTGTCTTCGGTGTGGTTGTGAGGTATGTATCTTTTAAGGATTGAATAATGTCGTTGTCCATGTTTATGCCATCGATAAGACGCGTCACATTTTTCTGCTGTACATTCTTGGCGTGATCGGGTTCAAGAAGGCATCGTAGCAACCGCCACGTGTCCTTAAATCCTAGGTTTCCAGCAAGGCGGTCGCATACTTGACCCCATTGCTGGTGACTGAGCTGTGCCGCGTGCGTCTCCATTTCCCTTATGAGAGCGGAGATGCGTAGCTTCAGGGCGCGATTGTGTTTGTTTTTAAGCCATCGCTTCTGTAAGCTCAAGTGAGCTTCACACATGTGGAGTAATCGGCTGTCAATCACCTCCGAGGTTTGTGCGCACGGCATTTCCGATGTGGCCATGTTCACGTCCTTGAGGTTAGCCAGCCAATTTGTAAGGTGGTCTATCTGCTTCGGGGCCGCGGTACGAAGATCGCGAAAACGATCCCAGTTGGTGATTTTGAGTTTCCTCTTTACACGGGGGGTTATGGAGGATAGTGAGAAAGAGGTCTCAATTATATAGTGATCGCTACCAAGAGAGGTTTGCGTGTTTGTCCAATAGCATTGTGCTATGTTTTTCGTGAGCGTCAGATCGGCGGTGGTGTTGTTCTGTACACTGTTGCCGATGCGCGTGTACTGTTGTGTATCATTGACAAGGGTTATGCCCTCATTTTGGAGAAGTGTCCAGAGTCGGGCGCGTTTACTGCAAGTCGTTTTGTATCCCCATGTGATATGGCAGCAATTAAAATCTCCTGCAACTACCTATAGTTGGTTAGCGCTGATTTGAAGGGCTTTTTTCATGGCCGCCATTAGAGGAGCAGTTTTCCCTTTCGGGGACTGCAGATAATCAAAATGAATAGACTCGTTCCTTTCCGCTCTTTGGGAATCAGCTCTATAAAATGGAAGTCGATATCTGCAACGTCCATGTTGTGATCAGTTGCTGTGTAGTTGCGGTGAACCAGCGTCGCCACTCTGTACTGAGGACAGTTTGTTGGTGTATGAGTGTAATTGAGCAGTTTTAGAGGGGAGTTTGTTTCCTGCAGTGCGCTTCAACCTCCAAAAAAACCTCCATGATAGGCTCTGCGTCGCTTTCCATCACCTCCTCTTGCTGAGGCGGCTGAGATTTAGCTAGTGCAGTTTCTAGTTTGCTGGTTAGCAGCTCCATTTGAGCTTTTAGGGCTGCTATCTGTTTTGTTAATTTTTTTTAAACTGATTTATTTATTTATGGGGAAAGGCGCGGTAACTGTCTCACTTGTTTTCTGTGGACACTGCAACCGCGCCGTAAGGGAAGGGAGGAAGGCGGGAGTGAAAGTGGAAAGAGAGAAAGAGGAGCCGTAGTGGAGGACTACGGAGTAATTTCGACCACCTGGGGATCTTTAACGTGCGCTGACATCGCACAGCACACGGACGCCTCTTCGTTTCGCCTCCATCGCAACGCAGCCGCCGAAGTCGGGTTCGAACCCTGGTACTCACTGTTTTCTTAATTAAACTGATTTGTTTATAGGAAGGGGGGGAAAGGCACGGTAACTGTCTCACTTGCTTTCTGTTGACACCGCAACCGCGCCATAAGGGAAGGGAGGAAGATGTGAGTGAAAGTGGAAAGAGAGAAAGAGGAGCCGTAGTGGAGGGCTACGGAGTAATTTCGACCACCTGGGGATCTTTAACGTGCGCTAACATCGCACAGCACACGGACGCCTCTTCGTTTCGCCTCCATTGAAACGAGTTTTCTTAATTCAATCTCAATCTCTACCAAATTTGGTGTAGGTGGAGAGGTAGTATTGGGAGGAGGAGGGCCGACCCCACTCACCTGCTGCTTCCCGTTCTTGACCATGCTGGCCCATTTGCTCTCTTGATTGTTTTGTTTAGAATTTAGCTCCATGTTAATCGAAGGGGGCGGGAGATTCTCGCTCCCTCTTTTCTTTTTCTTGTTTTCTCCTTTTTCTTGTTCTTGTTACTGGATTGTTGCTGCTCGTTCCTTCGGAATTTCGCAATGCAGTCTTTAGAGTTTGTGATGTGTTCGCCGTCACATACCGCACATTTTAGATTGCACTCGTGAGGGGCACGCACCCCCTCCACAAACGGAGCTTGCGTTCCGCAGAGTCCGCAGTTTTCTTGCCTCGGTGTCGGGCAGGTGTCTGCTCTATGTCCCACCGTGCCACACTGGGGACAGGCTGGTATGGTGTGACGGTAAGTGGCTACCGGTATAACTTGCGCGTTGTACAGCACAGCTCTGACCTTGTACTTCCCTTCGAAGATGACCCTTGATTGTTCGAAGTGCCGAACTTTCGGATCTCCAGGATTTTTCTCTCTCCGCGAAAGCTTCTCACTTTCCCTCACATGAATTCGGTGGTCTCCGGATTGGCCACAGTGAGGACTCCGTGTACCACGTTGTCCTCACTTTGCTTTACGTGTCCACGCAGATAGAGATCTTGCCCTTGAGTTCGGATTGCAAAGTCGCCGACCAGTCTGTCTGCCGCATGGATGCTCGACGTGCCCACGATGATCAGGTTTTGGTCCGGCGACACTGTGAATTAAAAATTGTCCGCTTGGAGAACGAACGCACAAAGCGCGAATGTATGGCAGAGCGTTTTTGTGACCGTGTGGTTGTGCACTGAGCTGCTTTCCAATACGCCTTTCCTCAGTCATCTTTCCTGTCTGTATATGCCTCAGGATATTGCAGTATGCTTTGGTTTACCGTCATATCCATATCACTGGAATGTTTAGAATGAGTGCAATGCTTCGCCTTGTTGCGTACTGGATCCACATACCGTGAAAATTTACATACGATACGAGACGCTTCGTATCGCACTCTTAGGATTATTTTGATGCGGGGCTCTTTTGCATCAAATAATAAAATTTTTCGCAGAGGGTTCACCATTATAGCGTCATTGAATGTTCACATTAGGACTATGAATTGCTGCCCAAACATAGTCATCGTTGAGCAAATGGAGCGGTATCGTATGCTCTTTATTAAAAGCAAGCTGCGTAACGTTTTCCGAATTCCTCGATTTTTATGCTCTGTGGCGACGCTTTTCTTCGATCGATAGGCTGAACTGCAATCCACCACTGTACTATATTTAAGGTTCTATCCACGAGTTCCAGCCGCAAATAAAGCAGGTTGCCTCATTAGCGTCTTCCAGCAATTCTCCTTCTTGATCAGTACGCATACCCTTCGCAGCTTGTAGCATGCAAAGAATATAAACTATAGAGACAAAACAAAACATAATATCAACACGCAGCAAGATGCAACAATATGCTCTCAAATAGAAAGTCACAAGTTTAATCAATCATATGATAGAATTTGACCATGTTTATTGCGCTTAAACAAAGTTATTGGAGAGTGAGCCCTGTAATGTATATGGTAACACATTAGCCTGATGGCCCCGCCATTTGTTCTGCAGTGGGTATGGTGTTCATGTACTGTGCCCAAATATGTGGAATCGAATCCTGGCAGCGGTGGAGGCTTTTCAATGCGGGCGGAAAGCAAGAAAACCGTGTGCTGTGCGATAACAGTGCGCATTGAAGATCGCCAGGAGTTTGAAACTTCCGGAGTCCTCCATTACGGCATCTCTCACTGCCTGAGTCGCCTTGGGACGTTGAAACCCCGTGACCAAAATAAAGCAATGCGCCGAAGTGTTCATGCACTCTCTCAACCACGCAACCATAGTTCTGCATAAAAGAAGGTAATAAAGAAGGTAATAAAATTCAAATTGTAAAGAAGTTAGCCTGAAGACACAAGCTCACCAGTCCATATTACAGCTGGTGTAAGAGGCATATTAAGAAATAGGAAATGTTAGCAGCTAGGTATCAAGGTTGATGGAGAATATCCCAGTAATCTGCGATTCGCTATGAAATAGCATTGCTAAATAACTCAGGGGAATAGCTGCAAAAAATGATCAATGACCTAGAGATGAGAAGCAGGCCTAAACATGAATATATTCAGGAATCTAAACTATTGTTGGACTTCCAGGGAAATGAACAGAAGTTTAAAATATGTAGTGAACCGCTGGATGTGGTAGGCGAATATGTGTGCTTAGTAGAACAGGTAATAACTGCGATCCGGAATGTGGTAGACGTAGCCGGTATAACAAGCAAAACTGTTTATTTATGCATCAGGTAATGGGGGCGGGGGGCGCCCGTTTTCGCTCTGCTTGGCGCAGTCGCCCATGCCGGGGTCTCCCGGCGGTCCGCCTGGTTAGCTTGCCGCTTGGGGCGCTGTCGTCAGGGGCGCCCACAACACCCCCATTTCTTGAAAGGCTTGATGGTCGCTTACAAACACGTCCACTTCTTGTGGTGCTCGTGTCCTGCAACGGTTGCAGGTGTCTTGCTAGTCCTCTGTCGGTTTGTACAACGTAGGACCTTGGTTCTGATGTTGGCTGTGTTACCACGCCGTGTGATGCAGCTCCAGCGAGGATGCGCACCACTGTACCTGGTGGTAAGCGCTCTAGGCTCCGTACCTTGTGCCGGGTGTCGTATGATCGTTTTGCACGAGCTCTGTAGGCTTCATTATTTTGTCTGAATTCGCTGTCGTCCCACTTCGGGGCTAGCAGCTTCGAAGTGGTTGGTACTGTGGTGTTCAGACGACGACCCAATAAGAGTTCTCCTGGTGAAAACCCTTCCACGCTGGGTGTGGCCCTGTAGGCAAGCAGCGCTTCGTGTATTTTGGAAGATTTTCTTAAAAGCTGCTTTGCTGTCTGCGCAGCCCTCTCAACCATACCGTTGCTCTGCGGGTAGTAAGGGCTTGAGGTTGTGTGTGAGGCTCCCCAGTGATGCACTAGTTCTTTGAACTCTGTGGAAGTGAACTGCGGCCCGTTGTCTGTGCGTATTGTCCGTGCAACACCGTACCGTGCAAATATTGGCTCCAAGACTAGGGCTATGTTTTTTGTAGCTGTCCTCGGCAGCTGTTTTAGATCGAAAAATTGGGAGTAGTAGTCTACTACTACAACATACTCTTTCCCCTCCAGCGTGATGAGATCCATGCCGACTGTGTCCCAAGGGTGTGCTGGCAATGGGGTTAGAAGCAGGGGTTTTGTTTCTGGCTTTCTGTGCTCTCTGCAAGTTGGACACTTTTCCACGTAGTCTTCGATGTGCTTGCCTATGCCCGGCCACCATATGCATTCTCTTGCCCTCGCTCGACACCTCGCTGTGCTCAAGTGGCCTGCGTGGAGGTTTTCCAGAACCTCTACTCTGATGTCTGGCAGGATGATTATTCTGTCGCCTTTGAATAGTAGACCATCAACGAGCGAAATCTCACTAGCCACCTCGACGTACCTTTTCAGGTCAGGTGACAGCCCATGCACAGTTGGCCATGATGTAGTGCAGAAGGTAGCCACCCTGGAAAGTGTTTCTTCTGACTGGATGCTTGCCCTGATTCTGTCCAGCATTTGGCTTGAAGAAGGGAGCTGTTCAAGCGCTAATTCTTCAAATTCGCGTACTGCACTCTCGAGAGTTCTTTCTTTGTCTGCTGGATTCCCAGATGGTTTCCGGGACAGAAGGTCAGCTGTGTACAGCTTTTTGCCGGGAGTGTGGGACATGGTGTAGTCGTACTCCAAAAGGCGCATCCTGAAATGTTGAAGGCGAGGACTCAGCTCGTCAAGTCGTTTAGTCGTCAGCAGCGATATTAACGGCTAGTGGTCCGTTTCCACGTGAAAGGTTGATCCCAGTAGGTATTTGCGGAAGTGTTCGCAAGCCCACGTGATTGCCAGTGTCTTTTTTTCAATTTGGGCATATCTTTGTTCTGTATCCGTAGGGGAGCTTGATGCATATGCCACAGGTAGGAGCTTTTCATGCGACTGCTGTAGAAGTACAGCCCCAAGACAAGACAGTATGAGGAAGCATCCACAGACACTGTGTGAGGCAACTGAGCATTGTAGTGAGTAAGAATCGACGTCCTGCTTAAAGCTTGCTTGAGTTTATCAAAACTCTGCTGCTGAGCTGGGCCCCAGTGCCAGTCGGCGTCTTGGTGGAGCAAGTCTCTGAGAGGCTTCGTAAAGTCTGCTAGCTCTGGAAGAAATTTTGCTAGGTGGTTTGCAGAGCACAACAAAGACCTGACTTCTGACACATCACATGGTGGGTCGAGCTGGACTATGGCCCTGACCTTTTCCGGGGCGGCGCTGACACCTGTTGAGTTTACGACGTGTCCTAAGAATGTTACTTCTGTTTACGAAAGGAGCACTTGTCGATGTTGAGGGTAACAACTGCATCTTCCAGCTTCCTCAGCACCAGCAGTAGGTTGGTGTCATGTTCCTCAGTTGTCTTCCCTGGGACAAAGATGTCATCTTGTAGACAACTCACACCATCCAGTCCTTCGAGCACACGAAGCATTTCTCGTTGATAGAACTCTGGCGCTGTGGGGATTCAGAAGGGAAGCCTCAGGAACTGGAACATGCCAACTGGTGTGATAAAGGTTGTGTATTCGCGAGAGCCCTTGTACAGTGGTACCTGCCAGTACCCTGCTCGTGCATCTAGGCGGCTGGAAACTATTGCACCTGATAATTTTGCAAGACACTCGTCCACCGTAGGCATGAGCACACGTTCGCGTATTATTTGTTGGTTGAGTTGACCATAGTCCACGCAGATGCTCAGCTCATTGTTCTTTTTTCGTGCGACAACCATTGGAAAACATCACTCGGTTGCTCGCTCGATCTTCTGGATGACTCCCAAGTCTTTCATCCTTTCTAGTTCTTTCTTCACAAGTGGAAGCAGTGGAAGAGGCATGCGCCTAGAATAATTGACTGCGTGTGGATTTGATGCGGTACTGAGTCTCCATGACTCCAAGCCCACACGTTAGCTTTGGGTATGACGTCAAGAAGTTGGGGACATCAGTTTATTGTGCGAGGGTTTCGTCTAGCTCAAGAGGGCGCTGTAGAATCCGAAGTGATTCTATAGCTGGTCGACTGAGCAGCGGTTATTTTTATCCTTTGATGATGAAGACTGCTTCTTGGACTTCAGTGTTGTGCCAGGTGACTGTTGCATCGATGTAGCCAACAGTGGCTATCGCTGTCTGGCCTGCGCCTATCAACAGCTGTTGCGTTGACTTGATGTGTCCCATGACGGTTCTGTCGGACTGGTCGTGTGCGATTGCAGTCACATCCGCGCCGGTGTCGACCTTGAAGGTAAAAGGCAAGTTTTTCACAGTAGCAGTAATCCTCCATGGCCTGTTAACTCCCACTTTGATTTCGCCCAGATATAGCTCTCCGAGATTTTTGGTCGTTGTCGGATACACGAGGTCTCGTCCTTCGGCTTAGACATGCAGATGTGGGCGTAGGGGTCTTTTTCGCACACTGATCGCACGTCTTGCCTATCGCGGGACACTGTCTTCGTGTGGTCACGCACACCACCACACCACTTGCAGCGTTCGTCTCCCGTCTTGCGTGTACGTTGAGGGCGCGACTTGAAAGGCACCTTCGCTTCGTTCCGGCGAGTTTTGAGGTTTGTCTGGCCGCGAACTTCTCCCATGGCGAGAGCTGGCTGTTCAATGGAGCGAATTTCCCTGTGTTGAAGATTCACGCTAGCTGAATTGCGGGCAGCTGTGATTGCTTTTTCGAGAGTGAGTTCTGCGTCTAGTTGCAGGCTCTCGATGAGGTTTACGTCTCGCAAGGCGATCACGAGCCTGTCTCGAATCAGTTCGTCTCGTGTCTCGTCGTGTTCGTGTTCGAGACATGAATCGGTTCGTGTCTCGAATCACGAGCCTGTCTCGAATCAATCGCAACACTAAGGCGCCTAATACATCGATGGCCTGCTGGACGAGCAGGCGCTGTTCTTCGTCGCCCTCAGTACCAAGCCAGTCCACCCAGGTCCAGATAGTATGGGAAGAGGTGGGAAAGAATCCCGATTGCAACGCAACCGGATATGAAAATAGACAGTGGGAAAGGTTGGCATGAGGTGAAGGGCAGTTGAGGCATAATAGAGCACGACGGAATTTGTAGAGATATAGCCGTGCAGGGGATATGAGTGTATTCAGCTGTATCTGCCGAAGGATATGAGCATCCCGAACGAAGAGATTACGATGAGGGTAGGGGGGAGCTTGCGGTTTAAGCGAGTGGCATTGTAATATTCGCTGATGGTGGCGCGCAGAGGCAGTCTCGACACGCCCTCCAATGATCTTGGCCAAGGGATGAACGGTGCCCAATTACAAGCTTTACGGGCGAGCTGGTTCGCCAGCTCATTGCCGTCAATCCCCGAGTGTCGAGGGATCAATCGGAGGAAGACTGGGTAGGGCTGCAGTGCAACAAGTGCAGCCTCGAGTTCCGTGGACAGATGACGTGTTAGACTTTAGATTGAGTGGCATGGATAGCAGCCTGGGAGTTAGTGTATATAATATACTGAGGCACAGTTGGGAGAGAATGAAAACTTTGAATGGCATGAATGATAGAGAGGACCTCAGGCGAGATAATATCCGGAGGGTGGAGAAAGGGGCCGCTAGTGTGTGTGACAGGGCTAGATAGACGAGGATGAAAGAGGACCTGGCTTCCGGACCCGCGAGTCGATACATAAAATGCATTCGTGTAATCGACTCCATGGGCACTGAAGGGCGGATTATAATGAGAGGCAGCAGCATGTCGGCAGCCAGCATGCAGGTCCGGCGACATATTGGCTGGAAGAGGAAGTATACGGAGGTTAGTGGCCTCTGGAGAGGAAGGAGTTGGCAGAGGGACTGACTGGATGAGGGAAATATTAGCCTGGTTGATAAGCCAGCGTCCATGAACTGTGCCGGAGAGGCGAGCTGTCTGTGGGTCGCGGTGAAGGGAAAGGAGACTGAGAAGAGGATGAAAACGCCCAGTGGCAGTGGCAGCTTATCGGTCGCGGTTACTCTTTGTCTTCCCATAACCACTTCGTACAGGAAAGTATATAACAGTCGCACATTACTGGTACTCACCTAATTCGCTGAAATGTGGAAGCTAGCAAAAAAGCGTTCTACTTAAGTTGAGGAAAGCCCGGAGCGCTATGGAATGGAAAATGGTAGGTGCAGCCTAGAGATAAGAAGCGGGCAGAATGGGTGAGAGAAATAAGTAAGTTTTTGATATTCTAGTCGACATCAAAAGAAGAAAAGGGCATGGGCACGACATGTAGTGTGCAGAGAGGATAACCAGTAGCCGTCAAGAGTAACAAATTGGATTCGAAAGGAAAGCGTAACTGGGGCGGAAGAAAATTAGGTGGGTTGATTAGGTTCAGTTTGCAGGGGTCAAGTGGGCAACGCACTATAAGCGAAGAATATATAAAGCGACGGAGTGCAAGTCACGGATATATTTAGCCTGAGTGTATCGAATTATGGCTTATAACGAACTCACAAAATATTCCATTATAAATCCCATTTAAGTACATAATTATTTTATATGATAGCTTATGAAGGTCGTTTGTCCCAAAATGCATAGCCGTATCCCAGTAATCGGGAAAAGATGCCGGCAAAACGAGCGCCTCCATGCAACGTCCACAGAAGCTAATCGAGACCTGATGCGTCGTTGCCAAGACAGATGACACCTCTGCGTTTGCGCCTGCAAAGCGCTGCCGCTCGTCCCATCACGTGTGCCAGGACGGGTAAGGAAGGGACAAGATGTTAGAACAGAGGTTGTTTGTGAAGGGCCGCTCCACACAGGAGAATGTTTTTAATGTCCTGGCCGCGCAATCACGTGAACAAAAGTGACGTATTTTGTACGTCCGTTCTGCGTGTCCTACTTCAAGAAGTGAAAGGGTAGCTCCATCCCAACTAAAATTCAATGCGCGGGAAGGATGAATGCAGACACTTGGACGTCAGAGTGCAGTTTCGAGCTCGATGATCGGAAACACCTTGCGTCTTGCGATCAAAGCACGCAGCAGCACGCAAGATATATCTTCTTTTGGTTTTCTTAGCAGTGCGGAAAGAACGAAAGGTGTGCGAGCTAGACAACGTGGACAGCGTGGCTTTAAACCCATCACGCTTTGGAGCTGAACTCGGCAAAGCACATGGGTGTTTGTGCGCGCTTGCTTCCCTGCTTTTTTTCTAGCAGTTATGTATGGGCTGCTTTGGTCCTAGCGGCAGTGATAATGACAAAATGTGTCTAAAAGCTAAGTAACATCTTCAATAATTCCACAGGGTAAAGCGTTGATGGGGTCGTTCGATGGATTGCCGTTTTTTACTTCTGTGAATAATATTGTTACGAGCCTTCGCAGAATGTCGACGGAAGGTGAAAAACGACGGTCGGGTAGATCGGAGAAAAAAAAAGCAAGGCCAGAGGGACGTTGGCACGCTTCGTCGCAGTCCTATTTGGATCGATCCTTGTAATTAACCCCCCCCCCCATGCGTACAAAGCACGTAACATCTTGGTGGAGGTGCGGTGTGACGACCACGGAGCGTTCCATCTACCGAAGAATCCGTACACTCGCTGGCTTACCACCAATGCCATCGGACATGACTGAAGACGGCAGCACAGAGGAGCCAGGACCATCCACGCCGAACAACTGGCCCCATGCATTATCGAGAGCCGCGAACATTCTCTAGAAAGCCTGGCGAGGAAGGTGATGAGTTGCTGAAACACTGCGAAAGAGTGAGCAAATACAATCGCTGGAACGACGCTACTAAGCTGACTAATGTGGTGTTCTTCCTTGCCGCCACTGCCTTCGACTGGTTCGATAATCACGAGGATTCATTAAGTACATGGGTTGTCTTTACCAGCGAGATCAAGAAAAATTTTGGGGATGAGCCTGCAAAGAAGAAGCGCGCTGGACAGACTTTGCTCCCCCGGGCGCAAGTACCAGGAGAAACCTGTACTGTGCACATTGAGGCCATCTTAAAGTTATGCAAGCTGGTCAGTCCCACTAAGCTCGAAGAAGACAAAGTCGGCCACCTTCTGAAGGGAATAGCGGAAGAAGTTTATAATTTTCGTATTAGCAAAGACCCTGAGCGCCACAGCTGATGTTATAAAGGATTGTAGAACATTTGAGGCTCTCAAGCTGCGACGAATTACACCTAAACTCTGGAGACTGGCCAATGTCGCCTCCGTAGCCAGTGTTGAAGCCTGTCTTTCAGTTTCAATGGCTGATATTATACGAGAGTTTGTACGCGAGAAATTGCCAAGATCCAGGGACACCATCTGTGGTGAAGTATACGTGCGGCAGAGTTGTGCACCGCAGGCAAATGTTGCCGCCCTGTCCACACCGTGAGTTCAACCTCGAGGCGCTTAGCATATGGATGGTGGGCGCAGCTCTGCTCAACGATATGCCCACCAGCCGACGGAAAGGAGGCCCGCCTACTCTAGAAACGTGGTTCATCAGCAGCGAGAGCCTGGCTACAACCAACGTCGCGACTTTGTTAGTGAGGACTCATGATGATCGCTGGCGCCGTCAACCTGTGTGCTACAGGTGTGGCATTGCGGGGCATATCGCTAGATCCTGCCGCCGCCGTTTTCGAACTGTCCAAGACTACTGACCCGCCGCGAATATTCACGGACGGCCACACACCGAACAGCAGCGATCCCCGACTATGTCCACTTGGGACTCATACTATTCGATATATTTGAGGAATTCATCTCCTGCATCTGATTGTAGTGTGATGCCGCCACCCCAGCGCCAGCGCAGGTCACCTTCTCCTCGACGTCGTTCTTCTCCTCCGCCTCAGGGAAACTAGGAGGCGCGGCCGGCGAGTCGATGACGTCCATACCTCTAACCGTGTTTATGTTAAAGAATAAATTGGAAGTGTTTGTTCCTGTTCTGCAAACAATGGATCTTTTGGACACTGGTGCTAGAGTATCTGTTATGAGTTTGAGTTTTAAGAACCGTTTAGGTAGGAAAGTAATGTTCAGTGGTGACCGTGCAGTGTTTTCCGTGGTGTCGGTGGTGAACCTTTAGTTCCTCTTGATGTGTGTGCTTCGGATGTTGTTATTGGCGGCCTCAAGTTTAGAGTAGAATTTGCAGTGCTGCCTCAGTCAACGCATGATGTGATTCTCGGGATTGAATTTCTGCAATAGTGTGGCGCAACATTAGACTGTGGTACGGGAGAGATTGCTTTGAAGCCTTCACGGCTTTCGGCTTTTGTGGATGACTCGACACCTTATTTGCTGTGGAAAAAGACACAATTTTGCCAGCGTTATCTGCAGCATTAGTGCGGGTTTTCTCCATTCGCAACTAGTGCGAATATTTTGAAGCTATATAGGAACCTACAAGACTCACCTGCTCTAAGAAGAGTATCCTTGTGCCTCGTTGCGTCGGTCCCGTGACTAGAGATCGCACTGAGCTGTGGACAGTGAACCACTCCGAAGAGTCAGCTGTGTTGCCTCGGGGCCTAAAACTCGCCCGTATCAGGTTCCGTCGCGGCGTTAAACAGCTGTCATTGCGCAGCAGGTGCAACGAGGTATGGAGACCGAAGTTACGACTATGATTAATAAGTCTCTTTCTACAATCGAGCGCCGCATTCCAGTGGAACTACTTCTGAAACAATCATATTCATCACACGATCTGCATCGTGTTCGCACCACCAATACTTCAGGAGCCCTATCGAGTCTCAGCGACTGAACGTAAGGTAATAGATGAGCAAATTCAAGGCATGCTAAAGCGCGGAATTATTCGAGTGTCCTGTAGTCTTTGGGCAGCTCCGGTTATCCTTGTTAGAAAGAAAGATGGCACATGAAGGTTTTGTGTTGACTACCGCCGCTTAAAAGCAGTCATGAAGAAAGACGTCTACCCGCTTCCACGTACAGATGACGCAATTGACTGTCTGCACTCAGCTTCATACTTTTTTCTATTGACTTGAGATGCAGCTACTGGCAAATCCCCATGCACATTGCAGATAAAGAAAAAACGGCATTCGAAACAACAGACGGGTTTTATCAATTGAACGTTATGCCTTTTGGATTATGTAATGCGCCTGCCACATTCGAGCGGCTCATGGATACAATCATTCGTTGACTAAAGTGGCAAATTTGTTTATGTTATTTGAACGAGGTTGTAATTTTTTGGCAAAACATTTAGTGAGCATAACAGCAGTTTGGATATCATGCTTGATTGCATGGAACGAGCTGGTCATGTACTCAATGCAAATAAATCTCATTTTGCTGATCGTGAAACAATTGTCCTAGGTCACTTTGCTGATAAAGAAGGTGTTAGACCAGATCCCAGGAAAACTGAAGCTGTCAAAAGTTTTACCGTGCTAAATCAGTAAAAGAGCTGCGGAGCTTTTCGGGGCTATGCTCGTACTTTTGACGCTTTATACCGACGTTTGCAGACATCGCTTATCTACTCACGTGTCTTAAGCGTGAAGATGCACCATTCAATTGGACCAGCGAATGTGACTCAGCTTTCTGTCATCTGAAATTTCTTTTAAACTCGGGCCCCATCCTACGCCACTCCTACCCATCAGCTCCAATTGAAGTAAGCCGACACAAGTGGTATCGGTATTGGCGCTGTACTTATACAACGCCATGGACGCGATCAGCACGTGATAGAGTATGCCAGCCGCTCGTTCAGTAAATGTGAAAGAAATTACACGGTTACGGAGCAAGAATATCATGCCGTTGTTTTCGCTGTACAGCGCTTTCGTTCATATATGTACGGGAATGCTTTCATCATCGTGACCGACCACCATTGCCTTTGCTGGCTTGTGAGTCTTCGTGACCCCTATGGGCCGCTTGCCCGTAGGGCTTTACGCCTACAAGAGTTTAATTTTACTGTGATACATAAACGCGGCCATAAACACTTAGATGCTGATTGTCTTTCGCGGTTGCCGCTTCAAACGACTGATGACGACGCAGAGAACTTTGATGAATATTTGACTCCACTTTAAAAATCCTTCCCTGATCTGCGAGTTTTCCGGACCGATTAAGACAAAGACCAAACATTGACATCTGTTTGATTCCGCCAACGATCCTATGAAGAACACTTATATCATTCACGAAGGCGTCCTTTACAAAAACGATTTCGCCTCTGAAGGAGCACGCAAGCTTCTTGTCGTTCTGGAAAGCCTACACATCACGGTTCACTTGGGAGTGGCCCGAATACTCCACCGCACACAGCAGCGATTTTACTGGCCGAAGAGACGTTCAACGATTGAGCGATATGTAGCCAGCTGTGTGCAGTGCCAGCGCTTTAAGCTGCCGACTTCAAGTCCACATGAAAAACTGCGGCCAGTCACACCTCCGACAGCCCCGTTTGAGCAAGTTGGCATTGACCTTCTTTGACCTTTCCCACGGTCCTCGGAAGGAAACCGATGGATTCTTGTGTGCGTGGATTATTTAACCCTCTATTGTGAGACAGCCGCGATACCATCCGCTACTGCGTGTGATGTATCTAATTTCTTACTTCTATTCATCATTCTTCGGCGCGGCCCTCCTGCAGTCATCATTAGTGACCGTGGACGCCACAATCCAGCGGACATTGTCGAAGAACTTCGTCTCAGCGCCTGCAGTTTTTGCCACTCCACGCCATATCATCCCCAAACGAACGATGTGGTAGAACGAACTAATAGGACCCTCACCACAATGTTCGCTATGTACGTCGCTGCTAATCATAAGGACTATGATGGCGTTCTACCATTCATTACTCATGCATACAACACAGCGCAACTTGAGACAACAGGCTACAGCCCCTTCTCCTTCTCTATGGTCGGTGGCCTCGACACCAGACTGCCGTTGTTTATTCATGACAAACCTTTTGTTGCTATCACGCTTTGCAGAGCTGAAGAGGCTAGCCAGCAGACCAGAGTTCGAATTTTATCTTCGCAAGAACGTTCCAAGAACCGCTACGATACTCGAAACAACAAGTTTCTTATGTTTCTGGCGACTATGTATGGCTGTGGACATCTCTCTGTAAGCGTGCTCTTTGTCATAAACTGCTCTCACACTACACCGGACCGTTTGTTGTGTTAGAGCACATCAGTGTACTGAATTACGTTATAGCACGCCTAACTGCGACTGGTCGACGGTCACGACAGTGTTAGGTGGTGCACGTAGCGCGCCTCGAGAGATTTCATTCCAGAGGTTCTATGTGACTCGCCCGACGGGCTTCGTCTGAGAGGAGGGAAATGTCACGCGCCTTCGCAGAACGTCGAAGGAAGGTGAAAAAGAAAGGTCGGGTAGATCGGAGAAGGAAGAAGAGCAAGGGCAGAGGGACGTTTGTACGCATCGTCGCAGTCCTATTTGGACCGATCCCTGTAAATAAACCCCCCGTGCGTACAAAGCACGTAATTATATAAAAGCCTGTGATTCCACTCGCAAACCTTTAGTGCTTGGTGCGCAACACCTATTAAAATAAAGCGATAGCAATCGGAATCGGGAAACTCCTTCCTAGAATGGCCGCCGTTTTTAAATGCTCATGTGACGTCACAAGATGATAGATGGCGGTGTTTCGACTGCAGTGAAGGCCGTAATTTCAAAGAACTATCTCTATTTTCTTTTACGACAGCGTTGGAAACAGTGTTCATCTCTCATTCAGAAATGCTTGATGGACATGTACTGCATAAGAACGATATAGAGTAAGGTATGTTTTCTTCGGCATAGGCAGGTCTGAGTAAGTAGGGTGCTCTGT
Source organism: Amblyomma maculatum (assembly GCF_055883805.1). NCBI lineage: Eukaryota > Metazoa > Arthropoda > Arachnida > Ixodida > Ixodidae > Amblyomma > Amblyomma maculatum. Next base: position 31,476,576 of record NC_139348.1, read on the forward strand.
TAGCTTATCGACGTACTGATCTGTCTCATTACACTGGTGATGACGCCAACACAACCAATGGTCGTCTATAGGCGGTCTTCGGCTCCGCGAAGTGGTCGTACCACTAATAAGTTTCTATCAGATCATGGACCTGGCGAGAACGTGACGCCCAATGATTGAGTTAACGGCCTGAGCAGCTGCTCTTTGTAGCTTAACCGTGGTAAAGGAGAACAAGCCGCTAAACTTTATATGCTCACACGTCTCATCAGCAGTTACCTTGGCCATAAATGTCAGTCGGTGCCGAACTGTCGGCGAGTATATGCCTAGCGCTAGTACGCGGGGTTCGGATCTGCGATTTCGGCGACTACATAGCGCTCACTGAAAGCTTTAACGGTTGCATGCCGCTACGAAATGAAGCTCTCGCAATAGTTGGAGTTGTAGTTGGAGTTTATTTTCTTTCTTTCTACAAGAAAGGGGAAGCCACGGCAAAGGCAACAAGCCTGACTGGGCCCTGGCTCCCCAGTAACCCCAAATCGACGACTGCTTACATCACATTGACCGAGAAGCGTCGATGGGATCCTGTCTGGCGATGGCAGCTGTCGGTGCCGCTTGTAGATACGCATCGGCCCAGGCAAGGGATGTTCCTTGGCTCTTCTTGCGGCTTGGTTTGTAAAGAAATCAATGTGCAACTGGTGAGAAAATAAAACAATATTTTTCAGCTTGCATTTTATGCCGTGCAAACTAGCAGCATGCAGGAATAGTTGTACACAAAAGCTATGTAAACAAACACGCTTCGGTCGCAACAGTAATCCGCGAATTGGCGCATTTTTCCGGCAGTTTAGGGCTCACACAATAGATAATGAATTATGTATATGTTTTGAGTTGAAGCATTCAAGAGTCATTTCCTAGATATGTAGCAGTAAAAAAAACTCAAGGTTAATTTCTGGTCTCGGTTGTCACTTTATACTGAAATGTTAGCTGTCGTGACCCCATTATTTCAAAGGCCAACGCTTATGTGCACTTAGAGGATGCTCTCAGTCCAGGGAGTTAATTATTTTCTGCCACTGCAAAATTGCATGTGTGTGGGCGGCGTGAATTTTTGACCGACAGAAAATTTTACATTCGAATTCAGGATACGGAGCATAGTAATTTTCGCTTAGGAACTAGGCGTACTTCTTTGGGTGCGGTGCTCTCTTCCCTGTCATTCTACACGGCCATGATGCACCTGTCAGTCAAGTTAGGCGCTGTCGCCGCAATGCAGCATGCACTTCATGCCGATGGGATCGCCTTGTGGGCGACGCTAAACTTTTTCGTAGACATTGAGGCGAACTTGTAGGAGGCGGCGCTCATAGTGGGCCGGTATACTCGCTTCTGCAATCTCCAATGCTCCCCCATAAGTCTGAATTTGTGCACATCAGCCCGTCACCAAAGCGTACTGCCAAATCTACACTGCACCACGAGACAGGTTCAATCCCTGAACGTGTGGATTTCCGGGTACTTGGGTTCTTTATACATCATGACTGGAGGCCGGAAACGACATTGGCCAAAATCTTTAAGGTTGAGGATCAGGTGCGCCGCATGGTCCGCCGGGATTCTAGCAAGCACGGGGTGTTAGGATGCAAAGACGCCTCGCGGCTGGCCCATGCCTTTCTAACCAGTCGAATTCTCTTTTCGACTCCGTGCCGTCACCTGCGCAAACGAGGCAGGGACGCACTCGAAGTCATTCTCCGCAGAATTATAAAACGGGTTCATGACCTCTCCGTGAACACCTCCAATCAGCGTCGCCTGGGGCTGGGTATGATGCACATCGCGGGAGGTACGGGAAGCCGAATAGACCAACCAATACACAGGTCTCTCGAAGACATCGTCTGGTTGTCGCCTTCTTGCACAAATACATATCTACCGTACAAATGTCATGAAAGAGCGCGTACGCATTCTATAACAGAGGAGACGCGCTCTTCATGTACGCCCTCTTCACGTGAAGATGACACGAGAGGACCATAATCACTGGAGCCTGGCGTAGGCTGAAGCCCTGGCTCGCCACTGTGGATTGAAACCCGCTGTATTCTACGTTTACGTCTCCGGTCTTCACCATGGGATGGTATACAGCCGCAGTTGTCCACCAATCAAAATGCAGTAGGCAGAAACCGCAACTTCAATCACAGCCGCAGGCAGAAACTGATGCTAAATGCCACCGCTTGCTGTATCACGTGAGGGCCAAAATTGATTTTACTTTTTATTGTGAAGAGGAAGAAGTGCACAAGGAACATGCCAGTCAGTGGCATCGTGATCGCTGCGCGTGCTGGAGCTGACTGTGTTCGCTCCCGCTGTGTTCGTCGCTGATCTGCTCAGTCCTGCTGATCAGATCCTGTTGATCTACTGAATAAACCCCCCATTCTTACATTTGGTGGAGGTGCCGGTCAAGATCTATCCTCTCGCCATGGAACTCCGCAGCCGTACATTACCACCTCCTGCGATGCCTGAGGACGTCAACCACCAAGCCGTACAAGTTGGCTCGGCCTTCATCTGTCCCGGCTCCCTCCGCCAGCGAGACCCCGCCATCTTCAGCGGCACTGACGACCACGATGTCGAGGACTGGCTCACATCCTATGAACGAGTGAGCGTTTACAACAAATGGGACGCGGAAACAAAGCTAAGCAACGTCATTTTCTATCTCACTTGCGTAGCAAACCTATGGTTTCGAAACCATGAAGCGGACATTCCATCATGGTCCGCGTTTAAAGCTAGCTTCTCTGAAGTTTTCGGCCGACCATCTGTGAGGAAACTCCGCGCTGAACAGCGCTTGCGTACGCGGTTTCAGCAAGTTGGCGAAAATTTCACGAGCTATATCGAGGACGTCGTCGACTTGTGCAAGCGCGTTAACCCACACATGTCAGAGGCCGAGAAGGTCAAGCACATTCTTCAAGGCATCGATGACGATGCCTTTCAGATGCTGTCGGCTCGAGATATCCGCACCGTCGCGGAAGTGGTCACACTGTGTCAAAGTTATGATGAACTGCGGAAACAAAGGGCCATAACTCGAGCAAACACCATGCACTCTGAGTCCCTTGCTGGCCTGACAGATGCAGGCGAACATTCTGCGCTCCTGCCACAAATAAAAAGCTTCATTCGGGAAGAAGTTGCTCGACAGCTCTCCCTTATATCTTGCCATCAAGAACCTTCTTCACACCTAGCTCCCAGTTTGCGCCACATTATTCAAGAACAGGTAGCTGAATCTCTTCCTCCAGCCCCTCAACCCATGCCTGTTACAGCGCCGTTAACATATGCGGCTGTTACGGCCCGGCCGCCACCTACATATGCTCCACCGCCACCTGCCTACGTTCAGCCGCCTCCTGCGCCTGCGCGAGAACCTGCTCAGTTTATGCGACCGGCTCCAAGACCACGTAATCCCTGGCGCACGACGGATAACCGGCCAATTTGTTACACTTGCGGGCTTGCTGGACACATTTCTCGTTATTGCCGCAACCGTCTCCCGGTGTCGGCACCACCTACTCATGGTTCTGCATACTGGTCTCCGACGCCTCAGTATTCCGCGCCTACTGAGCCTCCAGCCCGCCCTCCTTTCTCCCCAGACCGCTCAGCCATGTCCGACCGCCGTTCACCGTCGCCGCGACGCCGCTCTATCTCTCCGATGCGACGTCGACAGAACGCTTCACATGAGGAAAACTAGAGGCCGCAGTTCCTGAGGCGAGAACTGCGACCCAGTGGAACTTCCCAAGTCCTCATCTGTCGCCGACAAACCTAATTGAAGTTTTCGTCGAGGGTGTTGCTGTCATGGCTCTAATTGACACTGGTGCTGCGATTTCGGTAATGGACGTAAAACTATGTCGCACTTTAAAGAAAGTGAAGACTCAAATTGCGGGACTTTCGTTGCGAACGGCCAGCGCTCAGCATATCAAGCCTTTAGCAGCGTGAACCGCTCGAGCAGTTATCCAGAATTTCCTTTATACGATTGAGTTCGTCGTCCTGCCAAGTTGCTCGCACGCTGTAATTTTGGGCTGGGATTTCCTGTCGCGTCATGCTGCTATTATCGATTGTGCTCGAGCTGAAGTGGGGTTCTCGACCGTGCCCGATGCCTTACCAGACGCTGATCAATCAAATTCCGGTGCTAAAGCCCTCGTCGCCGAAGATATCTACCTTCCTCCCTGCTCTTCAGTGCTTGTTCGTGTCGCTTGTGCATCTATTAGTAATGGCACCGTTCTCTTCACACCAGCCCATACTTTCCTGCGCCACAAGTGCCTTCCATTGCCCTACGCAGTGCTCGCTATTTCCGCTGGCCTTTCCATGTTATGGGTCTCTAACCCATTTAACTCCCCTAGTGCTTTGCGCCATGGCGAATGCCTCGGAAGTATCCAGCCAATCGCATCCCTTCTGATCTCTGAGGAACCTGACGACGAGCCGCACTGTGCCGTGACTGCGCTCAGCCCCCCTTCACCTGCGCCCGCTCCCCCCCCCCCCCTCTACGGAGTTGTTCCTCCGTTCCATCGACGCCGATCTTCCTCCAGAGCAGCGCACTCAGCTTTTGAACCTACTACATAACTTTCGCTCCTCCTTCGACTCTCATCAAAGTTCTTTGGGTCAAACTTCTACAGTCACTCATCGCATCGACACCGGCACCCACGCACCACTACGACAGCGCCCCTATCGTGTGTCTGCAACCGAACGCCAGGCTATTGATGAGCAAGTCGACCTAATGATCCAGAATGGCGTGATTCAGCCCTCAAGCAGCCCTTGGGCCTCACCTGTTGTCCTTGTAAAAAAGAAAGATGGTTCTATCCGCTTCTGTGTCGATTATCGCCGCCTTAATAAGATTACGCGAAAGAACGTCTAACCTCTCCCACGCATCGACGATGCTCTCGATTGTTTGCAAGGCGCCGAACTCGTTTCGTCCCTAGATTTACGTTAAGGGTACTGGCAAGTCCCCTTGGAAGCGGCTGATCGCCCCAAAACTGCCTTTGTAACTCACGACGGCTTGTACGAATTCACAGTTATGCCGTTTGGCCTTTGTAATGCTCCGGCAACATTTGAGCGGATGATGGACACCATTTTGCGTGGCCTAAAGTGGAATACATGCCTCTGCTACCTCGATGACATTGTCGCCTTTTCTCGTGACTTTTACACGCACCTCTACCGTCTGAAGCACGTTTTCACCTGCCTCTCTGATGCCGGACTGCAGCTGAATTTAAAAAAATGTCGTTTTGCCGCCCGCCAGCTCACCATTCTCGGCCACGTTGTTTCCAAAGAAGGTGTATCTCCAGACCCTGCCAAACTTCGTGCCGTAACAGCCTTTCCCAAACCGAATTCCATCAAAGATCTACGTAGCTTCCTCAGGCTGTGCTCTTACTTTCGCCGCTTTATTAGAAATTTTGCTTCCATTGCTGCTCCCTTGACAGAACTTCTATCCGGCAGTTCCGACCTTTCGTCGTGGTCAACAGCGTGCGACGATGCCTTCAATGCTTTACGACACATCCTCACGGCACCGCCTGTCCTACGTCACTTCGACCCCACAGCGCCTACTGAGGTCCACACAGACGCCAGTGGTATTGGTCTCGGCGCTGTGCTCGCTCAGCGCAAAGCAGGTCATACTGAATATGTGGTCGCCTATGCAAGCCGTAAACTCACGAAGGCTGAATCCAATTACTCTGTCACTGAAAAAGAATGCTTAGCGATTATTTGGCCTCTTACTAAATTCCGCCCTTACCTCTATGGTCGCCCTTTTGACGTAGTGACGGACCACCATGCGCTTTGCTGGCTTTCCTCACTGAAAGACCCGTCCGGCAGACTGGAAAGATGGGCTCTTCGCCTTCAGGAATATGATGTCTGCGTTGTTTACCGCTCTGGCCGCAAACATCACGACGCATTTTCCCACTGCCCCCTTACAGCTGAGGTCGCGAGCCTTTCCCCTTCCGACGATTCCCCGCCATCGCTTCACATCAATGACATGCCGTCAGCGCAGCGGCAAGATCCTTGGATAAACTCTATCCTCGATTTTATCTCCAATCCTACAGCTGCCTCTCCATCGCGTGCTCTCCGCCGCCATGCTTCCCACTTCGCCATTCGTGATAACCTCCTCTACCGCCGCAACTATAGCGCAGATGGCCGAAAGTGGTTGCTAGTTATCCCCCGGCAGCTACGTTCGCAAATTTGTGACTATTTCCACGCTGACCTACAATCCGGTCACGCGGGCGTCTTCAAAACATGCACTCGTCTCCGGCTGCGTTACTACTGGCGGGGCATGTACACCTTTGTACTCAAGTACGTTCGCTCATGCCTAACCTGTCAACGTCGCAAGCCATCTCCTCAACGTTCTGCTGGAGAGTTGCTGCCGTTACCCAGCCCACCACGTCCTTTCGACCGCGTCGGTATTGATTTGTACGGGCCACTTCCCTGCACTGCGGCCGGCAACCGCTGGGCTATCGTAGCCGTTGATCATCTGATGAGGTATGCAGAAACCGCCACACTTCCATCTGCCAGAGCGTCAGAAGTAGCTCCCTTCATTTTGCAGCGATTTGTTCTTCGCCATGGCGCACCTCGAGAGCTGCTCAGCGACAGAGGACGCGTTTTCTTGAGTGACGTTGTGAAAGCCGTGCTCACCAAGTGCAACATTATTCATAGAACCACCTCCGCCTATCATCCCCAGTCTAATGGCCTCACTGAGCATTTCAATCGTACCCTTGGCGACATGCTCTCTATGTACGTCTCCTCCAACCACTCAAACTGGAACCTCATCCTTCCGTATGTCACGTACGCATACAATACCGCAACGCAGTCTACTACTGGCTTCTCTCCTTTTTTTCTCCTCTACGGCCGTCACCCCTCTGCTACAATCGACACCATACTCCCGTATCAGCCAGACATATCAGAGTATACGCCTGCGTCTCAAGCAGCCCAGCATGCGGAAGACTGTCGACAAATCGCCCGCGCATTCACGGCTAACACCCAGTACCGACATAAATCCAACCATGACAGCCAACACTCGACACCGCACTTCTCGTCTAGCGCTCTTGTGTGGCTATGGATACCTTCCAATGCCCCTGGACTATCTTCAAAATTTCTTGCTAAATACCATGGCCCATACCGTGTTATGGAGCGCACCTCTCCAGTTAATTACGTGGTGGAACCTGTTACGCCGTCCCATGATCTACGCCGGCGCGGATGCGAGATTGTTCACGTCCAGCGCCTCAAACCCTATTACGGCCCTGCCGTCTTGCTCACGCCGTAAATCGCCAGGATGTCTCCTCTTCGTCCCGCGGGTAATTGTGAAGAGGAAGAAGTGCACAAGGAACATGCCAGTCAGTGGCATCGTGATCGCTGCGCGTGCTGGATCTGACTGTGTTCGCTGCCGCTGTGTTCGTCGCTGATCTGCTCAGTCCTGCTGATCAAATCCTGTTGATCTACTGAATAAACCCCCCATTCTTACACTATTAATATCAGATATATAAGATCCGGCCCCTCCTGAGCGACCCACTCACCTCTACAGATGTAAGTGAGCCAGTGAGCCGGCTCACTTTAGTAAGCGGAGCCGCTCCGTGTTGCCCACCTCTAGAGGACGCATGCTCCCGCACGCTCTCTCACCAGGCATTCCCCTCCGACCCCGAAATTCAAGGACCAGAATTCACTCCTGCTTACTCTTTCAAAGATGTTCTGCACTATCTACGTGGTCATGGCTTTAAGCCGCCCATGTAAAGGCCTCTCAAAGGCGAAGGAGTGGCTTCTGCTGCGACTTTATACTGATATTTTGCTATGCCCGGCAGCCCTCAAAAACTTAGACCCTTCTTGCCTGGGTAGCTATCTGCTGTGTTGAGAAGTCTTCGGCCATCAACAACATGGTGTGGGCCTGCACGTCCAATCCTGCTATCCTCCTATAAATGAAGGTTTTGGCGACAACAACTTGCAACTTACACTTTAGGAGAAAAATGAACTGAAAACTTTATTACAGGAATGTCCATATTTACAACAGAGGAAACAACAATCACGATTCCATGAAACTGGCTAAACTCTCCGGCATGGCCGAAGAGGAGAGGGGTAAAAATCTATCTTAGGACGAATTGTCCTGGCCGCGGGCCCGGTTTTACCAACTTCGGAGCCGGGCCCACATTTTTCATCACCCAATCACAACAATCTCAACCATTCACAAACACTTTTGCATGTCTTTACATTTACGTAAGGTTCCTCTCCCTCTCCCTACAACAAACAATGCAAAACAACAAATTAGTTTCGCAACAAACGGAATTTAGAGAATGATCCTCGAAATGATTGGTTCACTAGGTTACATGCCGCGCCCCACGCTTCCACAGTGTTAAACAAGCTCTCTCTCCCCCAGGAAAGAAAAAGAAAACACAGTAAAACACATCAAAGCACAGTCCTACGTGCGCAACTGTCGTCCAAAGATTGCGTCCTTGGCGGTTCCTTTTGCCGGGCGGTTATCGGTGTCCGAGTCGGCACCGTTGCGGACCACATCAGAAGGGCCGAACACACATCAGCGCAAGGTGTGTTCGTCTTCCTATTTGTCGGTGTTTCCAGCGCTGTCTCAACATAGCGTCCTCACATTCCGCATCTTATCTGTGGCTGCTACCTGTTCGTCGCGCAACGTTCCTATGGGCCCTCGCGCTGATTCCCGCAGCCTTCCGATACCTCAATTGCTCTCTTCTTTTCTCCGACCACAAAGCTTCTTTCATGACAGCCAAGAACTGTTAGTGGAGTTTCTTGATGGAATACGTGTGAAAAATTTAAAAAAAGTTGTCTGTAATTGTAGATATGTGCCTTGCTCGAAATCTTTGCCTCAATCTATCGAAAATGTGAAACAGATAATAAGCTGCGCTCAAATTTCGCATTAGAAAGTAACGTAATCGAGGGCATTTTTTTTTTCATTTTCGTTTGAGAGAGGCGCGCTGCTCAGTAAAAACGCGCGATGCGGAATAATGTATATCACTTTTAAAAAGTGGTCAAAACGACGTAAACTTCTTGGCAGCTCTATTTCTCAGCATTATCCGTCATTTCAATTGATGGTGCTTTTAGTCATTTTGAAATTTACTTGTCAACCTCAATACATTTAAGCAGTCAACATAACTTTTGACCATCATTTCCAAATGACGGTGCATTTGATTATTTTGATATAACATACTGAAGTTGTAAATATGACAGTTGATTCTCATTCTCAAATGACGGCTCATTTTATTATTTGTGTAGTGAACTATGCGAGGATATAACGAAGACGAGGATGAACTACTCGAGGATGTCACGAAGAGAGGGAAAAGAACGACGAAGAGCCGCTGCGCTGCTCGAGCTCGGTTGTGGAGGCCTAGACTGGCTGTGTTCATGTGTTGTTCGCCGTGCAACTTAGAGAGGGCTATTATCCTTGTTAAAACACAGTAAAACCCTCTTTTCACTTGGTGGGGGTGAGGACTTCCTGCCACCCTGGAGCTCCCCAGCTGCACACTCCGTACACCAGCAATGACCGACGCTACCACCCCTAGTCCAACCGGCCCCTCATCCCCCGTGTCCTGCGCTGGAGCTTTGCGCCAGCGTGATCCTCTTATCTTCAACGGAACCGGCGATCATGACGTGGAAGACTGGCTGTCCTCATATGAGCGGGTCAATATTCACAACAATTGGGATGACAACCAAAAATTAAATAACGTCATATTCTACGTAACGGACGTTGCAAATCTGGTTCCGCAACCACGAGGCCGATATCACATCGTGGTCTACTTTCAAGACTAGTTTTGCCGATATCTTCAGCCGGTCTGCAGTGCGCAAGCTGCTCGTTGAGCAACGCCTGTGCGGCCGTGCACAGCCTCCTGGCGAGAATTTTACCAGCTATATTGAAGATGTCGTAGATCTGTGTAAGCGCGTGGACGCTTCAATGTCAGAGAGCACCAAGATTGATCACATTATGCAATGAATTGACAATGACGCGTTCCAGATGCTTCTGGCTAGAAATCCAGCCGCCGCCGTCGACGTTATCAACGAATGCCACAACTTTGGCGAATTACGCAAGCGCCGTAACATACTCGTTCTTCGCTCTCACATCCGGCGCCGCTTGTCGCTTTAACACCCGACACATAGCAGCCGTCCTTGCTGCCACAAATAAAGCAGTTCGTTCCAGAAGAAGCTGCCCGTCAACTATCCCTCGTTCGCCAACGTCCTGAAGCTCCCACTCCTTTAGTGCCAAAGTTGAAGCAAATCATCCGGGAACAAGTTGCGGAAGTACTCCCCACGCTTCCTGAAGCTCCTTCTGTTGCTCCTTTGATATACGTCGGAGCACCAGTCCAGCATAGTCAACCTGCTGTTCCAGCCCCTTTGACCTACGCGGCTGTGGCTGCGCGGCCACCGCCTGAGCCGTCACCACCCATGCAGCCTGTCCTATGCCCTGCACCGCTTCCTCAAACGGCTCCGCTTCATCCTCCCGCTCCGCGCTATTACAACCCTTAGCGTACTTCAGGCAATCGCCCAATTTGCTACTACTGAGGTTTCGCGGACATGTGGCCCGTCGATGTCGTCGTCGCATGGCCGCGCCTCCCGAGCCTACGTCTTCTGATAACTCCCCACCGCTGCTTCGTTCTGCCCACTCTCCGCCTGCGTACGCCACAGAACAGCGTTCGTATACAACCCATCGTTCTTCTCCGCGTCGCCGGTCGCTGTCACCAGTGCGCCGGCGACCGCCACCTGCTGACGAGGGAAACTAAGCTCCGCGGTTCCTGAGGCAAGTACTGAGTGCTTTGCAAAAAGCTCAAGGGCTCATATTTTGCCCACGAACGTTATAATGATCTCTATCGATGGTCTGTCCGTATACGCGCTGGTCGATTCGAGTGCTGCAGTGTCTGTGATTCATGAGCGACTCTGCCGACGATTACGAAAAGTTACGACGTCATTTAATGGTTTGTCGCTCCGCAATGCCAGTGAAGAGAGGATTGCACCTTTGGCAGCATGTACAGCGCGTGTCGTCATTGAAGGTCTTTTGTGCAGTGTCGAATTCGTAGTTTTTTCGTCTTGTTCCCATGACGTGATCCTCGGATGGGACTTCTTGTCTAAAATTAACGCCGTGATCGATTGCGCCCGAGCTGAAGTGGAATTTTCTGCACTGTGCGACACGGTGCGCGACCACAACCGTTCATTGTGTCCTCAAACGCTCACAATCGCTGAAGATGTCGACGTAGAGCCAGAGGCTTATTTGCCTCTTTCGTGTCCTGCTGTGTCAGCCGTTAGTGTTTTATTTACGCCGTCTGCATCTTTCATCCACCGCAAAGCACCTCCCGCTGCCGTCTGCTGTTGTCGATGTTCACGGTGGCTTCACGAAGCTACTCATCTACAATCCGTCTCCGCGCCCGATTACTCATCTACGTGGGGAATGTCCCGGTTCTATTCAGCCAGCCCACCTTCGCTCTGATCTGGATGCCTCCGAGACCTACCGTGGTAACTACATCGATGCTCTGCAGTCCGATCCGACACCTGATTCGTTGCCAGACGAATTCTTCCGAACTGTCATCGATGACGCTCTTCCTTCCACCTACCGGACGCAGCTTGTGGCCCTTATACATATGTTTTGCTTCGCCTTCGACGCCGTCCACACACCTCTAGGCCACACTCCCACAGTCGCGCATAACATTCAGACCGGCTCTAACTCGTCTTTTCGACAGTGCCCCTATCGTGTGTCAGCGGCAGAGAGTCGCGTGATCAATAAGCAAGTGAAGACATGCTACAACGTGGTGTAATCCGTCTATCTCATAGCCCCTGGTCTTCATCAGTGGTGCTAGTAAAGGAGAAAGAAGGTTCGTTTCGCTTTTGTATCGATTACTGGCGCCTCAACAAAATTGCCCACAAGGACAATTACCCCCTTCCGCGTATAGACGACGCTCTTGATTGCCTCGAAGGTGCCGAGTACTTTTCGTCTCGATTTATTTTCCGGTTACTGGCAAGTGCCAATGGCCGCCTGTGACAGAGAGAAGACTGCATTTGTGACGCCGTATAGACTCTATGAATTTAATGTGATGCCCTTCGGTCAGTCCAATGCACCCGCCACATTCGAGAGGATGATGGATAACATCTTGCGGAAGTTCAAGTGGCACATCTGGCTCTGCTACTTGGACGACATTGTTGTCTTTTCCACCGACTTCGCTGCGCACCTAGAGGCGTTTGCGGCAAGTTTTGGTTTGTCTTACTGACGTCGGCCTGCAACTGAATCTCAAGAAGTGTCCCTTCGGTGCCCGGGAGTTGACCATATTGAGGCACATCGTCTCAAAGAAAGGTGTTCGCCCTGATCCGGCCAAGCTGCGCGCAGTGGCATAGTTTCCTAAGCCGGTCTCGCTCAAGCAACTTCGAAGCTTCATTGGTCTATGCTCCCATTTTCGGCGCTTCGTGCGGAATTTCGCTTCTATAATTGCACCCCTTACGAAGCTACTCGGGGGCAACAGTGACTTAACTACGTCGTCGATCGAGTGCGATGAAACGTTTACCGCATTGCGCCGTCTTTTGACTTCGCCACCAATCCTTCGCCGCTACGACCAAACAGCACCCACCGAGGTCCATACTGATGCGAGTGGCGTTGGCCTCGGAGCTGTCTTGGTTCAACGGAAAAACGACTTTCACGAATACGGCGTCGCGTACGCGAGTCATGTCCTCTCTAAAGTTGAATTCAACTACTCAGTTACGGAAAAGGAGTGTTCAGCAATTGTGCTGGCACTAACAAAATTCCGACCCTACCTGTACAGTCGCCAGTTTGACGTCGTCACGGACCACCACGCATTATGTTGGCTATCCTCTCTTAAAGACCCTTCCGGCCTCGTCGCACGATGCTCTCTCCGCCTTCAGGAATTTGACATCCGCGTTATTTATCGCTCTGGCTGTTAACACGCTGTTAACACACATCGACGCTGACGCTCTGTCTCGTTCTGCCCTCTCCAACTGCTTGCTCCGCTTGCTCCACGGCGGCTGATCCCGTCCTCTCTTCTGTAACCATCGCTGATATGCCTGCGGAGCAGCGCAAAGACCCGTGGCTCGCATCTCTTATCGACATCGCGTGCACTTCTTCTAACGCTGCTGCGCCTTCTCGGACTTTACGCCGCCAAGCACCACACTTGCCCTACGAGACGGTCTTCTTTACCGCCGCAATTATATGCCTGATGGTCGACGGTGGCTTCTCGCCATTACCCGCCATTTACGACATAAAATTTGCACCTCTTTCCATGCCAACCCTCATTGTGTCCACCCTGGTGTAGTAAAGACGTTTCAAAGAATTTCTCAACGCTACTATAGGCTCCCGCGCTGTACTTCCACCGCTAGCCTCCTGCAACTGAGCATCCATAACACATGGGAGGAAATCGCGGAAGCGGTGCGCACATCACAGGTAGAACGGCTCCGCCTAACCGCCGCAGGCAGATCCATTCTAGAAAAACTGGGCATCGACACTTGGGGAGGCGCTCAGACAAAATCTGAAATAGACATGGCTGTACGGGACAGGCTATGGATACCTCCGCTGCCAAAAAACATGCTCCCGAACACCATACGGAGCGTCGGGAAAAAAGAGCTCAAATGCGCAGTAAGAAATTTAGCCGCTTGCCGCCGGAGGAAGTAGCCTTTGTAGATACTGCCGGAGGGGCAAGCCCCTTTATAGTTGCAGCGGTATCGAATGGGTCGGGTAGACCGATCACCGCGGTCACCCTGAAAACTAGATCTCCTGAGGCAGTTGAGGAAGTGGCTGTAGCTCTAGCCTGCGCCCAGACGAAGGCGCGTTTCGTGATCTGCGACAGCAAAACTGCCATAAGAAATTACAGTCGTGGGTTGATTGCTCCCCAGGCAATTCGAATATTACAGCAATCACCAATCTCGCGAACTATACGGCTGATTTGGACTCCATCGCACATTGGCGTTCCCGGCAACGAATCCGCCCATGCCATGGCTCGAGGGCTCTACCACCGAGCCGGCGGCAGAGAGGAGGGGCTTGGAGCGGGGACCATAGAGTGTGCCAAATCTTACACAGAAATTCTGCAGCATTATAGACTCGGTAGACGGGTGGCTGCTGCGCCAGCCCCTACCCTAAATTTCAGGCAGGACGTCGCCTGGCGTCGCCTTCAGACTGGGACATTTCCGCACCTGCTCCTGGTGAGCCATATGCTCCCAGGAGAAAGATCTGAATTCTGTGCAAACTGTGACTCGAGAGGGACCCTCGAACACATCCTTTGGGACTGCCCCTTTTCTCCCGGGAGGGGTCTAAATCTGACGCCGCAAATCTGGGAGACCATGCTGCGCTGCTCGGACCCTGGGCTCCAGCTAGCCGTCATCCAGCTGGCCTGGGACGCCGCCGGCCAACAACGTCTGCCGGCCTGCGTCTGAGGCGGGGCACCCGCCATCCATCCCAAGCGACGGAGGGCCGGAGCCTCTTCATCCGCTGGAATGAATAAAAAGTTCTGCTCTCTCTCTCCAAAGCACCGTCTAGCGGCGCTGCTGCTCCTGACAGGGAGCGCCATCTCTGACAGAAAAATAGAAACTGGGGATACACGCGCCGGCACCACCTAGGCCTCCCATGCACGTTTTCTCCTTTCGCTCTCTCGCTTCCGCGCACGTGCAGAAGTCTCGAGCTGCTTTGTCGCGCGGACACAAAAGCACACCCTGGATGCGGCCGGCTGCTCAACTCGCTGCCTTCACGGCGTGCGCCGAGTGCTTTCTCTCGCGCGAGGACGCGCCTTGACGCTCCCCCGCAAGCGCATCGCGACATGCCACCTGCATTCCGTCTTGATTGGGCAACCTGACGCGTATTTTCATGAAGGATACTTAATTATAGGCGGGAAACGTTTTATTCAAGTCTGCACTGTAGAGCAGACAACAGACGGGCACGAGTAAATATTGATTGTGAATGCGTCCCACGTTAGCAAAAACGTATAAAGTGCATCTCGAGGTAAGTCCGCTATGTAGTTATATTTTCGTATATAATATATTTAAAAACTGCAAAAGTATCATCAGTACAGTGAAATGAAGTAGCCCGCTCGTTGACCATCGTTTTGGCCTGTAGCATGCGACCTATATACGGATTTGTTTTTTATTATTACGACGCTACCAAAGCAGATTTTGCTGCAGAAGAATAAGTATATAGTCGGAAGGAGGTGTTTATTCAAAGACAAGAACGCTAGCAATCTCATAAGCACATGCGTCCTCCGTGCGCTGCACGCGACATAACCGGCTCGCTGGCTCGGAAGGCAGGTGAAATCCAAGCTTGTACCACATTGTTTTATTTCGGTTCTTATGAAATGGTTGTGCTTTATTTATGATATTTGGTTTGCACTCACGAACCCTTTGACGCGAATGGGGTGCTGCGTGCGAGTAGTGTCAGTAGAGCCATAGCTAGGATCAATTTTGTACTGCACTTCCGCCATATCTCCGTTAATAATAATAATTGGTTCACTTATTGGCCAATTTGCGAAAATTTGTAAAAGCGTCTCAGCAAGGCACCTTTTCCCGCCCCAACCCCCGCCCCAACCCCCGAAAAAAGGGTCTCGTTCCTAGATATTCTCTTGGTCAATCTAAAACTAAAAAGGCAGCTGTGGACATTTGGGGCACTTTCACACGTCAATGTCGATCGCGGATATCGCATCTGTTGATTTGGTTCCTTTCAGAGCACTCACAAAGCAGGGAGAGAGCACAGAATATCGGCAAATCTAGACACGCAGGGAGCGAAGGGCAGGATTATCTTCCATCCTCTTCACTTTTCATGCATGGCGTTAAACCACAGTACTTTACTGATGCCTCTCCAAGCCGTCTTTGTCAACTGTCAACATTTCTGAGTTTCAAAAGAAAGGGGAAATTGGCTCTTTTGGGTTTCACAAAGAACGCGGGACTTCTCAGGACGCTGTCATGCGGTTGAAAAACAGGTCTTGCGGACACGCTTCCAAAGGAATCTGCCAAGATTCAAACGTGAGCCTCGTCTTTTGGCGCTTCGCCTACTATTGTGGCTTCCCATGACACAATGCTACTAGTACATCCGTTTTGCATCAGCGGAAGCGTTATGTATCGCCAAATAACCGCCAGGCGAAACGCGATCGCCGCGCGTGCACAGGAAGCTAGCGGAGCGTCTGCTCCGGCGACGCCCCATCGTTTCACATTTCGCCACCACACCAGGAATGCGGCACTGCCGTCGCGCGGCGAAACTTGACCTTGGGTTCCCTATTTGCGCGGCATGTACGGTTACATTCGCATATACGTCCGCTCCTGCATTGCCTGTCCGCGCCGGAAGACATCCACACCTAATGCTTCCGGCCCCTTACAACCCCTTCCATGCCCGGCCCGCCCTTTTGACCGCGTTGGCGCTGACCTTTACGGGCCACTTCTCTGCACGTCTCTGGGAACCGGTAGATTATAGTCGGCATCGACCACCTCACTCGATATGCCGAGACCGCCGCTTTACCCGCCGCTACGCCTGTGAAGTTGCCCTGTTCTTGCTACATCATTTTGTTCTTCGTCACGGCGCGCCGCGAGAGCTGCTGAGTGACCGAGGACGCGTCTTCCTTTCCAACGTCGTTGAAGCTCTACTGACCGAATGTCGCATCATACACGCTTGCCAGTAGCGGTGGCGGCAACAGCGATCAACCAGAAACTCTATAACCTGCGTTCATGTTACAGTGTCACCGGAGAGACAGGCTTCTCGAGGGCTGCTGACGTCACAAGACAATCTGTGGAAATCATCTTCGTTGAGGCAGCTAGTAAACAACACCCCCTGTGCAAGCCGACTACGCCCCCTGTTCTGTCTGCAAAAGCCTGATGCATCGCAGCAGTTCTTCATACGTTTGGCAGTAGCGGTGGCGGCAACAGCGATCAACCAGCAACTCTATAAACCTTCGTTCATGTTACAGTGTCACCGGAGAGCCAGGCTTCTCGAGGGCTGCTGGCGTCACCAGACAATCTGTGGAAATCATCTTCGTTGAGGCAGCTAGTAAACAACACCCCCTGTCCAAGCGGACTACGCCCCCTGCTCTGTCTACAAAAGCCTGATGCATCGCAGCAGTTCTTCACACGCTTGGCAGTAGCGGTGGCGGCAACAGCGATCAACCAGCAACTCTATAAACCTTCGTTCATGTTACAGTGTCACCGGAGAGCCAGGCTTCTCGAGGGCTGCTGACGTCACCAGACAATCTGTGGAAATCATCTTCGTTGAGGCAGCTAGTAAACAACACCCCCTGTCCAAGCGGACTACGCCCCCTGTTCTGTCTACAAAAGCCTGATGCATCGCAGCAGTTCTTCACAAGCTTGGCAGTAGCGGTGGCGGCAATAGCGATCAACCAGCAACTCTATAAACCTTCGTTCATGTTACAGCGTCACCGGAGAGCCAGGCTTCTCGAGGGCTGTGACGTCATCAGACAATCTGTGGAAATCATCTTCGTTGAGGCAGCTAGTAAACAACACCCCCTGTCCAATCGGACTACGCTCCTCTTCTGTCTACAAAAGCCTGATGCATCGCAGCAGTTCTTCACACGCTTGGCAGTAGCGGTGGCGGCAACAGCGATCAACCAGCAACTCTATAAACCTTCGTTCATGTTACAGTGTCACCGGAGAGCCAGGCTTCTCGAGGGCTGCTGACGTCACCAGACAATCTGTGGAAATCATCTTCGTTGAGGCAGCTAGTAAACAACACCCCCTGTCCAAACGGACTACGCCCCCTGCTCTGTCTACAAAAGCCTGATGCATCGCAGCAGTTCTTCACACGCTTGGCAGTAGGGGTGGCGGCAACAGCGATCAACCAGCAACTCTATAAACCTTCGTTCATGTTACAGTGTCACCGGAGAGCCAGGCTTCTCGAGGGCTGCTGACGTCACCAGACAATCTGTGGAAATCATCTTCGTTGAGGCAGCTAGTAAACAACACCCCCTGTCCAATCGGACTACGCTCCTCTTCTGTCTACAAAAGCCTGATGCATCGCAGCAGTTCTTCACACGCTTGGCAGTAGCGGTGGCGGCAACAGCGATCAACCAGCAACTCTATAAACCTGCGTTCATGTTACAGGTTAGTTTTGCTCTAGCTATTGCATTATTTTCACGTAACTGCCGCTGCCGCTGCCGTTGCTTCCACTGCGTCGCGGAAGCCTCTGTGTGTTCTCTTTCTTATAGTCACGTCAGCCTTGCCTGATGATACATGCCTTGCTTGCTATCAGTTTTTTCAAGATGGAGATGAGATGATGGAATGTGCAAAGTGCCGTCAGTACTACCTCCTAGGGAAGTGTGCGGGCATCAGTGAGCATGTGTATAAAAATAAAAAACATTGAAGCAAGAAAAACCTTGAGATGCCCAACATGTCGTTTATCGCGAACCCACACTGATGAAGGGCCGCACTTAAGTCCTCACTCTCCTGTCCTAACTCAGCAACTTGCTGAGATAAGTAAAGCCCTTGCTGCTCTCACAGTAAAGGTGGATGACCTCTCATCCTTAAAACAAACTGTAACTAGCATTGAAATCTCTGTCAAATACATGTCGGACACATATGATCAGCTGCTTCATACATCAGAGAGGCATGAAAAAGAGATCGATGCTATTCGCAATAGGGTCGATGAAATTGAAAACACGACAGAGAAGATATTGGAAAGTTGAAGCTTGAACTTAACGATATGGAACGGTACAGTCGCTGCCAGAATATGGAAATTCGCGGATTACCCCTGTCAGTAAGTGAAAACCTGCTCGTAAAAGTGAATGAAATTGCGGATCAGCTCTATGTGCCATGCCTCACACAGAACGACATCGAAGGCCTACATCGTCTGCCCACTCGATCAGACACGGTTCCAGCTGTGCTTGTCCGGTTTGGGAAGCGGGCGACGAAAACAAATTGGATGGCTAAGCGTTCAGGGCTTAGGGACAGTATCTACTTTGTTGACAACTTGACTGCTTTAAATAAGAAGCTTTTGTGGCTTGCGAAATCCGCAGCCAAAGAAACGGGATATGGATTTGTCTGGACAAAGGAAGAGAAAGTGTATGTTCGAAACGAAGCAGGTGAAAATGCCTTCAGGATTGGGCGCGAAGATTTGAAAAAGCTTGTGTAGTCCGGCCTCGTATAAAAGTTTCATACGAGGATCCCCCCCCCCCCCCTTTTTTTTTTCTTACCACGTCTTATTTCAATACAACAACATTTAACGACTTACTCAGAAATGCTAGCTGCTTTTTAGACAAGTCTTTATCTATTTATCATTTAAATGCTGATACTTTGAAAAATAAAATCGAACGCATTGAAGGCGCGGAGGGGGAGTATTTCTTTTTATAAAGAACCACCTACGTTTTGACATAATGAACAATTATTCACTTGTGACTGACCATTTTGAAGTTGTTACTATCCTCTATCATAATATAGCTGTCATGGTAGTGTATCGTCCTCCTCATAGCGACGTGTCTGTGTTTTTTGCAGTTTGTTGAGTCTTTTTTGGAATATACCAGTCAACACAAAACGTATGTAGTACTACTTGGTGACATGAATATCGATATTATGAATGTTAACCAAACACAAATCAGATTATTGGAAATAATGTTATCTTTTGGTTGCGAAAATATTGTTGATATGCCTACACGAATAGGCTACCAGACGGAAACCCTACTCGATGTGTTTTACAAACTTTTTACCTAACAACACCATGTCTGGTGTTTTCTCTTCGGGAATAAGCGATCATCTTCCCTTTTTTGCACTTTTTTCGAATGCGAAGGCAGCGGATGCTCCTGTTTACGTACATAAAACCTATGACCAAAAGAACATGGCTAAATTTTGTTTACTTATGTCTGAAATTAGCTGGGTCGATGTATTCAGAGCGGAGAACTCATCTGCCGCTTACAACGTATTCATAGAGAAAACACTAGGTGCGTTTAACAAGGCGTTTCCAATTGAAGAATTTAAGAAATGCAGGAAGGCAAGGAAAGAGTAGATCTCACGGGACCTTCTAAAACGTATTAAAAAAAAATAAGTTGTTTTCACGATTTCTTGGAAAACGTAATCAAGAACATTTCTTAATGTTTAAGACGTTTCGGAACAAATTAAATCAGGATCTAAAAAAGGCAAAATCGCTTTTTTATCGCCGAAAGTTTTCATCCGTGCATAATGCTTGATCCCTTTGGGAAGGCATCAATAAACTTATTGGAAGAAAGCGATATGTTCTTCCTTCGGAAATGCAAATCGATGGAGTTCTTGATAGCGCTAATAAACTTGACTATTTTTTAAATGTGGGAAATCCCACTTCATATACTCTTCCCTCAGCTGTAACATCTGTCGATTCCTTTTTGTTTCCGGCATGTCAGAGTTCAATATTCTTATCTCCGACATCAAGATGAAATTCTCTCAGTTATAAACTCAAAGCGCAATACATGCTCTCCTGGCCCAGACGGCATTACTGCACTAGCCGCAAAAGCTGCTTCTACATTTATTATCTTTCCTCTCGTACATATCTCTAATCTAATGCTTCTTACAGGTGTATTCCCAGAAAAAATGAAATCCGCCCGTGTTACAGTAATTTTCAAAGGAGGCAATAAAAATGACCCCAGTAACTATCGTCCTATTTCCGTACTACCTTTGTTTTCGAAAGTTGCAGAGCGAGTTATCTTTACGAGGGTATACAAGTTCCTGAATTCTAATAATATAATTTGTAAAGAGCAGTATGGATTTCAGCCTGGAAAATCCACGCAGGCAGCACTGCTCGAAATCAAAAATAGTTTGATTAAAAATATTGAACATAAGCTTTTCACTGTCGGTGTATTTCTTGACTTTTCCAAAGCCTTTGATTCGGTCAAGCACGACATTCTACTTCATAAATTGCAGAGATATTGTATTCGTGGTACGC
Source organism: Amblyomma maculatum (assembly GCF_055883805.1). Taxonomy (NCBI): domain Eukaryota; kingdom Metazoa; phylum Arthropoda; class Arachnida; order Ixodida; family Ixodidae; genus Amblyomma; species Amblyomma maculatum. The sequence goes on from NC_139348.1 coordinate 31,497,367, forward strand.
CACACAGGTTACTGCAAAGCTACTTGTCCAATCGCACTCAGTACACACGACTAAACAATGCCGTATCTGAAACAGAAATAATAAACTTCGGTGTCCCGCAGGGATGCATACTGGGGCCCCTTCTTTTATATTATATATCAATGACATAGTAAATATTTCAACTTATTCTAACATTGTTTTATACGCAGATGACGCGAACATTTCTTTTTATGGTTGTGATCTTCGCGAACTAGAGCGTCGCACCAGCTCCTGGCTACATGAACTGATGCTTTGGCTTGCTGTGAATAAATTGAAATTGAATGTTAAGAAAACTAAATTCATATTATTCTGACCTAACAATAAGCCTATAGATTATCCCATTCAACTCCGGTTTAACGATACCCTGATTGAATCTGTAACCTCTTGTAAATTCCTGGGCGTATTTTTCCGTACTGACCTAGGCTGGGGTGACATGTAAATTATGTTCGCCTGCAGGTAGCTCGATCAATTGGTGTGATCAATCGTATCAGACACCTGTTGCCCTTGCAGATAAAAAAACAGTTGTATTTTGCCCTAATCTGTTCTCAACTGGTGTACTGTAATCTAATCTGGGGCACTTGCAACAAAACTTGTTCAGACAGACTATTTTCTTTGCAAAAAAAGAGCTTTACGAGCTTGTTCCATAAACCCTCCAAACGGCGACCACTCATTTCATGCCCTACATATTCCTCCATTCTCTGTGTGCCATAATTATTCTGTTGCTGTACATATCTTTCATAAAATTAAGCAAGACATCACATCATTTAGAAATACATATCTGAACTAAAATACCGGCTACAGTCTGCGTGTTACCTCTCTTGTTTCCACTCGCGCCCGGACTAACTACGGCACCCAACATACAGATACCCAAATTAGTATAGTATGCAATGCATATCCTTCAATAATTGCTGATGCTATAAACAGTAAAACTATTTTTCAATTTAAAAAGAAAATGTAGTTGCTTTTTTCCACTTCTTAGGAGTGCACCAAATCTATGTGACTTGTAGTGTTTGTCGTATATTATTTTGTTTACATTTTGTATTGCGAATTGTAGCGTTACTGATGTACTTACCTTGTTTACGATGCCATGGTTCTTGTATAATTTCTTAAAATGCCAAATATAATCTATGAGATTTTTTTTTTTTTCATTGGGTACGTTTTGTTTTGTTTTGTTTTTCTTGGTGAAACTTACCTTGACCTTATCCATCCTTGTGCCATTGATGTGTGACTCGGGTTGAGGCCTCGTCAGGAAGAATGCCATCAGCTTCTTCCTTTTGCCTCTTCCCGTGGGCATGTTCTGTGTACATGTTTCATGTCCGAATAAACTTATTATTATTATTATTACATCGGACCACCATAGCCTATCACCCTTAAACTAACGGGTTGACTGAGCGCTTCAATCGTACTCTCGGAAATGTGCTCAGATGTACGTTGCGCCGATCAAACTAACTGGGACGCTATTCTTCCTTTCGTCACGTACGCTTATACCACCGCCACGCAGTCAACTACTGGATTTAGCCCTTTCTTCTTCCTTTATGGGGGTGAGGCGTCGTCCACGATGGACACTATATTACCATATCGTCCCGACTCCTCCGACTGGACTCTCCTTTCAGGCGGTGCCAAACATGCGGAGGAATGTCGCCAGTTGGCCCGGAGTTTTACATCGGAATCCCAAGGTCGCCAAAAGCATCACCAAGGCAATGATCAGACGCCACACGTTTTTCCTGCAGGATCTCTTGTTTGGCTCTGGGATACTGGCACAACACCAGGATTGTCATCAAAATTTCGAACCGAGTACCACGGCCCCTACCGCATTGTCCGCCAAACCTCCCCTGTGAATTACATCGTGCAGCCACTCACTCTCTCTTCGGACATGCGCCATCGTGGCCGCGAAACTGTGCACGTGAGGCGCCTCAAAACGTACTAGGATCCCCTCCTCTTGCCCTCACCATAGGTCGCCAGGATGGCTCCTCTTCGCTCCGGGGAAAATTGTAGTGAACTGATGCGTGGAAGGGTAGATGGAGAATACCTCAGTAATCTGCGATTTTCTGATGACATTGCCTTGCTAAGCAACTCTGGGGATGAACTGAAAATAATGATTGGTAACCTGGACAGGAAAAGTAGAAATGTAGGCTTGAAACTCAATATGCAGAAGACTAAGGTAATGTTCAACAGCCTTGGGAAGGAACAGCAGTTTATATTAGGTAGCGAAGTACTGGAAGTAGTAGGCGAATACGTCTACTTAGGACAGGTAGTAACCTCAGATCCGGACCATGAAAAGGAAATAACAAGAAGAATAAGATTGGGATGGAGCGCATTTGGAAAGCACTCACAGATTATGACTAGCAGCTTACCGGCATCGCTAAAGAGGAACGTATATAACAGTGGTCATCTTACCTTTACTCACCTATGGGGCTGAAACGTGGAGGCTAACCAAGAGAGTTCTACTTAAGTTGAGGACAACTCGGAGGGCTATGGAACGAAAAATGGTAGGGGTAACATTAAGAGATAGGAAGCGTGCAGATTGGGTCAGCTAAATAACTCAAGTTATCGACATTCTAGTGGAAATTAAGAAGAAGAAATGCACATGGGCAGGACATGTAGTGCGGAGAGAGGATAACCGATGGTCGTTTAGGGTAACAAACTGGATTTTAAGGGAAGGAAACCGTAGCATGGTTCGGCAGAAAGTTAGGTGGATGAGATTAAGAAGTTCGCAGGGGTCAAGTGGATGCAGCGAGCACAGAACCGGGTTAAGTGGAGAAATATGGGAGAGGCCTTCGCCCTGCAGTGGGTATTGTCAGCTGATGATGATGCGAGGATATTATGAAGACGAGGATGAACTAGGCGAGGATATAACGAAGACGAGGATAAGAACGACGAAGTGCCGCTGCGCTGCACGAGCTCGCTTATGGAGGCCTAGACTGGCTGTGTTCTCGTGTGGTTCGCCGTGCAACTTAGAGAGGGCTATTATCCCTGTTAAAACATAGGAAAACCCCCCTTTCATTTGGTATAATACATTTAAGTCGTCAGTATGACGACTGGCTGTCATATTCATATGATGTTTATCTGATTGCGATATTGCTGAGGCCCTCAATCGTACATTCAGTGAGGTTTTCTCTCGAGAGACTAACGCAAACCTCCCTCCCTTTCCAGTTTTAACTCATCCGAACATAACGGACATCAAGTCTACACCTCATGGCATCGCAAAAATTATCGACTCTTTGAAGCTCACATCATCGGCAGGAGTTGACGGCATCAACACAAAGGGTTTGAAGAACACTAGACATATAACTAGCATAATCCTAAAATACAGTCGTTTATCATCTGGCACAGTCCCTCAAGACTGGAAAGTAGGCAAGATCGTTCCAGTTCCTAAGAAGGGCTCAGGTAACACTTTGCGCCCCATTTATCTCACAAGCGTATGTTCTAAAATCATGGAACGCATTATTTGCTCTCATGTCATCAACTTCCTAACATCCATCAAAATTTTCCATCCTAATCAGCACGGTTTTCAGAAAGGCCTTTCTTGTGACACGCAACTTGCATTGTTTTTAGACGACATTAGTTCCAATTTAGACCCTAATATTCCTACTGATGCACTCTTCTTAGATTTCGAAAAAGCGTTTGATAAGGTTCCCCACAAGCGACTATTACTAAAACTGTCAAGAATTAACTTAAACGCGTCGAAGATTTTCTTACTAACCGCTCCCAGATTGTTCTCGCTAATGATTACTCTTCCAGCTTAACCCCTGCTCTCTCCGGTGTACCCCAAGGTAACGTACTTGGTCCTTTCTTTTCCTTATTTATATTAATGACCTACCCAGCTCCATCTCTTCTAATATCCGCTTTTTTGCCCATGACTGAGTTATTTACCGTCCCATACATAACCCTACTGATAATTTGGCTTTTCAGGCTGATCTGGCAAAGGCCGAGGAATGGTGTCAAAATTGGCTAATGACCCTAAATGTTAACAAAATGGCCCTAATTACCTTCCTTTTGTTCGTACAACGGAACTACTATCGCCTCAGTATCTTTTTTGAAACATTTAGATGTCACAATTTCCAGTGATCTTACCTAGCATTGTCACGTTACATCCGTTACTAACGATGCAAACCGAACACTTGGCTTTCTTCGGTGTAACCTAGCTCAGGCACCTTCTTCTGTTAAACATCTAGCTTATGGAACTGTTGTAAGGCCCAAATTGGAGTACGCATGCGCATTGTGGGACCCGCATCTTCAAACGCTGATATCTATCATTGAATTAAAACAAAACCATGCAGCTAGATTTATCCTCTCTGACCATTCTCGCAAATCTAGCGCCACTAATCTAAAAGCTAATGCCGGTCTCCCAAGCTTGCAAGCACGCCGTAAAATATCTAGACTCTGTTTATTTCATAAATAAATTTTATCATGCCTTATCATCTAGCACAGCAGTCATCATGCCGATTCATCGAACATCCAGTCCCATCAGCCACACCTTGGCCGTTTATCTGCCACATGCCCGAACAACAACGCACCTCAACTCATTTTTTGTAAGGACAGCCATCGACTGGAACGATCTTCCCGCTGACATCGTCTTTCACTCTAACCCAAGCCATTTCAGAACCGCCATTAAAAATGTATTTTGTTAATCTCGACAATACTGTGAAGCCTACCCCTCATGTAAAACCCCGCACTCCTCGAGTCTTTGAGGTATTGGAAATAAATAAATAAATGTTGTTGTCAATCGTTTTGACATACTGTTTGTGAACCAGGAATACAACGAAGTCATAAATATGCCATTGCACAATATGCCGTCATATTGAAAGTTGTGTCAGTTTGAAATAAATTTAGAGCGTAAATAACTTGAAGTGTTTTCACGGCACGGCCCAATGGCATTAAGTACTTTTTTGTACTGTACAGCATCAGTTAAACATTTTTTCATTCAACTTACATTTCATTTCGCCGTAGCCACAGTCAAAAGGTAAACATTCAGCACACAAACGCAGTTGCCGATTCTAACTCGTTTCTTTCCCGCACTTGTAATGATTGGAATAACCTGTCTGCATCGTTAACAAGTATAACTGAAGAAGACAAATTTAAATCCGTGCTGCAAACGTTCCTTCTTGCCTAATATTAAAACTTATAGTATGGGTATTTGCTTACTTCATTGTATACTGTGTTGCTTACTATATATTTATATTTTGTTATTTTTTACACCTATGCTGTCTTCCTTAATTACACATGTACCTCGTTCTTTTTTATGTGCTTTGTTTTTCAGAGACTTGTACGCTTATTGTGTTAACCTTCAGTTTTATACATATATATTCTGTATGCGCCCCTCCTCTCTGTTACGTACATCTGTACCCTGAGGGTATTTTAAATAAATAAATGAAGCATATTTAGGCCATGAATATAATGCTATATGAATCCATCAATATAATGTAAGCAATGTGAACCTAAAATACATTTCTTTAGAATTCCCTACAGCCTCGGTTGTAAGACGCTGAGTAAAACTGAATTAAGCTCTGAAATCCAGCCTCAAGATCGTTTCAGCTGCTTCTCTTTGTCATTTAGATCTGTTATTTTTATTTTTATTCAAGGTCCTCCACTGCTGCTGTTGTCAAGCTGCAGTCTGACTCGCAAAATATCTTTAAAGACTTAACAAAATAGCTCTTTTAAAAACGCCTTTAATGCTATAAATGCTCTAAAATGTAATAAACAATACACTTTGAACTTGATGCTTGCTGCTTGGAGATTGTTCCCAAAATCATGCATACTGTACCTATAAACAGAATATGACGTATACTCATATTAGATCCAAGATCATATCGTTACAGATTAGATGGATGAAGAGGAGGAGTTTAATGTAGGAGGACGAAGAAGAAGGGTGTGCGCGTTCAGGTGCCGTCTCGCTCGGGTGTACTTGTTTTGTGTGAGTAACTTTGGTTTTAGGTGTAACATTTAATAGTGTTACATTTAGTGGAGAGTGCGGTTTCGATACCCCGCCATTGACGTGCCCCTGGAGCCTCGAGGTAACCGCCGCCTTGCTGGACTTCCGCCACTGCTCGCTACCATGCCGCCGCTGACTCAGTCTAGCTCAGTGCTTTTCACCACTTCAAGTCAGGCGACTTCCGGCCCTTTTCCATCACACCGGCAGCCCCGCCCCTTCGCTGGCGCAGCGGAAGACGACATCGACGACTGGCTCCGCCACTGCCAACGGGTGAGCCGTTACACCGTTGGGACTCCGCCACTCTACTTGAGTACACGCTGACGACATGGGAGCGTTTTGTCAATGAACTTAAACAGTGCTTCAGCGACTCGTCAGTGCGCAAGAAACGGGCCGAGCAAACCCTCGCCCATCGTGCCCAACAGCCCGGCGAAACGTGTACTACCTATACCGAAGATGTCCTCAAATTGTATAAGACCATTGACTCACGTATGTCGGAGGAGGACAAAGTAGGGCATCTTTTGAAGGGCATTGCAGTGGATGTTTACAACTTTCTCGTTGCCAAAGATGACATCTCGACTGTCTCTGTTGTCCTTCATCACATCCGCACATTTGAAAACCTGAAGACCCGTCACATAACGACCATGTTGGAAGACTGGCCAGTGCGACAACTGTCGCCAGCGTTGACGAGCATGTCTCCACGGACCTAACTTCGACTATTCGGCGAAGTTATTCGCCTATTCGTGAAGAACTCTTTCGGTTCGATTCCCACGGCCAGCACACCTCACCAGTGCCCTTTTGCTCATATTTTCCGTGCGAACCCGCCTATATGCTGCAGTCGCAGCCCGAATACTCTTCTGTCCGCACAGCACACCCTGCTTCCTCCAACGAATGGTCGCGCCAACATTTCGCCAGCCCTGTTTCGTCCAGGCACCCTGATCAGCTTAACGACATTCGCTCGCGAAGACCTAGGCGACCATTCAGGCTTGCAGATCAGCGAGACCCTGGCTGTTATTGCCATCCTGACATTGAGACCTTTCAGGACTGAACCCTTCTCCGTCCTGCTCTTGTGTCCTGCTCTTGTCTGTTACCCCTGCGGTATCCCAGGCCATATCTCAAGAGAATGCCGCCGTCGTCCAGCATCGTGGTATGACAGACCCACGTACCCAGACACGACGAGTGAGTACCCAGTTGACTCGACTCGGAACTGGTCACCTCCTCCACAGAGCTAGATTCAGCCTGGTGGCGTGCGCAACAACTCCCCGGCTTCCGACTGCAGTCTGTCTGTGCAGTGTGTTCCACTTTCGTGTTCTCGCCGGGTGACCGAAGCTTTTGATGCGATCGTGACGCCTAATTATTCGAACTGCTTGAAGACATCTCTCCTGGTCTCTCATGGTTTTGTGTCGGTAAACCAGGGCGGCACGCGATTGTGGACCATTATTGGCTCCACGCAGCCAGTTCTTTTAGCAGCTGACATGAAGCTTGCCTCTTGTAAAGAAGACGTGCCAATGTCAGTAGCCTTGATTACGGATGTACCCGAGCGGCATGTCGCAGCATCCCCAGTGGTTGTTCAACTGCGTGGTATGATTAGTAATTCCCTCAATGCCACAGAGCGGGATGCTTTGGAAGATCGTTTATCAAAGTATTCATCCGTTTGACTTCTCAAAAACCACAAGCCCACGCTCCTTTCCTGAGTCACGCACCAATCATCGCATTGACACCGGACATGCGCACCCTATTCGTCAAAAGCCGTACAGTGTGGCGCCTTCCGAGCGCAAGGTAATCAATGAGCAAGTTCGTGAAATGTTGAAGCAGGGTGACATTCAAGAGTCGTGCAGTCCTGGGCGGCTCCAGTAAATCTTGTGCGAAAGAAAGATGGTACTTGGCGAGTTTGTGTAGATTACCGTCGCCTGAATTCAGTCATCAAAAAAGACGTCTATTCACTTCCCCGCATTGATGACGCCATTGAGTGCTTGTACTCTGCCTCATACTTTTCATCAATAGACCTTCGGTCTGGATACTGGCAGATTCCGATGCACCCAGCAGATAAGAAGAAGACTGCCTTCATCACTCCCGATGGACTTCGAATTTAACGTTATGCCCTTCGGTTTGTGCAATACACCTGCGACATTTGAAATATTCATGGATTCTATACAACGCGGACTGAAATGGGAGGTCTGTATGGGCTATCTGGACGACATAGTCATCTTTGGCCGGACATTCAAAGAGCACAACGACCGCCTAGTGCTCGTGCTGAACTGTTTGCGCCAAGCTGGCCTCGTGCTGAATTCAAAGAAGTACCGTTATGGTGAGCTACAGGCGTTGGTGCTTAGTCACCTTGTCGATGGTGATGGCGTCCGGCCTGATCCTCAGAAGACCGTAGCTGTTGCTGTGTTTCAGCAACCTTGTAATGTGAAGGAGCTCCGCAGTTATTTTGGGCTTTGCTCCTATTTCCGACGCTTCATCCCTCGATTTGCAGACGTCGCCTACCCTCTCACGTGCCTACTACATAAAGACGCTCCAATCGAGTGGACGTCTGAGTGTGGCTCGTCTTTCCGGCAACTGAAGTTTCTCTTAACATCGGATCCTATTTTACGGCGCTTCAACACTTCTGCTCCAACTGAAGTTCATGCTGACGCAAGTGGTATAGGCATCGGTGCTGTCCTCGTTCAGCCCTATGACGACGGCGAACATGTCATTGCTTATGCCAGTCGGACTCTAAGTAAAACTGAGCGGAACTACACCATCACCGAGCCGGAGTGTCTCGCGATTGTTTTCGCCGTGCAGCGGTTTCGCTGCTACCAGTACGGACGGCCTTTCGTACTTGTAAGAGATCACCAGTCCCTATGTTGGTTACTCAGTCTCTGAGATCCGTCTGGTCGCCTGGTCCGCTGGGCTCTTCGATTACAAGAATACGACTATACTATTTTGTACAAGAGTGACCGATGGCATGCAGATGCGGACATCCTTTCGCGGGTGCCGCTTGCCACACCAGAATGTGATGCGGAAAACTTCGAGCGTTACATCGCTGTTTTATCTACGAGCTTTCCTGATATTCGCACCTTCCGAACAGAGCAACACAGTGACCAGCACCTGAAGCCATTCTTAAGTTCTGCTCAGAACACAACTTCGAACAGCCAGTTTTGTGTGCATGATGGACTACTATACAAGAAGGTTTACTCAGACGCTGGCCGTCGACTCCTGCTGGTAGTTCCTGAAAGCCTCCGTCTGTCTATTTTATGCGCCATGCATAACAATCCAGCTTCCGGACACCTGGGATCCGAGAGAACTTTGTACCGCACTCAGGAGCGATTTTACTGGCGCCGGATGCGCCACACGATTAATCAGTATGTTGCCAGCTGTCCTGTGTTTTAAAGTCACAAAAGTCCTACTGGTGTAGCTCGCGGAATGCTTCACCCTGTAGTGCCGCCTAAGGCTCCTTTTGAGAAAGTCGGAGTTGACCTTTTGAGTCCTTTCCGAAAGTCACAAAAAGGCAATCGTTGAATTGTTGTGTGTGTGGATCATCTTACTCACTACTGTGAAACGATTGCCCTTATTGCCGCTACAGCCTACCAAGTGTCTCTTTTTATGCTGCATTCAGTTGTCTTGGGACATGGTCCCCCAAGAGTTGTGATAAGTGACAGAGACCGTCAGTTTACTGCTAATGTAATAGAAGAACTCCGTTTATGCGCATCTGATTTCAGGCATTAGACCCCTTACCACCCCCAGACAAATGGTTTAACAGAACGCAGCAATAGAACTCTAACCAATATGCTTTCAATGTACTCCGCTTCGGACCATAAAAACAGGGACTGTGTTCCCCCCTTCATCACATACGCATTCAACACTGCCAGACATGAGACCACAGGATGCAGTCCGTTCTTCCTCCTTTACCCCCGCTTCCCCGACAAACCCTCGATACTATCCTCCCGTTTTCCACTGACGATGATCCGCGCTTAGCGGAAACTCTCTGCCTGGCTAAAGAAGCGCGACGGATAGCTCGATTGCGGACTTTGGCGTCACGGGACAGATCAAAAGCTCGCTATGACGGCCACCATCGACAGATTACCCATCTTCCCGGTGACCTAGTCTGTCTTTGGAAGCCTATGAGGAAGCGCGGTTTGCACCAGAAAATGCTGGCCCGCTACACCAGTCCATATGTGATTCTAGAGCAACATGGCGAACTTAACTACAAGATTGCACGCCTTACGGCCAGTGGACGACATTCGGCGAACACTGAGGTTACGCATGTCGCCCGCCTGAAGAAGTGTCATAGTCAAGACAACACCTGACTCACCCGGAGTGCTTCGTTTGCGAAAGGGGGGAAAATGTTACAGACTAGATGGATGAAGAAGAGGAGCATAGTGTAAGAGGATGAAGTAGAAGGGTGTGCGCGTTCAGGTGCCATCTCGCTCGGGTGTACTTGTTTTGTGTGAGTAACGTTGATTTTACGTTTAAGGGTATTTACACAGAACAATATGGGACCTTAAGAAAAGCATCCAACAAAGCTGAAAATAACTTCAGATGTAAAAATACAAACATTCAAAACATTGGCAAATTCTGTTGCCCTCATTGCCTACCATTAATTTCTATAAAATGTGACAACGGAAATACTATAACTCGTATTTATGAACTTTGTGTCATTCTGTCCAGCCTCTTCCCTGGCTCTGCGAGATATAGGGATTTTTCAAGCTAACCAGACGTTACAGTTTCCTTGCCCAGTTTTCCAAGCTGTTATCTCCCAAAGCATTAGAAAATAAACAAATTGAACAGAGATGAACCACGAAAGTTGAGTCACAGTGAAATTATTTATAGTACCGTATTGCAGGTAAACACTTTACGCTGTCGGAAGAATGGCATTTCTTCACTTCATTATCATTTCATCTGTAAACCATTTAGATTATATTCATGCAGTTACCTTTATTTTCCTTATGTGAAGGCAACATATTTGCTGTACATTATATTGGTCAGTTTTTTTTTTTGCACGATTCTTTAAGTTAAAGAACAGAATGCTTGGTCATCTTCGTATCATAACATAATTCCTCAAGGTCAGACTTTCAGTTTTGGGTCACTCTATATGCTTTAATATAAGCACAGTCTTATCTGAACGCATCAGAACCATCTCACTCAACTGGCCAGTTCCAAGAAATAAAATGTTCCTGCCATAACGCACATTTGCAACCACTACAAGACCGACAACCAACTTTTCAGATTCACTATGGCTGCAATAAGGTAAGGAAAAAGAAATTTTGTAAGAAACACCCCTTTAGATAAACTTCCCATTGCCACCATGGCGGAGGAAGATGTTTTCAGTCTTGTTTCCATTATGATGCTTGACTGTCTCAGCCCAATTTTTACATAGACGATAACCAGTAATCGATGGCAATGGCTGCAGTGGTTCTGCATGCCACAGGCAAGCGTGGGCTTAGACGAACTTTAGACTTAAAATGAACCTCCCACTGTAAGGTAATTCACTCAAAGGTAGATTCTTGGGCTTGCTGTTTTATGGTATAAAAGAAAAGAAGCATAGTGCAAAAACACATGAACACAGTGTCAACAGACACATTGCGAACTTCCAACAGATGCTTATTTTAGTAAAGAAATGTTTTTATACCTTCAAATCACCGTAGACCATCTTGCATGCACAATCAAAGCGTATTTGACAGATAGACAAGTTCCTTGACAACAGTACGACCGAAGGGCTCAGAAATGTGGCGCAAAGAACGCAATCACGCGAATAGAAAACACCACACTCACACAACAGAGTGTGAGTAGAAAACACAACAGTTGGTGCTATGCAGCACCAACTCGCCCCTCAAGCTGTTATTCTGAGAACAAAGAGCTGCTTGTATAATTTTTTTTCCAAAAGGGACAATCGATTGTGCTTCAATTATTTCACTTGTTAACGTTTTTTTATGCTTTTAAAGCTACATGCTTTCCGAGATGGGGAATGCATACACATATGGCATACACATATGGGATGCACTGGTCCCAGTCTTGCTTTGGAAATAGTCGGAAGTCCGGAAACTGGGAGGCGATAATTAATGCGCATATGAAAAATATGGTTCAAGTAAACACTTTTTTGCTACGAACTCGTTGCGCACCTGTAAGAAAGCAAAGGCAGTATCTTTTTTTTTTTTTTTTATTTCCATGTTTCAATAGGTCGTTTCGACCGTTTCGAAAGAGACCACGATCGCAGCGCCTCTGATAACTCATGACACACTGACGGTTAACATACAACTAAAACTGGAATTGAATTATGTGCACTACTATGCATAAAAAATTTCAGAGCTTATCTTAAGGGCACTCTAACGCGATGATTACTGCTAAAATGTTCAATGCGGGCTCAGTCGCACGCTCGAAACAGGGCCTACGCATTAGAGAGCGTAGCTTGCCCCCCGGCCCAGTAAAACAGCAGAAGCAGAAAGAAACAAAAACGAGAAAAAGAGTAGTTTACCGAGTGATGGGCCCATAAGAGAAAAAAACAACAACATCCAGCGCTTGCAATGCACAATATTGTTCGTGTTTCTCAAGATTTTGCGTTCCTTCTTGCTCTGCGTATAAACCAGCCGAGCACATCGGTCATTGCAACGCTTCCCGAAATGTTTACATACCAATAAGTGTTAGTCACCAGCAAAATAGTGTCGTAGCTGCTGCGCTCGCCGTTATTGAAGCTTGGCCGCACTTTTAGCATTTAAGGTTTTGTGCTACAGCTCCGTGTTCAGCGAAAATTACGCCCACGGTAGCAGAGCATCACCGAAGAGCCGGCGCTGGTAAATTTGCCAGCGATGGCAAACTCCACATGTTAGAATGATTCCAGTGATCAAAATATTGCGCTTAGAGAACCAGAACGCATGTTGCAAGTCGTGAGAGCAGGCAGCAAGCTCCAATGATCAAGAAGTTGTAATTGTTAGAGCGGCAGCGTTTGTCTGTACTTTGAAACATGAAATCCCAACCTTATAAACGCGGTCATGGCATGGAGTGCCGCTGGAACACTACAAGGATACGAAAGATTACTGGACAGCTGAACGTGAACGTGTCCAGTCAAAAACAACAAAGTGGGGTGGCCTTGATTCATCAATGTTCGCGCGTTCAACTGTATGCAATTTGTTCATTGTTGCGAAAGTCTGGTATGTTTTGCAAGCATTGTCTATGTCAAGGGTTAGCGTCCAGAAAGTTCACCGATTGCTGGCGGTTTTCATCGGGGTTCAGTTTGGGAGAGAACAAGTACAAATTTGTTTCGCTCAGTAAAAAGTGGAGGACTTGGTTTGGCCCATTTATTTTTATGAAAAATAGTATCGCGGTTAATGTTCTTACGGAACCAAACCGACGCTTTTCTGCATACGGGTTTTCAAGTTAGACTGAGCCAAGACTTAACCGAATATTTGGTGTCCTCTAGCAACTTTAAACACAGAAAACTAAGTGGTTTTTTTTTTTGCGTCAGGTTGTGGCTTCCTTTAACGTTTAAAAAGTGAGATTCTCAATGGAATACCTAAACGCTGTAACCCAAAAGCAACTTTATAATTACCTGTTTGATGTAATGATGCCAGTGTCGTTGTACCGATCATTACACTGTGGAGGTGAAGGTATGGATGTCCTAAAAAGAGTCAAAAAGATGCCATCATGGCCGTCAGCAAAAAGTTTTTCTTCCTATTACACAGTGCTACATTACATGTTAAACCATGGTTGAGGGAAAAAGGTGTTTTTTTTTTCGTGGTCGGTGGACTGCTTGATTTGTCATTAGCCGGAAACCATAGAGCATATTTTTCTTAACTGCTGGGATGCAGCCTTTCTGTAGGATATCTTGCAGAGGACTCTAAAAATGGACTTGCCAATCAAGGGGGTGTGCCATATGACTTATTCATGTTGCTTTGCCTCCACAGTGCATGGAAAACGAGAATGGATTTGAGACACGCGGACGTGGATGGTCGCTCAGCGAGATAGTATTTCATTGAGAGTATCAACAACCTGACTGCCATCCATGTTACCCAAAGTGAGAAACCTGGCTGGATGCCAATTTTGAGTGAACTGGCCAATCTAAAGCGCTTTTGAAGCTTTGTGAGCCCTTACTTTTGCTAGAGCGCTTTGTGACATTATACTTTGACTTTGCCCCACTGGAAATATTATTGTTAACAGGAAATAAAGCAAAAGGACTCAGCGTGGCAGAGTGGTTAGCGTGCAAGCTACTGAGTATGACGTATCGAGTTCAAATTGCGGTGTGCAGACGGTTTTTCTTCTCCAAGGTTTTATTTTTTTATTTTTTTAGCTTTTGTTTTAATGTTCGTGAGGTGCTTCGTTACTTTTTTGCTTTTACTTTTTATCTGAGGCTTTTGTTTTTTCCAGGCGAACAGCTCCACATGTTCTCTCCTTAGGATCATTTTCGAGGATCATATGTTAGTCTCCTGGGGAGCATCTACAAGGTGCAACCGTTCCTCCTCCTGCAGTTCATCCTTTGGAGACTATGTGTTTATCCCCTAGCAGTTGGTCCCCGAAAATATTATTGGTTGTTGCAAACCAGTTGGTCCCCAAAAGGACTAACCTTACTACCCCTTTTAGTCCTTTTTTTCTTAGAGTGTATACCTACCAGATCTATACAGAGTCATAGACGCAGCACTTGGTACCACAGGTTACCAGGGGTTTGTAAGCCACAGGGCATCTAACGCTGTCACAGTGCATTTAGCCACACTTGGGGATGCACGCAAAATGATTACCTTAACACAGATTCCACTCAAGGCAGAGGAATATTTTCTTGTACAGACTTATTTTGCGTCTCGTCCAAACACTCAGCGATGTGTCGTCGATGACCTTGACCTACAAGATTCCCTGGAGACGGGGGCCAGAGGCTTCATATCAGGAACACGTACTGTGTTAGCCGCACGTCGTATGGGCAACTGATGTACTTTTCTGATCACATTTCAGGGACCAGGCAATCGTCCGGACAGATTCTACTTCAACGGCCGTATAGTGCGACCCAAAATGTACAAACCTAGACTGGTGCATTGTTACAAGTACTACAGAGAAGGCCATTTGCAGAACTTTTGTCCATACGGAGTTTACCCAGAATACATAATGAATCGGGAGAGGTAAAATTCAAATGCGGCGTATGCAAATCTGATGACAACGATAACACTTCCTCTCAGTAACCGGATTAGGGAAGAAGTCATCAGCACCATACCCCGAAAAGGCGAAAATTTCATTCTGGCACTAGATCTCAAAGGAGCATTCGACAACATTGGCCACCAAACCATATTGCACGAATTAAGCAATATCAACTGCGGGGATAAAATCTTCAAATACGTGAAGGCTTTCCTCTCAGATCGCACAACCACCATAGGAATTGGAGAGATCCGATCGCCGAAAGTACCCATGCCGAACAAAGGTACACCGCAGGGTTCTATAATCTCTCCAATGCTATTTAACATAGCTATGATAAATTTAGCAAAAAAACTGTTGACCCGCAATGATATTGGCTTCACTTTATACGCGGACGACATCACCATCTGGGCTACTCAGGGATCCTTGGCGCAAAAAGAAGAAGCTCTGCAAGCCGCTATAGACCTATTCGACGAATTTGCCGGGGAGAGCGGTCTTCAATGCTCCCCAGAAAA
Source organism: Amblyomma maculatum (assembly GCF_055883805.1). Taxonomy (NCBI): domain Eukaryota; kingdom Metazoa; phylum Arthropoda; class Arachnida; order Ixodida; family Ixodidae; genus Amblyomma; species Amblyomma maculatum. The sequence continues at coordinate 31,512,922 of NC_139348.1, forward strand.
ATCCGAACTTATCAGGCTACACAGAAGAAATTACAAGTCCCCAGGAGAAATTCAGCTCTCTCTAGGAGACCAGACAATTCAAGAGAAAGACAAGATCAGAGTTTTGGGGCTGTGGTTGCAAAGCAATTTAAGAGTGAATTATACAATCAAAACACTCAAAACCACAGTCAACCAAGTTTCCAGAATGATTAGAAGGGTGACCTGGCATCGGAAAGGGATGAGGGAGGAGGACACCCTCCGCCTTGTACCAGCCCTAGTCGTTAGCAGGATTACCTACGGGCTCCCATATCACGAAATTGGAATCACTGATAAAAGGGCCATTGACACTATCATAAGAGGAGCCTATAAAACGGCCCTAAACCTCCCGCCAACAACATCAACGGAACGTCTTTGGGCACTCGGAGTGCACAACAACTTCGAGGAGCTCAAGGAGGCGGTTCTAGAGAGTCAGAAACAACGCCTAACAACAACGCAGGCGGGTAGGGAAATCCTGTCAAAACTAGGGCTATGGCAGGCACTAAGAACTTCCGAGATCAAATCACAAATTCCAACATCCACAAGAAACAACATCTATGTGAACCCGATACCCAAGCACATGCACCATGAGTTACAGACGGGTCGAAGAAAAGCCAGAGTCAAATCATTGCAAAAACAATTGTCTAAAGACGCGGAAGTTGTCTACGTGGACATAGGTGCTTACGGCGAGCCTGGCAAGTTCACAATAGCTGCAGTTGACCACCAGAAGAGGCCAATTATTCAGGCTTCGATCTATGCCAAGGATCCTGCGGAAGCGGAATCACTGGCAATAGCCGTCACCATAAAAACACAAGACCACCAAAAGAAGTCATCACACGTAGTGACAGACTCCCAACCAGCCTGCAGGGACTACCTGGCCGGAAAACCTCACAGAAGAGCGTGTGCAATATTACGTTCCATCTCCCAGACGCACACAATTACATGGACACCTGGACACGAGGGCCTATTAGGAAATGAGGTAGCGAATGATCTAGCCCGAGCTCTCACAAACCGGGCGGATCCCCATCCCTACCCCACCCCTCTCCTAGGACCCTACGGCGACAGGCTGGAACACCTACGGTTAGAAAGAAGAATTTTCTCACCACCACACAAACAACATCCTTCCTCGGACGATAGACTGGAGAAAAATACAAACAAACACATTCCCTAATCTTCACATTTTAAATAAGATAAGCCCAACAAAATACATGAGTTACTGTCCTTGGTGCGGTGCAAGCCCCACACTCTATCACATCTCTTGGGAATGCCAGGACAAACCTGACCCAACGTTAATAGTGCCCGACACACGAGCAGTGGGAGGCGGCCCTGACCAGCGACAACCTGAACCAGCAAGCCTGGATTATCCAGCTAGTCCGCAAGTCAGCTGCTGCCAGCGGAGCCCTGGACTAGGGGCACCGACCACCCAGCTCCTGCGAATTATTATGCTCATTATTATGCACATTAAAAGTTTTCTCTCTCTCTCTCTCTCTCAGTGTCCGACAAAAAAAGAGAAAGCTCGAGTTAGCAAGGGCTCGCCGACGGAAACGAAGTGCACCGGTAGTGGTTAAAAACAGATTTGATGCTCTGGCCAAGGAGATGTTTCATGATCCTCCTGGAGAAGATACTGTTGCAGTCATTGCACAGAGCAGTGCATCTTTTGCTTCTAAGCTGAAGAATGAAGGGCACACAAAACGGAGCACAACGGCATGCACTGCTGATGATTTTCTGGAACTTGAAGACTGCACAAACCATCAGGATGCAATAGAAAAAGAAATTGCACTGCTTTATTTATTTATTTATTTATTTATTTATTTATTTATTTATTTATTTATTTATTTATTTATTTATTTATTTATTTATTTATTTATTTATTTATTTATTTATTTATTTATTTATTTATTTATTTATTTATTTATTTATTTATTTATTTATTTATTTATTTATTTATTTATTTATTTATTTATTTATTTATTTATTTATTTATTTATTTATTTATTTATTTATTTATTTATTTATTTATTTATTTATTTATTTATTTATTTATTTATTTATTAGAAGCTCGAGGGCCCCCAGATGGGACATTACATGAGGAGTGGGCACATGAACTGCGGTTAACAATGGTTTTTGTGAAATGATTACAAAGATGATGAGGCTTCTTCGATGGCAGTCTTGAAATGAGCAGGGTCGAAGATTAGGGCAAGGCTGCCGGGAAGGTGATTCCAGTCGCAAGCTGTGTACACGAAAAACGACTTCTGGAATGTAGTAATGCGGGCACGATGCGGGATGACGCTGTTAGAATGGCCTGTGCGGGATGTTCGACGTACCGGTTGGCTGAGCTGGCTGTCACGAGGTTAACTATGAAACAACTCGTGATAAAGGCAGAGGCGTAACATTTGGCGATGGGAAGCGAGAAAAGGACGTTGAAGTTGAAGTTTTAATGCGGATACGCTAGAATATCTTGAGTAGTTAGATAGAATAAAGTGAGTAGCACGGTTCTGTACAGATTCAAGAGCTGTGATAAGGTTAGTTTGATGAGGATCAAAGATAGCGCTGGCGTATTCAAGTTTAGGTCGCACAAATGTGTTGTAAGTTAACAGTTTTAAGGAAGAAGGAGCCATGCCTAGTTTACGACGAAGGTAGCACAAGTGTTTTGTAAGTTAACAGTTTTAAGGAAGAAGGAGCCATGCCTAGTTTACGACGAAGGTAGCGAATTGTTTGGTTAGAAGAATTTATTATGTGGTTGGACGTAGTACGTCCGAGATAAATCGCTAGTGAGGTTAATACCAAGATATTTAAAAGAGTCAGTGGAAGTAACGGCAGAATCAATAATTTTATAAGCATGCGGAGTGTAATTTCGGCGGCAATGGAAAGAAAGTCGCAGCTGTGCACACATTGTACAGCTGCGACAAAAGAAAGCGCGTATAGCTCCACGCCGAAAGGAGAGTTCTGAAAAACAAAGATAGCTTGCAGGCAGTATGACAGCAAGGTAAGTGGATGCTCCGAGTTGTGAACCTGCCGCTAACACAACAATATGGGAGGCGGTACTGGACACACTTACTCAACTGACACACCTCATTCAGAGCAGCATTCATCATGGATAGAAATAGCCGAAACAATTGGCAAGACATTACACTATGAAACTGCAGAGGGCTCTGTACTAAAGTTTGTGAAATCGGGACAAAATTACGGCAAGCTGCATTCATGCGCGTTCTTGATGCAGGAACATAGTAGGTTATATTTAATCACAGGATATATAGGCTTACAATGTCCTATCCCTGATAAACGAGCAAGAGCAGAGACCGCAACGCCAGAAAAAGCTGCCGTCTATATTAGGGCCAACATTCCCCAAACGCCACTTGACTTGAGCAAGTGGTGCAACACTCAGCTGGAAATAATTGCTGCACTCACGCGTCCAAACAAAACAGTCCTGATAATAGTGTCTGTGTACGCTCGTCCAAGAAAGACAATACTTATTATTGGATGGATGAATGATATTCGTCATTCATACCCTGGAATTGCGACACTGATCGGTGGCGATTTTATTGCCGCACACAGTATGGAATATGATTATGATTCTAAAAGGGGTGATCAAGTTCACACTGCCTTCACAGAAATGGAATTGACACTGCTAAATCATCCAGGCGTCGCAACACTACCTGCAATACAAACACACTCACCAGACTTGACGTGTTGGAAGGGCCTTGGTGCACAACAATGGCAGACGGAATTAGATGCGTGGGGTAGTGACCATGCTCTTATGTATTGGTCTTAATTTGGGTCTTGTGAAGAAAATTCGAGTGAAAGCTTTTGTAACACATTGGGATGGTGTACGGCAATATACCCGAACTCATTCAGCTAGCCCGAATACTCTTGTTACCACCCTTCAAACGGCATTCAAGGATCACACAATTACAAATACAGTGAACGAATATCAACCAACTCCCGACCTTCACCTACTAAAACTTTGGGCACGCCAAAAACGGGCCTAGATAGAGGCTGGTTGGCATCCTGAAGACGTGTAAAGTAAAATTAAGGTAAACAGAGTGACGGGAAAGGCACGCCGATACGAAAAACAGCTGGCGCATGGGAGATGGGATGACTACGTGCAGTCGTTTGGGCTCAAGAACGACCAACAAGGCTCTCCGGAGGACTTTCCGATGCATGGAAAAGAGGCGGAAGGTCGAAGATCCTTCAGAAAGTATTAGACTCGCGTTACAGCTCACACCAGAGGAATTTGCAAACCAGGCCGCTGCACTTTTCTTCCTGAACCGTGCACAGTATCCGACGCCTTCGGCGACACTGGATGCAGTTGATAAAACAGGAAAAACTAAAATTTACCAAATTGGAGTTATTGGCTTCTACAGAAGAATCGAATGGTAAAACTGTGCCTGGACATGGCGATATTCCTTATCAAATCTTTAGAATTTAGAAGGAACCGCAGTTGACAGCTTGTTGGATGTGGTAAATGAGGTATGACATGGAGGAGAGATTCCGCTCGGCTGGAAACATTCGGTTGTGGTCCCAAAACCAAAGGCCGGGAAACCGCCCACAAGCCTAGAATCTTTGCGGCCTATCTCGTTAACACCCACAATTTGCAAGCTTTATGAAAAGATAATAGCCACCCGTCTGTCATGGTGGTTGGAAAGTAGTGAAAATACCATGCTCGACAAATTGGGGTCCGAACAAACCTTGGTACAGAGAATAGATTGGCTATGCTGGCTGAAGAGGTCATACATGGCCTTATAGCCACCTTGTGCACACTGTAGTGGCTACCGACGTGGCGAAGGCATACGACAACGTGTTACATTCCAAGGTTCTTAGCAACATGGAATGTATGGGCGTTCCTTTGCAGGTCATAAAAGCAGTACATAATCTGCTTAAGGACAGGACGTTTTCTATCCGGATAAGCGAAAAACAAATGGGCAATAACACCTCGAACAGAGGCGTGCCACAAGGGTTAGTGTTAGCACCTTTGCTATTTAATATCGCACTGATTCCATTGGCATCAATGAAATATGAAATTATGAAATAGCAGAAGTCCAGTTCATGATATACGCAGATGATTTGACGATTTGTTCTGCTCATAAACAACTTGAGAGAAAGAATTTTTATCTACAAGAGGCTTTCAATACCATAGACGAGTACGTTGAAGATGCCGGTCTCGAATTGTCACTTTAAAAGTCCAGATACATTTATTTTGCAAACAAGAATGGAAGAAAACAATTGGCTACGCAAAGAGTCACACTAAAGATTAGAAATCAGGCATCGCAAGAGGTGGACGAGTTGAGAGTTCATGGCCTAGAAATTCACAAATCCGGCATAGGAACACAGCTCCATAAGATGAAAAAAATAGTTGCGACTTCATTAAACTTGATAAAACACATTTCGGCTAGGGGAGGAGGAGCTCGAGCGGACATGGCAAGGCGGCTTGTTCAATCGGTGTTACAGCCGAGGACACTAAACCAGGCACAATTCCAAATACTCACGCGGCGGCAGTGGGTGGAATTGGAAACAATAAATAGAAACTTGTGCCGAAGCTTGTGCGTAATCTTCGAAGCAGCCAGGCTTCAAATGGTTTACGCCGCCAGTAAATATTTCTAGACATGAGGGTACTCCTTCACTATGAATGTATCCGATATCAAGTGTTACATAGCTCATCTTTAGTTATAAACCCAATTTCCTCTTTTGTTCTAGCAGGATGGAGATACTAAATATCCTGAAAGGGGACGAGCTACAGTACCTCCTGATAGTTAGTTCCTTAAGCCTGTTGTGTTTAAACCAGTCGCAAATTAATTAGTTCCAAGCACACTTCGTGGGAAACCATTATCACTATAAATTTCCAATTGTAGGCGCTTGGCGGTTGTTCCCCCCAAGGGATGTAGCACTAATAGGAAAACCGATTTGTTGCTTAGAGCAGTTCCACGTTTCCGCGATCTGGCCAGCACTGATGTTAGACGCGGGCATTGACGCACACAGAGAAAAAAAAAGCACACTTGCAAACTCCTGCAAAAAGCCATATTCCAAGAATAACTTGGCCGAAGCCATGATATAATTCAGTTATTTTGTGGCGCATCATGCTCCCGAAGAAAGCAAAACTGAGCCTTTTAAGAGCGCAGAATAAATTGGTTAGATGAGAACAGCTTGGTCTACTAAAGTCGCGGTCTTCTGCAGAACAAATCCGCAATTCGCTATCTCAGTGACAGAGTTCAGGTAGTAGGACCGGCTTCCGCCTAAGTACCAACTTTCGGATTTATAACGCACGTCATTCAACCGAGAATATCGCTAAAAATTTGTTGAAAAATTACCACGAAACAAAATGATAAACCGAACATGATCACTAGTGCTAATCTAACCAGACAACAGCTTACGTTAGAGAACATGCAAGCTAGCTTCCACATTATGCGGTCAGCAGAGAGGAACCAGACGATCGTGAGCCAGTTGGACATGGAATGAGCCTTCTTTTACTACTGAGAAGCAAAGATGCGGCGGCACGCAATGTGATGTACACGGCAACGAAGCAGAAATGCGGTATTCAATAATGCGCACCGTTTAGCTTGCCAGCATGAGGCCCAGAAAATATTACCATAGACAAAGAATATCAAGATAACTAAAGCATAATGACATTCGTACCAAGGTATCTCTTTTAAGAGAAAGCGTGTTCTTTTTTTTTTTTTTGCAGCTGGAAATAATCGGTGAAGACAGAAAACGACCAATATATTTTAAGGCGTAGATTACACTGTTTAACTATGATGCCGCAGGTCATTCAAATCTTTATTTCTTATTCTTTCGGCCGCCTGCATGCGGTCGCATCACTCTGATTCTGGCGCTCGAAGAAATTCTGTATTCCATTTTTCATGCTTGTTGTGGCAAGACGCAGCTTTATCAGTGTCTTTGTCGCGAAAGATGCGCCGAGATGTGTATCGAATATTCCGGCCGCTCGTCTAATTTTCCGCAATGTTCTAGGTGATGCCAGTCACCGTTTGTGATTTTATCTAGATGCTTCCTAGCCGCCTATAAATTGAGGGTTTATCGATCTGACGACATTCAGTTGTAAGGGCGGTGCGTTGTAAAGACGGGAGACTACTCTCTGCGACCACGGGCGCTGTCTCTCCGTTGCCCGGTTCTCGTAAGCAATAAGAATGGGCGATGAAACACGCAACGGGAAAGGCGAAATCAACCCTGAGGAGCGGACTCACCACAAAGATCTGCAGCAGAGTCGAAAGGACGACATGCAGTTCGGCTTCAACAGTCTACGTGATGCTGCCGACTCTACATGGCGAGGAGTCATCGCAGCTTCAGATCCTGAAGAAGGCCACCGACTACATCCAGTCTACGAGGCGTAGGAACACTGCACATCAGCAGGACATTGAGGACCTGAGACAGAAGAACAAGCTTCTGGAGGAACAAATTCTTGCGCTGAAGAAAACCAGAATGACCACTGGTGGTGGCCACTCGACCGGTTCGGTGCTCAACGCCATGAACATCAAGGGCGACTCCGTACCTGCCTCTGACGGAGGTTTTGGCTCCGAAAGCTCTGAAGACACCGACAACTCTTCCAGGGGCTCCCAGAAAAAGAAGTCCAGTCCCGATTCTACGCCTGTGGACCTCTAGAGGAAACCACTGCGGTTCCTTTGAAGTCGGCTGTTCTTTCGCATTGAGTAAGCGTCGAGGAACAAGCTCTGGCTTTAATGCAACTGCGATGATTAGGTGTACAGGACCCGCTTGCTCGCATGCCTTCTAATATTTTTTTTATTTTATATCGTCTTGTTCCTCGCTTTATCAAAGACTAGGCGCCGATTATGCGCTCTGTATGCATGTGTACGCCTTTGGGGGAGTTTTGGCAAAGTATTTAGACGTTATTTATAACTTCCTCACAGTTTTTATCCTGGCCCGCCATAGTGTCTACGTTGTGTGGTTTTTCATACGTGTACCTTTATAAACAGACAGGAACCACTGTTTGATGGCCTAGCACCTACCTTCCGCTGCTGCACAAACGGCAGTCGGCTCGGCCTACTTCGGGCCCTAGCTTACCAGTAATGTCTGGCTGTGGTCAGCTCGAAGACGCTGTGCGGAATTTCCAGATTTTTTTGACACTTTGAAATAAATGGTGAAGACCTGCACCTTGATCTGGCTTCCTCCGCCCAGGTTCTCTGGGCTCAACGGTGCACCAGAAGCTTCCGCGGGATAGCTGTCCCAGTCCTTGGTGCAGACAAGGCAGCGCACGAAAGTTGGCTTGTCGTTTTTCCAAGAAGCGAAAGTTGCAGCGTGAACCAAATCCAGGCACGCAGTAAGGTAGATGAGACAGGCGCTGGCGAAAGTTTGTGTCCGTGCTGTCTTCCTCTCCGTGTATTTTATTTTTGGCTTCTTGGCTTTGCTGCGCGCGTTTCTCGTGGTTGCAGCATTGGTGCGTCGTGCTGCCTTTGAGACGCTTGCAAACTACTCGTGAAGTACAGTGTCTGGGATCCTGGCTCATCAGTTTGCTGTTGTAGCTTTTGGACACGTGCGTTACCTTTCTGTGTTTATTTTGGGAGCATTGAGTCGATTCCTTTTTAAGGGGGCGTAATGCCGCAAACCACTCAAACCTTTTTTTTTTCTTCTTTTCTCGGCGGCAGCCGGCAACCTTTCTAATCACTGCAATTCTGGAGCCTGTATCAATTCTCTATTCTTTGTTTGTTCATGCTCGTTGCCGCGACACTAAGCTTTATCAACTTCTTTGTCGCACAAGACGCGCAGAGATGCGTGTCGACGATGGCGGCCACTCTCGTATGTTTCTACAATGTTCTATGTTTTGTTAGTTACGTTTTGCGGCTTTATATGTTTCATTGCCGCCTTTTAATTGAGCGTTTGTCGTTGTGAAAGCATGCGTAGATCGACCCGCTGAGCACTATCGTTGCTATCGCAGCCACCGAGTTCGGTTCTTTTGCTGGCGCAAGTCAGCGCAGCTTTTGCGCAACAGTGAAATGCGCGCGCGCTCGCTGTCTACATAGTAAGCCGCCATCTTCATTGCGCGTGAGGAATGCTGGGATGCGTGGCCGGCGCGGTCGGCCAGAAATAGGCAAGATTCTATTTGCGCGTCGGCGACGTTGGGCCGCGTCAGCTCGCGTTCGCTAAATCCATCACGCCGTGACGCTGAACTATAGATCTCGGTTTTTCCCCGACGTAATGTCGCGGAGGCTGGCGTGCGCGTGCTTTACGTCGGACTATATTGGGGCCTTTAGCTTGTGGTTCCTTGGCGTAGTTGTGGCTTACCTTGTTCACGGTTGCATCTTATAGATATTACATGTCTTATCACGGTCAAAATCGATTACCAGCCGTACATAAATAAGATTAAACTTTATTCCGATTCCACACCATCATCACTGTTACACTTCTGTATAAAAATAACACAGCCCGGTGTAAGCGCGCGGCACCGGCTAAAGGTCAACCGGCGGAGTCGCGGCGGCGGTAGCGGCGGCTCCGACCACCTGCGCCTTTCCTGTGACGTCACGTAGTTTACGCATGCAGAGCTGTGGCTTTTACTGCGAAAGCAATACTACGCCAGGTCTAACCTCTCGTCGCTATGTGCCATGTCCATGACCGTGGTACCCTGGCAGGAGCTGCCAATTTGGGTCTCTCGTTTCAGATGGGACAGTTATGTCAGACTCAGCCTGCCAGGACACTTGCATTCACGTTACCCCTATAGGCCACTAAGGCGCTTTCATACGGCTTGGTTAAAGCGGGGCTTTATATGTGTTTCTAACGACGCAGAACACGCGAGACTCGGAATTGACTAGCCTAGTGGACCTTTTCGCTTCAAAAAAGAGCCCTCAGTATGAAGCAGCGCCGAGGAGAATTAAACTGCCAGTCCCTCTTTTTCGAGTGCGACCGGAAAGTGCTCGGGACTGCTTCCCTCTCTGCCTCATGTTTCCGATGAGCTGTTGGAACCTGCTGTAGCGGCCTCTCTGTGCGCATCTTCCCGACTCCTCTTCCAGGCCAAACGAGAGACGGCCGCAGCTGGGAGTTGAACAAATGACCAAAAAAGAAAGGATGGTTATAATGGCGCCTCGCATATCCACCGATCTTTTACACCCCTTATTACCAACCTCACACGGGAAGACTGGCAGGCGACCCTGCTAGGCTGAGTTTACCTAAACAGGCCCAAACGTTCTTGGTGGAGAGCGCACGGCAGCGGCCGATGCCTTTGTGGTCTCGTACTAGGGATCCCACCTAGTTCTTGTGAGGACTAAATCCCAAAAGATTGATCCAATATTGCCTCCATATACAGTCATCTCGAGTTATTAAAGGTGCTCACTACCACTATTATGCAATCAACTCATGCTCAGGTACTGAATATACTTTTGGCCTCTCATACGCTCACTGACGTGCACGTTTTCATGACAATGAGGCAAGCAAATGCACAATCCCTGCAGCGCACTACCAAGTAGACCCACGACTCTAAGTATCTATGTCGCTTGGAATACAAGCCACCCAGCAAAACCACCAGAAAAAAATGAACAAAAGGAAACAAATGAGAACGCGCAGAATCGGCGCTTGCTCTATTATCCGTCATTTTAACGGCCACCCTCTTCTCAGTTTTGATGCAGCTTCGACGCCAATAAAATAAACGGCGCCTAGGTGCCAAGTAACGGGAGAATGAGAACAGACCAGGAGTCCTAAAAAAACAAACAAAATTTGCGCAGCATTATGGTGTGTTCATTCGCTGTCATTTGGGTTTCGTCACACAACCCGTGATGCGCACTTGACCTATCGCAATTATAGTTGCGTTTTGCGCCGCATCGGGCGAGAACCAGCGTGCTGCTGCGTGCGATGTCAGCCGTGGCAGCATAGAGAACCATACTTACGTAAAGAGCGGACACTCCAGTCTTCTCGCTGCCGAGCAAGTAAGGGTCTGACCACCCGCGAGGCGGCGTAGCGATATTAACTTCCACTCCACCTCAAAGGTAGATAGCTTATCATACATACACCGGCTTGCATCAAAGCGTATGCTTTCCTTGATCTTTCTATATAAACGTTGATGCTGGGCCGGTCATGCGCGCCGGTTACGCCCACCTCACTGTGCTTTTCAATGAGTCACCGCGTTAGGCCAGTAACTTGTTTCCTTTCGTCTGGAGAAATAATTTCGCGCTTTTTAGAGCTAAGAATGCTTTTAGCAAGTGGTTTGTTGCGCAACGTGAACGTATTTTGCACGTGTAACATAGAATAGGAGCCTTGAAACACTTTTAGTGTGCAGTTGCTGTATGTTTTTGGGTAGTGTTTTCTGAAGAACATGTGTATTCCTTCGATTGCGTATATTTCTAAGAGAGCTTTAAGACAAAAAACTTTTCGGTGGCTCAGATGTATGTTAACATAAACTTTTATTCGGCGCTGCAAGAACCGCGTGTTGCGTATTTGTGATTGTTTATTTGAATGGTGTTTATTTCGCTGTGTTTGCAAAATGCATAGGATGTTGCCGCTTCGTAAGCACCAATTTTACATGCCGAATTCCTTGTCATGGCTAAAACATTCTCGTTGGGGTGTAAAAAGCGCTGCTGCCTGTTCGGGGCCTGCATTTTGACGACATATACAGCTATTAGTCGCTAACAATATATTCCCTGTTATACCTTTGTCATACGGGCAGAGGTCAAATTTGTCCGCGATCATGAGTATAAGCATAGCATTGGGTTACTATTATGTATTCAGTGTAATGCGTTTAAATTTCTGAACAGCCTACTGATCAAGGCTGACTTATAAAAATTCCGCGCGCGCTGTGTCTGCATTTTTTCCTGCTCACTTGTGTCTACGAGTTCACAACTCCTTTTATGTGGTTCTCACGGGGGATGTTTTAGAGGAGAAACACACAGCCGGTATGCGAAACTTCTTCATAGTGACACTGTTCCGCGTGCTTCACTATACCTTCAATCTTGTTGGTCTTTGTAATATTTATGTTTTAAAAGTGTGTGATCCAGTATTCTTTCTCTACCATTCAATATGTAGACAAAAAAAATGAACTTTTTCACTGCCTGATCGTGTGCAACTGAGAAAAGCGGCTCAATAACGGCAAAAAATTACAATAACAACAGCTCTGATCGCATTATTCTAACCTGCATGAACTAAGTCAGCCACGCTCATTTTTTGCGAGAACCTTGCTGGTATTTTCAGTAAAGAGGTTGCGATCCGCGACTTTAATGCGTCCGTATGCACGGCATTGTTAAAGCACTTGCGCGCTATACTAAACGATGTAGTTGAATATTTTAACAGCTTAAGGTAAGTAAGGTAAGCTTAAGCGTAAGTCTTAATTGAAAGCATTTCTATCGGAAGTGAAACTGAAACAGAGGCCATCACATGCCGAAAATCTCGGAGGACGATATTAGCGGTTTGACCAGCCGCTCGGGGCGCTGGCGCTGCTCGGCCGCTGGGCCCTATGGAAGTGTCCGCTCTTTACGTAAGCATGTTTCTCTATGATGGCAGAGCCTTCTCGTCGTCTCCTCCACTGTTTTCGTCCACTTCTGGGTTCTTTTGTGTGTGTCGCGCCATTTTGAGTTGCGCTTTCCACAAGGACGGCGAGGTTCGGAGTCGGCCCCGCACACGATTGAAGCTGAAGTCTCCGACCAAGTCCACCTGATTACGGTAAGTATACTGCGTGTTTTTTATTTACTTGAGGAAGACTTTGTGGTGCTGGATACAAGCGCGTGCGCCGAGCTTATGGGAAACATTCATCTGAAGGCAGCCGGTGTGCGCTCGTATCGTGCTCCACATGACGACAGAAAATTGTCCGCTAGAATTCTTAAGATAAAGTTGTTGGCACGAGGTATTTGTACAGTGAACGTACATGTTTCGCGCGTGTTTGTACAAAGTTTGACTTGTTTGGTCTGTGCGGTTTGATGTCACAAAGCAACTTGGGATTTCGCAGCGGCCGTAGGTATGGAGGCTCGGACTAATATTGAGCACCCGCTCTTCATTATTGCGTGCACTGGCATTGTACAGTCGCGATCAATATGAAGGTGATCGCACGAGCATCGACCGGCGGGCCTTTCCAGCTGCATAGCGGCCGATATGAACCAACGCGTTCACCGATTCCTCATCTTCACTCTTAGGCCTTGTTTTTATTCCTCGTTGCATTGCTGATTATGAAGTGTCTGTAGAACCGGGCATATCTGACCATCATATGGTCACGGTCCTATTTCCTTTGAATGTCAAAAATTCTTCGGATACATCTGCGCTGATAACAGTTAATGATTACACGCATGGTGATGATATTGCAGTATTAGATCACCTAAATACAGAGTTCGATAACTTCGATAGCGAAAACGATGTTCATGCTTTTTGGGATAAGTTCAAAGATATATGCTTTTTTTGTTTAGATAACTTCGTACCAAACAAAATTAAAAAGGCTGCAAGGTACACGCCATGAATGACACGTGAAATAATAAACCTGATACGAAAATCTAAACGCGTAAGAAGAAAGAAAGGGTCATCATGTGATGGTCTGAGTGACATTCGACTTACCTTATCGCAGGCTATTCACCAGGCGCAACGTTTTTACTTCAATAAAACTCTGCCTAGTTTTATTGGAACTTTTTAAGCGACCGAAAGAAACAGGTTGAGCGGATTTTAGACAATGGTACTATGATTGACGACCCCGAGCTTATCGCACATCACTTTAATACTCACTTTAGTAGCGTCTTTTCTGATTCATTCGATCTTCAACGTGAGAGTTCATCACATGTTCCTGATCTTCATATCTCATATCATGGCGTTCTAAATATGATTCTGCGACTAAAGGTTAAATCTTTGCCGGGGCCTGATAATATTCCGAATGCCTTCCTCCGTCGTTATGCTGAGCCCATAGCCAGATTCCTCGTTATCATCTTTCAAGCATCAATAACATCAGCAACATTGCCCCTAGACTGGAAATTGGCTAGAGTCGTACCAGTATTTCAAAAGGGGGACCGCCTTTCTGTTCTTAACTATCGGCCAATTTCGATTGTTTCATCTTCCTGCAAGCTCCTGGAGCACATATTAACCAATTACATTAATGACTTTCTGGAAAGACACCACATTTTTCCCTATTCCAGCATGGCTTCCGGAAAGGGTATTCTACAGTTACTCAATTAGCTACAGTAACTCATCACATTGCTTCGATTCTCGTTAAAGGTGGTCAAGTTGACATGATTTTTCTAGATTTTAGTAAAGCATTTGACCGCGTTCCGCATGACAAATTAATCTATAAATTACAAATCAATGATCTTCCTAGTTTCATAATTGCTTGGGCATCTGAATATCTGACTGGCCGTAATCAATACGTGGAGATAAAAAGCCACACTTCTAACGTCTTACCAGTTACTTCCGCTGTACCCCAAGGTAGTGTTCTTGGCCCCTTACTTTTCCGGATTTTTTGTAATGATGTTGTAAATGCCATTAACGAACCGACTAAAATCCGTTTATTTGCAGACGATTGCATCCTTTTCAACGAGGTACAGAGTATCTCTGACCAACATGCCCTAAGCTCTAATCTTACCAATATTGTAGCCTGGTGTTATGAGTGGGGAATGAAAATTAACAGTGAAAAATCTGTCCTACTTCGCGTTACCAACAAGAAAAAACCGTCTATATTTTCCTATTCTATAGAGGGCATGTTGTTAACTGAGGTCACTAAATTTAAGTATCTGGGTGTGACGCTAACGAACAACTGGAAGTGGAATTCCCATATTAACGACATCTGCTCATCCGCGTTTCGCAGGCTTTGCTTACTGCGACATAAGCTTAAAGATGCCCCTTCACAGATTAAAAGACTAGCTTATACAGCCTTAATAAGATGCTAACTCGAGTACGCATGCGTCATCTGGGAACCACATGCAAAGTTAAACATAGGTGTGCTTGAAAAAATTCAGCGAAGATCTGTTCATTTTATCTTCTCAAAGTACAGTCGCACTGACTCTGTTTGAAAACTTATGCATGATGATGGTATCAGAACTCTGCAGTCTAGACGCAAGTTAGTGCGTCTGAAATTTTTATTTTTATTAATAAACCACAAACTTGCTTTTGATCCTAACCCGTATCTATCCCCTCTTGCAACGCGCATAACCGGCCATACCCATTCCCTTTCTCTTACACCATATTTTGCTAGGACAAACTTCTTCAAATTTTCGCTCTTTCCCCGGACTGTTCATGACTGGAATGATTTACCTGAGTATTGCCTTCACTCGCTTGACTTCATTGACCGGATGCTGCAATCAAATGATTGATGTTATCCTTATGTCTTTTGTTTTTGTAGCACCGCATCAATCCATCAATATGTTTCTTTGTGTTTTTTTTTGTGCCCTGATCACGTACCATTGCTCCAGTTTATGTATCTTGTGCTTGTATTTCATCGTTCTTTACGTCTTGTATGCCCCTCCTGCCTGGGTCTTTCGCCTGCAGTATCTTATAAATAAATAAATATAAACCAATAAGATATCGGAACCGTTACTATAAAGATTGCGTCTTTCCCTCGTAGGCTCTTCGGGCTACAACCGTCACCCCTATGACTACCTCGCCACCTTTTTCTTGTGTTTGTTCTTTGGGCTTCAGTTTATCTGCATTGTATATAATTTCTTTTTCATTTTTGCCTATTAGAAGGGCCGGGTTTTTCTGCTGTCACAGGTTTTGATAAGACAGTCACTGTTTCTACGGCCCACATGCGCCGGACTGGTAATGCATTGAAAAAAATTTGCACCGGGCGTCCTCACTTTGCAGCTTCCGGGGAGCATTTCATACTTATCAGACTCTCTTCGTGACACATAAATGCCGTTTCTTTTCTTCCCGCCTTCAGTCGCTCCCAATATGCCACGGTGATTAACTGAGGAGGAAAAGAGCGAAATAATCGGTCTAGGGAAAGCATCCATCTCTCAGAGAAAACATCGCTGCCATAGTAGACCGTCCACAGAAAACTGTAAACCGTATCCTCAATGCCTATTTCAGAGAGCACCAAGTAGCGAATGCCCCTCATCATCGCAGGCCCAGAAAAACAACTGAAGGGGAAGACCACCTCCTCGTAGCTGCAGCCGTCCAAGACCCCTTCACAACAGCAAAAAAATATTGCCGAGCAGCTCGACGTTGGCGTTAGTCTGCCCACTATTCGACGGCGACTTTATGAGGCAGGACTGAAGAGTCAAGTAGCCTTAAGGAAGCCCCTCCTGACAGCAACTCACCTTCAGAAAAATTTTCCAAGCATCACAGAAACTGGACGTTGCACCAATGGCAGCAAGTTATATTCAGCGACGAGTCCACATTCTCCACTTGCTGGAATCAGCGCCTCCGCGTCTGGACGGTCTACGGTTTCCTGCAAAATAGAAAGACAGGAATGTGCATGCTTTTTGCGAATTTCAAAATTGTTTTTTTTTTCTTTCTCTTTTCTGAAAGGTACGATGAGGGCAACGTCCTGAACTTTACTGCCAGCGGACGTGTCTCTGTGAAAAAGCGGGGTGCCATCAGCTATGCAGGTCTTGGCCTGCTGCACCGCATTCCGGGGACGCTGACAGCTGAAGCTTACATAAAAATTTGTAACAGCATTTTTCTCCCATATGCTAATGAACCCTTCCCGGATGGCTGTTTTTATTTTCAACATGACGGGTTGCCCTGTACATACTGCATCTGTAGTGCAGGAGTAACTGAACAGCAGTGGCATCGCACAGCTGGAATGGTCACCAAGGAGTCGACCTCCCCATAATTGAAAACATTTGGGAGATTATAAAAGCTAACCTGGCTCGCGTGCATCCGGACACAGGGAGTCTAAAAACATTGTGGCAAGCAGGAGAAGGCGAATGGAATCGCATTTGAGGAGACCCGGCTATAGCAGAGTCACTCTATGCATCTTTGCCCAGTAGAATTGAACACCTCCAAAGGAAAGGAGGGCGCCCTGTCAAGTATTGATGAAAAGTCAATGCATTTCTGAAGCCGGCCTTATTGACATTATGTTGCATGTTACGGATGAGTGCAGCATGCTGAAAATTATCCTTTTAGTGAATAAAATATTGATCAATGTTATGCCTTAATTATTTTTGACTATTTAATAGCAAATTTTGCGGCTGCATGCAAAGAGTAGAAACGAAAGGCAGTGTTAAACACCGAAACAGTTGATTATTATAATATTGTAGCAATGTAGTTACAGGAAAATGAAGGCGCAGTTGTTGATGTTGTGGCTGTAGGAAGAAAAAGAAAATGCACGGGCCTGTTTCTGGTTCTGTAGCTGAGCCACCTCCGCTGCCTAGCGCGGGCAGGAGAGAAACTAGAGAAGAACGAAAAAGAAGAGGGAGAGTATTTTTTGTGAGACTGTGATTTTTTTATATATCATGCACCAACTAGCTCCCCTGAGCGTATTATTAAGAGGGAGAGAAAGACGCGCGCCGCAACAGCCATCGTTCACCACCGAAGCAGTGGCGAGAGCAATGGCGGCCTACAACAGATAAAAATTTCGTGGCAGGCTAGCTCCCCTCACAAGCGGCAGAGACAAATAATCCCAATCGAGTACTCAATTATCACTACCGCCCCTTCCGAGAATGACATAGGTCAGGCTTTCACGCTCTTGATTTTCCTCCATTCACTCTATTGCTAACCGAAATTCAGGAGTGCAGTTATCCCTTATAGCGAAGTATCGGAACCCACGTAAGCAATTGGCTAGAGAAAGCACTTTTCCATTCCTATGACCGACTACATTGGTTGGTTTTCGGCGTCGTTTTATTTTTGTGAACGCTGCCACGTCTGCCGCTTTCTCCTGCCGATTACTCGAGTACCGCTTTTGCGTGAATAATTTCGATCAGCAAGGAGCTTCAAAATGTGCTGCCCTCGCAGAGCTAATGGTTGAGGCAGCGAAAGAAAAAAGTGAAACCTGACACTATCGTTACTGAGAAGACTGTCCGTTTTTTGTGGAAGAGCCTGAGTGCAACGGATGCTAGCGTAATTTCATTCCTGAAAGAAAAACAAATGCTGCGCAAGGCAGCTTTTTCTAGCATAGGTTGACGTTCGCACGATTAACTTCCAATTGATTGCGTCCGGTTTAGCAGTATACACAAGATTACGACACGTGCGTATCTGTCTGCTGACGCGTAAAAACAAAACAACGAAATTTAAGACTTGCTACAAGGGAGTGACAGCAGCTCAAGGAACAGCGAAAAGAGACAGGCAAGCTACTCTGATGCTCCCCTGGAGGGTGATGGCGTAACGAGGCGCTTGTCCTTGCCTCGGTCACCGCTCGAGCGACCCCGTTCATATTGATCGCCACTGTACAGTACACAAGCCCAGTACAGAAGCCCCTTACGCGTTTTGCCTCCATCGAAGTGTGGAGCGTCCGTCGCTGCTGCGCCTGTGGAATCGAGTGCGTTGCGCTATTAATACTCGGAGCTCCGAGCCGGTGTACTCGTGGATTAGAGTCCGGCCGCGCTGCCTTGTGTTGCGATTTAAAGAGAGGATTAGGAAGACGTTGCTGTGGAGATGGGGTTGCCGAATAATTGCGCGAATGGCGCAGAGGTAAACCGCAAAAGACACCCGTCTCGGCTCGCGGTCTTTCTGGGGCACGCATATATTGAGGGAAGATGTCCGGCTTTTCATTCACTGAAGGGAAGTAAGTTAAAGACAATGATTATGATGCAGCGCACCATGAAACACACAGACAGAAAGAGGAACAAGCGCTTGTCCCTCTTCCTGTCTGTGTGTTTCATGATGCGCTGCCTCATAATCATGGCATACCAACTAGCCCAATTATGCACTTTACTTAAAGACAATGCAGCAGCCACGCTAATGAAATGTGAGTCCAGTACGTTCGCAGAAAGGTTGGTTTATTGAATTGTTTATTACTTATTACACCGCCGCGGTGGAATAGCTGCTAAGCTTGTATACGGGTTCGATGCTGGCAGCGGCGGTCGAGAGGAAAAAAAAAAAAACTGCACCCGTGCACTTTGCAGTGTCCGCACGCGCTAAAGAACATCAGTATAGTCAAAATTGTCAGGCCTCAACTGCGGCATCTCTAATAGTCCGAGGCGTCTTGTGTCCGTA
Organism: Amblyomma maculatum; assembly: GCF_055883805.1. Taxonomy (NCBI): domain Eukaryota; kingdom Metazoa; phylum Arthropoda; class Arachnida; order Ixodida; family Ixodidae; genus Amblyomma; species Amblyomma maculatum. The sequence goes on from NC_139348.1 coordinate 31,531,945, forward strand.
AGCCCCAAGAATATAATCTTTATTCATGTCTTTTTTTAATCAGCGCTGTAGTTTAGTCATTGTTTAGCACGTCTGGAATATAAGGGGCAATATATATGCAAAGCAGTTGAATGGCTCGCAAACAATAATCCTTAAGAATGAGACTGACCTTAACAAGATCCAATAGAGGCACACAGTTTGCCATTTCATATGCAAACTGTTTGGGAACAATGGATCATCACCGGTGTTCAACACAAAACAACAGCCCTAAAATTATGAAAAGTGCTACTGAAGACCAAACATTTACTTTTAAGTTGAGAAAGATAACGGGCTTTGAAAATGTATTTCGGCAGACTATCACTGCAACTGATAGCGAAAGTACATGCCCTTTTGCTGTGTCGTGGTATTAACTGATATGGGTTATTACATGCGCACGCTTACCTGCCGCCGAGTTGCTTAAATTTTGGGTGGCTATCGGTGAATGCGTAGATCAAACACGCTTTACTGCAAAGAATTGCCTTATGCCCGATTGAATTCTTCACTGTATTCTCTTTTTCTTGTGTCTTTTTTGTGATGGCTTTCTCGTATGTAAACTACATAGATATATCAGAACTGAGCATGTATGCCAACAACAGTTCTAAGGTACGTTTTAACTGCATTCACTTCAATTTGCAATCTGGTAGAAATAAATACGCTGATCTAGAATGTTTCTTTCGCGAAGTTGGAGTACAATTTGATGTAACAATGTTATCTGAAACATGATTCAACATGACCGAATATCGATCATATTTTATGGACCATACTGACCAACGAAGGGGCCCTGTTTGTACTCTAACTTCAACCAACATTAACTATGAACTGCTTCCATACTTCTGCGCTGTTACACCAGATTACGAAACGCTGGTGCTAAGATCAAACTGAAAGATTTTCTGTGTCTGTTATCGTCCACCCTCTGGAGTTACATGCCATATTTTTTTTCTTTTTTAGATTCTATTTTGGAGTTTGTTAACAAGAAAGAATATCACGTAATATTAGGTGGGGACTTCAACATAAATTGGCGTGCTGATGACAGTGTAAAGGAAAGTTTGTAAACACTGTTGAACTGCCACATATGCTGGAGTGTTACAGAGTCACCCACAAGAATAACACTTACTTCTCAGACTATATTAGACCTGTTCATCACAAATTTCGATATACCCCGTCTGAAATATGTTATTAATTACGCGCTAAGTGATAACCTTCCGATCTTCATGTCCATTGAACATACCTTCAACACCAACGAACATTTAAGAAAATCTTTGTGATACCGTGATATAAACCTAGACAAGCTATCGTCATTTCGCGACCGTTTAGGTGGCTTAAATTGGGTTGACGTGCTTGCGTCGACTGACCCCGAAGACGCATACAATAAATTAGTGAAAACAATTATCGATGTCTACTACGACCCGTTTCCACTCGTTATAGTAAAGTGGCCTAAAAGAGCTCGTAAGCCATAAGTCAAAATCGATATAGTTAAGATTAATAAAAAACATGACAAACTGTTCGCTACGTTTGCGTACTAGAGACCTTGAACTATTGAAAAAATTTAAAGAATGCCGAAACTTTGTTAACAAAGAATTACTTGCAGCCAAAAGGTGTTGAAGCATAAATCTTTTCAATGCATCGACTGGGCGATCGGCGAATGTGTGGAAAGTCCTGAATTTTGAAACCGGGCAGTCTCCCGAAACAGTTTAAGTGGGGTTGAGCTAGCCAATGCTTTTAACAATTACTTTCGTTCCATGGCCACGGAAAAAAATAGAAATATGAATAATAATTTGTTACATGGAGCCAAGCAATGGTCTCACTATGTTTTAAAAACCAGTCACTAAGGTTGAAGTTATTTCAGCGTTTGATTAACTCAGCAACAGAAAAATGGAAGATGCATTTGGCCTTGAAATCACACCAATCAAATAGGCCAATGACGTAATTGCACCCTATCTGACACATTTATTTAATATTTGCCTATCGTCAGGCATGTTCCCACACATCTGCCAGAGTTACCGTAATCTATAAAAAAGGCAACAGAGATAATCTATCAAATTATCGTCCAATTTCTATTCTTCCAGTCTTGTACAAAGGATTCGAAAAAATTATTCTTCAACGCTTAAAGGCTTTTTCGGACAAGCATAATATTATAACTGCGACACAGTATGGTTTCCAAAAAGAAAGTAAATCAACCGAGTTAGCTATACTTGCTCAAAAGGAGCTGATATTACAACATTTTGAAAATAAAAACATGGTGTTTAAAATGTCTTTAGACTTCCCGAAAGCCTTCGACCTTACCAACCACCGAAGCTTCCTTCAAAAATTGGAAAACTATGGCTTTTGTGGTAAAGTCCTCTCCTTATTATCTTCTATTTACATCACCGTACACAGTTCGTTGATATTGTTACGGTACGCAGTGAAAGAGACGATGACGAAGTGCTGGGCGAGTAGAGAAAGACGACGCTGCAGCTACGTCTGGTTCTGCTGTGAGTGTGTCCCTGACGGTGAACTGTTGTGGCTACGACGTACCATCGCCTCCTAATATCTCGACGTGCCTCGTAACATCTTGGTGGAGCTGCTGGGTTAGACACCAATACCACAAGCTGGATCTCCGTAGTGGCCGCCAACTTGGTGCTAGCACTATGCAGTCCAAGGCAGCTACCTCCACAGCGGCACAACCAGCGCCCACTGTCGTCGTTGCGCAGCCTCGTGATCCGGAAACCTTTTGCGGCACCGATGACATCGACGTCGAAGACTGGCTCGCTATGTACGAGCGTGTCAGTAAGCACAACCGATGGGATGCAACGTTGATGCTTGCAAATGTTATTTTCTACCTGGCTGGTACGGCGCGCGTCTGGTTCGAGACGCACGAAGAAGATCTAACATCCTGGGACATGTGCAAAGAGAAGCTTCGGGATCTCTTTGGCAAGCCAATCGGACGCAAGCTCGGCGCTAAAAAGGACCTGGCTTCGCGAGCACAGTCGTCGACCGAATCATATCTGTCGTACATACAAGACGTACTAGCTCTATGCCGCAAAGTGAACAGCGCCATACCCGAGTGTGACAAGGTGGGCCACATCTTAAAGGGCATTGCTGACGACGCTTTCAACCTTCTATTTTGCAAAGATTGTACGACGGTCGACTCCGTCCTCGAGGAATGCCGGCGGTTTGAGCAAGCTAAACATCGTCGTATTGCTCCCCGCTTCGACCGCTTGCCAAACACAGTTGCTACGTCTTCGTGCGAGGATCTGCCAACACTGCAGCAGCCGTCCCATGAGCCAAACTTGACCAGGATCGTTCGCAGAGAGCTGGAGGCAATGGCCCCCGTCGCATGCAAACCTCAGCCGGCGGATGCTACTATAGCACTGATTCAAGCTGTCATTCGCCAAGAATTCGCGAACGTGGGCCTTAATGCGAGCGTAAGCCTCAGCTCTGGTCAGCCGTCCGCACAGCCATCTGTCCAGCCCACCGTTCCGGTGGTAGCTGCTGCGGCTCCGACTGCGCCCTTTCCGCCGCGATAGCCCGGATCTACCCGACGCTACCGCAACCCAGAAGAATGGCGGACCTTCGACAACCGACCCATCTGCTTCAACTGCTCACGTGCCGGCCACATGTCTCGCCATTGCCGCAGCCGTTGGGTTCCGCCACCTCGACCTCGCCTCTATCCTGATCGCAGCACCGCCTACGGACCACACCCAACCTCTCTCCGTGATATGCCCTCTCGTGACTTTAACCCGCCATCCCCGCGCATGTCCAGCCCATCGCCGTCTCCCCAGACCCGCCGTTCCCGCTCGCCCCTACCTCACCGTTCTTCGTCCCCTCACTTCTCTGGCCTGCTCCCGGAAAACTGATCAAGAAGCTGCATTGACGACCCGGCCCGAAAATCCTCTGCTTACCCTCGCTCATCGTCGCAATCTTCTAGATATCTGTGTAGATGGTGTGCCTGTTACCGCCCTCATTGACACTGGTGCCCAAATTTCCGTCCTCAGCTCTTCGTTTCGCCGCCGACTCAAAAACGTTGTCACACCCGCCTCTTCATCAGCCGTTCGTGTCGCCGATGGAGGCGTCGCTGCCGTCGTGGGACTTTGCACTGCGCGCGTGAGCATTTGTGGTCGAACTACCCCTGTGCTCTTCACTGTAATCGACCGCTGCCCTCACGATGTGATCCTCGGCATCGACTTTTTAACGGCGCACTCTGCCCTGATTGATTGTTCAAGTGGCCTCCTTCGCTTAGACCTGCCTTTCTGCTCCGACCGCACAGATATCAAGCCACGCATCTGCTCCGTCGAGTTTGTTCGCCTACCGCCCGAAGCTGCCATGCATGTTCCTTTGGCCCCGTTTCCTGCTATTCCTGATGGTACATACGTCACTTGTCCAATCACCGATGTTGTTCTCCACCGTAACGTCATATTCCCTCACACTGTCCTGACCGTTACGGATAACAGAACCTATCTTCCCGTCCTTAACTTTAGCCACTCTGTCCAGGTTTTGCCCCATGGCATTGCACTCGCTGACTTGCTTCCGTTGGCTGACTGCGAAGTTTCTGCCCTCAAGCCTGTGCTTCTGTCTGAACCCCCCGTATCAGCTTCTCGTTCGACCCTTTTTACTTCCATGATAGCACCGGATTTGACACCTCAGCAAGCCGGTGCTCTCTCCGACCTTTTGCTTTCGTACAAGGACATTTTTGATTTTGCCGACCGACCTTTGGCCCAGACATCTGTCGTTACCCATCGCATCAATACTGGTGATGCCAGCCCTAATCACAGAAGGCCTTATCGAGTCTCTCTTGCTGAGCGCCACGTGATACAGAAGGAGGTCGACAAGATGTTGACAAATAATATTATTGAGCCTTCCTGCAGTCCCTGGGCGTCTCCTGTCGTTTTAGTCAAAAAGAAAGATCAAACTTGGAGATTCTGTGTAGATTACCGCCACCTCAATCAGATCACTAAAAAAAGACGTTTATTCGCTCCCGAGAATTGACGCCGCCCTCGACTGCTTGCATGGTGCCAGCTATTTTTCCTCGATCGACATGCGTTCCGGCTACTGGCAAATAGCTGTCGACGAACGGGATCGAGAGAAAACCGCATTTGTCACCCCTGACGGACTATACCAATTCAAGATCATGCCATTTGGCCTCTGTAACGCTCCTGCGACCTTCGAGCGCATGATGGACTCGCTTCTCCGTGGCTTCAAGTGAACAACGTGCTTATGCTACTTAGATGACATTGTCGTTTTCTCTCCCACGTTCACAAGTCACCTTGAACGGCTTTCTACGATACTGGCAGTCTTTCGCCGCGCCAGTCTTCAACTCAACGCAAAAAAATGCAGCTTCGGCCGCCGCCAGATCAAAATCCTGGGACATTTGGTTGACGAAAATGGTGTGCAGCCCGACCCTGATAAAGTTCGTGCAGTCCGCGAGTTCCCTACACCACGTAATACAAGTGATGTGCGAAGTTTTCTCGGGCTCTGCTCCTACTTCCGTCGCTTCCTTCGGAACTTTGCTGACCTAGCACGTGCCCTTACCTCCCTTTTGCAGAAAAACGTGAGTTCCTCGTGGAGCCATGAACAAGCTCAGGCCTTCACAACGCTTATTTCCGCGCTCACCGCTCCTCCTGTACTGGCGCACTTCGACCCGTCTGCGCCTACAGAACTGCGGACCGACGCTAGCGGACATGGTATTGGCGCCATCCTTGCCCAGTACCAGCACGGCCACTCTCGTGTGATTGCCTATGCCAGCCGCCTTCTATCTCAGTCCGAGCGCAATTATTCCATTACGGAGCGCGAATGCCTTGCACTTGTTTGGGCGGTGACCAAATTCCGCCCTTATTTGTTTGGGCGGCCCTTCAGCGTAGTGACGGACCATCATGCCTTGTGTTGGTTGTCATGACTTAAGGACCCTACTGGCCGCTTAGGTCGCTGGGCTTTGCGATTACAAGAATACACGTTTACTGTTGTGCACAAGTCAGGCCGCCTACATCAAGACGCCGACTGCTTGTCCCGCCACCCCGTTGACCCTCCTGAACTTCCTGACAATACTGCTGACGACTGCGTTTTGTCCATTTCGAACTTTCTCCACATCGGCGTCGAACAGAGTCGTGATCCTTCCCTGCGCCCCATTATTGATCACCTGTGCAACGACAGCACCGATCCGCCCATCAGTATGTTTGTGCTGCTTAATAACACATTATACCGACGCAATATGCGCCCAGACGGTGTAGACCTTTTGCTTGTTGTCCCGACACATCTACGCTCTGCTGTTCTTGCGCACCTTCATGATGCTCCTACAGCAGGGCACCTAGGAGTGTCCCGCACATACGACAATGTTCGACGGCGATTCTACTGGCCTGGGCTCTACCGCTCTGTTCGTCGCTACGTCGCCGCCTGTGAGCTGTGCCAGCGCAGGAAGACCCCGCCTCTTCACCCTAGTGGGCCCCTGCAACCACTCGCAGTTCAAACTGAGCCCTTTTCTCGAGTTGGTCTTGACCTGCTCGGGCCATTCCCCACATCGACTTCAGGGAACAAATGGATCGCCGTAGCGACCGATTACGCCACCCGGTATGCCATAACCAGAGCTATCCCCACCAGCTGTGCCTCCGACGTTGCAGACTTTCTTTTGCATGACGTCATCTTGCTTCATGGTGCTCCTCGTCAACTGCTCACCGATCGTGGTCGCTGCTTCCTTTCTAAAGTTGTTAATGACCTTCTGCGCTCATGCGCTACGCGCCACAACTTCACAACGGCCTACCATCCACAAACGAACGGTCTTACTGAGCGCCTTAATCGTACCCTGACCGATATGATGTCAATGTATGTTTCTGACCATCACCGTGACTGGGACATCTCTTTACCTTTCATAACATTCGCTTATAAGTCCTCACGATATGATACCGCCGGATACTCTCCCTTTTATCTACTCTTCGGCCGCGACCCTCTACTTCCCTTCGACACCCTACTGCCTCTTGGCGATTCCTCCTGCAGTTACGCTTCGGATGCCATCGCCCGCGCTGATGCCGCCCGTCATATTGCTCGAGACCGGCTTCGTAAGTCCCAGCGTTCTCAAAAGCACCGTTACGATCTCCAGCACCGTGAAGCCTACTACCCTCCTGGCTCCCTCGTACTCCTCTGGCTCCCAGCTCGACGTGTAGGCATGTGCGAGAAACTTCTGCCCCGCTACGTGGGCCCTTACCAGGTCTTGCGGCAACTTACCGACGTGACGTACGAGATTATCCCTGTGAACCGCCACTCCCCGGCAAACCATCATCCAGAAGTCGTGCATGTCGCCCGTCTCAAACCTTATATCTCGCGCTCTGTGTAGTCTACGCACCGGGACTGTGCTTCTTCCGCGGGGGGGTATTGTTACGGTACGCAGTGAAAGAGACGATGACGAAGTGCTGGGCGAGTAGAGAAAGACGACGCTGCAGCTACGTCTGGTTCTGCTGTGAGTGTGTCCCTGACGGTGAACTGTTGCGGCTACGACGTACCATCTCCTCCTAATATCACGACGTGCCTCGTAACAATATTAACAGATGCTGCTCAGCCGTGAAATCAGTAGCTTCAGGCGTTCCTCAGGAGAGTATTTTAGGGCCATTTCTGTTTTTATATTTACGTCAATGATATTGGTAACATTGATAAGTCTGCTGACTATTTTATGTACGCCGACGATACAAGCGTGTTTTTCTCCGGACAATCAAGCCTCTCTTAATTTTAGCCAAAAGAGCAAACGGGACTTGACGCTGATAAACACTTGGGCAACTGCAAACGAACTAAAAATTAGCGTTGATAAAATCAAAGCAGTTGTCTTCCATCCGCGTCATAAGTATTTCCATCTTCCTTCCCTTATGATCAATAACACTTCCATTTAAGTAGTTTTGCAATATAAAACTTTGAGAATAATTTTCTCTGAGAATATGTCATAGGACGACCACGCCACCTACCTTGTGAGGAAACTGTTGCGCACGACTGGCTATTTACGCCGCTACTGTTCTCTGATTCCCATTTCTATTAATATACTTCGATGCAATTCTCTATTTTCCTCAGTCATGAATTATGGCGCGCTTATCCGGGCAACAACTACATTCGGAAATATTAGTAAACTTTCGCATATACAAAAAAAGTGCAATCCGCATAATTGGTAAAGTTTCTTCTTATTCACACACAGCCGAATTGTTCAAACCGTTTAACATTATCCGTATACAGATACTATACCCCGGTAGACTGATCCGCTATTACAAATCGGAAATACTCAAGCACAATAATTCATTAGCTTAACTAGCCAGGCTGTCAGTGAATGATCCTGTGCATTGTGCGCGAAAACCGGAAAAATGGAAGGTTGACGTTTGCCGCACCAATTACGGGAAACAAATGATGAAATTTGCTTGCCATCTCTCCTTTAGCGAACTTGCCGGAGAAGATGGCACAGACATCACTGACAAATTATTCGGAGATTCGCGTACTGCTTTTTTGCACAAAAACAGATAGCACTATTGTTAGTTTCTTTGTCTGACTATGTTATATGTACTCATTCAGCTGTGTTTCCCAGTGGTATGCAAGTTTCGTTCATCATATTTGTCATGTTTTATAAGCTAAAAGTTTGTCATTGTTATTTGCATCACGCTTTTATCCTTTTGTATGCTTTTCTATTTATGAGCAGCTGCGTTTTGCTGGTGTATTTCTGCTCTTGACGCATCAAACGCTGTCCACTGTATGCCTGATAGGGGGCACGGACCTCGTCAAGCCCAAGGGCTTTTTTTCCGTGCCCCTAAGCATCGTAGGATGTTAGAATAAACTGATTTGATTTGAAATTGATTTCATTTGGTGATCTGAGCCGTAGATTGAGTCGATCATCGTCCCTCACGACAATTGCGAAAGTAATTTTTGAAGTTCAATGGGCCGTACGTTAAGCGATACAGGCACATAAGTTAAATGGTTGTTATCGGTGATTTACTAGCAGCAGACAGGGGGCTCGTCTCGAGTGTTCAAAATCACAAAACCCAGCAGCGGGCTGAAATATTGCGGTGTTGAGCGGAGTTATGTAACGCCTCTCACGCGGCTTATTATTTCCAACGTGTGCATTCGCCCACTAAAGCACAGGACAACACTGGCTGCTTTTTTTGTTTTATTTTTAGCAATTTTCATTCTATCAAAGGCATGGCGCATCCGTTGAGTGTTTGGTTACCGCTAGTGACTGCAAACTTTGGAAGGATTAACGTACGATGGCTGGCGAGCTGCCGCCTGTTTTAAGATCGTTTTATCTCTCCTTGACGCCTAAGCCGCCAGGGCAGGGTATTTGGCATGTGCGGTAAATTTTGTTTCAAAGATCGCGTCTGACGCTCGTAGGATCGCATTGCTGAAGCGGCGGAGCCTAACTCCCTCCTGAGCACGTACCGTCCTTCGGCGCTGCTCTTGTGAGCTATCATATAACTCGCCACAGTGAGGCCACGTCTCCCCAGCTTGGCTTTCGTCTACCGTGACCGCCTACAGTAGGCAGTCGATATCAACACTTCCTGTCTCTTTTTTCGACGGGTGCAACACCTTTCTCTGAGTACTGGAGGCTCGCATCGAACCCCCGACCCCTTTACGCTTGAGCAACTGGACCGTGGTAGCTTCAGGAGATGGCCGCGTAGCTCTCGCACGCGGCCTAGGCGTTATAGAGTGACTCTAAGGCGTCAAGGGGAGCTTGAAAATGCTTTTGTAAACAGACGGCCGCTCGTCCTGCGATCGAATATTGTTTTTCTTACTGATTTGTTTGAGGCTGCCACTGTGTGCATGCCCCAAGCGGTAACATAAAGCTGAACATATGTGCCGCGCCTTTTGCTGGGAAGATAATCGCTGGAAGCCTAAGCCAGCTTTGCTCTGTGCTTTAGCAGGCGAATGTACAGCCGCTTGCCAAGCGTTACGGGACTCTAGTCAACATCACAGCGAACATAGAGAGCCGTCTGCGTGGCCGCCCCTGCACCATGCATGGTCGCTTTCACTGCGCAGTGAGTCACAAAAGAATGCTGACAAGCAAGGGATCTTTTCCGTGGCCTTCGTACCAAAAACGGCAACGGCAAATCTGAATGTTATAAACAGACAGCACCTGACCCAGTTTTTCGACCAGCTGGTTCCTGGTGAGGTTGACGAGGTCAGAATTAATCACTGGAAGAATGTCCTCACGGTGGATGTCAAATCCCAGGCTACAGTGGACAAGCTGAAAGGAATTGGTGCGCTTGGTAACATGCCGGTCCGTTCCTTTCTTGCATATAGTAAAAAGACTACAGCAGGTGTAATCACGGACGTTGACCCCGAGATAAGTGAAAGCGATCTCTGCGCGCTGATCAAATCTACGGCACGCATTGTGGATGTTCATCGTTTCGGACGCTCGAAGTGCGTTCAATTAGTCTTTGAAACTGAATTCCTCCCATCCCACGTTAAAGTGGGCCATGCGAGACATTCAGTTCGGATGTATGTTCCAAGACCTGTTCAGTGCCATAAATGAAACAAGATCGAACATGGGAGTGCCGTTTGACGAAACGAGGTATCCTGCCATCGATGCGGCGGTACGCACCCTCATGACACATGCCAGATGGAGACTGTCAAGTGTGCTAACTGCTCGGGTGCCCATGAGGCGACGGCAAAGGACTGTCTTAAAATTTGGAACGAAAGACTTATACTAAAGATGGTGCGAGATAATTCGACTCACCAAGAAGCGGCTGCGTCTATTCGTCGCCGCAAGCAACGTTCCCGATGCCGACACAATGAATGAGAAGGCACGCCTAGCCTGGATAAGTCAATTTTACAGTTTACGTCAGCTCCGGTGCAACAACAGATTGAGCCTAATCCCGCTAAAAATACTCTGCCTGTAATTTCACAGGCAAAGGATCAGACAAAAGCTGTTGTATTACCTGACGCCTCTAATATTTAGTGGCGTGCTCTACCATCAAAGGCCACCGCCAGGCCTCATCCCAGTTTGGTTGCCACACGTGCTGAAACATGCGACAACCCCGACAGTCAGCAGGGGAAATAAATGCTGAAACAGCTTGTTTGTTCAATGCGGGTGCTGCTCTCTAGAATCAACACACAAACAGCAAAGTTTGCTGTTCAGTTTTTGGACGCATTTGAGCCGCTCTTGGCGGCATTGCAATAATTCGCAATGGCGCAACAAACTAACGCCACCTCTGTGACGATGCACTGGCGCCGCAGTGTAGTGATGCAATGGAATGCCCGAGGCCTGCGTGGTCGGCTGAGTGAATTCCGACAGCGGGTACAGAAGTGCCGCTTTCCTGTGATTGTGATCTGTGAGCCCAACATGCCGGCTGCTTTCCGCCTTTCTGGATATGTTCTGCTATGGTCTCGAGAAGCCGACGAAACAAGCGAAGTGCTGGTGTGTGTACGCCAAGACATTGCACACGTCCGCCATGCTCTACAACTCCACAACACGAATCACTACATCTGTTTGACATTAACCCTGAAAGGACGAGTATTGGCGCTTATATTCCGCCGAGGGGTGGCTGGGACAAGTCAAATCTATTTTCAACAGTCCAGTGTTGTGCAGCTCCTCATATTATTGTGGGTGACTTTAATGCTCACCACCCTCAATGGGCTAGTGCCATAATGAGCAATCGAGGAAGAGACCTGGCAGAGTTTATGCATACGCAAGATCTCGTCAATATAAACGACGGCTCACCGACGTTTCTACGCGGAACAACCTACAGCAGCTGCTTGGATGTGGCGTTTGTTTCCAAAAGCCTCCTCTGTTTCTTGGTGTAGTGATGTGGAAACGCATAGGAGTGATCACATACCAACGTACGTATGCATCAAGTGTTTCGCACCTGCCACTTCACCTCGTGTGCAATACACAGACTGGCCAGCCTTTAGGGCATCGGTGGAGACTTCCAGCGTCGACCTCCAGTCACCATCTCAAATAGAGGGCCTCATTACTTCCTCTCTTAGTGAGAAAACTCGATATGTTTCTGTGTCCAGCATCGACGTAGAATTCGAGCGGCTTCGCGCGGTCCGTCGGCGGGCTGAAAGGAAGTACAGAAGAACGAAAGCCGCGCAAGATCTCGCACTTTCTCGCAAAGCTAAACGACAAGTTTTACGCCACCTGGAGAGGTTTAGGACCACAACGCTAGAGGCAGCTCTGCTCATCACTGGATCCCCGTAAGCCCCTGTCGCGTATCTGGCATGTTGCGAGAAGCTTGCGCACACCTCCGCAAGAAAGGCACCCTTTTCGTGCCCTGGCCCTTTATCAACGCCACAATGAAATTTACCTAACTGAAGATTTTTGTAAAATGGTTGTGGGCACAAACCAGCCACAGTTACCAATTTCAGAGGTTTTTGCGCCACCTTCGCCGAATGATCAATACGACTTGAACTTTTCAATAGCTAAATTAGATGCCGCTCTTGCTTCTTGTCGGCATTTATTTGCACCTGGTCCTGACGGGATTACGTATTCAACATTATCAAACCTAGGCAACGATGGTAGAACTGCACTACTTAATTATTTCAATGATATATGGGCTGCTAGTACTGTTCCTGAACACTGGAAGATTAGCCGCCTGGTTGCTCTTTTGAAGCCTGGAAAGCCCCCTCTCTAAATTACCTCATACCGGCCAGTTAGCCTGGCAAGCTGTGTTGGAAACGTTATGGAGCGAATGGTGCTGGCAAGACTTAGTGGTGTCTTGAGAGTAATGATCTTTATCCGAATAGGATGACGAGTTCGCCGGGGACGCTCTTCCATCGACAGCGTCATCGACCTTGTGGCGACAGTAGAACACGAAAAGCGTCACCGTCGACTAGTATTTGCTGTCTTTTTAGACATAAAGGGGGCTTATGACAACGTCCTCCATGATGCTATTCTTGATGGACTTGACGATGTGGGAGTTAGTGGCTGGCTGTACTTGCGGATTGTGAACTATATCAGGGGCCGGTTTGTTTAAATGACTACGCCTGAAGGAGATACTACCCGCTATCAGGTCGGTCGTGAAGCTCTACAGAGAGGAGTCCTCAGCCCAAATTTATTTAACGTTGCGCTAATTGACCTGGTGAGTGAACTGCCAACTAACATTCAGATCAGTGCATATGCTGACGAAATCTGAATTTGGGCTTCTGGTTCGACGCGCCCACAACTACGTGCGAGATTGCAACGAGCTGTGTCATCGACATGGATATACCTATGGCGTGAAGGTTTTGCTTTTAGCGACAGAAAAGTGTGCAGCGATCGCATTTACGGGAAAATGTGTCAACCGCTACCCAATAACTCTTCATGGAGTTGTAATAAAGTACGTATCCAGGCACAGATATTGGGGGGTAATTATTGACCACCGACTATATTGGTCGAAACATTATTATGGTGAAGAAAAGGCTAATTTTTGCCATGCACTTCGTTTCATAGCTGGCATCAAATGGGGACCAGCTGAGCGCTCCTTAATACGGCTTTACGAGACTCTGTTTGTTGGCTACATCCGGTACAGTCTCCCAGTACAGAAGCATGAGCATTTCCTGCTTGCGGACTTTAGAGAGCGTGCAAGCGCAGGCACTCAAAATATGCCTTGAACTGCCCAGATGCACCTCTAACAAAGGCACAATTGAAGAGGCACATGCTCGCCCGATATCCATATACTTGTCACACGAACCACTTCGTGTATATTTACGAGCACTTACTAGACACCGTTTTACAAGTGCACTCCTCTGCCATCAGTGGCAAGTACCGACAGGATATGCCCACCCATATCGTCCCGCCCAACCACCATTGGCAATGGATGAACCTTTGGTGCGCCTTCTTGTTCCCGAAATACTAAATAAATCAATGGTGCCAATTAGTGGACTCAAACAACTTACTCTGGCGCACATCTGGTCAGAATATCCTAATTATATTCACTTATACACCGATGAATCTGTGTCAGCAGAGGCATACACTGCAGCTGTGGTCATACCAGCTCAGAAAGCAACTCTACATTTCATTTTGGGACATACTTCAACTTCAACCGCTGTTGAACTTGTAGCCATTCGGGAAACTATTCGCACATATGTGGAGGACCACCTCAAAAATGGTGTATATTCACGGACTCAAAGACTGCATTGCAAATTTTGGAAAACGTCTTACGCCACACTGCATACCAGTCCCTGGAACTAAACATTATGGAGCTCCTCACATCTGCCCAGCTCCAAGGTCACAGGATAATGTTTCAATGGATCCCTGCCCACTGCGGGCTCCATGGGAAGGAACAGGCCGATGTTGAAGCGAAAAGCGCACTCAGAAATGGCCTTCAAACAGCTGTGCCTTTTTCAAGAGCGGATACGACATGCCTTCTTACGAGTTGTATGAAGAATGCTGCAGCACCTTACTGGGTCCAGCCAGAAGCCCGACACATTCGTCTAAAAAGGCTCGATCGAACATTGAAATTTTATGTTCCGCATGATATTCCGCGTCATCAGGCATGCTTGCTAGATAGACTTCGTTTAAACGTGGCTTTCACACGCAAGTACTTGCATAAAATTGGACAGATGGACTCGCCGGAATGTTACAGTTGTGGCATCTCAGAGACTGTGGACCATATATTATTGGTGTGCCCAGTGTATGCGAGCGAAAGAAGTGCGCTAGCCGCTTCCTTGAAGCCTTTGGACAATAGGCCTTTGTCGGAGGAACTGCTGCTGGGCGCTTGGCAGGACAAGGGGAAGGGTGTCCAGGCAGTGCGTGCTCTTTGCCGTTTTTTGTGCGCCAGCGGGCTTCATTCGCGCTTGTGAGGCAAGCTACTGCGCCTACTTCATATGCCTTCCCCCACATCGTCAAGCATCATGATCTTCTTCCTTCTCCCCTTTCCCTTCCCCAGTGCAGAGTAGCAGACCAGATTTTAATTATTCCGGCCAACCTCCCTGTTTTTCCTTTCAATAAATCCATCTATCTATATTCACTGCGCAGAGGAAGCTGTTGTTGTTGTTGTTGTTGTTGTCCAAATAACTTATGGCACATACCCACAGAGGGGGATCGGCCAAGAGTTGGGTAGCAAAGAAATTTTTTTTTTAATATACTTGCATAAAAAAATGATTTGAGGGGTAGAGCAAAGGAAACAAAACGGGAAATAAGTGAAATATAAAATGAAAAGTGGTAACACTCACGGGAGATTGACACTACAATTGTAGAACAAGTGATGTTTAAATATTCAGCAAGGCAAACGATTTGAGTCCAGTAAAAAAAATTTGCATGGCGGTAAACATAGACCTGTGACTGTGCCCAAGGATGGTGGCGCCAAATGATAACAATGTCGGGCTGCTTAATCTAAGGCCAAGCTGTTGCAATGGCCTTTCCATCAACTGTTTTCTCAGCGTAGTAAAGCGGCGGCAAAACAATAAAAAGTGATGTAATGTTTCTTGTTCACCGCAAAATGCGCAGACGGGAGACAGTGCCAAACCAGACCTGTAAAGATAGAAATTTAAAGGTGGGATACGGCATCGCAGCCTTGTTAGTGAAATCTCAAGTTGCCGTGAATGACAATTTTCTATTCCATGAATAATTCCATCAGATCTTAAAAGATGTCCATTTTTCATATTTAATAGGACGTTTCTTCGAAACCTCGCTGCGGTGATGTACGCGGTCGCCGGAAGGATAGATAATACGGGGCCATTAAGGGACTCTTTGGCCAAATTGTCAGCATATTCATTTAAAGTCACATTGCTGTGGCCTGGAACCCATACCATATGTACAATTTTCAAATGTCTAGGGATCAGGGAGACACAGGTTTTTACTATTGCAGAATCCACCGACGAAGAGAGAGATGAACACAAGGATAGAGAGTCGGAAATTACTGCCACTTTAGAAAAAGAGGAGTCTCCCAAGCCGCACGCCATCAATGGACCGCCACTGGTCCAATATAGGGATATATTGGTACCAATATTGGTCCATATTGGCGTCTGATTGGGGCGCACAAAGAGCGCACATACTACCTTGTTTACTGGCATTCAATGGCACTCAATGACTACTCAATATCTTCCACCCAAGCTCACTCACTGGTTGTTATATCACGGCTATCCCACCAAGCTCACTGGGCATCCAATATCTTGTATCCATGCTTATTCACTGGATATTTATAACTGGCATCCAGCCAGATTTATCGGCTACCCAATATTTCCAATCCAATCTTGCCCAGTGGTTTTGCATTATTGGCATCCAGCCAGAGCAATTGGCAATGAGGCACATTATAGTGCTGAATGTTTCAATAACCAGTACTACGGCTAGTTGCTATTTCGCGCTATGGCTAATAGGCAACTACAAAGCCATCCCATACGTATGCAGTGCTGATATTTTAATGTAGCTTTTTATTTAAATAAAGCATGCTAAGAATATCCATGCACAGGAAATAATACAGCTGGAAGTTACATTGCATGGTGATTTATTAGGTGTGCATGGGTTACAGGGCGTGGAAAAATTTAGGCAGAACTCTTAGACTTCAGTGCTCCTCCTGTTTTTGCGTCCCTTGGCAAGGTGTTCTCAGGTCCCAGGTTGGAGGAAGGCGCTGAGTTCATCGCAGCTTCTTTTGTGGTCGGTTGTAGGGGAGCAGCTCCCAGCAGCCTTTAAAGATATGGACTTGAGCAGCGTGCATAACAATGTATTTCCTTTCGCAGATGGCACCTGGAAATAAAAGCAACATTCATAAATCCCATTAAGAGAGAAAACTTTTGGAAAGTGGATGTACAGCTAGGCTGTGGAGTAATAATGCAAAATAAAGCACCACCTGTTGGCCCTCAGACAACTTTCTTGTCTGGTTTACTCAGGTTGAAATAAGCTGCATACTCGGTGAGTCCGGCCATATTAACTTGGTTACATTGGTTGCGACATCTGGCAGCTGTGCACGGCTTCCCATGTGGATGTGTTGTTGAAGCTGGAAACCTAAAACAAAATGATATTTGCCATTATCTATTCGGTAAACGGTAGTCAGTGCTTGCCCCCTTCTACTTGTAGTGCCTTTGTGATCGAACACCTGTAGAAGAAAGGCGTCGTCATAACTGCATGCTTCGAATCAATAGCTTTCCTTTCAATAGTTTTCGTTAGGATAGATTGCCGCAAGAACTAAACGAAACTATAAAAGAAAAAAGAGACGCAAAAAATGGCAGTCGCACTCCGACCGCGGCTGCTAAAATTAGTGTACATCGCATCATTACTGCAAACAAAACATTTTAAAGTTTGTCAAAGCTGCAGCCAAAACAACGTACGACACATTAGCTTTGGGGTTTGTATGATATACTCAAATTGAAAAAATAAAGAAATCCGTAGCTTAGCATTATGTTTGTTGTGGGAACAAGTTTGTAGGTGTGGTAAAGTATAAGAACTATGGTAGCAACTGTAAATAACAATCCCCTTTTCAGATATTTTCTTTTCATAGATTTCTTCGCGCGGACAGTAGAAGCTCTTGCACGTAGAAGATAAAGTATGATGTTTCAGGCAAGCCCCTTTTTACTGCGCGATATAACAATCTATAATTGCGATAAGTGCATTTTTGAACGAAAAGTTTTTTTATTATTTCCGCAAATAATCAAATTTAACAGTAAGAATAAGTGTATCGGCAGATCTTCTTTCCGGACGCTTCTAGTTTTCTACAATTGATAGTAAAACTGCACCTGCTGACTATTTTATGACACTTCTACTACTCGGGATTAGCGCAGGAGGATGATCAAACACGTGAATAAGCTACACGTCGTTTAGACCATTTCAAACGCGCATTCATAACGGCAAATTACAATATTAAATATTCGCTCGCAACTAAAAATCATGTTCCAGAAAGCTCAACTTAACCATGAGTTTGGATATAGTATGTAAACAAATTGATCACTTCAGACACACAACACGAGTGATGAGGTTGTAACCTGAAAATCACACAAAACACGCATCATGTTCTACAGGGCCACATTTTTCTTTTGCAATACCAATTGGCCACCTCTGCGCCGTAAATTTTGTCTTTGTGACCAGAGTTTATGCATACAAAATAGTGCGCTGAAAATACAGTTCAGAATTGACTGGCTTGGTGTGGTCGAAATAAATGGTTTTCCGTTCTCCCAAGCATATCGGTTATTGACATGATGATCAAGGCTTGCAACATACAGCCCCAAATCATGCAAAAAAAGGTATCTTATCGTACGGCTAGCGCAGATTCGCAGACCTCAGTTGCAACATCCAAAATGAATGTTGCCAAGCAAAGTACATCCCAGTTATCTGATGCTTTATTACACCTGGTAAAAAAAAAGTAGCGATCTTACGACGAGACAAAGCAAGAAATAATCTCAGAAAGCTCAGTTATGAACAAACAACTTAAAATGCTGGTGGTACTCACAGTTATCCTCTTTCAGGCATGGTCATTAAAACGAATTGGAACTTTCACAATGCTTGGTTTTTCGGTTCTGCGGTCCAAAGCTGCGGGAGCTCGAGCAGCTCGAGCGGGTGGGGATTGTGTGGCCGGCCGGACGCCTCTGAATCAGCCGCTTGTGTCGAGTTGCGAGGCACGGTTGGAAGGGGGCGGAAGGGTCGTTGTCTTTTCACTCTCTCTCTCTTTTTTTTTGCTTGAGATGTGTCGGAAGAGGAAGCATAAAGCTCGAAAGGCGCTGAGAGAAATGAAAAAGGGCCCGTAGGACTGCGCGAGCCCACAAGGCTGCCGGCCAAGAAAGTTGGCTCCCCGCACCCCTCCTCACGTCCCATTTCCCCTTACCCCGGACGCCAAGAGTGCCGCCGCGACATTAGGCCGGTATAAACCACGTACGGTATCACTCCCCCCCCCCCCCCCCCCCCCCCCCCCCGCAGGAATATTCCACAGATCCTAGAAGAAGAAGTTGGCGGGAAGGAAGGGAAGAGTGCGGGGGAGTAGAGTGGGGGGCATTGTGAGCAACGCATGCCTAGCCGGGAAGAAAGAAAGGGCAGTGAAAGTCGCTGCCCTTCCGCGATGACTGCTTCACAGGGAGAAAAGGCTACAAGATTTGAAGTTGAAAGCGGTTTGGAAAATTGCTTTAGTCAAGGCCCTCGGGCGGAGAGGCAACGAAAGGACGAGATAATGGAAACCATATTTTCTTTGCGCCAAGCTTGTGAGGAGGAATGCGCAGTTTTGCCCTCGGCTTCGCTAAAACAACCAGAAGTGCATTCGGAGCTCTTTGGTCGCCTCGACTGTTGGCTCAGTAACGTTTTCAGTGGCACGATAATTTCGCAATATTTTTTTTTTTGTTTATGCAAAATGCGTTTTACCTATGCATTTCAGTAATAATCACATACGTAAAACAATCTTCAGTTTTCACGGAATCGTTCTCGGTTCGAACAAATGGACATATTTTTTTTTAACTAAAGATGGCACACAGGTTCATGACGGAGTGCTCTTGAAACGTCATGACGCACAACTGAGCGATGCAGCAGCCCGTATACTTGCTGTATTCCTAGTAAGGAAAAGAAAAGCGAAAACGACCATAACTACGGGTACTTCAAGGTTAAAATTCCCATGTTATTAATTTTTTTTTTTCAAATCAGGTCGACGTTTAGAGCAAGAAAAAATCCGCATAGAACTAAGCGTGCGCATATAAATCAGCAAGAAATACAAAGTACTCGACGAGCTAAGACCTGAAGAACTAAATTGGCAGTAAAGAAAGAATAGAAAGAAAGCAAGGGTCAACATTGAAACTATATCTACGAACTTGGTACAAGGTGTAGTCCTCAGAAAGAAGCGCGGTAAAATCATCTTTCAGCCCGCGGAAGCTGCGCTTGTCAAAGCGGCAGAATATTAGAGAGGAAACCTAATTCTCAATCATGTGTTAAATTCTTCGAGAGTGGTGTTTTCTAAAAATGCCCCAAAACTGCCTAAATAACGCACTCGCATTACTTTGAATATATATGAATTGCCATTAGCTACCTGGTTGACACGATGGGATAGAATTGTTTAGTTCTCTGGAGGGAAACGCCTTCGGTGCGGTGATTATATTATTAAATCATAAGGTATAGAATGCCTGAAGAATAGTTTCTGATCAGTGCTTAGGAGAACGCTGTCAAAAGCTGTGTCAAATGCATCATTATGAGTCATGTATTGCAGCTTTTGAACAAAAATAACTTCCATAGAGAGCATCGTTATTATGCAATTTCAATTTTGTTACCATAAATGCTGGCGACACATGAGCGCGCATTCATTGCACTGTAGGTAATTGTTTTAAATTTTTATTTTTTCGTGTGCCTTGCCACATGTAGTGCTGTTGATGTTCTTTATCTTCCACATGCATACAACGTTTCGACAGTGTGCGATTTACGTCGAGTTAGAATACGAACCATTCCAGTACAGATCAGATTTCTTTTCTTGTCAAGTGAATTAGCTTGACATAGCGTAGAATATATGTTGCTTGTATTTTTTTCTTTAAGCTGAAATATTTTATGCGCTGCTACACCGATGGCTAAAGTCGTTCAGTCTTTATGTGTCTATTGCTGAAGCCCACAGCAGAGCGCTAAGCAGTTCAGTTCAGGCGTTCGGTCGTCTCCGACTCTTCGTGACCCTATGGACCATGTCACGCCACGCTTTCCAGTCTCTCACTATCTTCCTAACATCACATAACTTCATCTGCAGTGCCTCGAGGATGCCATCCAACCATCGCGTTCGCTGCCTACCCCTTCCCCGGCGACCCTCAACCTTTCCCACCATCAAATCTTTCTCCAGCGACTCCTCTCTTCTCATCAGATGACCAAAGTAGCTGAGCTTTAACTTCTGCAATGAGCAGTCCGGGTTTATGGTCGGCAATATGGACTGATTTGATCTTCTGGCTGTCCAAGGAACTCTCAAGAGTCTTCGCCAGCACCACAATTCAAACGCGTCAATTCTTCGGCGGTCAGCCTTTTTCACAGTCCAACTCTCGCATCCATACATCACAACTGGAAAGACCATAGCACGAGTTATACGGATTTTGGCTGGCTGACTAATGTCTCTGCTCTTTACTAGGCGGTCAAGGCAACCATTGCTCTCTTTCCCAGAAGCAGGCGTCTCCTAATTTCATGGCTGCAGTCTCCTTCCGAGGTAATCTTCGAGCCCAAGAATAGAAAATCTGTCACAGCTTCCACTTCTTGTACCTTGATGCTTCAGGACTTGATAGGGCAAGACGCCATGATCTTTGTCTTTTTAATGTTCAGTTTAAGCCCGAACTTCTCACTCTCTTCTTGTACGCGCATCAGAAGTCTCTTGAGTTCCACTTTACTTTCTGCCATTAAAGTGGAAAGCGCTAAAGAGTACAGGAATAAGATGCAAATTTGTGTTTAGTAGATATTAGAACTCGAAGGCTTTGAAAGCAGCCCAACATATCTGTCTATAAGAACAGCTAGTATTGAGGCGTGGTATAGTCGGTGCTGATGCTGAATGCCGGAAACAGCCATTGTATTGGCGAATCATGCAGTGAGTGTTTGATTGGCTAGCACGATCGATCTCTCCCACCTCTGCTATCGCTTGAACCTATGTAGGGTTTCTTTCTATCGCGTAAAAAAGGCGGAAATAATGATGCTACGCGTGCGTGTTTCCGATCATAGACAAACGTTTACAGGATGTGTATTCACCGGATATATTCGATCTTTTCTGCGTTTACTATCCAAACGTAGCCACTGGTGTTTGTTCAAGCAACTCACACGTTCTGTTGCGTTCTTTGCCTTTGAGTATCTTGCGTTTCTTGACTGCGCAGGAGTTTTTTCGCGGACACGCATCTATTAAGTTTTTGCTGGTCAGATGTGTGCTCGAGCCTGTGCGTATGCTTGTGCACTCGTATGCATATATATAGGCCCATGGAACGAAATTCCATGCGCGAGAGTTGTTGCCGAGATGTGTTCAGGATCTGTGCACTGATATGTCTATCACTTTCAATCATCCTGGTTTGACGAGATCATAAAAGCAAATCGTCTCCACCGGTAATCGGACTCCTAGCCTAGCTAGCGCTTTAATCAACTGCGCTAAACCCTGGATCGCGAAACAAGCAGCATACATATATGTATAATTCTCCTTGTCTACTGTGATGATAGCGACGAGAATGACACCGCAATTAGTGGTAATGACAATGAGGACAGTATCAATGATAATGACGCTCCGTTTAGTTGGGATACATGCACATTGAAAAATGTCTGTATCGGTCAGAGCTGCTTCTACTGTTTTTTAGCGCCGCCGCAGCCTGAAATGTTCAATGGTGACCAGCCATCAAAGCTCGTTAGACAATATTCACTACTAGAAACCACGATTTATACAATATTGGGGTTCCACCAAATCTGAGGGGGCAATCTATGTCAATATATATTCCTTGTTGACAAGCCATCCATATTGGCAGAACATTATTGCCCAACCTATGCCATTAAGGCGCAATGCTGGCTAGCCATCCCATTCCATCGAACAATATTGAACAATATAATGCAATATGTATACATTGTTGGCAGGCCGCCATCACAGGCGGGTCACTATTGACCAATATATGCCTAGATTTATTTATAGCTGACAAGACAACCATAATGGCCGGACAATATTAACCATTTTATGCCATTATATGTGCAATGCTGGCCAGCCATCAAAGCTCATTAAACAATATTGACCATTATAAACCAAGATATATGCAATGTTGGTATGCCACCAAAGCTGGTGGGGCAGTATTGACCAATGCATGCAAAGATATATTCAATGTTAACAAGACAACCATAATGGCCGGAAAATATTAACCAAGCTATACCATGATATGTTCAATGCTGGTTAGCCATCACAGTCCATCAAACAATATTGACCACTATAAGCCGATCTGTATACATTGTTGGCAGGCCACCATGACTGTCAGAACAATATTGACCAATGCATGCCAATATATATTCAATGTTGGCAAGACAGCCATATTGGCAAAACATTATTGCGCAACCTATGCCATGATATGTGCAATGCTGGCCAGCCATCAAGGCTCATTAGACAATATCAATCAATCAATCTTTTATTTCAGTTTGTACATGCAAACTGGGGATGGTGAGAAAAAAGCAGTGAATTATGCACCGCTTGACGGGCCTCACCACCCCTACAAGTCAGCAGTAGGCACAAGGCAAAAACAACCACTGGTAAAAAAAAAAATGAATACAAGTGCATCTACAGAACAAGGTTGACAGAACATATCTGACAACTGGCAGCAATAATAGACGCAGAAGACCGTGAGGCTATAACACAGAGTGGCACAGTACGTTCAAACACAATTGACTTCACTGTAGCATAGATTGCTGAATAAAGCTTTTACGAATGGAAGAAAAAGACATAATATTCACTTGGTCACTCAAAGGGGTATTCAGGAACTTTGGCACAATAAATCTCAACATACAAAACCCATAGTTAGTTCTGCACTTTGGTAATGCAAACCTACTCTGCAGTCTGATGTCGTATGATGAGTGGCGACATGTAATAGGAACAATTTCAGAAAAAAATGAATCACCCTTTTTTATCGTTGATTTATAGAGACATGCAAATCTGTAGTCAAATAATTTGTTGAAAGGTACAATATTAAAATGTAGGTAAATGTGTCTAGTAGGCGAATCATATGTCCCGTTGACAATTGCGCGAAGCATTTTCTTTTGTAATGTCTGCAGTTTAATGACATTGGATACCGTTGTATGGCCCCAGACAAGGAGGCAATAGCTAAGGTGCGAATAAAAAAATGCATAGTATAAAGTAATTTTAGTTTTGATAGGTAGAATATGCCTGTTACGTGAAGTAATTCCGACAATTCTAGAAAGCGTTAACACAATATTATTAACATGGGCATCCCATGTCATCGTACTGCTAAACGTTACACCTAATGATTTGAATGTGTCCACGTACTCGATTTCACTGCCATTGAGGTATAACGAGGGGCGGTAAAGTACTTGTTTTCCTTTAGGAAGGAAGAGTACTGCTTTAGTTTTTTCTTCGTTTATTTTTAATGAGTTGGCTGATGACCATGTGGCAAGCGATAAGAGCGTGCGGTTCGCGGTGTCTGCTAAGCTTTGTACGTCATTGGAAGAAAAAAATAGGCTGGTGTCATCTGCATATATAATGTATTTTGCATGGTTACTGATATTAGGGATGTCATTTATATATATATTGAACAGGAGTGGCCCTAAAATGCTGCCTTGAGGGACGCCATTCGAAATTCCTAGAATCTGTGAAGAGGAATGATTAATCACCACATACTGAGACCGTGAATTCAGATAAGATTTGATTAGGCTGAGAGCATGTCCGCGTATGCCATAGTTCTCTAGTTTTGCAAAAAGAATATCGTGATTTAGGCAATCGAAGGCTTTACTGAAATCAACGAAAACACCGAGAGTTAGAAGCTGTGACTCAAAATTTTTTAAAATGTATTCCTTTTGGACGAGTAGCGCATGCTCCGTGGACCTATTTTGTGTAAAGCCATACTGACAGTCGGTTATTACGGAATGTTTCTGCAGAAAGTGTTGCAAACGGATGCGGATCAGTTGTTCTAAACCCTTAGAAAAGTACGGAAGTACAGACACTGGCCTATAGTTTCCCAACTTGTTCGCATCACCTTTTTTATATATCACGGCTACCCTGGTTAGCTGCATGTCAGTAGGGAAATGAGCTGTAATAAGTGCGGTGTTGTATATATAGGTTAGGCATGGCGTAATTATGTCAAGAATGTACTTAACTGGTCGGCTCTGTATATTATGTGCATCAAGACTGCAGGTGTCTTTTAATTTTCGGCATATTGCAAAAACTTCACTTTCGTCCGTTGGTCTTAAGAAGAGAGATGCTTCTATCTTGTCACTCAAGAAATTCGCGATTCCGGCATTGTATTGGCTATAACCTACTTCGGAAAAGAATTTATTAAATGCATTTGCAAGGCATGAACCTGAGGTCTCTTTACCATCGATTATTAAGCTCGTTATGTTCCTGCTGTGTGTGTTTCTATTTAAAACTAAGTTTAAGCGCCTCCATTTTTCTTTGGGATTTCTAGCAAGCTGGATATCAAACAAGTTGTTATAGTAAGCGGCCCTAGCTATCCTAATTTCTTTATTCAGCTGATTGCGCAATGATTTAAATCTCGCTAGTGCGTCCGCATCTCTCGTTTTAATGAACTGTGCAAACATCTTGTGTTTCTTTTTCACGAGTCGCGTGAGGCGACGGTTCATCCATGGCTTACGAGCATTTTTGCATGGCGTTATGTCAACCACAGGGAAGCAGTCATTGTACAATAAGAGAAAAAATTGCAGAAATTTGCGGTAAGCGCCCTCAGCTGTATTTTCTCGGTATACGGGATCCCAGTTCACTAAAGCAATGCGTCTCCTAAATTGCTCAAGCCTTTCTTGGGAAATAAGTTGCCGTCGAGCCTGTGCGTTTGCCTTCGTACGGATTTGTTTGTCTAGGCGCAAGAAAACAGGTAAATGATCACTGATATCTATTGCGATCCGGCCCGAAAAGAGTGTACTGGGACTGTTTGTTACTATAAGGTCTAGCGCCGAAGAACAGGTAGCAGTGATGCGTGTGGGACTACTGATAGCGTTGTGGAATCCAGTCGCCCCGAGAAGCGCAGAAAGCTTTTGCTCTGCAGGACTTACTCTGTTAATATCTATGTTGAAGTCTCCCGCTATACATGAAATAAAGGTTTCTGTGTTAAAAAAGAATAATTCGCGCTCAAAGCGGTCAAAAAACGTGGCTAAGTTTCCCTGGGGGGGCCGGTAAAGAACAGAAAACGTTTGGCGAGCGGACTTCACAGTGAGCATTTCGATATCACCATTGCAGAAGCAGTGATCAGATAACAGTTCACAGGCGTACGTGTTTTTTGCTAGCAGCGCAACGCCTCCCCCACGTTTTGTAGCACGGTTAACATAAAAAGAATTATACCCCGGTATTCGCAGAACATCGGTGTCATTACGATACCATGTTTCGGTTAAACAGATGATGTCAAACGATATCCTTAAGCCTGCCAAAAATTGCGTCAATTGGTCAGCTTTGTTCATGGCAGATTGCATATTAAAATGTATTAACATGAGTTGGTTATTTTCATCTAGGCTAACATGTTTATTAAATTCTGAAGGTGTGAAAAGAGGTGCAGTGCTCAATACATTTTCCAGAGGCAAGAAAGCAAGAACAACATCAGTGTGATGAGTAATGACATCGCCTTACGTCATTTTTAGCAGATCGTCATGACTGTTAATCCGAACGATACCAGAAGTCTCTGTTTTTCGTGCGAGTATGCTACCGTTTTTTGTCCACACGAACTTCCAGGACACTTCCCCTTTCCTTGCAATAGCGGCACCAAGAAGGCGTTTGTTGTCTGGTGTCAAATGTTCATTGACGTAAATCCGTTGAGCAGGACCAGTGAAACCAATATCAGTGGTTGACAGGGTTGCTTTCTTTGCTGCCTCAAGAAACTGGTTCCTTTTCGTACGGGTCGTGAATCTTACAACGAGATTAATGTCTTTGTTGTTTCTGGTTTTAACGCTGTGCGCGATGTCAATGTCTGCAAGGTCGAGAGGAATGCTGGTGGTTTGTGCGATTTGCAAGGCTATTTCAGCCGCTCTGTCTTTAGCGGTGAGTGGCAAGCCCTTTATCTCCACATTATTCAACCGGCTGTATTGCTCCAGTTCAACAATTCTCCCTTCCGCTTTAGTTAGCCTCTCAGTTAGGTCCTTATTTTCCTGCCTTAAGGCAGCACATTCCTCCTTTGTCCTCTTGACCTCTGCAGTCAGAGTTTTCAGTTCAGATAGAGCATTTTTGAAATCATCAGCAGCGTCAGAACAAAATGTTATGCTCTGATTCATTGAGCGTATTTCGACACGCATTTCGCGTTTCAAATCTTCAATGGCTTTCATGACTTCAGCAGTGGCACTCGACATCGGTAACAAAAATCACACGGCAACCAGTCGGCAGTGGCAGGCAGTGGAAAATTTGGTTGAGTATAAGTAAACACAATGCAGGTGCACTCACCTATGAAGCACAAATAAATAGCATGGGAAGCAGTTAGTCGTCTGCACAACGTGCCACCGCCGACTGGACGGCAGATCCGAAGAGGGGATGCTTATGTAGCCTGGGCAGCACGTGACGTCACTACGGCACTCGTGGCTGGCGGCTCTCGTAGGCGTTGTAGATACGTTGCTCGTCCGCACGTGTCTTCTATCGCAATTTCCTGGTACGGTTGTAGAAGCCCTATGAAGCACAAATAAATAGCATGGGAAGCAGTTAGTCGTCTGCACAACGTGCCACCGCCGACTGGACGGCAGATCCGAAGAGGGGATGCTTATGTAGCTTGGGCAGCACGTGACGTCACTACGGCACTCGTGGCTGGCGGCTCTCGTAGGCGTTGTAGATACGTTGCTCTTCCGCACGTGTCTTCTATCGCAATTTCCTGGTACGGTTGTAGAAGCCCTATGAAGCACAAATAAATAGCATGGGAAGCAGTTAGTCGTCTGCACAACGTGCCACCGCCGACTGTGGCACGTTGGCATATCGTTGGCACGTGGCATATCGACCAGTAGAAACCAAGATATTACAATGATAGAACGCCGCCAAAGTTGGTTGGACATAATTGACCACTATATGCCTAGATATATTCAATATTGAGAAGCCGTTGTTATTGACCGGACAATATCTACCAGGTTATACCATGGTGTGGAAGATATTGGCAAACCATTGTAGCTTGTTGGCCAATAATGACAAGGTTGTCTCATTGTGTATACAATAATGGCAAGCGATTCAATATGCGTGGGCATTATTGACCGCTGTTAGCCAGTTGAATGCCAATAACGGATATGGGTGAAGTTTACTGGGCCAATAATACTTATGTTATAGCATGGCTGCGCATTATTGGTAGCTCATTGGCACCATTGGGCCATTTGTGGGCCAGTAATCCCCAATCAATCCCCAATATTGGGCCGATGGCTGGTGCTGCCTGGGCTAATTTTCGTAAAGCGAGTACCACCGCCAGAAACTCCGCCTCAAAAGTTGGGGTGAAGTCCGGAAGCCGTACAGAAAAAGACCAGTCTAATTGTGGACAATATATACCCACACCCGCCTTTTCATTACTTTGAGATGTGTCAGTAGCTACAACTAAACTATCAGTAAGACTTCTTAAATGGTCTTCTAATCCGTTTAGAATAACGGATGATAAGTTTTTAGCATTATTCGGGAATATGTCGTCAAAGACAATTTTAATAGATGAACCGATGGTTTGTATGGGTAGAATACTAGGAAGGGAAACATTTAAAGTGTCCAGCAAATTTTTGACCATAACAACCTGCGGGGTGTGAAATTTAGACCAATGGACACCGAAAAAGGAGGTCGGTTGACAGAAAAAATAGACATAGATCGGTGAAACCATGATTCATATATCCTTAAGTACGTCTGAACGGTTAGAATTTGTAATCTATATATCAAGGGTGGAATCCGGGCTTCAAGGTAGAGCACATTGTTGGCAACAAATTTTGGAAGTCCCAGACACAACCGAAGTGCTTCTCGCTCCAACAGAACAAGCGGTCGAATTTTATAAGTTGCTGATCCAGAAAACAAGACTGAACCGAACTCTAAAATTGGACGCACATACATAACATAAATCATTAAAAGGACATCTCTCCGCATTCCAGACCTGGGACGACTAATTCGGCGCAACATGCCCACGGCCCGAGTCCTTTTCGTAGCAATATGATTAATGTGGGGCTGCCATGAAAGATTATCATCATAAGTGACCCCTAAATACTTTAATGATTTAACGTGTGTTATTATTTGCGGCTGATACATTACAGACAGACTTACAGAATCTTTTATATTAAATACGAGGACTGCGCTTTTGTTGACATTTATTGTGAGACGCAAGCCACACAACCAATTCTCAATAGAGTTTAGGTACGTTTGCAAGTGGAGATAAAGTGATTGAATATCTGATGCAGTTGCAAAAAACGCAATATCATCTGCATATACGTAAGTGCGAACGTCATGATTAACTGGTATTGAGCTGAGTAGTATGTTGAAAAGGACTGGTGAAAGGACTGCTCCTTGCGGCACTCCCCTGGCTTGCTTATATCTGCCAGAATGGACACCATTTAATGCACAGTAAAACTCTCGGTTTTGGAGGAATTCAGATATCCAGGCTACTAAATAATGTGGAAACTGAAGATATTTTAATTTTTGCAATAGAATGCTATTCTCAACGCTATCATAGGCCTTGGCTATATCTAGCGTTATCAAGGCAGCATGCATTTTTTGGCGCCGTGCTAAAAGAACTCGACTCTCGAGATCAGCATGCGCATTCCAGATGGAACACTTTTGACGGAAACCAATTTGGCAAGGGCTGAGGATATTTTCTTTATTCATGAATTCCGAAACACGTATTAGTATGATTCTTTCAATTAATTTTACAATGTTTGATGTTAACGCAATTGGTCTAATATTATCAATCGACAAGGCACCGCCTTTATTCTTAAGTAAAGGAATTATTTTGGCAAGTTTCCATTCTGGGTGTATCCAAGCATGTTTGATGGAATAATTTACTAGATCTAATAACGTCTGAGGTGACTCGTCAAAAAGAATTTTTAACATTTTTGAAGTTACTTTATCAGGACCGGGAGCAGCGGCTGGTAACCTCATAACTATAGGAGAAAGCTCAGAAACGGAAATTTGAGGATCATAATTAACTGGTTCCATTAGCATTACAGATATCGAGCCCGAAGGAAGTGCAGACGAGAAACGCTTCTCCAGTCCTTTGGCAATTGTTTCAATTGTGTCTATTGCTTCATGTGGAGTCAAGATAAAGGAATGTAGATTTTGTGCTTGCGGAATCTTTTTCCGCGAGCGTAAAAAACCAAAAAGAGCAGTTCGATTGCCAGATTTAGAGAGGAAATCAAAATGCTTAGCATCATACTCGTCCTTCGCTTTTGCAAATGTACGTTTAAAAGTAGCTGCAATGAACTTGTAATCCTGCCAGTTTTTCGGGCGCTGGTTGTGGAGAAGCTTTTTCCATACCGCCTTTCTACGTCTGTAATCTCGGGAACAATCAGCATTCCACTAAACAGCTGAAGTATTCCCCTTTGAGCTCCGTACCAAGATCTCAGACTTCTTACGGCAATCCTCAATCACCGAGCATAAGTGTTTTGATTTTTGTTCTTCATCCGTGTTAGTCAATGAGTCAAGATTAGAGCGTAACGTTGACTGAAAGTTATTATAGTTGATAAATGACTTCAACTGAGAAGTCGCTGGAGTAACAGGGTGATTAACCTCAAACGCAATCGGTATGTGGTCACTAGAGGTGCCACAATCAAGTGTCGACCAATTATTAACGAAGAAACTGGGAGAGGTAAAAGTTAAATCTAACACAGATTGACTGTGTTTTCTTATAAAAGTGGCCGAACCCGAATTTCTACAGGAAAAGTTATTATTTGTTATCCAATCCCAAAGACGCTTGCCACAACTATCTGTCTTGTAGCCCCATGACACATGATGCGAATTAAAATCACCAGCCAGAAGAACTGAGTTTCGAGAATTAACTAATAGCAGATCTAGAGGTTTTGTATCTTGTACACCGCTAGGGAAATAAGCATTCACTAAGGAAAACGGACAGTGCCCTGGAATTTCAAAATCTAGGGCCAATAACTCACAATCTATAGAAGATAACTGGAAAGAGATCTTAGCCCTGTGACAGAATTTTGTACAGACAAAAATAATTAAACCTCCTCCTTTTCATAGGCGATCTTGTCGGAATGAATGATAATTATGTAAATAGAAATGCTTTTCGGCTGTTAGCCAAGATTCTTGCAAAATAATTATGTGTGGATTATATTGAGAAGAAATGTAAACTAAATCTGTTGAAGCTGTTAGAATTGAACGACAGTTCCACTGGATAACTCTTAGTGCCCCTATGATTGTGAAATCTTGGCAGCCGCAACTGCCTTCCCCAAAATATTATCCTTTGGCTTTAATGTATGCTGATGTTTCTTTGATTTTGGTTGGGACCGCGGAGAAGAATGATTGGACATGGGAGACACAAACCGCTTTAGAAGTCTTACATCTGATTCTACCATCTCTACGTCATTAATGTTTTCATCGTCATCTGGGGGAGCAGCCCTGTTAGGCGAAGCAACAGTAGTGCTTTCAAGCAGTTGAGAGCTTTCAGAGGGCATATTTGCTATGAAAGGGGCTGTTCCTGATTACAGGGCTTGCGTTAGCTGAACAGCCAGAACGTTAGAAAAACACTCTGTGACAGTAGCAACTATTCGGTCGACCATTTTAGTCGTTGATGCTTCCACTACAGTCATTATCGCCTTTGAGATTGATGCATCCAGAGGCACACCTGATCGGGGTGACACACCTGCATAACCGTTTAATCGTTCCTTAACTTCTGTTACAGCGTCACGACGCGAACAGCGTTTTCTATCTATTACCTCTAGAATTTGCAGCTCCTGTTTTCGAGATGGGCACTCCAAGGAGTTTGCAGCGTGGGCTCCACCGCAAAGGCAGCATTTGTCGTGTTGTTGTGAACATGATGACGAATGATGACCATCGCCACATTTGCAACACCGCACGGAGGACTTTCAACAACGTGCACTGTGATCATATCGCCAGCAATTAGTGCACTGCAGTGGCTTAGATTCAAGAGGATCCATACGGAAGATCAATGGCCATGCTTTTATCTCTGACGGGCATGAAGTTCCCGCAAATGTGGCAATCACCGACTCTGTTGGTACCCGCGTATTATTAATCTCCCGGCTGCAACGATACACCGCTACCACACCAGCCGCCGAAAGAAGGTCGAGGGTCTCAGCTGGAGTTAAAGAAGAGTCTACTCCTCGGAATAATCCTTTTGTGCATGCAAGATGAGTTGGGATAAAGCTGCTCACCTGAAGCGATCCAAATGAATTGCATTTAAGCAGATCCTTCACGCAAATGAGGTCTGGAGATCGGCACAGTATCCCGCCACGCCCAAACTGCCTCACTTCTGTGATCGAGTCATGCAGGGTAGAGGCTGCCTGGAGAGCAGCTCGAACAGTCCCAGGATTATTCATTTTAATAAATCCGCCATCCTTGGTCACCAGCGCCACAGGAATGTTTGGAACGCCAGACCGTTGGAACGTTTCCAGAGGTAGATCGTGAGGAGTAATGAAAAACGACCATTGGAAGCGCCCCTGGCCGGGAGACTGTGTAGACATCACTTTACAGTTACAATCTCTCTGTGAGTGTTATCAACACGGTGAAAAGCGCAAATGCGCAGAGGAAAACAGAAAAAGAGGACTAGCCGCCCAATACTTAGCTGATTCACGCCTTCTGCTCGTAGCGGTGCCTTTCTCTGCAACTCTGCAACCTTCTCTTCAGCCAAAACAAAGTTAAATATGGTATGAGTTTGCAGTGCCAATACTTTTAAATAATTTTGGTCTAGAATTGGAAGATATTGTGAGCATTTCATTTTTTCTTTATTATTAGTGTTAAAGTTGTAGTTAGAATCCTTATGGTCTCTCAGTAGACATTTCCCAGCTCGAGTGTATTTGCTTTGGGTACTTATATTGTTACGGACGAAGGAGAAAGAAGAGGGCAGTGGCGCGGGCAGGAGCGCGCGCGCTAGGCCCACACGCAGATTCATTAAACGTCATCTCACGACCATAGAGCATCTTCTCTCTGTCCTCTGTTCTCCTGTTGTCATCGCTTGCCGCCACGTAACATTTGGCTGGAGGTGCGGCGTACGTCATCCGCATCCTCGTCATGGAGCATCGACGCCATCTGTACGCCGGCACCATTGACCGAGGGCCCAGGGACATCGCCGAGCAGCTTCGCCCCAGCCCTTCAAGCCCAAATCTGACCAACTACCACGGCCCAGCCTACATCCCAGACCTGAAGACAAGAACAGACCGGCCAATCAGAACGGAGACGAAGGACCCGAAAGACCCGAATGACCCGAAGGAACCAATGGACACGAACACGCAACCTCCGCCCAAGTTGCCCGACGTGACCTCGAGCCATCGGTCAAATGGACTCTGGTGACGGATGGTTGACAGCTCCATGGGAGGCGGATCACCCACGCATCAGACATCGTACCGGCAAGTCATTCTATTTTTACTTCTTCCTCTTCTTCAAGCATCCAGACACGCCCATCATCATGCCATGGAATCATCATCGGTAAACTTCCTCGTCTACAATCGGGACGATCGCTCGGTGGCCACGGGTCATGTTACGAACGAAGGAGGAAGAAGAGGGCAGTGGCGCGGGCAGAAGCGCGCGTGCTAGGACCGCACACAGATTCATTAAACGTCATCTCACGACCAACGAGCATCTTCTCTCTGTCCTCTATTCTCCTGTTGTCATCGCTTGCCGCCACGTAACAATATTATTATATTGTCACGTCTCGATAGAATGCCAAATAGGGCCCAAAGATAGGACGGGTTTAATAGTCAACGAGGACGAGTCTTGCGCTCAAACTTCCTTCTCTTCCAGCCTCACGCTGTGGTCCCTGTCATCATCTTTGGCGTCGTCTTCTATGCGGCATTTGCCCCTCCCCTCAGGAAGTATCGTCCCAATGAGCATAAAAGGAAGTAGGAGGTCAAGGTTAGTCCAAGTTGAACGGCTTCATACGAACAATGTGGACGACTTCGGCTTGTTGCTGGCGTCGCTTTGAGGTCGACACCTCGTCTGGCACCACCTCATAAGTGACGTCAGATAAACGTCGCTGAACAACTTAGGGCCCGAAGTATCGCCGCAATAGTTTTTCGGAGCTTCCACGGCGGCAAATAGGCGTCCAGACCCACACTTTGTCACCAGGTTCGTACATGTTATGTCGGTGTCTATAATTGTAGCGTCATGCATTATGCTCTTTGTGATTTCGAATCCGCGCACGCGCTAGTTGGTGCGCTTCCTCTGCACGCTGAGCGAATTCCTCGGCGTCCTGATCGAGATCATTGGTGTCGGCATTTGAGAGCAACATTGCATGAGCATATTTGATACTGATCGCCCGTGAAAGAGGCTGAATAATGTTATGCGAGTGTTCTTATCTGTTGCAGATAGCGCCGCCGAAGCCATCGGGGCACAGTTTACAGGTTGGTTGTACTGTCGGCACCGGTCTTGGAGAGCTCGCTCTATAGCCGTAGCGTCCTTAACGAACTCCCTCACTCACGGTTTTAGGTGGGTTGCGTACCAAGCCAGCAAACACCTGCTCTTTGACAATGTGCATAAGGTGCCCTAGCTTCCTTGGCCCACTCATATCAAGGTCGTCACGGCGAAAAAGGCGAGCCATATCCTCCGCAAACATTGCCACGCTCTCATTAGACTTCTGGACACGCACTTCAAGCAGGCGTTCAGTTCTCGCAAAACTACCAGCTGGCGGCGGAGATCATTCTATGTGAATTTGCTGGCCTCGTGGTTTTTAAACCACGTTCTAGCATTATCCTGAAGGGTAAAATAAACATTGCAAAGCTTGTGATTTGCGGTCCACTGATTAATCTTGGCCACTCGCTTAAACTGGTCAAGTCAGTCCTCCACATCTTCAAGAGCTTCCCTGCGAAAGCACTCTGGCACCTTGGTGTTCTGAAGAGTCACCGGCGTAGGGCTGGGATGTGCCATGGCTTGGTAGACCTGATGAACTTCGGCGTTTGAAGACTCGCTCGGCAGATGGTTGTACTCCGGGGCTAGGCATAGAAGGTGGCGGCTACAGCGATGGACAGGCGTGGCGATGTCTGGGACCTACTGTGGACTGACAGAAGGAGTCTTATGGATACCCCAGCGTGCTCCACCAGTGTCACGTTTCGATAAAACGCCAAGGAGGGCCGAAAGATAGGACTGGTTTAATAGTCGACCAGGGCTAGTCTTACGCTCAAACTTCCTTCTCTTCCAGCCTCGCGCTTGTGGTTCCAGTCATCATCTTTTTCGTCGTCTTCTATGCGGCAATATGTTCTTCTGAATAGATAGCCTCTTTGCACCATGCCGAGAGCTTTTGCTCACCTTACAGCTTACAGTGTATAATTTATGAAGGTATGTAGCATATGCGAACTGCACTTTTTATATTATTATAGAAACAATTGTCGGGTTTGTTATTACACAGCAACAATAGTAAGTAGCATAATGTTCCACCAGGACCCCGCCGGGGTGGCGCAGTGGTTACGGCGCTCAACTACTGTTTCCAAAGACGCGGGATCGAATCCCAACCTCGGCGGCCGCTTTTCGGTGCAGGCGAGAAGCAAGGCGCCGGTGTGCTGTACGATGTCAGTGCACGTTAAAGTACCCCAGGTGGTCGAAATTTCCGGAGTCCTTCACGACGGCGTCTCGCATAGCCTGAGTTGCTTTGGGACGTTAAACCCCACAAACCAACTAATGTTCCACCAGATTAATTTCATATTTGAAAGTGTATTTAGGCAGAGCATGTTGCAACTCATAATTGTTTACGTACGCCTAATGTTGTTTTCTGTGAAGTAACTTGGTTTCGTATGTGGGCTCAGAGATGGGGGACATCCATCGAGTTGTGCTGGCAGTAGACGGAGAAAAGTGCATTAGCACTGCGAGCATGGAAAAAGCAATGGCACTACTACTTGGAGCGTTCTTTGTGTTGAATATATCCTATCCACATACGCCCTCTTATTCTTGTGTTTTACAGAGGTAAATGAGTTTCAAATGATGGATAAAATATCTTCATTAGATGTAATTTCTGAGCAGGTTACATATTTAGGACATAAGCGTTACTAAAGATAAAGCACCTTGGCAGCTAGGAAACCAATAGAATTTCATCACTAGTTTTTAAGCAATAAATCATTGCTGTGGCTTCGTATACATTGGGTTCCGTAGAAAAATTTGCACAACTGAAATCTTTTATTTTGATGATTAGGGAAGGTGAGTAAACACTCTGCCCTTGGATTAAACATAACATCCCGAAACTATTTGGTGGCATTTGCTGAAGAGACTTGAAGAGCAACTGCTGGTTTATTCTTTGGTTTTATCGGACTATCGCCAGTAAACAAATACCTCAGCAGGTAATTAGCATGGCAAGTTGGCATTGTGAAATAATTTATTAGTAGATATAATGCATATAAGAAATATATTGATATCATGTACTTAATACATTTTTTACTTGCAAAAAATTTCTTACAATCTACTCTCGCATTGAATATGTGCTAAAACGCACAAAATGCGGTAGGAGCTAAGTTCATGGCACACATTGACTATAACCTTGATCACAATTTATTCATTCAGTGGAAGAAACGGAGAATAGAGTTCATTTATTATTTTTACAAGTTGCATGCCCTGTCTAAATGCTCATTGATTTATTATTGCGTGGATGCCCGAAATGATTCACGGGATGCGTTGCAAGACATATTGAGCACGACAGTACATTCCATTTACTTTGCTCAATAGAAAGCACCTAATTTGCTATTGAGATATAATAGCCTCCTTTACCGAACTCTAGGTCAAGTCTACGTAACTACCTGGAGGATTTGAGTTTGCATCCTGTGTTTCGGGCTGATATTTAAGGTTTGCACGGTAATAATGTGAAAAGGTTTTCATTGCTGTGCGTGATCGCCATATGAAGAGGCTGCTTCGATTTATTTAGCTGCATCTTGATGTACAGTTGGGAGCAAAAGCTGTATACAACACTAAGCCAGTGACAGAGCTCGGGAAAACTGCATAGAAATGCCATCTAGCGACTGTGTAAAGCACAGCAGCATCGGAACATGCATGTGGATAAAATGAGGCACCGCCTCCATAGTCTCCATCCTAGATAGCCTTGATAGATAAAGGTGAAATTCAGATTTCTCGAGCTCCGTCACCGGCTGAGTGTTGTATACCATTTTTGCTCACGACGTACGTTTAGTCGTTTGCCCTCTCTGCAACCTGCTACTGTTCAAGAGTAACCTCTTTTCTTCTTAAAGCATCTATAGTAGAAAATATTTATGTATAGTTGAGCACAATACCAATGTGAGCATGTCTGCCATCAGGATTACTCAAAAATGTTTCTGTTCACCCCTTGAGCATACTCAGCTGTCTTGAAATCGGCGCACATCTTTATCAAGCCGGCGCAGCGCGAGGCCCGTGCGGCGCCGCATGAAGAGAAAAGTCTCCTTGCCCCCGCAAGAGAGCGCGTAGCTTTGTACGCGTTGCCGTCACTCTCTTTCTTATTGCCCGGGGATGACGGTGGTTCATCGATCTGGAATGGGGCAGACCTTTCGAGAACATGCTATGGGGCCTAACCAATGACGACGCGCGGCTCGACGCGAGGAGAAGGGAGCGCTCTAACCCGCGAAGCTAAGTATGCGTGCGCGCTAGCTTTGGCGCGTGTTGACAGACAGACGCGGCGCGCCCTATTTAAAGAGACCGCTCCGCTTGTGTAGTCAGTCAGTCAGTGCGACTTGTTCGCTGGTGCTTCGGCTGGACTCCCAGGGATCACCTGCTGCTGGCAAGCCCACGGACCTGCGAGGGAGCGGCGCTCGTCTTGCATGGCGGCCACATCGTGACTCTCGACGCGTCGGACTGCAAGTGCCCGGTGAACAATTTGGTGTTTGTTTTTGTGACTCTCTCGTGTTTGATCTGTTGTAAATCCTCTGTGTTATTGAATACCTCTCTAGTTCTAAGTATAGCATTTGTTTTTCTGTGAACCTTTCATCTGTGCAATTTTAGTGTTTGTGTATTCCTCTGTATCGTCTCTTGCTGTGTATAAAGTTTGTTTTGTTTGTTAGCTCTGACTCCGAACCTTACTCTGGCTTGAACCGGCGACAGCTGGGCACCAAACGGCCACCCCCTTCTGTCACTACAAGGTAGTTGAATTCCGGCTGAGCTTGCCACGCATCTCCTTTGCGACCGGAACAGCTACGCCCACTCACTATAAGGGTGTCTGGGAGTGTGCGCACCGTTAAGGGCGTGTCGATAATAATACCCCTTAATTATTAGCGGGTGACAATTATTCTGGCGTCCGCGACAGGACGTTTGGTGCATTCAAGCTCAGAGGACGGAGAACGGGTTGGAAGTGTTTACGAAGAGGTCGTAAACTGTAACAGCAGAGCGATCGAGAGAGGTACCGCGCTGAAGCGGTACCTCTCTCAGGAAGCGCTGTAAGGTCCATTGAGAGTGCTATGTATTAGCATTAGGCAGTTCAGATTGAAGATGAATCTCAAGGAGATTATTGCGTTGGGCCTAGAGAAAGGTCTTAATGGAGCTGAACTGTGAGAATGGGTGGACCGAAAAGAAAGGGAGGTTCTAGAACAGGCTAAGAAGGAAAGAGAAGAGGCTATAAAGAAAGCGAGAGGCAAAGAGAGGAACGAGAGAGAGAATGGCAAAGGAAACAAGCAGAGGCAAAGAGGCGAGAAGAAGAAAGAAAAAAATAATTGCTCAGGAAGTGAGCCGAAAGAGCGCAAGAGTGGCTCAGGAAACCAGCAGAAAGAGAGAAAGAATGGCTCAGGAAGCAGACAGAAAAAGAAAAAGAATTCTTAAAAGAGAGATATCCTTCTCAAAAAGCTGTCTGAAGTTCGGTGTTGTAAAGGTATCACTGAGCCTCCGAAGGTTACCTTTCATTATATTAAGAGGTACAGTGAAACGAATGATTCACTGACATCCACAGGCGCTGTAGAAACTAGCTCCAGCAGCCAGCGTGTTCCTGCTACAGAAATTTCAGAAGACTTTACTGGAACTAAAATTTTTCAGGAAAATGAGATTGTGCCCTCCGAGACGACAGGTTGCACAGAAGCTGTAAAGGCAGTTGTCTAGCCAGAAGGCTCATGCATGTGCTCTTCGCCTCAAAAGGAAGGTCGGAATTTTAGCTCCACGTCAGATTTCACCATGCCTGAGTGCATGAGTGACCTAGAGGAAGAGCTGCCAAATAACAGCGAGCCCGAAAGCGCAGATTGAGCTGGAACTGAAGACAGCATTCTTCCAGGAATTTAAGAGCAGGATTCGAGCGACGGCTCTACTACCAAGGAGGTTATTCGCACTGAGAAAGATGAGAAACCCCCTCCCACCGAGCAAGATCAAGACTTTTGCTTAGAGGAGAACGGCAGCGCAGATCCTAGGCTGATAGATTCAGATATGGAAGAAATTGAGGACTGCACTGCGATGAAAGAATTCAAAGAAAACTTTGAAGAACCAGAAGTAAAAAAATGTGAGGAGATTGAACTCCCAGTAGAAAAGGAGCCCTGCTCTAAGAAGTTACGACTGAAGGCAGTAAAGAAAAGGAAGAAAATGCAAAGAATTAAAACAGAACAAAATGATTATCAACGAGATTCTCCGTCAAGACCACAATGTCCTGTATATGCAAGTGAATCCGGAGCAAACCTGCCTCGGCCAGCAGTGCGAAAAAAGAAGTCGAAAATGAAGAGAAAAGAATCCAAACCTTCCAAGGCAAGTGAAGTCCAGAAAGAAAGCTCACGAATACAAACATGGAAGAAGTTTCTGAAGGACTGACTGGAAGCGCAAGCGCGAAGAATGTATCACAAGCCGAGAAGGAATGATACTGTCTAATAGAAGCGGTCCTAGGCATGTTAGCGCTAGTTCTGGCCAAGCTTCCGATCGGAAAGCAGAACTCAAGAGTAGAGGGAGGAGCGAGATAAAATCGCGAATGAGAAGTATCGTTAGAACGAGAAAAGGAACCAGGACACGCGTGAGAAAGAAGCGCCAGTGCTTCGTAAGAATTGAACTGGCACGCTAGGTAGTTTAGAAGGGCTCACCTGTTCGAAGGAAGAGCCACAAGCTGTTTTTGGAAATATAGGCGAAAGCATGCCTTGAGGTTGTGCGCTTCATGTTTGAATAACTGTCTGTTTCTGTGTTGTTGATTCCTATGTGTATCCGACGACAGTGTGTTGCTATGTTGTGAACATCATGGCATTGATGCGTGAATCTTGTAATGTGTTATTGCAGTTTGTGAAATGTGTGCAATGTGTGTGATGGGAACATTTGCCCCATATAATTTGTGAGCGCATGCATGTGCGCCCGATGTTCGTGGGTATTGTGAATATTGTGGGACAATCTTCTTCATGGGAGGGGCAGTGTCACGAAATCGGCGCACATCTTTATCAAACCGGTGCAGCGCGAGACCCGTGCGGCGCCGCATGGAGAGAAAAGCCTCCTTCCCCGCACGAGAGAGCGCGTAGCTTTGTACGCGTTGCCGTCACCTTCTTTCCCGTTGCCCGGGGATGACGGTGGTTCATCGGTCTGGAATGGGCCAAACCTTTCGAAAACATTCTATGGGACCTAACCAATGACGACGCGCGGCTCGACGGGAGAAGGAAGCGGTCTAACCAGCGAAGCTAAATGTGTGTGCGTATTGACAGACAGACGCGGCGCGCCTTATTTAAAGAGACCGCCCCGCTTGTGTAGTCAGTCAGTCAGTGCGTCGCGTTCGCTGGTGCTTCGGCTGGACTCCCGGGGATCACCTGCTGCTGGCAAGCCCACGGACCTGCGAGGGAGCGGCGCTCGTCTTGCATGGCGGCCGCATCGTGACTCTCGAGGCGTCGGACTGCAACAGTGCCCGGTGAACAATTTGGTGTTTGTTTTTGTGACTCTCTCGTGTTTGATCTGTTGTAAATCCTCTGTGTTATTGAATACCTCTCTAGTTGTAAGTTTAGCGTTTGTTTTTCTGTGAACCTCTCGTCTGTGCAATTTTAGTGTTTGTGTATTCCTCTGTATCGCCTCTTGCTGTGTATAAAGTTTGTTTTGTTTGGTACCTCTGACTCCTAACCTTACACTTTCTTGAACCGGCGACAGCTGGGCACCAAACGGTCACCCCCTTCTGTCACTACAAGGTAGTTGAATTCCGGCTGAGCTTGCCACGCAGGACGAGGGCATCTCCTTTGCGACCGGAACAGCTACCCCCACAAGGGTGTCTGGGAGTGTGCGCACCGTTAAGGGCGTATCATTAATAATACCCCCTAATTAATAACGGGTGACATCGGCCTCACCGAAGGTTATGTAATATATACATTCAAGGCATTCCAGACAACTATGCCAAAATATATTGTGGGACAGCACTTGCCCAAACGTCTGTTCTTTTCCAAAACCAGCTGGCACACAGCGCGCAACGCTCCGAGCAGCAGTCAGCGATGATGATGATGATGAATCTATACAGATGAAAGAGGTGAAAGTTCATGCGCTGCGCTCACACAAATCCCCCCGACAAGAGAGCGGCCACCCTGGTCGCTGATTACAGGGATGAGGGATGACGGGCATAAGGCGTCATGCGCGAGACGTGGACGATCTTTTGGAGCGACGAGGTCGATCTGCGACAGTGTGCGAGGGAATAAGGCGATAGTTCACCGGAGACGTTTGTTAGTGTACTGTATAAGGACCAATGTAACGATGGAGGAACCTCTCACACAGGCCAGGAATGCGGATTGGTGTCCACAGGAGAACTTCATCACCGGTGTAAAAGGAGGGACTTCGATGGCGTTGATCATACAGGGCTTTCCGTTCTTGTTGGGCATCTTCAGTGCTCAAACGGGCAAGTTGGCGACACTGGGCCATACAGTGGCAAATTCTTCTCCCAGGGATTCAGATGTAGAGGGAGCAGAGAAGAAAGTAATGTCGAATACTGTCGATGGTTGACGGCCATAAACTAAAAAGAAAGGGCTATAACCAGTAGTGCGCTGAACAGCAGAATTGTAGGCGTAGGGGACGAGAGGTGAAACTTTGTCCCAGTTCCGGTGATCAGGAGCTATATACATGGATGTCATGTCAGACAAAGTGCGATGAAACCGCTCGATGAGTCCGTTGGTCTGAGGGTGGTAGCTAGAAGAAGTCTTATGGACGGTGTTGGCTGCGCGCAGTACTTCCTCAAGGACTTGAGAAAGAAATGTCTTTCCACGGTCGCTAATGAGAATACAAGGAGCACCATGACGCAAAACTATCGCACGCAGGAAAAAATCGGCGACTTCAAGGGCGGCACCGGAGCGAAGAAGTCCGGTTTCAGCGTGCCGCGTTAGATGGTTGATGGCAGTGACAACAAAACGGTTGCCGTCTGAAGTCAAAGGGAGAGCACCATAAACAAGTCAATGACGACAGTGTCAAAAGGCACAGATGGGCAAGGTAGAGGTTGCAGTGAGCCAGCAGGAAGGGATGTTGAACGCTTGCGATGCTGGCAAGACGGACATTTGGCGACGCTGGCAGAAAGCCCAGGCCAGAAGTAGTGGCTCTTGATACGGTCGTAAGTTTTAAAGTGGCCTAAATGTCCAGCAGTGGGGTCGTCGTGGAAAGCCTCCATACTTTTAAAACGAAGGGAGCGAGGGGCAACGGGTACCCAGCGTTGACCCTGTAGGGTGATAAACGCCGCGGTAAAGTGTTCCATGGTGAAATCGGAACCAACGAAGCTGACGGCGCAAGCGACTGTTTGGGACAACTGATTCTCCACGGAGGCGAGTGATGATTGAGTGGCAGTAAGGGTCAGTCAGCTGCAGGGACGAGAAATCAGCATTGTTCTCGAGTGGAGCTATAGCGATGGGTGCAACATTCAGGTGGCCAGCAGAAGGCTGACTCGGATGGCAGGAGGGAGAGGAGACCGTATGTGGGGCCGCGTCAGTAATCAATGGGCAGCGAGAGAGGACGTCAGCGTCAAGGTGTTTTTGCCCAGATTTATAAGTGATGGTGAAGGTGTATTCTTGAAGACGTAGTACCCAGCGACCCAGTCGACCCGATAAGTTCTTCAGCAATGAGAGCCAACAGAGTGCGTGATGGTCTGTGACAATGGTGAAGTGGCGGCCATACAAATAAGGTGGAAATTTTTAAACCGACCAAACAACGGCGAGGCACTCTTGCTCGGTAATAGTATAGTTAAGCTCAGCTGCAGTAAGCGTACGACTGGCGTATGCGACGACTTGCTCTTCAGACACTGCGTTGCGTTGCAAGAGAACCGTGCCAATACCGTGGCCACTGGCGTCTGTGTGAAGTATGGTGGGCGCGTCAGCATCAAAATGGCGAAGCACAGGAGAGGAAGTGAATGCCTGCTTGAGAGCTTTGAAGGCGTCTCCACATTCAGTGTACCAGATGTAAAACCCTTGGGAAGACACCAGCTTGTGTAACGGGGCCGCAATAGTTGCAAAGTTCCGAATAAAACGGCGGAAGTAGGTGGCTAAGCCAAGGAAGCTGCGATGATCTTTCTGACGTTGGGGCCGAAAACAATTAACGACAGAGGCAATCTTTCGGGATCAGGCTGGATTCCTGCCTTACTGACGACATGGCCGAGTACTTTGATGGTCTTACTGGCAAAGTGGCATTTCTTGGTATTCAGCTGAAGCCCCGCCTGGGCAAGGGACGTGAGGACTTCAGTGAGACGCTGTAAGTGCTGAGCGAAGTTTGACGAGAAGACAATGATCTCGTCGAGATAACATAGGCATGTTTTCCATTTCATGCCGCGGAGCACGGTATCAATCATGCGCTCAAAGGTGGCCGGCGCATTGCAGAGTCCGAAAGGAATCACGTTAAATTCGTAGAGACTATCGTGGGTAGAAAAGGCAGTCTTGTCCTTGTCTGCATCGTGCATAGGAATTTGCCAGTATCCCGAGCGGAGATCGAGACTGGAGAAATACTCAGCGCCTTGGAGACAGTCTAATGCGTCATCAATACGAGGCAAAGGGTAAACATCCTTGCGCGTGATCTTGTTAAGTGCCCGGTAATCTACGCAGAAGCGGACTGAACGATCTTTATTGCGAACGAGGACCACAGGTGAGGACCAAGAGCTCGTGGATGGTCGGATGACATTTCGAGCAAGCATGTCAGCAACTTGCTCCTCAATGATTTTGCGTTCTGCTGCTGAAACGCGATACGGCCTTCGTCGAACAATAGCAGAGCCGTCCGTCTCTATGCGATGAGAGGTGACGGAGGTCTTCCCCAACGCTGAGGCGCACACATCAAAAGACTCTCGGTGCCGCAGGAGGACGTCTAGCAGAGCTGTGGACTGCTCGGATGTAAGGTCAGGGCTGATGGCGGCTGCGAGCGCAGAGGATGTCGGAAATGGAGGCTTGGTAGCAGGCGGTGGTGCGCTGGAAAGTGTGTTGACGGGATTGCAGTCTAAAATAAATCCGACTGTGGTTCCTCTGGGCAGTAAGAACGGCTGGAGAGTTGTACTGAGGGCCGCA
Source organism: Amblyomma maculatum (assembly GCF_055883805.1). Lineage (NCBI taxonomy): Eukaryota > Metazoa > Arthropoda > Arachnida > Ixodida > Ixodidae > Amblyomma > Amblyomma maculatum. The sequence goes on from NC_139348.1 coordinate 31,575,941, forward strand.
ACCACCGCGCAACCACGGGTGAAGGAGGTGAGGCACGAGGCAAGAGCTAGGCCGTCGAAAGTCCACCGAGGAGCGGGGATAACGAAGACCTCGCCATCGAGAGGGTAGTGCAATGCCACGATGATCAGCTGCTCGCGTCCTGGGGGCAAAACGATATCAACTGCTGCGAACACGTGTGGTGGTGAACAATCAGAAGTCGGTAATATATCGGGGTCCGCAAGATGAATAAGGCGCTCACGGCAAGAGATGAGAGCGGACGCCGACGATAAGAAATCCCACCCCAAGATCATGAGGTGAACGCCCGTGGGGAGCACAATAAATTCAATATGATGCCGCTGGTTATCGATGAGGACACGTGCTGTGCATTGGCCGGTGGGTTTCATAAGAGTTCCATTAGCTCCACGAAGTGGCGGACCGATGTATGGCGTTAGAACTTTGCGCAGATGAGAACACAGAGAGAAATGCATGACGGAATAAGCGGCGCCGGTGTCGATGAGGGCCTCAACGTACAATCCTGCAACAATCACTACTAACATATTCGACGGTCGTCCAGGAGGAATTGTAGATTTCTAACTCGAAGCAGCTTTATCTCCAAAAACTGCTTCGGTCAGTTTTCCGTTATAGGTTGGAAGGTTTGCGAGGCAGGACGAAGTGGTGACGTGCGGCGAAAAGGCGAAGGGGATCGGCGTCGGGAAGGACGCGAAGGCCGTGAAACATCGGTGGAATTCGGAGGACAGGAAGAACGCCGATAAAAGTCTGAGTAGGGCAGTGTAGAATCATCAGGCTGGCGCACGCGGGCACGTTCACAGAAAGCATAACCCCGTTGCTCGTCTTGCTGGCGGCGGTGACAGACATCACATCACATCACTGTATTTTCCTTAAAGATTCCTTGCGGGGTGTTACATAAGGGGTGGGTTTTTATGAAGTACAGGTGTTCAATGCAGTCGTGAATATTCCAGGGCAGGTGATGGCAGCGATATCGTGGGGAAGGCCGTTCCAGTCAGCTGCTACTCGGCCTAAAAATGAATTAGAGAAAAAAGTGGTACGGGCAAGTGGGCGCAAAACTTGAAGAGGGTGACTGATGCGATGGGATATGCGCGGCGGGGGTGCGCAGATGTAGGGTTATTGTCTGAGTGGCGAATAAAAAAACTTGTGAAATAAGACGAGACTGGCAGTGTGACGGCGAGCAGAAAGATTAGATAGACCTGATTGAAATTTTAGAGATGATATGCTAACGTCGTATGAATACGAGGAATGAATGAATCTGGTGGCCCTGTTCTGCACAGCTTCGAGGGCGTTTGTTAAATATGCTTGGTGAGGGTTCCAGATGGCCGATGCTAATTCCAGTTTAGTTCTGATGAGTGAAATGTATGCTTGTAGTCTCACATGTTGAGTGGCATCCCGCAGGTGACGTTTCAAGAAGCCGAGTGTTTTATTAGCTGATGATATCAGGTTAGTCACATGCAGACGCCAGGATAAATCATTAGAAATGGTGATACCTAAGTATTTGTACGACTGGACGAGGTCGGCAGAGGAGTTAGAAATTGTGTACTGGAAAACAAAAGGATTTCGGCGGCGGTGAAAAGACATATACTTACATTTGTTAGGGTTGAGTGTCATCAGCCGCTGCAAACACCAGTTTTGCGCATGGTTTAGGTCAGCCTGTAGGGATTCTTGGTCAGAAGGGTTAGTGACTGAACGATAAATAACGCAGTCATCGGCAAACAGACGGATATGACAAGATACATGCTGGGGTAGGTCGTTAATGTAAATAAGGAATAACAAAGGACCGAGAACGGAACCCTGCGGGACGCCGGAGGTTACTGGAAGCGGGTGGGAGGGCTGATTATTAATGAAGACAGACTGAGAACGATGCGTGAGGAATACTTTAATCTACGCGATGATGTTTGGATCTAGGTTCAGCTGAGAGAGTTTGAGAAGCAAGCGTTGATGAGGTACTTTGTCGAAAGCCTTAGCAAAGTCTAGGAATATGGCATCAGTTGTAGGTTAGGGTCAAGGTTGGCGTGAATGTCATGAAGAAAAATGGCTAGCTGAGTTTCGCAGGAAAATCCTTTCCGAAATCCATGCTGGGACGGATGGAAGAAGTGATTGGAATCTAGGAATTGTATGATTTGGCTGTAAATGACATGTTCCATTAATTTGCAGGGTACATTTGTTAATGAGATAGGGCGATAATTAAGAGGTGAATCAGTAGTACCTGTTTTGTGGATGGGAACGACCTTCCCCACTTTCCAGTCGTCAGGTATGGTTCCTTCAGACAATGATTGCGTAAACAGTGCACAAAGGATACTGGAGCAAGCTAGTTTAGCGTTCTTTAAACTTTTTGAGTTTATATCATCTATGCCGGTAGCGGATGAGTTCTTTATTTTATCAATTATGCATGAAATTCCACTACTGTTGAAAGTTATGGGTTCCATGGCTGTGGTGATAACAAGTGATAATGTAGAACAGGGCAATTCGGATTCGTCAGTAAAAACGGACGAAAAAGCAGTGTTAAATGCGTTTGCACATTCGGTATCAGTCATTGTAACACCGGCATTGTTAGTGAGGGTGATAGCGCGCGTTTCTTTTGGGTTTATCACTTTCCAGAATTTTTTGGGGTTATCGACTATCATTTTTGGTAGGTCGACTTCGTAGAAGGAGCGCTTAGCTTTAACAATCGCGGCCAAGTACAAGTGTTCAACTTCATGGTATTTTACCCACGCATTTGGGCTTCCTTGTCGCTTCGCTGTACGAAATGCGCGTTTTTTCCTATTTTCGAGTCTTTTTAGTGTTTTGGTGAACCACGGCTTCTGATTACGCTTCCTAAAACTGCACGTCGGGATATATTTATTGGTTACGTCAGCTTATTAATGTTTGAAGAGTGTCCAGTTTTCATTTACACTTCTGCTACGAAAGGATGTTTCAAACATTGACAAGAAGTTGTTTAATTCATTGCTGATTGCTTCGTAGTTTCCTTTGTCGTAGAGCATAATAGTTTTCCGGGAAGGTTCTTTTAACACAGGTGTAAAGCTGAAAGTGGCATGAATTACTTTATGGTCGCTGATTTCGCGAAAGTACGTAAGGGACACGGGAAATGTGGCCACGTATCTCACAGTAGTAGCACACAGGGCGGGAGGGGCGCCAAGCTGTAACAGGACGGTGCACTGTAGGATATGGTGCCATGGCAGCGACGTGACCGCACACGGGTGCCGAACAAGTCGGGGAAGGTGGGGTGGGTTGACGTGAAGTAATCTCGGCATAGGTTGGCAAGGGATGTTGGGAGGCGATGGGAGGCGGCGAGGGAGGTCGGGAGGCAATGGGAGGTGGGGCAGGTGCCACAGTGCAGTTGAAATTCGTCAGTTCATCTTTGATGATGCTGCGCAAATTCACCGTTGCTGGCGGAAGAGTAGGAGATACAGCAGAGGGGTTGGTGAGGCCGTAGAGCTCCTCTCGGATCATGGTGCGTATTAGGGACCGCAAATTTCCATCTATGAGGAAGCCGCCATCACTGGGGTCTTTCATGAGGCGGCCCGACTGTAGCTGGTCCAGACGTTGGCATGTGGATGTGATGTCAGATACGGACGACGGATTTTTAACCACGAAGGCATTGAAAGCAGCAGTGTTGATGCCCTTAATTAAGTGGCGAACACGCTCAGATTCAGGCATAGCAGCGTCGACAGGGCGACAAAGGGCCAGAACGTCCTCGATATACGACGTATAGGACTCGCCGGGCTGCTGGAGACGAGCTTCAAATTTTTTCTTTGCCTGCTCTGAGCGACCAGCTGGGGTGCCGAAAATTTTCTTTAGCTGGTCCGTGAATGTAGGCCAGTCCGCAATGTCATCCTCATGATTGAGGAACAAGGTTTTGGCGACGTCAGCCAAGTAGAAGACGACGTTGAGCAGTTTATGAGCGTCATCCCAGCGGTTAAATGTACTGACCCTGTAGTAGTTGTCGAGCCAGTCGTCGACATCTTTACCGCGAAGGCCAGCAAAAATTTGGGGATCGCGCTGGCGGCTCGTGACTGTCCAGGCAGGGGCAGCCGCAGTAGGAGCAGGAGACGCCGGAGGTGAGCGAGCACCGTCGCCCTCATCCATAGCACAGGGCCGTTGACGCAAGCGAAGGCCTGAACGGAGCTCCAGGGAGAACTGTAGGTGGGTCTAAAGCGAGAGGTGGGGAATACGAGTTCGCACCTCCGCCACTTGTGGGACAGAACTTGCCCTAACATCTGTTCTTTTCCAGAACCAGCTGGCACACAGCGCGCGACGCTCCGAGCAGCAGTCAGCGATGATGATGATGACGGATCTATACAGATGAAAGAGGGGAAAGTTTACGCGCTGCGCTCACAATATGTCACACTATATGACTCAAAAGAATTATGTGTATGTCGAGAATTTTTTTTATTCCCTCCTTCTTTCTAATAACTCTGCTTTGTTAGGGTTGAACAAATGAACTAATTTTTAAACCTAGTTTGTCATTATTTTGCAGTCATTTCCCACAAACACAGCTTTCATATATTGTTATAAACTGAGCCAAATTCCCATAATCTGTTGTCACGTTTCCCACGTCTTTAATAGCCTGTATCTGTGACGTAATTAAACTTTAACCATTATTCTGGTCAACTAAAATATTTTGATTCATTTATATCATGCATTATTTCGATTGGGGTAGCCTGTTACCTCAAATATCTCCATCACTGGCCATGCCATTTTTCGACAAATTAATGAGTATATGCTGTAACTACTTCATGGATATCTTTACTTTCTTGCTCCCTCCCCCCTCTGCTTTCTAATGCACCATTGTTTTACTAGCGTGACTAACCAAATCAATCGAATTTATTGCACTATTCATATTTTACAGATGCTTTGGACAAATAAATCCTTTCAAGGGCCCAGGAAAAGTGCCAGCCAGAGGCATTTCACTGAGGTAGTTGAGCCATCTTCGGGTACTTTTACATTGGTAAGTTGATCTTTGAATGGATCACAGTTACTATTATGTGGCGTATGCTACTCTGACAGCTTATAGCAGTGGCTAGAGTTAATGTACATTTACGCAATAAATTCGATTTCCCTCACTTCTCTTGAATTAAAGGAACCTGATTGCCACATAAAAGGCTGTTTAAAGAAAGTGTAGTTCATTGTGCCTTGATTGATGCCTCATTTGACATGAAAGGCTAAGTTGAAATTTGTGTAGTGCATTAAGAAAGAATTCTTTTGTATTATAAATTCGTCTAAGAATAAGGCAAGGAAATATTTTGCGGCAGCTGGCAGTTGCTGTGGTAGTTAAAGTAGATTGCAAAAAACACTTACTGTGATTATTTCCTGCAGCTCCAAAAATTTTAATATCTGTAGTTGCTGAGACTTGAAGGCGGCTGTGTGCAAAACGAGCAACGATGTGGTAGTCAAAGGCGAAAAATATTGACCTGTGATTTTTCCGACTCTCAATTATTTGGACACTTTCATGGGACCACAGCAGCACTCATAGAACTAACGTTCGCAGTTTTTCAAACCTTTCATATTCGCCGCAGTGCGGCTGCAAATAGCCAAACCACTATATAATATGCGTAGAGGAAAGTCACTGATTAAGAATTCAAGGGGGCTGAAAATATGATCAGAGAGAAAATTGGATCCAGAAAGGAAACTAATAAAAGCAAGTCTAATATCCTCAGTGGGTTCATTCAGTGCATGCGAATGGATGGGAGCTCTTAGGTTTTGAGATATTGCCCACTGCCAAAGCTGCACTGCTCAAAGTTTTCAGAGCTCACCTGTGGTTTCTTTCTTCTCAAATAGAACAATCCTGATTAATTTGGCATTAAAGAGATCAGGTAAATGTTAACTATCCTATTGAATTGGAAACAATTGTAGTGCAAGGATGACTCAACCTATTAGGAGCAAAAAAACCACTCTGCAACTGGATTGCAGGGCTCAAAAGAAAATAGCGCAGTGATATAGCGGCAGATCGGGTTTTTCTGCTTCTAATAAGTTTAGTCGTCGGTGCACAATAACTTTTAGAGCGCTGCTGTTTGGCGCCCATTCTTGGGTATCGCGTCGTCGTCGGCATCGGGCGCGTCGGCCTCGAAACCAGCCCCCCCCCCCCCTTTCATCCCCCCCAGTTCGAGCCGGCGCTTCGGATACCGGAGCCTCGAAGGAAGAGGGGGCGGGGCGGGGGGGGGGGGTACACTCAGCGGCGAACGATGGGGCCAGGAGCGCGCGCAGAAACCGGAGAAACGAGGAAAAGAAGTGGGGGGGGGGGGGGGGGGGGCGGTAGCAGCGACGGACTGTTGCCGCTGCCGCCGCTAGCCAATCAAGACAATGTGACTGCGTAGAACACCATCGCTGCCAAGCATAAAGAGAAGGAGGGGGCCGTCCTCTCTTCTTGCGTGGCTACAAGGGTGCTCTCCAGCTGCCGAAACGCCGGCTTGCTATCAGCAGATCACGGTGTGCGCATCCCGTTCTCAGTCGCTTCACTCGCTAACGGCGTCAGCGGTATCAGTCAGTCGCTGCTATCTGTTCGTCGCGCAACGTTCCTATGGGCCCATGCGCTGCTTACTGCAACCTCCCGATAACTCAATTGCTCTATTCACTCCTCCGACCACAAAGCTTCTTTCATTACAGCCAAGAACTGTTAATGGAGTGTTTCTTGAAAGAATACGTGTGAAATATAAAAAAAAGTTTTCTGTAATTGTACATACGTGTCTTGATCGAAACCTTTGCATCAATCTATCGAAATTGTGAAACAGCTGATGAGCTGCGCTCAAATTTCGCATTACGAAGTAACGTCTTCATCATCATCATCATCAGTCTGACTATACCCACTGCAGGGCGAAACCCTCTCCCATATTTCTCCAATTAACCCGGTTCTGTGCTAGCTGCATCCACTTGACCCCTGCGAACCTCTTAACCTCATCCGCCCATATAACTTTCTGCCGTCCCCTGCTACGCTTTCCTTCCCTTCGAATTCAGTTTGTTACCCTTAGCGACCATCGGTTATCCTCTCTTCGCACTACATGTCCTGCCCATGCCCATTCTTTCCTCTTAATTTCCGCTAGAATGTCGGTAACTTGAGTTATTTCTCTGACCCACTCTGCATGCTTCCTATCTCTTAATGTTACCCCTACCATTTTTCGTTCCATAGCCCTCTGGGTCGTCCTCAACTTGAGTAGGACCCTCTTGGTTAGCCTCCACGTTTCAGCCCCTTAGGTGAGTACAGGTGAGATGCAACTGTTGTATCAGGTTTTGGTCCGGGGACACTGTGAAGTAAAAATTGTCTGCTTGGAGAACGAATGCACAAAACGTGAATGTGTGGCGGTGCGTTTTTGTGACCGTGTGGTTGTGGACTCAGCTTCTCTCCAATACGCCTTTCCTCAGTCATCTTTCCTGTCTGTATATGCCTCAGGGTATGGCATGATGCTTTGGTTTACCGTCATATCCATATCACTGGAATGTTTAGAACGAGTGCAATGCTTCGCCTTGTTAATACCGGATCCACATACCGTGAACATTTACATACGAGACGCTGTCGTTTCGCACTCTTGGGATTATTTTGATGCGGGGCTCTTTCGCATCAAGTACTAAAATTTTTCGAAGAGGGTTCACCATTATAGCGTCATTGAATGTTCACATCAGGACTATGAATTGCTGCCCAAACATAGTCATCGTTGAGTAAATGGAGCGGTATCGTATGCTCTTTTATTAAAAGCAAGCTGCGTAACGTTTTCCGAATTCCTCGATTTTTATGCTCTGTGGCGACGTTTTGCTTCGATCGATGGGCGGAACTGCAATCCACCACTGTACTATATTCAAGGTTCTATCCACTAGTTCCAGCCGCAAATAAAGCAGGTTGCCTTATTAGCGTCTTCCAGCAATTCTCCTTCTTGATCAGTACGCATACCCTTCGCAGCTTGTAGCATACAAAGAATACAAACTATAGAGATAAAAAAAACAGTATCAACACGCAGCAAGATGCAACAATATGCTTTCAAATAGAAATTCACAAGTTTAATCAATAATATGATAAAATTTGTGCATGTTTATTGCGCTTAAACAAAGTTATCCGAGAGTGAGCTCTGTAATGTATACGGTCACACATTAGCCTGACGGCCCCGCCATTTGTTCTGCAGTGGATGTGGTGTTCATCTACTGTGCCCAAATATGTGGGATCGAATCCCGGCAGCGGTGGAGGCTTTTCAATGCGGGCGGAAAGCAAGAAAACCGTGTGCTGTGCGATGACAGTGCACAATAAAGATCCCCAGGGGTTCGAAACCTCTGGAGCCCTCCATACGGCATCTCTCACAGCCTGAGTCGCCTTGGGTCGTTGAAACCCCGTAACCAAAATAAACCAATGCGCTGAAGCGTTCATGCACTCTCTCCAACACGCAACCATAGTTCTGCATAAAGAAGGTAATAAAATTCCAATTAAAAAGAAGTTAGCCTGAAGACACAAGCTTACCAGTCCAGATTACAGCTTGTTTAAGAGGCATATTAAGAGATAGGGAATGTTAGCAGCTAGGTATCAAGGTTGATGGAGAATATCCCAGTAATCTGCGATGCGCTATGAAATAGCATTGCTAATTAACTCAGGGGAACAGCTGCAAAAAATGATCAATGACCTAGAGATGAGAAGCAGAAAGGTAGGCCTAAAGATGAATATATTCAGGAATCTAAGCAATTGTTGGACGTCCAGGGAAATGAACAGAAGTTTAAAATATGTAGTGAATCTCTGGATGTGGTAGGCGAATATGTGTGCTTAGTAGAACAGGTAATAACGGCGATCCGGACCATAAAAAGGAAATAATTGGGAGAATAAGATGCGGAATGTATTTGGAATGTACTCTCACATTATGACTAGCAGGAAAGCACATTATGACAATCGCTCAACAGGAAAGTACTAGTAGTAGTAAAAGACTGTATTGAAGCGCAACACTTAGGCGCCTAATACATCGATAGCCTACTGGACGAGCAGGCGCTGTTCTTCTTCACCCTTAGCACTAAGCCAGTCCACCCAGGTCCAGATAGTATGGGAGGAGGTGGGAAAAAATACCGATTGCAATGCAACCGGATATGAAAATAGACAGTGGGAAAGGTTGGCATGAGGTAAAGGGCAGTTGAGGCATGATGGAGAACGACGGAATTTGTAAAGATATAGCCGTGCAGGGGATATGAGTGTATTCAGCTGTATCTGCCGAAGGATATGAGCCTCCCGAACGGAGAGATTAGGATGAGGGTCGGGGGGAGCTTGCGGTTTAAGCGATTGGCATGGTAATATTCACTGATGGTGGCGCGCAGAGGAAGTCTCGACACACCCTCCAAAGATCTTGGCCAGGGGATGAACGGTGCCCGGTTACGAGTTTTACGGGCGAGTTGGTTCGCCAGCTCATTGCTGTCAGTCCCCGAGTGTGCAGGGATCCATCGGAGGAAGACGGGGTAGGGCTGCAGTGCAACAAGTGCATCCTCGAGCTCCGTGGACAGATGACGTGTTAGACTTTTAGATTGAATGGCACGGATAGCAGCCTGGGAGTTAGTGTATATAATATACTGAGGCACAGGTGGGAGAGAATGAAAACTTTGAATGGTATGAATGATAGAGAGGACCTTAGGTGAGATAATATCCGGAGGGTGGAGAAAGGGGCCGCTAGTGTGTGTGACAGGGGTAGATAGACGAGGATGGCGAGGAGATAGACGAGGAGAGATAGAAGAGGAGACCTGGCTTCCGGACCCGCGAGGAGCCACATAAGACGCATCCGTGTAATCGACTCCATGGGCATTGAAGGGCGGACTATAATGAGAGGCAGCAGCATGTCGGCAGCCAGCATGCAGCTCCCGTGACATATTGACTGGAAGAGGAAGTATATGGAGGTTAGTGGCCTCTGGAGAGGTAGGAGTTGGCAGAAGGAGTGACTGGATGGGGGAAATATTAGCCTGGTTGATAAGCCGGCGTCCATGAACTGTGCCGGAGAGGCGAGCTATCTGTCGGTCGTGGTGAAGGGAAAGAAGACTGCGAAGAGGATGAAAGAGACCAGTGGCAGTGGCAGCTTATCGGTTCCGGTTGCTCTTTATCTTCCCATAAGCACTTCCTACAGGAAAGAATATAACAGTCGCACATTACTGGTACTCACCTAATTGGCTGAAACGTGGAAGCTAGCAAAAAAGTGTTCTATTTATGTTGAGGACAACCTAGAGCTCTATGGAATGGAAAATGGTAGGTGTAGCCTATAGAGATAAGAAGCGGCCAGAATGGGTGAGAGAAATAACTAAGTTTTTGATATTCTAGTCGACATAAAAAGAAGAAAATGGCATGGGCAGGCATGTAATCTGTAGAGAGGATAACCAGTAGTCGTCAAGACTAACAAATTCGAACTGGGGCGGAAGAAAATTAGGTGGGTTGACTAGGTTCAGTTCGCAGGGTTCAAGTGGGCAACGCACTAAATGCGAAGAATGATATAAAGCGACGGAGTGCAGAACACGGATATATTTAACCTGAGTGTATAGAATTATGGCTTATAACGAACTCACAAAATATTCTATTATAAATCCCATTTAAGTACATAATTATTTTATATGATAGCTTATAAAGATCGTTTGTCCCAAAATGCATGGCCGTAAGCCCGGTAATCAGGAAAAGAGGCCGGCAAAACGAGCGCCTCCATGCAGCGTCCACAAAAGCTGGGGCAGGGGCAGCCGCCCCGTCGAGCTGCTCTTCGAAGCAGCTTTGCAACGGCTGCTCTTTTCCTTTCCTTGTAGTAAAGGAAAAATAAAGTATTATTATTATTATTAAGCTAATCGAGACCTGAAGCGTCGTTGCCAAGACAGATGGCACCTCTGCGTTTGCGCCTGTAAAGCGCTGCCGCTCCTCCCATCACGTGTGTCAGGACGGGTAAGGAAGGGACAAGATGTTAGAACAGAGGTGGTATGTGAAGGACCGCTCCGCACAGGAGAATGTTTTTTAATGTCCTGGCCGCGCAATCACGTGACACAAAAGTGACGTATTTTGTAGGTCCGTTCTGCGTGTCCTACTTCAAGGAGTGAAAGGGTAGCTCCATCCCAACTGAAATTCAATGCGCGGGAAGGATGAATGCAGGCACTTGGACGTCAGAGTGCGGTTTCGAGCTCGGTGATCGGAAGCATCTTGCCGTCTTACGATCAAAGCACTCAGCAGCACGCAAGATATATGTTCTTTTGGTTCTCTTAGCAGTGCGGAAAGAACGAAAGGTGTGCGAGCTAGCCAACGTGGACAGCGTGGCTTTAAACCCATGACGCCTTGGGGCTGAACTCGGCAAAGCACATGGGTGTTTATGCGCGCTTGCTTCCTTGCTTTTTTTCTAGCAGTTATGTATGGGCTGCTTTGGTCCTAGCGGCAGTGATAATGACAAAATTTGTCTAAAAGCTAAGTAACATCTTCAATAATTCTACAGGGTAAAGGGCGTTGACGGGGTCGTTCGATGTGTTGCCGTTTTTTACTTCTGTCAGTAATATTGTTACGAGCCTTCGCAGAACGTCGACGGAAGATGAAAGAGGCCGGCCGGGTAGATTGGAGAAGAAGAAAAAAAAGCAAGGGCAGAGGGACGTTTGTACGTTTCGCCGCAGTCCTATTTGGATCGATCCCTGTAAATAAACCCCCCATGCGTACAAGCACGTAACATCTTGGTGGAGTTGCGGTGTGGCGAACACGGAGCGTTCCATCTACCGAAGAAGCCGTAGGCTCGCTGGCTTACCACCAGTGCCATCGGACATTACTGAAGACAACAGTACAGAGCAGCCAGAACCATCCACGGCGAACATCTGGCCCCATTATCGAGAGCCGCGGGCATTATCTGGAAAGCCTGGCGAGGACGGTGCTGAGTTGCTGAAACACTGCGGAAGAGTGAGTAAATACAATCGCTGGAACGACGCTACTAAGCTGGCTAATGTGGTGTTCTTGCTTGCCGCCACTGCCTTCGACTGGTTCGATAATTACGAGGATTCATTAAGTACATGGGCTATCGTTACCAGCGAGATCAAGAAAAATTTTGGGGATGAGCCTGCAAAGAGGAAGCGCGCTGGACAGACTTTGCTCCCTCGGGCGCAAGTACCAGGAGAAACTTGTACTGTGCACATTGAGGCCATCTTAAAGTTACGCAAGCTAGTCAATCCCACTAAACTCGAAGAAGACAAAATCGGCTACCTTCTGAAAGGAATAGCGGAAGACGTTTATAATTTTGGTATTGGCGAAGACCCTGAGCACCACCGCTGATGTTATAAAGAATGGTAGAACATTTGAGGCTCTCAAGCTGCGACGAATTACACTTAAATTCGGGAGACTGGCCAATGTCCCCTCTGTAGCAAGTGTCGAAGCCTGTTCTTCAGTTTCAATTGCTGATATGATACGAGAGTTTGTATGCGAGGAATTGTCAAGATCCAGGGACACCATCTGTGGTGAAGAATACGTGCGGCAGAGTTGTGCACCGCAGGCAAATGTTGCCGCCCTGTCCACACCGTGGGTTCAACCTCGAGGCGCTTAGCATATGGATGATCGGCGCAGCTCTACTCAACGTTACGTCCACCAGCCGACGGAAAGGAGGCCCGCCTACTCTAGAAACGAACTTCGTCAGCAGCGAGAGCCTGGCTACAACCAACTTCACGACTTTGTTAGTGAGGACTCATGATGATCGCTGTCGCCGTCAACCTGTGTGCTACAGGTGTGGCATTGCGGGGCATATCGCTAGATGCTGCCGCCGTTGTTTTCCAACTGTCCAAGACTACCGACCCGCCGCCGAACAGCAGCGATCCCCGACTATGTCCACTTGGGAATCATACCATTCGATATATTTGCGGAATTCATCTCCTGCATCTGATTGTAGTGTAGCGCCAGCGCAGGTCACCTTCTCTTCGAAGTCGTTCTTCTCCGCCGCCTAAGGGAAACTAGGAGCCAGCGAGTCGATGACGTCCATACCTCTACCAGTGTTTATGTTAAAGAACTAATTGGTAGTGTTTGTTTCTGGTCTGAAAACAATGGATCTTGTGGACACTGGTGCTACAGTATCTGTTATGAGTTTGAGTGTTAAGAACCGTTTAGGTAGGAAAGTAATGTTCAGGGGTGACCGTACAGTGTTTTCCGTGCTGTCGGTGGTGAAACTTTAGTTCCTCTTGATGTGTGTGCTTCGGATGTTGTTATTGGTGGCCTCAAATTTACAGTAGAATTTGCAGTGCTGCCTCGGTCAACGCATGATGTTATACTCGGAATTGAATTTCTGGAATAGTGTGGTGCAGCTTTAGACTGTTGTACGGGAGAGATTGCTTTGAAGCCTTCACTGCTTTCGGCTTTTGTGGATGACTCGACGCCTGATTTGCTGTAGAAAAAGGCACAATTTTGCCAGCGTTATCTGCCGCATTAGTGCGGGTTTTCTCTACTCGCAACTAGTGCGAATATTTTGAAGCTATATAGGAACTTACGAGACTCACCTGCTCTAAGAAAAGTATCCTTGTGCCTCGTTGCGTCGGTCCCGTGACTAGAGACCGCACTGAGCTGTGGACAGTGAACCACTCCGAAGATTCAGCTGTGCTGCCTCAGGGCCTAAACCTCACCCTTATCAGGTTCCGTCGCGGCGTTAAACAGCTCTGTCATTACGCAGCAGGTGCAACCAGCTATGGAGACCGAAGTTACGACTATGATGAATAAGTCTCTTTCTACAACCTAGCGCCGCATTCCAGTGGAACTACTTCTGAAACACTCATGTTCATCACACGATCTACATTGGGTTCGCACCACCAATACTTCAGAAGCCCTATCGAGTCTCAGCAACTGAACGTAAGGTAATAGATGAGCAAATTCAAGGCATGCTAAAGCGCGGAATTATTCGAGAGTCCTGTAGTCTGGGCAGCTCCGGTTATCCTTGTTAGAAAGAAAGATGGCACATGAAGGTTTTGTGTTGACTACCGCCGCTTAAATACAGTCATGAAGAAAGACGTCTACCCGCTTCCACGTACAGATGACGCGATTGACTGTCTGCACTCAGCTTCATACGTTTTTCTATTGTCTTGAGATGCGGCTACTGGCAAATCCCCATGCACACTGCAGATAAAGAAAAAACGGCATTCGAAACAGCAGACGGACTTTATGAATTGAACGTTATGCCTTTTGGAATATGTAATGCGCCTGCCACATTTGAGTGGCTCATGAATACAATCATCCGTCTAAAGTGGCAAATTTGTTTATGTTATTTAACGACGTTGTAATGTTTGGCAAAACATTTAGTGAGCATAACAGCCGTTTGGATATCATGCTTGATTGCATGGAACGAGCTGGTCATGTACTCAATGCAAAGAAATGTCATTTAGCTGATCGTGAAACAATTGTCCTCGGTCACTTTGTTGATAAAGAAGGTGTTAGACCAGATCCCAAGAAAACTGAAGCTGTCAAAAGTTTTACCGTGCCAAATCAGTAAAAGAGCTGCGGAGCTTTTCGGGGCTATTCTCGTACTTTCGACGCTTTATACCAACTTTTGCAGACATCGCTTATCTACTCACGTGTCTTAAGCATGAAGATGCACCATTCAATTGGACCAGCGAATGTGATTCAGCTTTCCGTCATCTGAAATTTCGTTTAAACTCGGGCCCCATCCTCCGCCACTTCTACCCATCAGCTCCAATTGAAGTACACACTGAAGCAAGTGGTATCGGTATTGGCGCTGTACTTATACAACGTCATGGACGCGATCAGCACGTGATAGAGCATGCCAGCCGCTCGTTCAGTAAATGTGAAAGAAATTACACGGTTACGGAGCAAGAATATCTCGCCATTGTTTTCGCTGTACAGCGCTTTCGTTCCTATATGTACGGGAATGCTTTCATCAACGTGACCGACCACCATTGCCTTTGCTGGCTTGTGAGTCTTCGTGACCCCTGTGGACCGCTTGCTCGTTGGGCTTTACGCCTACAAGAGTTTAATTTTACTGTGATACATAAAAGCGGCCATAAACACTTAGATGCTGATTGTCTTTCGCGGTTGCCGCTTCAAACGACTGATGACGACGCAGACAACTT